>NW_026991709.1:109397400-110020150 GCF_029215605.1 Mirounga angustirostris
CATGCTGCTATCCGTCATCATCTGAAATTCCCTTTTCAAAAATTTACTTGTTTACTGGCTTACTCATCATCTTTCCCCACTAGACTGAAGTTCAGCTCCTTCAGGGTAGAAACTTGGTCTTGGTCACTGTTTTCCCACAGCATCTAGATGGGTGCTTAATGGATAATACTTGATATATGAATACATGAATAGATGCACTTCAAAATGGAAACAGAGGCTTCTCACAAGAATTAAAATCCTCTCTTCACATAGCCCACTTCTTGAGAAGAACTACAAAGGCAGGGTCACCAAATACCTCCTCTGGCTGGACCATAGAATAGAAAAAAAAAAAAGAAAAAGTGCCTCAATGTTAAATTCATGTAATATTAAAATGTTTTTCCAGTTCTTTGACAATTTTCTGAATTTTTTTGAAAATGTATTATCTGAATCCTTTTCCACTTCATCTGATGAAAACTTTGATCATTCAACTTTAATGCTGCCTCCCCCAGGGAGCCTTGTGCCATCATTGTATGAAGAAGTATAACTCTCAAGTATTTTAATGTCTCAGGTGACACCTTACATTTTTCATATCGTGGCCGAAAACTCACGTCTTTTGAGATTTTTCCTACTAGAGTATAAGATTTCGGAGGGGCTGCGCCATGTAATGTATGCATTTATAACTGTATTTAAACCAAAGCTTTGCCTACCCTGCTTCTCAGTATAAGTACTAGAGGCAGTATATTAATGATAAAGATCCATTGTAGAGACAGACACACCAGCATCAGTTTTGTGACCATTATCAAGCTAACTCTCAGAACCTTTTTTTCCTTAAATCTGTAAAATAGTAATAATGATACTTATTTCACAAAGTTAGTGAGGGAGTTAAATTTGTTAGTCATGTGAAGCACCTAATATACAATGGTATTTTAAAAACTGGTACTAAAACCTGGTACTAAAAATGATATGCAATGGTACTAAAAACTAGTACTAAAAAATGTAATAGTAAAGCTATTGTTATTAACATTATCATCATCATCATCATCATCATCATCATCATCATCATTTAGGACCTAGCAGTCTCAAGAACCAAGTCCTATGTTTATAACCTTAAACTTGATCTGTTGGATACACACACAAAACAACCCCAAACAGTTTTCCTAGAATAGCTTTAAAATCCACTTCAAGATGAAAAATAGAACCAGGAAATAATTACAAAACAATATGTGAACTATATGCATAGCCATGAGGCCAGCACAGGCAGATGGTTAATCAAGAAAGAATTCTGGAAGGAGATTGCTCTTCCATCTGGCTTGAGGGAAGCAATGAGCCCTAACTGGCAAGGGAGGGTGGGCACATGTTTTTCTTGGGGGTGAGGGCAGAGGCAGAACGAGTGCAAAGTCAGTGGGGCAGCAATACAAGAGCGATTGCCCCCAGGATTCTAAGAGATTAGTGGCACCCACTGTGAACCCGTCCCTTTTTAGCTCAGTGGAAGAGAGCCAATACACAAAGAAGAGAACTTCTCGGTCTATTTGTTGTCTCCAGGGACCACTTCTTTTGTTTCAGTTCCTTTCACTCCGTGTTAACAGAACTATCCCACCTGACAATTGCATGGCAGCTCAGAACACCACCATAACCATGGCCTCCTAACATGACCTTGGGAGATAGCTGTTATTTTTAACACGTTTGCTTTATTTGTATATGAGGCTCAGAACTGGTGAGGCCTTGTGCTTACTCATCATCTGAGTGCCTGGTATGTTCCATGTATTTTTCTAGACACTGAGGATGTAACATGAACAAAACAGACCAAACCCTGCCCTTACGGAACTTACATTTTAGTAGCAGAAACACAATGAGTAATTAAACAAAGAAATAAAGATAAAAATTTTATGTAGCATTGTGTGATCAAGAAAATTAAAATGAGCTGAAAGGATAGAGTGACTGGGTTAGGGACATGATAATAAAATATGTAGTTGGTCATGGAAGACACCCTTTAGGAGGAGCATTCAAATATCTGAATAAAGAAGGGTTGTGTCACAGTAATGTGTGGGGAGAATATGCCAGGAAAAGAGAGGGAAGAGCATGTTCAAAGTCTCTGAGTCAGGAATGAGCTTAGGATGCCCTAGGGGCAAAATAAGGAGTGGAGCCAGAGCATAGCGAATGAAGGGATGAGAGGTAGGATATGAGGATGGAGATGTAGGTAGAGGACAAGACACATAAGTAACAGAGAGGAATTCGGATTTTTTCATAATTAAATAGGAAACCATTAAAGAATTTTGAGCATGGAGTCACATGATTTGATTTCTATTTTAAAACATCATGCTGACAGGAATGCAAGAATTGAAAAAGAGGGATTTCTTAATAGGCTATAAGAAGAACGGAGATGTCCAGAACAGAGATGATAGCGTCTTACACTGAGCTCAAGATGGTGGAAAGGATGAACCTGGTCAATGTTGGGATGTATTTTGGAAATAGAACTGACAGGCTTGCCAATAAATAGGATGTAGGTGAGGGAAAGAAAGAAACTAGTGATGCTTTTGACCTGGATAACTGAATATAAGGTGGTGTCATTTACTAACCAAAGAAGACTGGGCATGGAGCAGAGAGAAGGGTGGGCAATGAGGGGCTTTCTTTTGGACATGTTAACTTTAAGATACCTGTTAACATCTGAGGTTTAATAATCACTTTGAGGTATGAGTACAGAAGTTTGCAAAAAGTTGAGGTATGTTTTTTTAACTTACAGTCATGGGGCTAGATATCTGGAGAGAGAAGAGAAAAGTAACCATCCAAAATTCACAGTCAGTAAGTGACAGAATGGAAACTGAAAATGAATCTTGACACTGACCCACTTTCTCTTCCTACCTCAAATATCAGGATGTGTTCATCATTCTACTATAGTAGAATATGGGGGAGTGCAAGGGGCAGGAATCTAGAATCACTTACAGAAAGGGTGAGAATTTTTCCAGTGCTTATGGACTACACAAATTCATGGTTGCTTCTTATCTATTTTTCTGTAAATGTGATGATACATGCACATTTAACTTTTAAAAATCCACTCTGGAATAATAAATTCATAAGGTTGACCAAATACCTCCCGATAACCTACTTTCTTTTCTGACATTGCCACCTTTTGGAATGTCCAAGAGGATAATTAACTTCAAACTAAATGTAGATCGAACAGAATTGAAATATAAAGTTATAAATATAAATATAAAATAAATATAAAAGTTTAACCAATAACTCAAACAGGTATTTGACAATTTGAGCACCGTAATAATTAAGGCAGCAAGGAATTATAAACCACCGGAAAGACAGAAATTTGTGACTTTATACCAGTAACAGATATATAAATTAGTAATTAAATACAGGAGAGAAGGGAGTTCTTTTGCTTACATTAGAATGCAAAAGTCTGACTGAAATACACAGAGAGTGCTGGAGCTGGAAAATCATGATTTTATAACTATGATGCATTACAGTAAAGACTGCATCAGATGAGAACATCAATTAATATTAAACCCAAAGGGAAATTTTTCATGAGGGGCTGTCATTATAAAAGGGAGAAATGAGGCAACACTTTGACATGGCAACCTAAATTAGCATTACCAATGGGGCATAGATGAGCATCGTGTGGCTCTAGTAATGATAGCATGAGGGGAGACATCACCTATTCAGTATCATAGCAAAAAATGCATGACCACAATCTTATCATGAGGAAATGTCAGACAAATACAAATGAGGAACACTCTGTTAAAAAGAAAAGAAGAAGAGTTGGTGGATAGACTTTAAGGTTTTCAATTTTATAAAAGATAAAGAAATGATGTGGAAATGTTCCAGAGCAATGGAGGCTAAAGAGACATCGCAACTAAATGTAACACATGACTCTAAACTGGATCCTTTACTGGAGGGGAAAATATTATAAAGGATATTGTTAGATAAATAGCAAAATTGGAATATGGGCAAATATTAGATAAAAGTATCGATATAAATTTATGAAGTAGATATTGTAACCATTACATAAGAGACTACCTCTATTTTTAGCAAGTACAAGCTGAAGTCAAGGGTCATGTTTTTTTATAACTTACCCTCAAGTGGTTCAGAAAGAAAAAATGGAGACAAAGATATAGATAGAGAAAGAATAAGTGCAAATTATAAAGCAAATAGAATAAAATATTAAGATTAGGTAAATCTGGGTAAGGGCATATAGGTATTCATTACACTATTTTTATTTTTACAATTCTTTTGAGCTTGAAATTATTTCTTAATAAAAAAAATTTAAGTAGATGAAGTGTAATAAACATTTCTAGTGAGCATTTAAGAAACTCCAATGGCATTAGATATGATTTTTACTCAGAAGGCAGCCTAATTGCCTTGAGAATGTTCCTACCTCTTCTCTAATTCAGATCTGTTCACCAACACAGGAAAAACATAAAAGTATTCTGCTTCGATTTTTTTTTCTTATGCAAGCAAAAATAAATCGAACTGAGGTATGATTAAAGAAAAATGCTGCTAATTTTATTTTTTTCAGAATCAGAACTGTGATTTTTTTCACGATCATATTACTATTTGTGTTTGTTTCCAAATTGAAAAGAGTTTTGATACTGTGATAACCACCAACTATTGAAAAACCTGAGAACTTACAATGAGATATCTGTAAAATAGGATAATAATGAGCTGTGACATTTTACACTAGCTCATGGAGTAAAACCAGTAGGCTAACTTCATTTCTGACTTACTTTCCATGGTTCCAATATGAATTAATGATGTTAATGCCATTTTTCTTTCAATTTGGATATAAAACTACAAATTTGCTCTTTCCCTTAGTAATACTGAAAAATTAAGACCCATTTTTGTACACATATAAAATAATGAAAAGACAGAGTTGGAAAGTATTTAGAAAACATCAAATCTATTAGTGCCTAATTTTAGTTCATATAAAATAATAACAATATCAATGATGTTAGGTAAGTATTGGAAACAATAATTCTCAAACAGCAAATAATTGACATTTTAAAGATTTCAAAATTAAACAGTGTTTTTATTTTCTAGGGTACAGATGTGTACATTACACTGCGTAAAATGTATCTTTTTAAATGGAAATATTCAGAAATGTAAAAGAACTTGCCTTTATTCTTTATATTTGCAGAAATTATTTCCTGTATGAAAATGAGATACATGTTCTCTCTTACAGAGCACATGTACTTCCAAAGCACATATTTTTGTGAACACAATAATTTTCCCATTGAACACATATTTTTATTAATAGAATAAATATGAATATGTTACATGTGGCACTTATTTGGAAGTCATGTCCACTAAAAATAAATAGAAAATCAATGTTTGTAAGTGGACACAAATTTGCATTTAAAAGGTTGGAAGAGACACATTATCCAGATTCAGAGGATTTTCGTTTCTGAATTCAAAACACGCCATCCCTCTTAGTCTGCACCCAAACCACAATCTTTCTTTCGGGCAACAAACTCTCATCTACTTTTGCAAATGAGAAAATGGCTGAAAGAAGGGGAAACCAAACAAACAAGTGCTTCAATGTTTGAAAAGTTCTTTTGGAAGTCCAGTTATTTATGTTAAGAACAAATAGCATCATTGTCTCAAAGTGAAATTATTATTGGAGAGGTAATATATTTGCCAAGGTGGGATAGAGCCCTCTAGAAGCAGGTCATTCTCTTGCACAGGTGGGCGGCTTTAGAAAGTTCACACTGTGAAGGAGGGGGCAGACACCCACTAAACTGTGAGATTCGTTGGCTCAACCCTGGATTTAACAATCTGACGGATGCCCAGTAAGATCACACACACATCACAGAGTCAACCATGTCTTATTAAGACAGAAAATTTCACAATGCTATACAGCAGTCACCCAGTTTCAGCTTATATTAGTCAATGAAAATTTATGTCTTAGTGTCACATGAATGTAATCTTAATGAAACAGTAAAATATACATCTATAGTTCAAAAGTAAATATTTATATATGCCAGCAATAAATTATTTATAATATTATATCTAATTTCACTTCAAAAAATTTGGATTTGGGGGTGGATTCTAAAGGCTTTTTCTTATTACACTACGTGAAAGAAAAGCGTAAGCAATGCATCTTGCTATTCTCCCAGTAATGGTAAGATCGCCCCCTTTAACAATCCGCATGACTCCAGGAAACTCAACCAGGTAGCACTAATTTTCTTCTGTAAATATGATTTTGTCATAGAACAAATTCTACATTTATTTTCCATAATCTAGAACTAGGCTGTTCATTCAGAGACTTTAATAGTTCATGACAATCACAACCACAACTACAACACATCCATCTTGCCAGCAAGACAGGATTTTCTCTACTTCTTTGGCCTTCATTTGCCATTCTGAATTATAGCGTTGATCAACTTAGATTGTAATTTCTTTGGGCCACGTTTTTCTTGGTTGTTATCAGTTATTCCGTGTAATACCACACTATGTATGACAAACACACAGCACTTGATAGTTTATGATATCAAACTATCTCTTCCTTAAAATTCTGGACATTTCAAAATACTTCCATCATTTTTTTTTTTTTTTTTTAAAGAGAGGGACATTATAAGTGGTGTTGTTGCAAAGAACAATAATCAAGTTCCGGTGTGTTTAATTAGCGTGTGATACATAAAGATGAACAGGCACAATTTTAATGGATTCCTCACAACTATCAACTTAATTTTAAAATTTTGATCTAGTTAAGAATGTCAAACTTGAGTCAACTCTTCATTGCCTGAATTTATAACACTAACAATCTGTTTTTCTTCTCTCTGTAACCAAAGACAGCTACTCCCGTCACAGTACATTGCATGAAAATAATTTTTTAAAAACACCCTATTTTCTAGATAATGTAATAGAACCAGTGTGACGGCATTGTTTAACCAAACTGATTAAAATTAAGTCTGTTAATTAATGGAACAATGCAGACTTTCTTTTTCAGAAGCCATGTGATTATTCCAATTAAAAACAAACCAAATTAAGTAAGCATTCAGGTATATTATTTGCTTAAAAATGATTTAAAAATTACTGTATGAGAAAAACAATTCTATTAAATAGTTAATATGTATATACATTACTCTAGCTTCGCACAAATAAAAATAATTCTGCTGGATTTAGATTACTTTAGAGTTGGCTGATGAAATTAGTTTCAGTTTAGTTTGATCCCAAATTATGAATCCAAATGGTTTTATAGTCCTTGCTCCGGTTTTGGGCACTACAACTGCAAATTAATCTTAAAACAAACAAATTTCTAAAATTTGATTTACTTACCTTATTTACATTTTTAAATACTACTATCTACACTACAAATCGCTTTTTCGAAAGTATTTAAATATCATCACAATGTGATGATATGAAAAATAATACTGAAATGTAAGACTTTAAATAATATATATTTTCACAGTAAGTAGAAACAAGCACAAGAATATCTTTTTTCCAGAATATGTCCAACTAGTAATATGCAAAATTAACAAACAAATATAGGTAGGATAACTTACACGTTAGGAATTTACTGCAGCAAGGGGAAAAAAAGTTTTCAAAATTTATATTACGACAAAGGTTCTTTCAGCACTAAGTAGTGTACAAAACTATGAAAAAAAGACTTTTTTTTTACTTTTCAGTTAAAATAATTTGGAGATCAATAAGAATTTTTAAATTCCCCAGCTTTTCAAAAGGTTGTATGTGAAGTTGAAACAGTAAACTCAGTAAACCTCTTCATTTAAAATATTGAGTACTTACTTAGAATTATTAGACTTATCTAATCTATTTTATAATCCAACCAACATTTAAATTGTTGTTCCACAAACAGTAATCCAAATAATAAAATGAAAAATAGCAAGTGATCACTTTCTTCTTACCGCAATGTCTTATTTTCAGTTGCTTGTTAAGCTGCTTAAATAGTTGAGTTAACCAGCATCTCGAAGGGCTCTGACTCCACTCAGCTCTCTTTAGTCAATTTTTTTTTTTTCTCTGCAAAAGGACACTCTACCAAAAGAGGAAGTTGTGAAACATCAGAGTCATTTTGCTTTATAAATTCTAAGGAGAATGGAAAAGTCTTCACAAACCTTACATTTAGAATCATGGTGACAGGCTATAATTTGTGCGTATATACATATATAATTAACGTATACACAAATTTATATATGTAAGCAAGTTTTCAAAAAGTTAAGTTATTTAAATCTATACTTGATTATGCAATGCTCATTTACATAAGGAAACATCTCCTCTGTAGCTGAAAGATAATCATGGAAAAACAAAATACCATTCTATGCAGACAAAAACTGTCAAGCTGATACATGAGGAATAAACTTGCTTTTATAAGACTAATTAATTTAAACTCTTTGGAGTATGACCTAAATGCTAATCTGACTATAGACATATTGTAAAAAGAAAAAAAAAAAAACAAACTTCAATAAACGGGCATTTTCCTGGAACGTGGGTAGTGGTTTTTTACCTACAAGCCTTAAACTTCCTTTCTCATGAATAGCTGCCTGTTACATATAGATAAAGCATTGCAAAACTGAAACTGTTGCTTATTCATTAAGCTATGGTCTCTCTCAACTTCAGCCACAAGAATAAAAAACAGGTGCAGGTCCTGCACTGCTGAACATAACTGGTTAGGTTTCTAACAGGCTGGAGCACTAATTGAAAATATTTATGGGACAGTAGGGACAATGGTAGAAAAAGGACACAAAAACAGTTGATCAAAGCCAACACTATTGCCAACCTCAAATAGAAGGAACTACTCATATATATACTTCTCCCAGGTTACTGAAGAGCAGAAGCAGATAACAGTGGCAACTTGTATGTGGCAGTCCCTCTCACCCTCCCTTGCTGTTGGGGAAGGGAAGGGGGGTGCGGAGTGGGTTGCAAGAATAACAGGAATTATGCAAACCTCCACACACTGCAAGAACCACTTTCTGGACTTTGGAAACTATCATGCTCCCAGGGTATCACACTCTGCTTTTTACTTAACCATATTTTCGAAGGGGCAATAAAGAGCAATTAGGGGATAATGAAAAATGGAAGCATTTTTCCCTTCCACCTAAACTCCTACGTGATGTGAATTGGCGGGAAGGAAAAATAAATGAACAAACAATACTGCCACCACAACAGCAGAACACCAGAGCATCCTCAGTGTAAAATCAGATTGGAATTCTTTTTTTTTTTTTTTAAGATTTTATTTATTTATTTGACAGAGACACAGTGAGAGAGGGAACACAAGCAGGGGGAGTGGGAGAGGGAGAAGCAGGCTTCCCGCAGAGCAGGGAGCCTGATGTGGGGCTCGATCCCAGGACCCTGGGACCATGACCTGAGCCGAAGGCAGACACTCAACCGACTGAGCCACCCAGGCGCCCAGATTGGAATTCTTTACTAGATACTTATAAGAAAATCCTTGAAGAAAAAGTTATTAATGTGATTAACATCGCTTAGATTCTATGTGTTTTGAAAAATTTAAATATGACCGTATTTGACTTCCGTTATAAAACACGAGGTCCATCCGCCCATCAAAGACCCAGGCTCACTACCGGAAGCACAGTGCTGGGTATCAGTAGATGGTTTTAATGTGCTGGCTCAGTATTTGTGTCCCTTTCACCAGGATGGTGGATGTGTATCTCCGTTTCCAATTTGAAAAAGTTGTCTTCATTGACTTCCTTCAAGTGCTCATAGCTGGTGTGTGTGTGCGCGCATATGTGTATGTGCGTGTGCACACGTGTTTGTGAGTGTGCACTAGAATATACATAAAATAAAATTGACAATTTTATCATTTTATGTGTATAGTCCAGAGACATTAAGTATATGCACATTATTGTACCACCACCACCACCACCCATCTCTAGATCTTTTCATCCTCCCAAACTGAAACTTTATACTCATTAATAATAATAACTTCCCATTCCTCGTCTCCTCCCACTGCCACCCAGTCCCTGGCAGTCACTTTTTCTACTTTGTCTCTATGAATTTGACTTCTCTAGGTACCTCATACAAGTAGACTCATAGAACATTCGTCCTCGTAGCTGGCTTCTTTTACTTAGGTGCATCCCAGGTCACAGCATGTGTTGAGAATCTTCTTCCTTTTCAGGCTGAATAATATTCCATTATATGTATATGCCACATATTATTTATCTATTCATTCTTTGATGGACATTTGTGTTTGCTTCTACCTTTGGCTATTGTGAATAATCCTGCTAAGAACATGGGTGTACAAATAATCTGTTTGAGTCTCTGCTTTCAATTCTTTGGGTTATATTCTTTTTGGGTATATAACCAATAAATAGAAATTGCTGGACTTAAGTATTCTTTATTGCTGGATCATATCATGATTCTATGTTTAAATTTCTGAGTATCTACCATACTATTAAATTCTCCTGTCTTCTTCATGCTTCATCCCTCTGCGTTCTGGTTTCTGCTTCTCCTATTCACTGAGACTCTCTTGCCGAAGTCACCAGATGACTATGTTACCAAATCCAAATGATACTTCAAAGCTCTCTTGACTTCTTTGCAGTATATGTCACTGGTGACCCCTTCCTTCTTATAGAAGTGCTCTCTGTGCTTGAGTTCTTCACCCTCTTCTTCTGATTGTGTAGCAATTTCTTCTTTGACTTTCTTATAGGGTTCCTTAACTGTGTTCATCCATTAAATGTTGCTGCTTCTCAGGATTCTGTTCTGAGCCTGCACAATCCACAATCTCCTCAGTGTACTTCCATGGTATCAGTTGGCAAATACTTATTGCTCCCACGTTTCTGTTTCCAACCTAGATATCTCCTTAGAAAAGTTTTGACCAGTACAAAATACAAGATCATTTTGACTTGTGATCTAGAGAAAAGCATCTGCATAAAAGGCCTGAGATCAGCCAGATTTTTTACTTCTATTGTTTAACCTTGGACAAGTCAGCTATTATTTCTGAGCCCTGTTTCCTCATCTGTAAACTCGGGCCATAAACAACCACTTTGGAGGATTTATTGAAAGATTATTTTCCTAACATTCAAAAATTATAAAATAAAGAATACTTTGTTGTGTTTATAGTATAAAAAATACAGATAAAGGAAAAGGTCATCCTATTTCCCTCTAGCATGATTCTCCATATATACATGACATATGGAATGAAATAATTTTGTGGGTCTTTAAATATATATAACATCACAGTATATTTTTCACCATGACTTTTTTTTAACTTGCCAGTATAGCTTGAAGATATCCCCAAGTTATTCTTTTGAACGGACTCATACACATCCAATCCCCCATTGATAAAATTTATGTAACTTTTTCACAATTAAAAACAGTATAGCCAGTCACCATTATAGGTGCCTCCTTAAAAGTATGTGCAAGGCTTTCTTTAAGGTTAAGTATAGGAAAGTAGAATTGTTGGGCCAGAGAGTATGCACATTTAAAATGAAAATTGTTACTGCCAAATTGCCCAGTCAAAAAAAAAACAAAACCTTACCAGTTTGAACTTCCAACATTTCCTGTTTTTCCCCTCTATTGTCACTACTTGATATAATCAAACTTTAAAAGATTTGCCAATCTGATGGGCAAAGAAATGATGTCTTAATATTTTTAATTTGTATTTCCCTGATTATTATGGAGATTGAACATATTTTAATATTTGTATCCCCTTTTATATTTCCTGTTTTGTAAATTGCCTGTTCATTCATTCCAGACATTTGTTTTTTGGATAATTGTCAACTTTTTATTGAATTGCAGGGTTAAATTTACCTTCTGTTTTAGTGTATTGTAATCATTGTTCTTTTTTAATGCTCCAGTCATTGAATACTGTAGCTTTTTGAGATGATCCCAGTATTCTTTGATAATATCCTTGCATTTTGGCATGAGATGTCCCAGGCTCATTTTGTAAATTTCCTATTCCAGACCTACACTTGGCCCTTTTGCTAAAGGGTCTTGCTTCCTTCTAGTGGGACAGGGGTTTTTGAGACTGCAATTTAGACATTAGCGGTGCTACTGGGCTATCATTAGCATTAGGCATACATTGGGGTATTGTAAGCATTAGCACTTAGTCAATATAATGTTAGTTATTTCTATATGCGAAACAGTATATATTTGGAAGATATATTTAAATATGTACTAGGAGTTTATAGCATGCATTAACATACACCATATTTTGCATTAAAGTAATTTAAGAATAACATATCTGATACAAGAAAATATTTTCTGTTAAGTAAAAACTAGGCACTAAAAAGGATGTTTTGATAAAGAAAGGCAATAACATAGTCATTGTCATGTCTTGCATTTGGACCTTTCAAAATACCCTTCCAAAGAAATTTCAAAAATCATGTAGACTGGAAAAATATTACACAGCTTCCGTATTTTTCATTTTTTTCTTTTTTTTTTTTTAAAGATTTTATTTATTTATTTGACAGAGAGAAACACAGCGAGAGAGGGAACACAAGCAGGGGAAGTGGGAGAGGGAGAAGCAGGCTTCCCGCGGAGCAGGGAGCCCGATGCGGGGCTCGATTCCAGGACCCTGGGATCATGACCCGAGCCGAAGGCAGACGCTTAATGACTGAGCCACCCAGGCGCCCCCTGTATTTTTCATATTTTTCATTCGCATTTATCATTATGATTCTCAATTTGTTTTCTTTTTCCTATTTTGCTATTATGCACTTACCACTTAAAAGTAAAAATCTTTACATTTGTCCTTGAAAAAAGATTTCAATTAGAATAAAATAAATATATTCATGGTTTTAGCCACCATTTTTTCCCAAGACATATTTCATGGCCGCTTTAAAACTACTGAAGTAGCAACATTTCAATTGCTATCTGCAGAGCTCAGTGGCGAGAGAAGTACTTCTGATTCACTGATTTTATTTTTAATTTATTAAAGAAATGGCTTTAATATTTAAGTGTTCATATAATCATCTTGTTTTGTTTTGCACAGCTAGAGAATTGAAGAGGGAAACACTGTTTGATCATTCTTAAATACCTTTGACCCTCAGGTTCTTTATCGCTAAAAGAGATTGAGAATACCAGCTTCACTGGGGGGCAATGAGGATTAATTGGCTATTATAGGTAAAGGGCTAAGCACATTAAGTTTCCTGATAAGTATGATGCTGATAATTCCAAATCTAATTTGAAAAACACAATTGCACAAAAAATTTCTTCTAAGTTGTGAATTTATTTATTTGAAAGCATTACAAAGGTTTACAAATTAAATCACATCTAGTTTTACATTTATATTTATTGTGTTTGTTAAGAAAAAATGAATTGAAGGAACCAGGACCTTGGGAGATATGTGGAGAGTCATTTGTGCATTCATCCATTCAATATTTATCGTCTGCTCTATGTAAGGAGTTGTACTAGGGACTGGGAATACAAAAAATAATAATTAGACTCTGCAGATTATTCTGTTGGTCTTGCCCTTTCCTGTCCTGCTTTTTTTGCCTGGAGGCTGATCTGTACACAGCATATACTAGACTAATTGGCCCTTTTCCTTCCGGTTACCTTTAGCCAATGGATGCATAAGCATGAGATGGAGAGACAGAATTTGGAGTGTGTTTTTGTATCCCCTTCATCCTGTGAGGCCACGGTTTGGGAAGTGGCTACATTGCTCTCCACACAGCCATGGCTCCTCTCTGGCTGCTTCTCTTCCTCAACTATACCTCTGATCAAGCTCCAGTAACACGGGTCTTCCTTGCCTTTCAGGTATAGGGGTGATAACAGCTTTCTACCATTGCTAAGCTATAGGTACTTTACCATACCTGGTTGACCCCTAATCATTTCAACACCTCTCAATTATCCTCTCACTTAATGTACTATTTCAGGGAGAACTTACCCTACATTAGTCCTGGCATGCGATCAAATTATACATGTTACTTTGAAAGTGACATAGTAAAAGGTATACAGTTTCAGAGGAAACACAAAGGTGGAAAATTATGGAAGATGTACTAGGCTGGGAGAATCCAGGATCGCAGTTCAGAGCAAGCGACGAACTGAGACTTGAAGGATAAGGATAAGGAGGACTTCATGGGTATTTAGCTGGCTGGGTTTGTGGGGCGGGTGGGGAGAGGAAGGGAATTGGAAAAGAAACAGAAGTCAGAGAGAGAGAGAGAGAGAGAGAGTATCCTATTCATGGAACTGCCTGAAGTATGCTATTTGGGAAGGATAAGCTGGGGGGTTAGGAAAGGGGATCGTAAAAGAGCAGATTAGAATAAGCCAGAGAGGAGGCATCAGAAGATGATGAAGGCCATGGTAAGGAATGGGCCATGAAATATGACCACTGAAGAAGAAAAAAATTACTTTTAGCATGGGCAATCAGGGCTTTGGGGTATCTGTACTTTTTCTTATTCCTTACTGATTCTCTTTCTTTTGGTAATAAGTTTCATTTTTTTCTCTGAGAAACAAGCCCATCCTCAGTATTAGCTCATGTAAGGGAGGCATTAATTATCCTCACATTCTAACTTGGTGTAAGTACATGACCAACATCTGGCAAATGAGTTTAATCCTTTTCCTTTGTCACAGTGATTGGTTTAAAGATGGGTAGGTGATTCAAGCCAGCCAGTGAGACTTATTTCTGGAAATTTTAAGCTCTGATTTTGCTGGGATTGGCTAGCTGTAAGACCAACTTCTGAGGATATCATCAGAGTCCCAGACTCCAACTATGCCTGAACTCTTAGCTCTTGTTCTTTTCATTTACTGAGCCAAAAAATTCTTAGATTTCTGTTACTTACAACCACAAAAGTCTTTTACATCAGGAAGAAAACTATAGAGGAAAAGATGTTTTATTTGAAGTGTAAATATCAATATCAAGAAAAGCAAGCTTTTCATTGTCCCTGGAATAGCACTGTCCGCTAGAAATGCAATGCAAGCCACATCTATCATTAAAAATTTTTTAGTTACTACATTAAAGAGAAAGAGGTGAAATAAGTTTTGATAAAGTGTTTTATTTAACTTAATATGCAGACATAGTAATATTTCAATATGCAATCAATATAGAAAATTGTACCCTGTTTAATTTCAAAATTTATTTTTATTTATTTTTTTAAAGATTTTTATTTATTTATTTGACAGAGAGAGACACAGAGAGAGAGGGAACACAAGCAGGGGGAGTGGGAGAAGGAGAAGCAGGCTCCCTGCTGAGCAGGGAGCCTGATGCAGGGCTCCATCCCAGGACCCTAGGATCATGACCCAAGCCGAAGGCAGACGCTTAACAACTGAGCCACCCAGGCACCCCTAATTTTTAAATGTAAACTTTAACTAAAATTAAATACAGTTAAAATGTCAGTCCTCAGTCACACTAGCCACATTTCAAGTGTTCAGTAGCATCAAACAGCATAGCCCTCAACTAGATCCTAAAGTACAGGAGTTGACTGGAGTCCAGTTGAAAGTGAGCCTATAGTCAAATTCTAGGACGTTAGAATGGGGAACTATTTAATATTTTTGAACAGGGAATTGATGCAAGCTAAACAATGCTTCAATAAAAATAATCTGGCAGTTTTAGCGTCCTTAAAGCTTTCCTGATTTCCCAGTCAAATTAATGATGCCTTTCTCTATAATCCTCTTGCACGGAGTTGTAAGGACACATGTCAGACTCTCTAGGGATAGAAACACTTATCCATTTTGAGAAGGCAGCCAGAAAAATAATCTGTTGTTGAGCAGGATTCTCTCAAGACCTTGCCTATGCATTCTTTTGTCCCTAATGAGATTTGGAACATTCCCATGGCATTAAGTAGTGTGCCAATTTCTGATACCTGCTTCTAGACGATCAGGTACAGTGGAATGATGGAATCAAATGTCAGATGCAGAAATGATTAAAAACTTTCTTCCTAATGTACGCATTAACTAAAAGACCAATCCCAATTTGAGACCTATTCAAACAGAGAAACAGTAAGAATCTTAGAGTCAAGAAAATATACCATATACAGTCAGCTCCAAATGGGGAAAATATGCTTCACTTTGTTCTTGTTCCCTCCCAGGTTTTTGCCCATAGTAGGATTTTTAAAACTATATTTGTTCAATGGAACGAATGAATTTTAAAATACAAGTCATAGTCTTTCGATTCTTCTTGGATAACTAATATGAAATAAAAGAGAACACTTTAAAAAGTTTAATTTTTAATCGACAACATATTTGAGTAACTTCTTGATTAAATTTTTCTGATCAACATTCCATTTTCTATTTTTTATAAGTGTAAAATGATTTAGAGATACACTTTTCATTTCTCAAACATTCATCGCAATTTTAACCAAAGATTATATTAATTCTAAGAGTCTTCATGTCCTAGCAAATGAATCACCTTAACAGAAAAATTTTTATAACACCCTATCTCTCTAAGAATGTTTAAAATCCTGAACGTAGGCATTTTATGTGGTTAGTGAAACATTTTGTTTCAGCCAACTGGGTGAGGGCTATGTTTGTTATTTCTGTGGTGAAACAAAGAAAGGATATGTTCTCCTTCCACGGTACAGAATTGCTACAACAGAGGAACACGTTTCCAAATGGGGGTCAGGTCAGGAGAAACGTCCCCAGGCGAAAGCTGCTGCAGACTGGCCACGCCTTCACCTAGAGAATGTAATGCAACAGCCGTAGGTGATGGCCACAGTCAACCTATGCTGTAACTGTGATGGCTCACAGTCCCGTGAGTTAGATGGGACTACTTTTAGAACAAGATTTCTAGGGAACAGTGGTGTCGTGTAATGTTGGAAGCTCTCATAAAATTATACATTCACTTCATTTATTTGCTTTTTATTTGTTTGGAGCAATGATGAGATGCCTCTTTAGGAAGGTTGTGGGGATGCACAGTTTTTGAGGCCGTAA
Organism: Mirounga angustirostris; assembly: GCF_029215605.1. Classification (NCBI taxonomy): domain Eukaryota; kingdom Metazoa; phylum Chordata; class Mammalia; order Carnivora; family Phocidae; genus Mirounga; species Mirounga angustirostris. Next base: position 109,414,162 of record NW_026991709.1, read on the forward strand.
GCACCAAAAAGAGAAATGGCATTTCTTAGGGGGGATTTAATTTTTCCTCTTGGAAGGCAGCTGTCTTTGTCAATAGACTTAACTATTTTTGATTTTGAAGACCAGTTCTGACAGTTGATGGCAAGTATGGATATCCATTTGGCCACTACCAACTGAGCCCTTGGTAATCATTATTGAGAAGTTTACAATGTGCTATTTTGTTGTAAAACATTTGCATGAGCCTTAATGCATTCCGTTCTTCCTAAAAGCCAATTTTACCAGCAGTTACACAGCTTTTAGAAGGCTTCAAATGAAGTCACTTAGGTTTCACAGCGATAGAAAATTCACAAAAATATCAAAGCTCAAATGTCTTATTCTGTGTTCTTAACTAAATCAGTGGTTTGCAAGGTTTCTGAGGGTATGATACATTTTTGTTTCCTGGAAATTCTTTTTTTTTTTTTTTTGAGATACACACACATATATACAGACATACAGATAATATATGTGTATATTGACATCATACATATATAAATGGAGTTTTTTTTTGGTGGATAGGATTTATAGAAGCAATATGTGATCATCATAAATCTACAAGGAAGACAATAGAGATCACTCTGTTTCAATCAATTGGGGATTATTATTATTCAATTTTTACATACATCCTTCCAGATTCATACACATATATGAAAATTTTTTTCAAAAATGGAGAACATAGAAATATAGCAGGATCCTATATAACTGCATTTCTATTTTTATTATTCACAGACCAGGAAAATACATAATCACAAAGTTACTATCCATTCAATAATACTTCTTATTCACATCATCACCTACATACATTTGAACAACAGTAGCATGTATTCTTACAGAACATATATATCCAGGCTAATGAAAAACTTTGGATGTATGATTTGGAAACCTTTTGTAAAAAGTGTATCTCACACATTTAGAACTGCTGATTGAAATCTTTTAACAACCAGCCATGCTTGTGTGGCTGTTTTTGATTCCTCTACATTCAAAGCAATTTCAACTGCCAGAGCTTCTGTTACCAACACACACATGGAATATTTGTTACAAACCAGGATAGGCCTCAACTTGCAAGAGAAGAGCCTGGGAATCAATTTGTCTGATTATGTAATTATGTGACTTCAGGAAGTAAGTGTTTGTGGTTCTTATGCTGAAGGTGAGTGAGATACATCAATAATTTTTCTCCCCCAAACCTGGGAAGACTTCTAAAAAGAGCTAAGATCTGGAGGCAATCTTTAAAGAAGGAGCTATGATACTTAAGGAAGTTAGTTGGGCAAATGAAGTTTTCAGGGAAATGTGTAGTCAAAATCTCAAAGAAATATCCAGTAAGTATTGCATTGAAGAAGAGCAAGATATCAAAATTCACAAAGGAATTTATATCAGAAGCAGAAGAAGTACCATTTAGAAAATGAAAGATTCCTTTTTAACTTGGAAACAAAATTCTAAATAAAGGCAAGTTCAGAAAACAATATGATGAACACCTGTGTACCCACTATCAGAAGAAAAAACTATTAATCTCTGGGTATCTTTTTGTCAGGTATTTCTGCTTCTATATAGTTCCTATATCTTTAAAAACTAAACCCTGAAGCACAAGGTTGAGTAAAGTGTTGGGGATATGGCAAAAGAGACTGGAAAGGGGAAAAGCATGTTTGGGAGAAGTAACTCCTATGTAATGTAAATGACACACACTCAAAAAAACTTTTAGAGAAATGAGTCATTGGAATTATTTAAAATTGCAAAGACTCATCAAAGAGGAGAGGCTAAGTATGACATGATTTAACATGTTCTAAGTAAGTTGGTCTCCACAATCATTTCATTACAACTCTTTAACTGATTAATTTCAGAAATACAGACATTGAATTTTATTGGAATATGATCCAAAAGTTTATTTGTATCTTAGTTGTCTGAATTACCACATAGTTATAAGGTTATACTTTGTTGTTAACTTTCCCAAAGGGTTCATAAAAGCCTACTTACATAACGTGGCAGCCAAGATTACCTGTTCTTTAAGACCCTTCATACATAATACATAGTAAGCAGTGATTGTTAGGTGTGATAATAGTATGGTGATTATATTTAGGGAAAAAAAAAAAGATTAGTTTTCCATGGCTATATAATAAAAAAACCACAAATCTAGCAGCTTAAAAATAATCTCATAGTTCTTGAGGATCAGGAGTCTCGCACAGCATGGCTGCATTCTCTCTGATCAGGGTCTCGAACTGCTGAAACTAAGTGACATTCTGGGTTGCTCTTCCCATCAGAGGCATAGAGTCCAAGCTCATAGAAGTTGTGGACAGAATTCAATTCCCTGGGGTTTTAGGACTGAAGTCCCCATTTTCTTACTTGCTGTTGATCAGAAGCTGCTCTCTGCTCTTTAAGACCACATTTTTTTGCTGCCTGGACCCCTCTATCATTAAGCTGGTAATGGAGATTATCTTGCATGTCTAGTCCTCTCATGGGATGAATTTCTGACTTCCTCTGTCTCTGATCTCTAGACCTAGACTCATGTAATTAGGCCAGACCCACCTCAAAAAAAATCTTCCTATTTTAAGGTCAACTGACTTAGGATCTTAGTTACTTTTGCACAATTCTTTACAGCAGTGCCTATGTTAGTGTTTGAATAACTGAGAGAAGATGTGTATGCATACGGGCCCAAGAATCTAGAGGAACCACCTGGGAATTCTACCTGCCATAAACCCTATCAGCTAAAGACACATACTGACATGTGAGGATGCAATGACATGATGTGTGGGATTTGTATTCAAATAATCCAACAACAACAAAAAAAGAGAGTGAGGAATAGATGCAATAAAATTGGCAAAATATTGAGTTTTGAAATTGAGTGGTGGGCATTTAGGGAGTTATTCTACTATTCTTTCTGCTTCTGCTATGTTTGAGAATGTCCACTAAAAACTTAAATAAATAAATAAATAAATAGCATGTCTCTCAGCCTTAATCCTGAGACCCAAACTTTGATTCCATTAAACTTGAATCCTTTGACTATAAATTAATAGTTTGGGTCCTTCCTTTCTTTTGGGTCTCTCATCCAGTCTTTCCTCAGCCCTTTAGAGCCCTAAAGTAAACTGGGACTGAGTAGATCCCAAGACGTATCTGGGGTGGCCAGAACGGTGGATGTTGGTGCATGGACAAGGACTAGAGCATTGGCCATGGTGAAGATGAGGAGTATGTGTGAGACAGTGATCTCTGGCCAAAGGGACAATTGTAATCAAGTGAGCCCTTACAATGATTGGAAGGGGTAAGGAAATAAGGAGGCCTGAAAAAGAGAAACTATATTCCACCTAGAGGAGTGTTAGCAATAAGCGTAGAAAGAACGATAGAATTAGCAAATCACCATTATGCAATCCCCAATGTAACATGAAATTTAGACAAAGATAGAAGAGATATGCATATAACTTGGTGAAAGTTTATTAAAAAACAGATTTTTTACATAGTTTTAAAATAGCATCATACATATAGTCTTTTTTAATTACAAAAGGAAAATAGATCTTTACAATGGAAAGATCTTGTGATTATTACCTTAATTGAGCCATCTAATTTAAGATCACCATTAGTGACACACTGTAACTTTATGTGACTCATGATTAATGCAATGAGAGTTATATGTTATCACTTATGTAATATTTTTACCCAAAAAGTTTAACTTGAATCTGATCATAAGGAAATAATCATCCAATCCAAAATGTGGAGCTTTTCACTAGACACCTGTCCTGAGCTTGCACAAAATTCAGTGTCATTAAAAACAAAAACTAAGAAGCCTAGGGATTGTTTTGATAAGAATATTTCAGTGAGATTTAACTAAATACACTAAATGAAATTTGATTGGATCCTGGTTTGAAGAAAAAACAAGATATAAAAGACATGTTGAAGAAAGAAAATTGAACAGTAGATGTTATAATTGAAGTACTGTAAATAATCTTGAGGTTAATAACTGTATTGTGCTTTTGTAGGAGAATGTCCTAATCAAGATGTGTTCTAAAATAGAGATGAAGTGGCATGATGTTCAACATACATACATAATATACATATATACACACATGTGTGCAAAGAGAAAGAGAACAAATAAATTTGACTAATGTTCTCAATTGGTGAAGGTTATATTGGTGTTTATTGTACTATTCTTTCAGCTTTTCTACAGGTTTAAAGTTTCAAATATAAAGAAAAAATTGCACCACCTTTCCTGACTTTAGTTTCTGTATCTGTAAAATGAGGGGGTTTAGAATAAATCATTTCTAAATTCTTGACTATTCTTTGATTCTATGTGAACTGGAACAAAGGAGAAGGCAACAGTTAAATTATTCAACAATTTAATAAAATAGATTAGAAGGATAAGAAAGTGCTGTGATGACATGAGCAGTTAATTTAAAATGATTTTGCAAATAACACGTAGTCCACTGCCTTGCACATAGTTTTGTTTTTTTGGTTTAGGTATGGAATTATACTGAAACATTTTAATTTTTTCAAAACTTTAAATATATTAGAGAGTCCAAGTTATTTTGACTTCGAGAATAATAGTAACATGGTTGATATATGTAAAGAGATTTATTTATTTCATATCTATAGCATATTTTTTGAGAAAAATAGAAATTCATCAGTGGCTCCCTATCAAATATTGTGGACAATTTTCAAAAGCTATAGAAAATATGTATATTTTATGTATATTCAAACATCAAACTGATTATTGGCTACTATTATTTCTCAAGGAAGAAATTTTAATTTTTTATTTAACAGACTAAATCCTTTGGTTCCCTCACCATGTAGTAAATTAGAAAAAATTAACAATCCTCAATTTATGAGCACTGATTAAAAATTAGATCTTGTTAAGTTACATTTACTATTAAGTGGCAAGATTGAAGGATAGAAATACTTTAAAATATACTCTAAATGCAAGAATTTCAGCTGTTTGAAGATTCTGAAAAACACACAGCGTTGGAATAAAACGTACTAAATTGTTGATGAATCATCTTCTTTCTCCATGGTGACATAGATTATTTGGAAAGATAACAATGAAGAAGTTTCTTCAGCTAGAAAGAAAACTTTCAACAAGAGATATTTCTTAAAGGATTCCCTGCCTATATTATAAATATTAATCAATTTCTTTATCAATAATTTTTTACACCCTGTCTTTCCTTTATTGATTTATAATTTATAATTTAATTTATTAAAAATCATCATGATCTAAATCTATCATAATTTTTTGTTTAAAATGATGTTGAAAGAGAAGAAAATGAAATGAAATTACCTCAAGTTCAGATTTTTTACTCACTGTCTTACTTTATATAAAGTAATGTCTAGCTAAGTGTAAAAGGAAAATTGATATAATAGGACATGATATACCCTGGTAAAGTTTTGGACAGAGTATTGATATTGAAATATTTGTCTAGGGCATATTTTTTTAAAAAATAAATACCATTCTTAGAATGAAAATGGCATGTGCTTTCCATTTAAACTCTCACAGATTCTTGACAACTAATCCCAAGATCTTGCCAGTATGCCCTCACACTATATCTAGATTTTCTTGCTAAGCAAGAACATCACAGTCCATGAACCTAAGCATCAGTTAGCTATTTTGTGACTAAAACAGTCTTGTCTCACTTGGAAACATCCAAACTTATGGATACATTAATTTTTTAAACATTGGCGTATCAGTACATTTTGAAATTATTCTTTATTCTTGTAAAACACAAATGTAAATTTATTGAGAGTTAAAAATAAATTCTGCTTGTCATGTACTGATAGTGTCCCTCTCTTATCTCACAATGAATATTGAAATGGCTGCATTTTGACCAAATGTAATTTGCAGCCCCACATCACATGACACATTAGTTATGATAGTTATGATTATATATATGTATATAAATACACATATATTCAATATATATTTGTTGGCTGGGTGATTCGATGAATGAACTATCCTGGTAGTAGGTGCTCAAGGTTAAGGGATAAAGTGCTCATGTAATAAATGGTTTTTTAAAAAATTAACATGAGCATTAACACTTAAGACTTTAAGTTGAGACCAGTGGGTCTTCCTGTTGTCTATTAGATTTCCCAGATTTTAGTATCATATTTCTCTTACTTTTTCTAATGCTTAATTGATTACAAATGTCAGAATTACCAAAACCTAGCAATTTTTACTACGAAAGGATTACCCCTTGTTCACCATGGCAGAATATGTTTAATATTGCTTAACTAAACAAGGAAGAAACATTTTTTCTACTCTCTGATTAGTCACATGTCAAATTCACATCTTTATCTGATTTGCTTGCATCTGTTTTATTTTAGTTTGGTCAAGAAAACAATAAAATCTTGAACTGCACTACAAAAGACCAGAAATGTGACTGAATCAATAAACTATCATCCATGAAAATAGTTATACTTGAAAGGGATATTATTACAAGGAAGTCCTATAACTAACTATAAGGGAGATGGGAATGTGGTGGTACCTTCATACACAGTGTTTACAGCTCCCCAATTCATAGATTTCATGTTGGATAAAATAATTTGCAGCACCCTGACTCTTTCCAGGCAATTTTCCAAATCGTCTAAGGCAAACTTACCATTGTTTATGCTGCTGAATGTTTGAAGTTTAAAAAAAAAAATCACAGGGTTATTGCCCTCTGAAATATGTGGCAAAAAGGTCTTTGCTGTTTACCTGAATAAATGAGTAATTTTACTTAGGATGACTTATACTCATTTATGAGTATATTTAAAAAATATGATTCTATGTACTTACAAGATTTATACAACCCAACATTATTATTAAATTCTGGATGGCCTTGAATAAAGGTTTAGGTCAATATCCAAAATTTGGGGGGTATTATTCTCCCTCTAGGGCCCACAATATATCTTAATTCTGCACCTAAAAATAATTTTTTTCAGTTAAATTGTATTATGGAGATATGAGTAACAATATGAAAACATTGATACAATACAATCTTTGAACCATTTGCATCCTATGAAACCTGTGAATTTTCTGATTCAAATAGAACAAAGTTAAGTTATGTGTTCTCTAATACTTCATGATAATGATTATATTCAGATCAATTTTGGTAATAGTGCTATATTTCTCATCTTCTAGGCTAAAAACCATGATGATTTCTGTCTAGCTAGATCTGCAGCTACTTCCTCTTCCTGACTTGGAGTGAATATTAATTGCCTAACTTCACAGTTATGTTTAAAACCAGGTTTCAAAAATTTTTCATAACAAAACTTTCTGTCAAATCATCTTGAGTTTCATAGAAAATGTAGAGGTGCTAAACATCTAGAATAGGAAAGAAAAATAAATTACCAAGGGGACATTTCCTTTCTGTTACAGTATAATAAATTAGTTATGATAAAAATCTATGTAATACACTTTTTTATTTGAGTAGTTTTGTTTGTTTCAAGTTTTAATTGAAATTTTAGTTCATTAACATATAGTTTAATATTGGCTTCAGGAGTAGAATTTAGTGATTCATCACTTACATATAACACCCAGTGTGCATTACAACAACTGCTCTCTTTAATACCCATCCCCTTGCCCACCTTCCCTCCAGCAATCCTCTGTGTGTTCCCTATAGTTAAGAGTCTGTTTCTTGGTTTGCCTCTTTCTCTTGTTTTTTCCCCCTGTGTTTATCTGTTTTGTTTCTTAAATTCCACATATGAGTGAAATCATATGATATTTGTCTTTCTCTGACTGACTTACTTTGCTTAATACTTTGCATAATACTCTCTAGCTCCATCCATGTTGCTGCAAATGGCAAGATTTCATTCTTTTTTATGGCTGAGTATTATTCCATTGTGTATATATACAACATCCTCTTTATCCATCCATCAGTTGATGGACATCTGGGCTTTTTCTATATTTTGGCTATTGTAATATCCATACTTTTATTTTCACTGATGTTTAAAATTCATTCTTATGGCAGCCTACAACTCCAGATACTAGGAGTGAATAGAACACAATTCTGTCCTCCCCATGCATCTCCACCTGATTCTTTTTTTTTTTAAACATTTAAATATTTTATTTATTTATTTGTCAGAGAGAGAGAGACAGGCAGACAAAGAGAGAGAGAGAGGACAAGCAGGGGGAGTGGCAGGCAGAAGGAGAAGCAGACTCCCTGCTGGGGGAGGATCCTGGTGCAGGACTTGATCCCAGGACCTGGGATCATGACCTGAGCTGAAGGCAGATGCTTAACCGACTGAGCCACCCAGGCATCCCACCACCTGATTCTTCATGTAGAGTACAAATGACTCTTATCCCAAAAGTGGTTCATATATTCAGTCAAAAATTTAGATGAAAAATATCTTAGAATCTCTTGAGAAGAGAGAAGAGCAACAACTTAAGAGAAAGCAATCAGTTATTCAGGAACTTTTAATTTTGTGTACACATAAGCACAGTGGTGGGAGAGGATCTTACGTGTTAAAAGCAACTGAAGTGAAATCATAAGCATAAAAGGAAGTCATGCTTGAAAAGAAGGATATTTCTGCTTTTGGCCATGAGGGAGTAACAGAGTCTAGAATTAACCTTAATCCATAAACAACTAGGACACTGGGCAAAATATAGAAAACATCTATTTTCAGAAACTGGAACATAGGCAGTGCAACTAATGTTTCTGTGAAAAGAAACAAATGAGTTGAGCTTATTGTGTGAAAGTCATTTCTGGGCTGTAGTACAGAAATGGAGAAACCAAAATGAGCCTGGCAATCTTATTGAGTTGGGGAGATATTCCAATTTGAAGAGGTTGCAGAAGTTAGTTTGCAGGACAATGTATCTGAGATAAACTATGTAGAGAAGGAGCTACAGACCATGAGTATTTGGCTGAATATCAAATACATATGAATAATATGAAATCCAGAATCCAGACTAGGAACATCATCCAAGGAAAGAAAAATTATGTTGGAGTTGTAAGATGAACAATTCCCAAAACTCACAAAGAGCTGGGAGTTACTGAGTCCCCATCAACTAGAGTAGAGATGCCTTCTTAAGTACACAAAACATTCAGTAGAATCTACAGAAGGACCTGGGCATCTTAGAAGTGGGGCTAAAGTTGCCCAGAATAAGTTTTGTTCTAGGTTTTCCCTAAAATTACTTAAAAAGAAAACTCAAAAGATCAAATTTCCAAAATGTGGACCATATCTAATAATCTTTAAAGGAATACAACAAAATCCAACACTCAGCAACCTAAAATTCACAATGTTTGGCACCTGATACAAAAAATCACTAGATATGTTAAAAAGGATAAAAACTTGACCTATAACCCAAAGAAAGTTCAGTCAGTAGATGTAACCCAGAAATGAAAGGGATGACAAAATTGGTGACAAGAACTTTAAGATATCTATTGTAAATATGCCCATATCCTCAAGGACATAAAGGAAGATATGAACATAACAAGGATGCAAATAGAGGACATAAAAGAGAAACCAATGGAACTTCCAGTGATGAAAATTAAATATCTGAAATTAGAAAGTCACTGGATAAAATAACAGTAGTATATTCATTTCAGGAGAAAATATCAGTAAATGTAAAGGCATAGCAAAGTAGTTATGCAAAATGAAATCAGAAAAAACGGAGACAAAATAATATAAAGCTTCAGTGCTCTGAGGGACAATATCAAGCAGTCTAGTTTATAGGTAACTGGAGACCCAGAATGAAATGAGAGGCAGCAGAGGACAAAAATAATGAACAGAGTTCCCATACTTGTTGAAAACTACAAATTTTCAGATCCCCGAAGCTCACAATCCTTAAACAAAATAAACACAAAGAAAACTATCCCAACATGTAACATAAAAAAATTGCCAAAAAAGTGCTATTTGAGATTGAAGATGGTTCTAAAGACAGGAAGGAGATGGAATTAGGGTTATGACTGAGAAAAGCCCTGTGAATTGATGCATTCCATTACTATTCTCTGAAGGTTTACAACAGGCAGAGGTAAATTTTTAACATTGACTTTAATTATTGGCATAATTTATTTTTTAGTCTGCCATTAAAAGTGAACAAAATTGAGGATACTTAACATACAGTTAATAAAAACCTATAAACTACACATAGCCAAAAATATTTATTGGAGATATATGGGGGGTGTGGGGTGAGGTCAGAGAATAGGATGGAGAGAAGCTATGGACTGTGTGTCACTTATTATAATTTTTAGCTACCCCATCAGGAGAGTCTTTCTTGAATATGCAGAATAATGTTATGCTCCTTTAGAATTACATTCATATTCAAGGCCTCTCAATTAGATATTTTATCCTGTAAACCCTCTCTTCTCCATCTTTCTCTTTCCTCATCTGTTCTTTATTAAGGGTAAGGCATAATATCAAAGAAAAGAAAAGGGAAGATACGAAATTCTACCCAACAGGAATAAAACTAACAAATCTTCTAGGGAGCATTCGAGAGTCAAAGAAAGAAATGAAAGGGGATCTCAAGGATTCAGACTCCGACCCGGCTTCAGAGTTGAGGATGAGAGTTTGGTGAAAAGATAAAAATGTGTGTATAGATGGAAAGATCTCACAGAATAAAGGACTATGGCCTAATTCCCTAGAATTTATAGGCCACGGGCCACCAAAGAATATCTTGGTTCACGTAGGTGCTGTTCATACTGTGGGGCTGTGGTATAATTAAACAGATATCTTGAGTTACAATTGTCAAGCTTCCCTCAATGACAAATGGCAGGTATGAATCCTAATGTTCTTGCATTCTCTTTCGGGTAAGAGGACACTGGCCATGACGACACGGTGAGAGCTGAGGTAGCAATGCACTATCATAATGAACAGATAAACTAGGGGTTGAGTGTGGAGGGGGCAGAGGCTTATGGGCTTCATTGTGATGAAGAGTGGTAAAGACAGGGGTTGATATCAGCCAAGGAGAGCCACAAAACCCTGACAACATCAAGAGAGGAGACTAGTAAGTAGTTCACTAGCCACGGACTCAGCAGGAGCCATCAACAGGACCCTAAAACCCAGGTGTGTTTAAAGAAAAGAAGGAAGTTGACTATTTCTACATAGTTGGCCTTCAAAATATTTTAATTTTATGAATAAAATAATGCTTGAAATAATCCATATTCTAGAAGTTTTAAGTGGTTCAGCATATCTTTGATAAAATATTATTTTAAAATAACTAAAATTAACTAAGTTTGAACAGTTATAGGAAACAATTTTATCTGGACTATTTTATGTAACTTATGATTTAAAAAAAACTAAAAGAAATACAAGAAAGTTTTAAGAAAATATATTCATTGTAGAATGTATATCACTGATATATGTCATTTCTTCTATCTTTATGTAGCAAGCATTTCCACCTGACTCAAACTTGGAGTGAGATGCTTACTTCTTAGTAGGGAGTAGGATGTTTTCCAGGGACAGACAGCTGGGAGCTGGGCAATGCATTTAAGACAGGACATATTTCAATATGGGAACCTGGAAAGACCATGTGATGCGAAGGAAAAGAACTCAGATATTTACATATTCCCAGGTGACCAACATATGGTCTCGTTATCCACATGAGTATATTTATTCTTGCCATCTCAGACTCTGATGAGATCTCTGAGAGTATTAACTGTGGCTGAGGCATCTGCTGGAGTGAGAGGAGCCCTGGATGGGGGAGCTGGGTGAACTGACCTCTACATCAGTTTCTGCCATCAACCAACTATGTCATTTTCAAACCACTGAGGCTTAGTTCTATTTATAAATTTGAGATTGGGACTATTTCTAAGATCTTAATCAGCTCTGATGTTTTTTGAACTTTTAAAAAATTATCTAGCTCATTTCACAAACCCAGAAAATCATATAATCAATATCCAGGTTTCAAAACTTCCAAAATATGATATTTAAGAATGAATGGAAGGAGAGTTTTTTACTTGTCACTTGTTTATTTGTACTCCTTAAAATCCTATGCTCTTTTTCCACTGCCCCAGAATTCTTTTCACTATATTAAAATGAAACATTAAAAACCTAATAATATACTTAAGTCTAATGTAACATCCAACCATTGGTAGAAAATCACCTGGAGTTTAGAAGTAAATCAACCACTCACTTTTCTGGTAGTACTTTTATAAATACTAATAGAAATATTACTTGTGAAGATTGTCCAAGGAATATACAGGATCTCACTCTGTTTTGTCCCATTTTATTACTCATACATCTCTAATTTCTTTTTTATCCTGATTTCTTCTTTGCACATTTGTAGCAGGATCCCTAAGAAAATGAGTCAAGGACATTGTCTGTGTCCTCTCCCAAACTCCCACCCCACTTGCAAATTTCTTTTTTTTTTCTTTCTTTCTTTCTTTCTTTCTTTCTTTCTTTCTTTCTTTCTTTCTTTCTTTCTTTCTTTCTTTTTTTTCTTTCTTTCTTTCTTCTTTCTTTCTTTCTTCTTTTGTTCTTTCTCTTTCTTTTTCCTTTATTTTTGAGAGAGAGAGCAAGAGAGCATGCAAATGGGGGGGGGGGCAGAGGGAGAGGTAGTGAGAGAATCTTTGGCAGGCTCCATGCCCAGCTCAGAGCCCGACGTGGGGCTCGATTTCACGACCCTGAGATCATGACCTGAGGCAAAATCCAGAGTCAGATGCCCAACCGACTGAGCCACCCAGGCTCCCCAGCAATTTTTTTTTCTTTTCAGATTTCTTGCCTGAATTTACACTGACAGAACAACTTGTTTTACCCATTTTCTTTGTCTTCTTAAAGGAGACACAGCAATAAATTCCTAGCGATATTTGTTAATTGTGGACCACTACAGAGGCATATTTTTAAATTACTGCATGTGTTTTCCTGGCTCCTGAAGATTTTCAAATTTTAAATTTTAAAAATATCACCTTTTATTTTTATTTTAAAGAATTCAAATAGGAACCCAAGCAACGTATTATAAAAGGAGCAATCAAACCACTGCATAATAAACCGTAAACTACATCAAAAACACAAATTGAAATGAGGATTGTCATCTCAGGAACTGTCACCATCAAAAGATTTCAAAGTTTTCATCATGAAGATACTGGATAATTAGTTTTATTGTGTAAAAGTTTGATTACGTGCATTTATAGGAATCTCGGCATCATTCTTTCATTAAACATTCATTGAGCACTTACTGTGTTCCTAGCCTTGTTTGCAGGTGGATATATGGTGGTGTTACGCAAAATGTAAAAGGCATGCATATTACTAGTTAGGTGAAGCCCATGATGGTTCCCTAATTTGGAAGCTCTGAGTTGGTGTGCAAATAAACAGAAAGTAGTGCCTTAGATAAGAAAAAACTTGCACATAATAATCTCCACATCCCCATCCCATAAATACTTGTAGTACTTATAAAGATATCCTTATGCATCAGAACTCCAAGATACAGCATTTTGATTAAAACAAGACTCACTTTTTGCCTCCCTCTCCTAAGGATCTGGACTGATAATTCTAGAATCAAAAGGTGCTGGAACTAGAGGAAACTTTAGAATCATTTAGTATAGTGGTTTTCAAACTCACTTGGCAGAGGCCAGGTGGCTGCCCCAGGTGGGTTGGGGAAATAGTAGTGGTTTTGGGGGTAGACTGGCTGAGCAGGTGGACCCCTGGCATAACCAGAGCAGTAAAAATAACTTGGGGGAGCGTGCAGTGCTCTCTGCTTCACCCTTAGCATGGCTTTGCAAGTCACATATTTACATGATTTGTCTAGGCCTGGTAGACATTTGAGTTTGAAAAGCTTGCATTATATCCTCACCTTTCTTTTTTTTCATTCGATCTTTCCTCTCAATGTGCAACCACTGAGGAAGGAGGTTTCTGTCATTGGCTGATGTTCTCCTACATAGCATGTTCTTCCGTGACCCAGAGGGACCCACAGTTTTAAATAATTTTTACTTTAACTCATTAATATCCTATGCCATTTTACATAAATGAATTTCATGCTTTGTTTTTGAGTAGAAATTATTAATGCATACTTTTGGAATTACTTTTCTTTTAATAGTACTATTTGTGATAGCTGAAATTATGGATCTAGTCTTCGAAGTCTGATCCGTCTCATTTGCTTTAGATTTCTCACAGATATAAGCTAAGTTTACTACTAGCTATTAAACCTCAAATTCTTCATAACATTTAGAAGAGATAAAAAATGAACAAAACCTTATCTGACAGAAATGAATGGTAGAGGAATAGTTCCAACTTCTATTTTGCCTGCTGCACTGTCCAATATGGTAGCCACTAGCTATATGAGACTATTTAAATTTAATAAAAGAAATTAAAAATCAGTTCCTCAGTTGTGCTAGTTACATTCAAGTTCTCAATAGCCATATGTGGCTAGTGGATACTTTACTAGATAGCTGAGATGTAAAGAGTTTCCATCATTACAGCAATTCTATTGGACAGGTAGAGAAATGGAAAAATACTGTAAATTGGAGAAAATTCCTTGTCAGCTGTAGGTACGAAATTTTACGTTCCCTCTGTCTCTTGTCATGGTAAGGAAACTGTGACTCTGTGAAAAGAGAATCTGGTGTGTTTGTTTTCCTTCTGACATTTCTTTCAATTGTCATTTCCTCCTGTCTGCCTTATACTTCTGATGTTTCATCCTTCCTGCTCAATCTGCACTTTCAACACAGAGACATCTACCATTTCCATCCATATCCCTCTTCCCTGCTAAATAAAGTAACTTTTCCGCTGCCACTAATATTTGCTATAAATTGTCATTGTGTGACTAGAAAAGATTGGATTATACAAACCTCAGGAAACAGCTTTCTGTCTCTGATGGGTCTCCAATAAATATGTTTGCCCCCAAATACCTTCCAAGAATCTGGTCACAGTGCTTGAAATCCCAGCATGTTACTGAAATTGTTTAGTTTTTCAAAGTTCACTACTAAAATGCAAGTTCCTGGGTGCCGTGTACCAATCTGGTGTCCATATGCAGCTGTTTGTAATGTAACAGGGTAACGCCCCTAGGTATATAGAAGAAGGAAAGGGGCATTGACAACTAGGGAGGGCAGAGTTTGTCAGCAGGAGCTTTCACAAAAATGCCAGGTTGCTTTGGAAAATAGACTGCCTTGCAAGAAAAGATGAGGCCAAGAAACATAGGGTGCTGCATCCAGCACAATGGGAGAGGTTAAACCTGGCTTTAATATCGGATTTATGGATTCTCTTTTGTGCCCTTGGACATATTACTTAACTTCAATTAACTTCCATTTTCTGCTCTTAAAATGGGTCTAAAAATAACTTAGGATAATAAAGGATGTGGACACGAGGTGTAGTTCTGTACAAAGCACACACTTTCTGCCCCAAGGACTTGAGCGTTGGTGGATCAGAGCTGGGGCTGAATCCAGGAGATTTCAAAGAAGGGACAGGAACAGAGTTTCCACGGTGTATGGTGATGTACACAACGGGCATACCTGGAGCAGAGAATCATTAAATCATTATCCAGAGGAGACTGGATAAGGAGATTGAAAGTTAGAAGAGAGAGAAAATGTAGGGCTTGGCAGAAGTTGTGTTTTTGTTTTTGTTTTTATCTAGTAGATTCCCTCAATGACTGAAACCAGAAAGAGTGAATTATTTCTCATTATCTCAGTTTCTTGCATTTGTCTGGTTTTATACTGACCTTAAATATTCTTTTTAGTTACAACTAGAAAATAAGTGCATATTAGGTAGATATTTGTGTTTACGATATCAGTATATCTTTCCCTTTAGGATTTGTTTGTTTGTTTTTTAGTCTAGAGTGGCAGAAAGATTTTAATTTTACCAAAAGATGCATGAACCATGATATAGGGTGGTGTAGGGTGCCATGGGAACACAGGGGTATCTGTTCAGAAAAATAAACTTCCCTTTAGCTGCTAGTAAAATATCCAACACAGAGCGAATATCATTCCATGCAGCCATGACTCTCAAAACCATGGTTAACTTATTTAATTTATTGGGATATTTTTCCCTATATCCTTCCCATCATATCTTCTAACATAAATCGTCTAGAATCAAATTTAAGTATTTAAGTTATGACTATCTCAGAAAATTACAGCAATATTCTACTTATCAGTAATCATCATTCATTAACCTTACTCATTTGGAGTCAACATGAAGAACACCAGTAAAGTACTTCTGATCACTACAGAGCAATCGCAAAGTATTCCTTAAGATCATCATTTATTTTTGACTTTATGTGCAATTGCAACAAGCTTTTTTGTTTGTTTATTGTTTGTTTTGATGTTTCATAAAGGTTGACCAGTGGTAGCAAATGAGACAGTGTGGAGCTAGAAATGGCCAAATATGAGCCGGAATGGAATTTGAATTTTGAAGAAGAGAATTAAGGAGATTTTGTTAATAATACCATTTTCCAATAGCAAGGCAATACGGAATGCATTTTAAAAGACTTCCCACAAAGTGATTGAAATGGAAAAAGAAGGCATCAAAAGTGATAAGCTTCCACTATTTTTCAACTTATGGAATATTACTTTTATTGGTGATGATTGATAGATGAGGTGTTATAAAACCTTTAGACATAGTATTTATGCCTTCAAAACACTGCCTCTGTTTTTTAAAGCCTTGCAACAAAGCTATTATAAGTTTTCCTCTCTAAACTCTGGGGCCAATGGCCAATGTCAGATGAAAAACCTACTCTTGAGGAAAGATTTTAAGGAAAATTAAGATCCTATCTTGTATTAAGTTCATGTGACAGAAAATGGAAATAGAAATTAAAGGGTCTGAACTCATTTAAACCAAGTTATTAAAACTTGTGTACATTTAACGAGGGACATGTGATTTAGATCTAATTTATCTCATACTAGAAAGAGTAACCTAAGAGTCTTTATGGAGCAAGAGCTAAAGAATCAAAACCCTAAAGGAAAAACAACAAAAAATCTTCAGAGCATCTTTTCCAACCAAACACTATCCTAAAAATCTACCTCCCAAAATAATTACAAAAGGTTCCATTTTTTTATATAAGTTACTTTCCAAAGAACTGAAATTAAAAAAAACAAAACAAAACAACAAAATTTGTGTGTTTAATGTAGAAGGAATAAGAGAATAGTATCATTAGGACTGTGAAATCAAAATAGGGTTCTCATTAGAAAATAAAACTCCAATTTAAGCTAGAATGTTAATGAATACCTCATTCCCACCCCACCTCAATTTTGGGTTCAGCTCCTTTTGCACTATAATTAAAAGATCTCCCTGTCTCTAACCTTTTTTCTTCCAGTTTATTATTTTATAAGATTCATTTTATAAGACTAATCTTTCTAGAGCAGTGCTGTACTATATCATTTCACATTAAGAAATCTTCAAAGGCCCCTATTTTTAACTGAGTTAAGACAAACATGTCAGGCTGCACTTCAGATTCCTCTATTCCACTGGTTTTTCAAATGGATTCTCTGGAATCCTAATGACAGAAACAGGTGCTTCAGGAGTTACACGAGGTTTTGGCCCAAGTGCAATGGATGTCAAGAATGCAGCTATTTTCTATTATCCTGGGATTCACATGTCTACATGTCATTAGACCAGGAGTAATTGCACTAAATTTGAATTTACAGAATAATTTTAATTATTACTTTGAAATATTTTACATACTAGTTTATGCATAAAATTTTATTTAAAATTTTTTTTGGTTGGGGCGCCTGGGTGGCTCAGTCGTTAAGAGTCTGCCTTCGGCTCAGGTCATGATCCCAGGGTCCTGGGATCGAGCCCCGCATTGGGCTCCCTGCTTGGCGGGAGGCCTGCTTCTCCCTCTCCCACTCCCTCTGCTTGTGTTCCCTCTCTTGCTGTGACTCTCTCTGTCAAATAAAAAAAAAAAAATTTTTTTTTGGTTTACTAAGAGTTTGGGAAGAGTGGCTCTACAAATGCAAATTTTAAAAATTGAAGTATAATTGACTTATTATATTCGTTTCAGGTGTACTGCATAGTGATGCAATAATTGTGTACATTATGAAATGCTCACCATGATAAGTGTAGTTTTATCACCAATCATGCCAGTCCCCTGTATCTATTACCATGCTGGTTATTTCTCAGAAATTCCCTCCTCTTCATCCCATTCCCCAGGTCCCCACATTAAATCTTTCCACGGCCATCAGAGCCTTTGACGATCCTTCCATCTGTCCAACTTTCTCTTTACTCTGCATTATGTTGATGACACCTATTGGGTTTTTCCTCTCTATTTCATCAGTACTCCATGCCAGATTAATTTTCTTTAGGCAGGAATTGTCTTATTTTGCATTTATTAAATGATCAAATTTTTAAAGAAAAGAATTAAGGTCCAAGATTCTGAAAGTAAAAATCACCACCATCAACCATTACCACCATACAAATTCCATACAGACTATGCTTTAAGAGAGCTACCTTTTGAAGAGCCTCATCCAATGATAGGTGTTCTTTAATTAGGAAAGTATGTAAAGTATGATAACTTCAAAGAACATATGCAAAATCACTAATATTTTGGAGTAAGTTGACAATATGGTAAAATATGATTGCTATAACAGGGATAATAAAAACAATAATTTATTGAATGCTTATCATGTGATGGATTTTTCATATTTTCTCCTATCACTCTAATAGTTCTCCAGAATGAGCATCTCGCTTTTATAGAAGAAAAACTGATACTCCAAGAGGTCAAGTCTTTTGCTCAAGGTTACAATGAGAGTTAAGGGGGAGAGTCAGAATTCAAACGCTGTCTGTGTGGCCCAAGAAGTAATGTTCTTTCCAGTTCATCACACCATCACTCAGAATGGAAATAAGGAAAATAATAATAACAACACATATGTATGAATTCTTCATGCAAAGAGATTTGAATGTTACTATTCAATGCCTAGAGTCAGAGACTTTTTCATGTCTGTTACAAAATTCTTGCTTGAGGGTTTCCCACGGTAAAACCCCCACTTGGACTGAAAACTAACTTCTCAGTTACAGAGCATTTCACTCTTCCTGGCTGAGATGAAAAGCTTGCACCAGCACAAGTGACAACAAAAGGAAAAAAAAAAACTGAAAAAATAGAAATGTTATATCCATAGTTACAGATGTGAACTCAAAACTTAGGCTGCTTCTGATAGTAGAATAAGAATGAAGAGAAAAAATACACAGCAAGTGTTAGTTAAATATAGATTTGTGAGAAAGTCTGGTATAGCTAATCGGTAGTGGTTAAAGCTAAATAATCTAAGAGACGGAGACAGACTTCCTATCATAGCAGAATGGAGTAGAGGCATTGATCAAGATGCTCTTGAAGTATATGAGAGTTATAGACTTGCAGCTTGTGTCCCGGCTTTCCTCTCGGTTTGAACGAATGCCAGCAATGTGAGTCTCCTTGAGAGACTTACTGCCTCCTCACTAATGCAACCGGGTATCCCTTGTCAGTCCTGCTTTTACCTTCTCTTCCTGGTTGGTAGTCTTTCAGATTTCAATCTTAGCATGAAGCACTTCAACTGGCTAAAAACTAGTAGCCTCATTTGATAACACTGAGCAATTCAAAACTTATCCTTCGGTCATTGAGCTAAATT
The DNA here is from genome assembly GCF_029215605.1 of Mirounga angustirostris. NCBI lineage: Eukaryota > Metazoa > Chordata > Mammalia > Carnivora > Phocidae > Mirounga > Mirounga angustirostris. The sequence goes on from NW_026991709.1 coordinate 109,433,583, forward strand.
GTCACTTTGGCGGTTCCTAAGCAAGCTTAATATTTTTCATAACTTTCACTCTTTTTTTAAACAAGTTTTTTTTTTTTTAGATTTTTATATTTATTAGAGAGAGAGAGAGAGCGTGGTGCACACAAGGGCTTGCGTGAGCACGGGGGTTGGAGGGGGAGCGGCAGACGGAGAGGGAGAAGCAGGCTCCCCGCGGAGCAGGGAACCCAACATGGGCCTCCATTCCAGGACCCCAAGATCATGACCTGAGCCAAAGGCAGATGCTTACCGACTGAGCCACCCAGGCGCCCCATCATGACTTTCATTTTTGTCATTTCTTCTTTATAGAGTGATCCCATAGAGTTTGAATTCCTAAATTTTAAGTAGTAAAAGGACAGTGGCTGCAGATATTTTGAAAGTAGCTCCTGTGAACATCACCTTGAGACAAGCCTGAGGGTACTACTAGGGAGAAAAGAGCCAGAACTGCAGCAATGCCCGGTGGGGGGTAAAAGGGGGAGGGGGAGCAGAGGTACAAGTGTTAATCAGCCCCAGGGCTGAGGGTTCAGTTCCAATTACCCAGAAACCAGTTATCCTAGACTGTTTACAAAGCCTCCCTCCTCCTCTTCCTCTCTTTTTCTTCCCCCAACTCCTTTGCTCATCCGTTTCTCCCTCCTCACTCCTCATCCTTCATGCTGATTTTCCTGACCTCCTCTCCGATCCTATATTGATCGATCCAAAGTATGATCTTTCATTTCATGAGAACATTTCTCCAAAGTCAGAGTGAGCAGAACCATGTTAGACCATGATACTATCGAGATAATGTTTTTAGTTTACAAATAAGAAGCTCTGTGAATAGGGTAATCACTACCTACTTACAAGATTTCACTTCTATTTAGAAATTAAAGGTGATTTATATCTATTGAAACTAGCCATCATTTTGTTTCAAAATGGGAAAACTCTAACTAGCACTTAACTGAATTTTCATTATGTGCCAAGTACTTGGCTAAGTATTTTACACGATCTTCCTCATATAATCTTCAAAATCAGTACCTATCAGGCAATAGGTACTCTTATTATTATCCTTACTTAACAAGTAAAGGAACTGAGACTTACAGAGATTAAGCCATTTGTTCAAGGTCACATAGCCAATAAGTATTTGGACTCAAGACTTGAAACCAGATTCTTGTAAAAAAAAATAAAAAATAAAAAAAAAGGCTCTTAACCGCTTATACTGTCACAGATTTTCAATTATTAATATTAAGCCATATCTGATACTCTTTCGGCCAAAAACTACTCTCCTAAAGCTATTAGAGAATAAACTGAATGAAATGCAAAAAGCAGGCTGGTCAAATTTCACAGAGAATTCGTTTGGGCCAATAATAGAGTCCAGTTCCAACAATAAACTCTGCTTGCATTATATTTCACCATATTATGATCAAAAAGGCTTTTTTCTTCTTCCTGTAGAAATCTTTTCATGTAGCGTGGTAAGATGGTCTAAAAACCATTCACCAATTCTCCAGTTAATTTAAAGTCTTTCTCCAGAAATGTTCTCACAACTGGAAAAACAAGGATTTGTTTTGTTGTTGTTGTGTTTTGGGGGGGGTGATAATCTAACTTTAATGAAAACATATCTTTAAGAACATGGAAATGATATTTTTACATTCGAACACTGTGCTGACCTTTGGGTGTGTATTTGGAGTCGCGGTGTTACAGAGGATTTATTTATATTGCATCGTTTTATTATCTCCAGGAGCAAAGGGTCTCTCAGACAATAAAAAGGTCACCTGGTCTAGTGTCAGACTTTTCTTGCTCTAAACAGGCTCACCATGATAACAGAGACTTGCGTATGAAGATTAACCTCTCTGTTCCAGAAGCAGTCTGATCAGGAGCATCCCCCCACCTCTCATAGAGGCAGAGAATTACTTGTGCAGCCTCAGGCCAAACTGAACAATGGCATTAACCCATGACGTCACAACCCACATGACTTCAACTGTCACTATTGTCTGGGAACTCTTACCGATGGTTCCCTATACACTAGACTGAAATCCTGCATATCTACACCGATCTAGTCTACGTTTGTGACTTCTCTCATGGCACTGTTATTGGGGGCATTGAATACTTCTGGGGAGTTCGTCTGCTTTGAGAATCAGTTCCCTTAGGCATATAGTCCCAACTGGTCCCAGCAGGTAGAGATCCCAGCATGTGTTAAGATGAATCCATTTAATTATGACATTTAATTGTCAGAACTGGAAAGAAACTTTAAGATCACTTGGTGTGTTACTTGAATCAGTAGATCCATTTCTTCAAGTGGAATTTAACGGGAAAGCTCAATTTAAAAAACTACAACTGAAGAGAAGTGATGGTGAAGTTGAAACAAGACTACAGAAATGAAAAGGTCTAATATTCCCCCACCACCACTCCCACCCACCATAAACACACCTATTCAACCTTGTTAGAGCACAGCCTTAACATCCCTGATTTATTTCAACTAGTCTTGAGTCTCAGGTACATTGTCCAAAGTCACTCAGAAGTCTGGGACCCAAAACTCAAACTCAGTATACTAGCCAAGGCCACAAATTTTTTTTTTTTTTTTTTTTGAGAGAGAGAGGGTACATGAGTGGGGGTGGGGGGCCAGAGAAAAAGAGAGGGAGAGAATCTCAAGTTGGCCCCACACTCAGCACAGAGCCCGATTCGGGGCTCACTCTCATGACCCTGAGATCACAGCCCGAGCCGAAATCAAGAATCAGACGCTTAACCAATCCACCCAGGTGCCCCCAGGCCACATTTTTTGGACACATAAAATTAACCAATACATTCAGGGTTCTTAATCCAAAAACCTATGCTCTTTCTGTTATAAATAAAGGCTTAGGATCCAATAGAATAGAGAGGACAATGTAGTATGTGCTCCTTGTTGCTTATCTAATACTCATTCTCCTTTTCTTCTTCCTAACAAAAAATAAAATTTTGAGGTGAAAGCCAATAAACCTATCTAAAATATCAAACTTTCTAATCTCCTTTAGAGTAATTGTTGGCCAGTGAAATCTAAGTAGAGGTTACTGAGTGCAGTTTGAGAAAAAGCTCTTTCAAGAGACAGCTGATTTGGCTGTTATGTGGCCACCTGGCCTTTCTCTGTCCTTTGTCTTGCCTGGAATTTGGACATGGTGACTGAAGCTAGAGGAGACATCTTGTGATCACAAATGTCAAGAGGATCAGAGACACCTAGGTCCTAATATTTTGGAGTCAATGAACCAGTACTAAGAACTATGTCCAGATTTCCTGTTACATGAGAAAACCAAAAAAAAAAAAAAAAAAAAAATCTTTTCTAAGCCTCCCTTAATATATGCAATCAAAATCCTTAATTGATATAGACAGAGACACAGAGAACTACAATGAAGATCTTGAAAACTGAATAATGATGAGAACTTAGAGATTGTGCCTAGGGAAGCAAGGCAAAAGAACAGGGTTGATATCCACTAGACAGAACGAACACGTCGAACATTACAGGAGACCTAATTAGGCAGGAGCCCTGGGAGACTGAACAGCTGCCATGAATTCAGCAAAAAGGTCAGTGGACAGAAGGTGCTAGAGGAAGAAAGGAGATGGACATTTAAAAGACCTAAACTTCCTACCCACAAGATGGGAATGAATTACAGCAAAAGCGGTGTGATTTTTTTTTTCTCTGAAACTTTCCGAGAAATGAAAAGTCAGGAGAAGGGCAGGAACAAATTAACTGCCTTCATTAGCCACCTCCACTGTAAGATGCCTCCTGACAGACCCTTTGAAGAACTTTACCTTGACTGGTTGGTCCATATAAGCCTCTCCTCATCCCAAGGTTTTTGGCACAAAGACTTAGTGAATTAAACCCTCTATCCTGTGACTACAAATGTCCACCTTAGTGCAAGAGCTGAATCACAAGCGACTTTTAGACATTCTATTTTAGGAGAGTGGGGTGGAAAGAGAGAGAGAGCGCAAGCTCCTACCTTGAGGCTGAGGGGTGTCTCTGAACTTTCCATAGCCATCAACAATCTTTCCTAAAGATATCCTTCTGATGAGCATCCAGTTTTGTAGAAAGAATGAGGGGTTTCCAGTAGTGGAGACAGTATAGAGGGGAGGATTTGTGATTTGAATTCTCCAGACAGAGTTGAGATGGGGAAGCTTAAATAGGTGATGGGTGACCTGGAGCACAGGAGTCATTGGGGAGAAGTGAGCACGTAGTATCTTCGGGGAAAAGAGAATGGAATAGGACAGGTTCTAGTCAAGTTTAAAGCCAGAGGTGTAAATGAGAACCCACATGCATCTAGCAATACATGGTCATGTCAGCAGGAGTCCTAAGCTTTGGGACAAGAGATGGTGGTAAGCAAATACACGGTGGGAGTTGTGGCTGAAAATCCAGACAGAGGGAGATACAGCCTGTCTCCTTTTCTCCCTCCCTCCCTTCCATGTTTTTGGGCCATCAGAAGTCCCACGCTTCTTTTCCTAGCCAAGCTTATTCCCCCCTATTCTCTCAAAACCCGGGGAAAAATTGTTCTCTTTCATAGTTCCCCTTTGAGAAATCTTTTAGGAAGCATAGAAATATAAGGTATTTCCTCAAGCACGTTTATTACCCTCTTCTCCTCATCTGCTGTCAGGAACAAATTTGCTTCATGCAAAAATACAACATTAAGTATGATTTTTGACAAGGAAAGTTACTTGCTTTTAAAATTTCCAAAACAACAGAACATGAAACTCAAATCTTATAATGTATCCATAAGCTATCCAAATTCTTCCAGTATAGTAGTAATTTATTAAATAAATATATATTCCTGGCACTTGTTAAATTAACACATATATATTTTAAATATTCTGGGAAGAGCCTATCTAATTCTCTGAGTAAAAGACATCTAAAAGAACTTGATTGGTACCATACAGCTATCTGAATTTTCTTTTTCTTTTTTTCTTCTTTCCTTCAATTCCGTGTACTTTTGTGGCCTCAATTTCCTTTTGGCCAAACAGTAAATCAGTTCACTGGAATCTAACATTTGTTGAGAATCTACTGTACAAACATGGTTTCATTTAATGCTTAAAATGAGCATCCCAATCTTTTTCTTCCCCCCAGAGGTTTAGCCACTTGTTCAAAGACACTCAATTAGTAAAAATGGTAGAGAATTTTCATTTTCTTTGAATTCAATTAGCACCTTAAAAAAAAAAAAGGAACTTTATTGAAGGAGGATAAATCTGGATGCTACTTCAAGTTGTTTTCAAACGACCTGGGTGGGGAAAGTATAGGCGAGAGTTAAAACTGAGTGTTTTAGGCAAAACTGATTTGAATAGAGTCGTTATGCCAATTTAATAATGAATACCTGGAACTAGAGGAACTTTGGTGGTAAAATAATCATAGAAAATGAAAAATTAGCATTTTTGTTTAGCAATTTTCTTTCTCTATGTGGAGAAATATGGCTTTATACAACAGAATTTGTAAACATGGTAGATTCAATTTCCAGTGACCCAGTTAGCAGAACCAGCATCCAGCATAATAATGAAAGAGCTTCCTTAGCAGTCTTCACAGACCCTCACCTCTGCTCCTATACCTCTCTGTGGCTCTTTGTGATTTGTCAGCCACATACCTGTGACTTTCCAGAAAGGCAGAAAGGGGTTAATGAGCTGCTTGGTCACTGTTTAATCATGAAATAATTTTCCTGCTTTCACCCAATAGGACAACTGTGTAAGGGAAAGATTGCTTTCCATATTCAGCACAATAAAGGACTATATTTCAAAACTGTTTTTTTCTTTGGTGGTTCAGTGATTTTTTTTTTTAACTTATAACATCCTGGAAGCTGAAAATACATTAAATCTTCAGATTATGTGAAAACCACAAAAATTTACAGAAGCTTCATTTAAGACATTAGAAGCATGCTCTGCGGTGCCTGGGTGGTGTAGTCAGTTAAGTGCCCAACTCTTGGTTTTGGCTCAGGTCATGACCTCCAGGTCATTAGGTGGAGCCCTGCACTGGGCTCTGTGCAAAGCGTGGAGTTGCTTGAAATTCTCTCTCCCTCTCCCTCTGCCCCTCCTGCTCATGCTCTCTTTCTCTTTCTAAAATAAATAAATAAATATTTTAAAAAAAGAAGTATGCTGTGCTTTCTTTCCAAAGGAACTAATTTCTGAATATTTGTTTAATTTATAAAACAGTAGTAATTACAAATATGACAGACACAAACCTATATATTCCAGATCTTCTCAGAGCATAAATACATATATTCAAAATGAAGTGATTTGGATTTAAGACTTTTATGTGTAAGAATTCATAGACAACCTAGTTTTACTATATTTTAATGTTCTAAAATAGTGCTATAATCTTTTAATGTTGTTTATGTTCTAATGTTTTATGTTTGTCAAAAATACCTATTAAAAATAAGGTTAGGGCGCCTGGGTGGCTCAGTCAGTTGGGCAACTGCCTTCGGCTCAGGTCATGATCCTGGAGTCCCGGGATTGAGTCCCGCATCGGGTTCCCTGCTCGGCGGGGAGCCTGCTTTTCCCTCTGACCCTCCCCCCTCATGTTCTCTCTCTCATTCTCGCTCTCTCAAATAAATAAATAAATCTTTAAAAAAAAATAAGGTTAAAGTTCAAAATAATCTATTTCTAAATGTCACAAAATTTTCTGATTACATTCAAATATTATTTGCATACTTACACAAAATTAAAAATAGTTTGAAACCTCAGCATTCCTAAAAAAAAAAAGAGAGAGAGAGAGAGAGATTATTCTCTGATGACCCCTCTTCAGCATCTTCAGTCCACAGCACAGTACCCGGTATATATTTTATACTCAGTAAAATTTAGTAAACTGTTCAATTTTACTGAACTACTGTGAATTATTTTATTATCTGTTAACATTTTATATTGTATGTTAGAGGACATCTAGAAAATTTTAAGCATCCCCAAATTATGACCTAAATTACCACATAAGTCAATAATCAAATTAATCCTAGACTAGGACCTATTGGTTATAGGATACTTTCTGAGATGTGAAATTATTTTAAAGTATTCCATGAATAGCAGCAGTATATTTAGTTACAAATACTGTGTTTTCTAAACACCTTATGTCTTAAAATGGTAACCTCTGAATGGGAAATTATTTCTTTTAGTGTTAGTTATATTCCCTTGGTACATATTTAACATTTGTCTATTGTGAGCAAATTCATTCAGGTTATAAACCTTGCCTACGATATTCCCTCTTCCCTTATGCCTTTACCGGTTTCCCTTCATGATACTATTTCCCTTCTCAAAAGGACATCTCTACTTGTCCTACTCTCCCAAAGCAGAACCAGGAGGATGAGATATTATTCCTGCTCCCCAGTCTCACTCAGGCTCCCTAGTTCTGCAACCATCGCTCACCAAGCCCTTCTCCTTTGAAGCCTTTTTGTTGTTACTACTTTCCTTACAGAGTCCATTTACTGACCTCCAGGGGACTCAGTTTCTACAACTTCAACACTTGGATTGAACTCTATCATTCAGTCCACTCCCTACCACTGCCATCGTCCATCAGTGTCCTTCCAACTCCTCGGCCCAATTGTTCAACTCCAGCAGAGACACCCTGGTCATTGCCCAAAAGTGTTCCTTCAAGATAGCAAATTCTGAAACCTGCCTCTCAGTCCACAATGTCCTCCTCCTCACGTCAGGAGCTACCATACATCTATGGAATCTGTTGCTTTGTCCACATCATGACTCTTGGGTTCTAACCCCTTTGTACTGCCTTTAGGTATGAGAAACCCCCTGTTTCCTTAGCCTCATTACTAAGTTTAAGATCCCATGGTCAACCATCTATGCTTTCCTGTCCTTAGCACTATTCCCCAGTCCTGGATACATTCCACAATCTCTTTATCCACTCCTATCCCATAGCTGCATATTGCTCAAGGATATCAGAGATGTGTCTTACAGGGACATAAATTTCTGCTCCCTGACCTCAGCTGGGTTTTCAGCATTTTTCAGTAATATTCTTGTGCTTTTACTGGTTTATTTTCTATTGACTTGCCCTTGCTTGCTATCTATCTAAAACTTACTTCTGACTGTCTCCCTGTCAGCAGATCTTTATACCCCTTTCATGGAGAGATTTAGGCTTCTGAATATGAACTCTCCACTTGTCTCCTGTAATGTCATCTGGTCTCATCCCAATTGACCTTTTCTTTCTGCTCTTGTTATAGAGGAAGAGAGATTTCTCCATTTTCCTTGCTAAACCTTATCACATACATTTTTGAGTCTAATTCTTCCCATCTCCCAAGCACACTGTCTCCCAGCTCCTTTAATTTTCTCTCACTTGCTTTTTTCATTCAATCCCTCTCTACCCCCCTCCCCTGCAAAGGCAGGCCCAAATTGTCACTGACCTAAATAAACTTTCCTCATTATTGTATTCAACTTAAGAAGCCATCTTCTTTCTCTTACTTCCCAGCCAGACTTCTTTAAAAGGTAGTCTGCTCCTTCTGCTTTCTCTTCCTGCCCTGGCAGTCTCTCTCTCCAGCAACCGAGAGTCTAGACTTGGCCTCCCTGGTGCCCTGGAGCAGTTTTCCCCCAGAGAACCACACAAATCCCCACATCCAGTGTCTCTCCCTAAACTACTCCTACCTTTTAATCTAACATCACAGAACACTCTCCTTTTCTTTTTTTTTTTTTTTAAAGATTTTATTTATTTATTTGACAGAGAGAGAGACAGCGAGAGAGGGAACACAAGCAGGGGGAGTGGGAGAGCGAGAAGCAGGCCTCCTGCCGAGCAGGGAGCCCGATGTGGGACTCGATCCCAGGACCCTGGGATCATGACCTGAGCCGAAGGCAGACGCTTAATGACTGAGCCACCCAGGCGCCTATTCACACTCTCCTTTTCAAATGTTCAAATCATCTTACTAACAATTATTAAACTGCTATTACACACAGTCCATGCAACACAAAGATAAATGTTATATGGTCCCTTTCTTTAAGAAGCCCACAGACTAGAGATGGAACATATTACTGAAGTAATGAGCAAGAGCTATTGTAACCGAGAACAAAGGGAGTGATCAGCTGGGAGAGCTGGGCGCAGCCTCAGCAGTGAGGCATCTTCTCTCTGTGCGGGGACTGGTTCGAGTTTGCTGGGCAGAGCAGAGGCAGGTGGGCACTGCAGACAGACGTAACGTGCCTGAGGCACCTGTATATTTCAGTAGCTGTAGAACGTCAAGGCTTCAGGGTGCTGTACAGAGACTAGAAAGGCGGTAAGAGATCTTACATTAAAGGACTTTTTAGTCCAAATAGAAGAGGTTAAAATCTGCCCCATTGGTAACAGCCAAAAAGAGACTTTTCAGATACAAAACTTCATGATGTGATTTGTTCGAAAGAGAACAGATTATATAGAGATCCTCTGAAACTAACCCTTCGTTTACCAAAATTTTAATTAAGGGATCCTTTCTCCTCCTAACTATTCAGTCTTTAAAACGTATACATCTTGCCATTTGCAACAACGTGGATGGAACTGGAGGGTATTATGCTGAGCGAAATAAGTCAATCAGAGAAAGACATGTATCATATGATCTCGCTGATATGAGGAATTCTTAATCTCAGGAAACAAAGTGAGGGTTGCTGGAGTGGTGGGGGGTGGGAGGGATGGGGCGGCTGGGTGATAGACAGTGGGGAGGGTATGTGCTCTGGTAAGCGCTGTGAATTGTGCAAGACTGTTGAATGTCAGATCTGTACCTCTGAAACAAATAATGCAATATATGTTAAGAAAAAAAAAAGAAGAAGATAGTAGGAAGGTAAAAATGAAGGGGGGGGAAATTGGAGGGGGAGATGAACCATGAGAGACTATGGACTCTGAGAAACAAACTGAGGGTTCTAGAGGGGAGGGAGATGGGGAGATGGGTTAGCCTGGTGATGGGTATTAAAGAGGGCACATATTGAATGGAGCACTGGGTGTTATACACAAACAATGAATCATGGAACACTACATCAAAAACTAATGATGTAATGTATGGTGATTAACATAACATAATAAAAAAAAAAAAGTATACATCCCTGTCTAGTCTGGCCCGCCTCGATCTCTCTCTCTTTGCTACCAAATCCTACCCATTCTACTCTGCATCATCTCTTGCAACTTGCTTTCCATTCCTTCCATCTTCCATGTCCAGATTCAAGCCTCACCTATTAGCTCTTGCCTAGATTTCTGAAGCCATCATACATTGGTGTCCCAGCCTCTGGTGTCACTCCTTTACTAATATATTCCCCACCGTAGTGGTGCTATGAAAACTGCAAAGAATAAACCAATATGCCAAACACTTTGTCCAGCTCCACTTGGTATGAGAAGGCTTTTCTTTCCTTTTAGTAAGCCTTTGTTGAGCACCTACTATCTCAGAAGCACCGTACTGGTGCTTTGTTATCTTATTTTACATTTGCATCGAAGAAAACAATTTACTATTCACACTACAGCGTATCTTAGCTGTATTTGCAAACTCTGCGAGCATCTCCCTCTCCTGAATTCCCTGCCTCAACTTTAATTTGGGAGTTTAGTCCTTAAACACATGGGATAGGTTAAATCCTTATTTCATATCACCTGTAGAACGAGAGGACTTGCTCATTGCTGGCACTAACTCAGAGAAAATAAGATTCCTACCACCCTAAATAAACCACTGAGTTCGCTCCTTTGAAATGTTGGTACATGGTGTAGATCAGTCTGAGCCTAGAAGCCACCGAAATTTGTGCCTAACTGCTGAGCTATGGGAGCATTTAGAAATAGCTTAAGGCAGTGCTCCATTTTTATGACTTTGATAATAAAACTAATGCCATTACTATAAAGCACGGTATAATGCTCCTTCACTTAGACTTTTTAATGTAAGAACTCATGCAATGCCTATTATTTGCTATAACTGATTTGTTATTGTTGTGCTTATGTGCATACCCTTTAGTATCAGAAAAATCCAGAAGCACAAAGTGGTAGGTAATAAATCATAATCACCACATGTTAGAATGGGGGCCAACTAAGTGAACATCTCCATGAAGCCTCCTGGCCTTGAAAAGTTAAGAAACAAGGTAGCTAGACTGACCCTTTGCCTTCAGGCAGAACAGAATGCAGACATATCCTAATGGCAAGTGCCATTAGGACATTTATTAAGTCCAGGATAAAAGTTGTAAAATGATGGCCATTGGGCTAAATTGGCTCAAAGTTGTATTTCACTTAAACCGCCTAATTTAAGTATACATTTACAATTTGGGAGAATTCACAGAGAAATTAGGTTTTATGGCCTCTGTTAAAATATAGAAGAGAAGGCAGAAAACAAAGCAGGATCAACAATTAACTGGTCCTACGTAGAGGAGGAACAAATTCTTGAAAAGTACTATGTGTTCCTGCCTTTGCATCTCATTTGGATTCTGTCCCCTAATCCTGCTCCAGGGCCAGGGGAGGGTGAGGGGAGGCAAAGTAGGCAGTAGTGTGTCATTCCCATGGGAAGAGGTTTTAGGAGTCAGAATTAGTTTTTTTTTTTTTAATTATGATTGTAAAAGAATAGGGAATTTCTTGAATACTTGAGTATATAGATTCATACCAGCTAGGTGTAACACCAATAATTTTCTTGTTTGAGATTTAAAACAACTCCTCAATTTCTACTTATATCTTGTATTCTCATCTTTTAAGGATCAGAGGCATCTGATACATTGATAGATGCAGTGAAGAGTAAGGAGGGAAATATACAGGACATGGATGGTCTTTAATACAGAAATTCAAAGCAATAAATTAAGGAATATCATTGGTGAAAAGCCAAAGGAATAAAAAGTTCATGAGCAACTGAGATTGACAGTTCTTAGTGTGAGGAGAAGCTAATACAGAACTGAAAACAGACATCTTGCTTTTTCAGGTGTTTGAAGACACTAGGAAACATCACAGCCTAGACTGAAAAACCTGTAAAAAAAAAATCTAGAGAAGTCCTCAAACCCATAAAAGAACCTACTTCCCCAAATAGTTAAAGGGTGTTTGCTTTGGTTAGCCAAACCACTAAAATAAGGAAGTAGGCAGGGTCAGGATTTTCTCTTCTAGGTTCAGAAGAGCCAAGTTTTGCTGTTCTGATTCTGAAGCAACTGTATTTCCCTGCAGAACATGGAGCTGTGTGTAAATCCACCTGTTGCCTAAACCTATTCCGCAAACATGTAATAACTCAGCATTTGAGGACAAAGAAGCCGGCTGGTTCATAGCATTGCATCTGTACCTTTTATTAACATGTATCCCAGAAACTCATTTGCATAACATTTCTATTGCCTTATCCATGAGCAACCCATAAGGCATCTGCAAGGCACTTGACCTAGGGAGGAAATAGTCTTGTGGGTTTGTTGACCAGAGGCCTGGTTGAAGTGCATATGAGTGAGGGCAGTGGAGAGGAGAAGAGAGGCATTAGTAAATCCAGTTAAGACAGAAATTCTTTAAAACTACTTTTCCCACTTTAAAACTATTTTGGGACATGGAGCCTCAATAGTAGAAATTGTTCTTACAGGGAACAAAGTTCTCTGAAAGAAAAAAAAAGTGCTAAATGCATATCTTGGCAAAAGGTTTTATATTTGAATTTAAATTTTAAGACAAATTTGTTTTTCAGATTGTATAAGCAAGCAATCTCAGAAAAAAAGTCAGAAATTTTTCGTTTTCTTTTTATTAAAACAAAACCCACGGAGATATAAATTGATTTACATTCTTGTTATGTTCCCTTGGCTTTACATAGATTGAAAAATTATAATTAGAAAAGGAATGAAAAATAATTCCATAAATCTTTCACATTTACACTTGAAAACCCACAGAAATGTAATGACATAATTTAGTAGGTCAAAACTGTCATTTTTTAAGGTGAACTGAAGTGTGCATTATTGCAATATTAGGAAATAAAACACATAGCTGGCACTAATTTTTTTAGAGTTCTAGCAAAGTGGCATTTTATTCAAACTTTTCCTATGTGCCTTGCAATTCCATATACAAATCTGTAATTCAAAGCTTATGAATTTTGCAAAATATGTGCAATATGTACGAACACGTACATGTATTTGAAAGGGTTGCATCATTAAAGCCACAGTCAATGAGCCACTTTAAAAAAGAAGAATCCACTGTATGAATCAAGCCAGTTCTTACTATATGTGTGCTTTAGCTAACTTGCTAAATGCTAAAATTTGCTTTAAAAAATTCAGAATTTATGAAATCAACAACATATAGTTTTACTGCCCTTCTGGTCCATCAACCAGAAAAAAATAAGTGAATTATTACAAAGATATTACTTGAAAACTATAATATCATACTTGAAAACTATCACTGCAAAAAATCTAATTCTCATCAGGGAGTAAAAAATGAATTACCATATTTCAACTTAAAGCTAAATTTTAAAATGCTCCATATCACTGTGTGGAATACATTTTGAAAAACATATTTAGATCTTTCTATGCTACTTAATTGTTGTTTTTTGCTCTAAATAATCTTCAGCTAAACAAAAGTTTCAACTCCTATAAAACATAGTTAATAACACAGTAACTACAACATTTTTACAATAACTTACAATCTTCTGAGATGATGTTTCACAACTCCTTCGGTTAGAGCTGGCAAATATGATTTCTGTTACTATTCTATTTTAGCTTTTCAGTAAGTGCCAGCAAACAAAATTATATTCCTTCCCTTTTATGGCTTTCTGCAAGGCCCTGGCTTGTGGAGAAGGCATTTGTGAGGTTGCTTAACATTAAAGTTAATGTTAAACAGCTTATATTTTAACTACAGCTATTTCACAGGTTGGATATATGCATGTTTTGATTCTTTGCCACAAATTTTGGTAATTGGAAATAGTAAATGACCATGCTTTTTTATTTACCGAAATAAGTGGCCTCTTTATACCTTCAGAAACATTAGTTCCTATGAAAAGAAGGTCAGGAATATCAATTGTTGTGAAAATGAAAGTTCAAGCAGTCAACATTTTTGTTTATTTTAAAATAATTTAGAAGCCAAAAGATAAAATTAGCTCACTTTGCCAAAATGCAAGGCATTTAAGGCTCTTACAAAAAAAAAAAAAAAAAAAAGTAAACACTAAATGGAAATCAGCAAACTGCTTAGGAAAAAAATGTGAAAGGGTGGTTTTTGTTGGAGGACACGGTTGCTTGCCATTAAAAATGATCACTGTTCCAAGAAGGCTGTTTGGCTAATGCCAGAGAGTCTTTATCAGCAAAATAAGAGAAGCACGCTGCGCCTCACACGTTTCTACACATTTCTTGAAAAATCTGAGCAATCTTTAAAACAGGAGTGAAGAGTAGAAGCCATTCTGGTCAGTCATGCTTGAAGGGATTCTCCGATTCCTTGGTAATCTCTGTCACTACTCTGACCACGCCTCCGGGTCCCCGCTGCGTTCACGTGACAAAGGTAAGCAACACAGGAGGCATTCCTCTACAGAATTCCAGCAAAAGTTCTGACTCTGCTATGTTTGGGTCAAATATATTGGCATTGTTTAGATATCACCAAAGAAAATGAAAATTGATTGATTTTTATTTATTTATTTTTGATTGATTTGGGTGGGAGTCCAAAAGAAGCCAGAGAGGCACTGCGAACAAGTATGCACTTTATAGTTTGTCTTTGTATGATAAGATTGCAACTCTTAAAGTACTCCTCAAAAATAACTTTGTATGGAATCTATTTATGAGCCAACACAAAAAATTCTATACTATCAAATACTCCAAACAATTAAAATTTTGTGATAATGCATGCTTTCCTATGTAACCCTTTATCTTACCAGATAAAGGAATATTTCCATTGGCTGTCCTTTACTGAAATGGCTGTCTTATTAAGGCTAATAGTGCTCTGATAATAGGATTCTTTTTTAAACTAAAGTTTGTTTGTTTGTTTGTTTTAAATGCATGTTTTGTGCCTATACCTGATTGTTTGTGTATTAGATTAGAGCTATTTAATTAGACTTTGGTCACTGGCCAGTTGGATTTATATTCTTCCTAGAGCTTTTTGTTAGAACTCAATAAATATTTAATAATGATCACTATAATGAATTATGGAAACACCCACAATATAGTTCTATGTAATCAATGGCTATAGTTAACCATGATACTTTATGTATTTTTTTAATTTCTAAAGTTTTAATATAACTAATATATAACAATATGTCTGAAAAAAACCTGATAAATCTTTTTAAGCATATTCTTTTCCATTCTCCAAAACAAGGCACCTGATAGAATTTTATTATGCTTTGATATTAGAAATCATATTAATTAACCTTTCAGAACACAGAAATTCATATTAGAGCTATTATGGGCCTAAGAAATCATCTAGTTCAACTGCCTTTGCAGATTAGAAAACTGAGAGTCACTGAATGAAAAATTGCCTGGATTCACATAGTAGATGTGAATAAAGAGTACATGGAGCAATTGGAATATGAAATAATAAAAGAATCCACAATCTGAAATCTGAAATTTTCTTCTTTCAGTGAATATATAAACCCCTATCCATCCATTATTTGTATTATTTTGTATAAGATTAGGAACTGGTATTTCCCTTCTTGAAAAATACTTTTTATATCATAGAAATATAAAGATACAAAAGTCATCTTTATTCTCAGTTGCCACAACAGGCATTTATAGAAGTTGATTACCTTCCAAAGAAATACAAAAATGGTATGTCAATGAACATTTTCATAATGACAAAATATAACACGAATTTATAAAACCATTCCTGAATCACTGTGGTACTGAATTTTTGATACTTTCATTAATTCTTCTGCTGCCAAATCCATAGCTGTACACGCTACACTTTTTCCAAATTATTAAGTAAACAATTATGAGATTGGACATGCATTCTACCATGTCTTTTCTTGTTAGCCCTATTTTTCAAGCAATGGTAACTTAAATAGATATATTGTGGCTCCTCTCATGGGGGGATTATAAACAAACAGATATAGAAGGCGGAGCTTGCCATCTGATAAACATTATGCAACCATTAAAACTATGTTATTAAATCCTAATGACCAGGGGGAAAGAATATGCTGTGATTTCAAGTGAAATAAGCCACAGGAACTCAATTATAAACACACACACACACACACACACACACAGACACACACAGGGTAAATACAAACCTGTAAGAAAATATTTGAGAATATTAACAATGTAGGCTTTTTCCTGGATTGCAGGATTTTGGAGGATTTTTCCTTTTTAAAATAAATGTCTGTATTTTTAGTATTTTCTACAATTAGCATATTTGCTTTTATAATCAGGAAAGATTAAAACTGATTTCGTAGAAATATACACATAAAAACTAAATTGTGGAATATGAGTATGCGTGTGCAATTTCAGGCTGCTTCAACTTTGCATTCAGAGAGCATCTTTTCCCCAGAGAATGTTACGATCTTGGCTAGTGTGTATTTTCTAAGGAGGTAATGAGACAAAAGACATTTTTGCTCACTGAAAGATTAGAAGCACTGCAGAACGGAAGAGACCAGCAGAACAGGAAACAAAAGTAAAAGAGTTAAGATAAGGGACTGCTGAGAAAAACAAAAGAGAGCTGCTAAGGAGTAGTAAAAACAGTTTCTGAGTGTTTGGGCTTATAATATTACTCAGAGAAAAGCAGAAGAAACCAGTATTTCTGTAAACTCTGCAAGATGGTAGGAATTGTGCTTCTGTCACTTGGTTCTCAGCTGTGTCACATTGGTCTGATTATTCTCATATAAATTAGATATGATTTACCTCACTCTGGGTATGCCACCCAGAAAAACAGAGTGACAGCAAGTAATGAAACCAGGATGTACATTGAGGTTAGTTGGCCCTCAAAACTTCTGCTCTTTGCATTTTACCCCACTTTCTCCGGAGTAATTTCCATGACATAACTAAACATAGAGTCTTTCTTTTAGGATAGTCTGTCTTCGAGGATGGTAGTGGCTGTGTTATTTGACTGTAGGAAAAAAGGGGAATTTGGTCATTTATTTTCAGATAGAAAAGTAGGACAGAGGAGTGGTTTGATAAAGAGACAGACCTCTCAGAGTTCTCAATTCTCCAGCTGAGGGAAAGGCAGTGACAGAAAAAAAAAACAAAATGGCCATCAGAGGAAAGCAGATTGCAGTTCCCAGATCCCACATTTACTAAATATGTGACATCTGGCATGTTTCCTAACCTTTCTGAGTCTCAGATTCTTCATCGCTAAAATGTTTTAATAATACCATCTTGCAGTGGTTGTAGGATAAATGAGAAAAACATTCAAAGGGTACCTAGAAGAGATCATAGCACACAGTAGGCTCCCAATAAATGTCGGTTCCCTTTTCCTTGTGGACCAGCCATTGGTCACACATTACAACGTGCTACTCATTGCCCCAGACTTTGATTAGTTGTTCCTGAGCTTCCATTAGCAGGTGGCAGCCTATCCCTAGATTCCTAAGTCCATGTAATTATTTTTAAAAAATCCCTCTTGTTGAGATGTTTCCCTGTGGTTTTCCTCTTAACATTTTCTCATTTTCTCCATGAACTTCAGTTGTCTGCTATCAAAATACAGAGACCAAATTTAATGAAGTCATAATCAGGTTTGTATTTAGAATACTTAGAATCTCAATAGTATATAGAAGGACCCTATAAGACTTTTGAGTTCAAGAAGCGAACAGGATGAATCAGGCCCATATCCTTTTAGTTTAGCCAGAACAACACTCATTATTTTCTTTCCAACCTGAATGTTTCAGGCAGGGTGTTTTTTCTCTCTATTGCAGGCTCCATTACTTTCTTTTTTTTTATTATGTTAATCACCATACATGACATCATTAGTTTTTGATGTAGTGTTCCATGATTCATTGTTTGTGTATAACACCCAGTGCTCCATTCAATACGTGCCCTCTTTGATACCCATCACCAGGCTAACCCATCCTCCCACCCCACTCCCCTCTAGAAACCTCAGTTTGTTTTTCAGAGTCCATAGTCTTTCATGGTTCGTCTCCCCCTCCAATATCCCCTCCTTCATTCTTTCCCTCCTGCTATCTTCTTCCTCTTTTTTTTTTTTTTAACATATAATGTATGATTTGTTTCAGAGGTACAGGTCTGTGATTCAACAGTCTTACACCATTCACAGTGCTCACCATAGCACATACCCTCCCCAATGTCTATCACCCAGCCACCCCATCCCTCCCACCCCCCACCACTCCAGCAACCCTCACTTTGTTTCCTGAGATTAAGAATTCCTCATATCAGTGAGGTCATATGATACATGTCTTTCTCTGATTGACTTATTTCACTCAGCATAATACCTCCAGTTCCATCCACGTCATTGAAAATGGCAAGATTTCATTCCTTTTGATGGCTGCATAATATTCCATTGTTTATATATACCACACCTTCTTTATCCATTCATCTGTCGATGGACATCTTGGCTCTTTCCATAGTTTGGCTATTGTGGACATTGCTGCTATAAACATTGGGGTGCAGGTGCCCCTTCGGATCCCTACATTTGTATCTTTGGGGTAAATACTCAGTAGTACAATTGCTGGATCATATGGTAGCTCTATTTTCAACTTTTTGAGGAACCTCCATACTGTTTTCCAGAGTGGCTGCACCAGCTTGCATTCCCACCAACAGTGTAGGAGGGCTCCCCTTTCTCCGCATCCCTGCCAACATCTGTCATTTCCTGACTTGTTAATTTTAGCCATTCTGACTGGTGTGAGGTGATATCTCATTGAGGTTTTGATTTGGATTTCCCTGATGCCGAGCGATGTTGAGCACTTTTTCATGTGTCTGTTGGCCATTTGGATGTCTTCTTTGGAAAAATGTCTGTTCATGTCTTCTGCCTTGTGGCCACTTCCTACATTTACTTTCCTTCCGTGGCCCTGATTTCATTCAAACCCCTCTTTCAATGGTCTTATTTGAAACAGGGGTTGTGGGGGGGAGGTCACTTGAAGACTTGTTACTAATTCTTGGGCCCCACCCTGGACCTACTGAATCAGAAACTCTGCAAAAGGTGCGCAGCAGTCTATGTTTGAATGGGTCATTCAGGATTACTTGCCGCATTTTGAGAATCTGCATTATAGATAGTAGCTGAACCAAAGCTAGCACTCAGCTTTCTTGACAATAACCCAACTCCCAAACCCCCACAGATCCAGCTTTTGTTTACAATGATGTTTGACATCATTGCTTTGTTCAGGGCTCTTCAACAACCTTGTAATGTTTCAGGTTAGCCTGTGTGGGGAGAGTTCATTTTTGCAATAATCTCGGAAAATTGATTCGCAAACCATGTCTTTATGCCTTTACGACCTTCCCCTTAATCCATTCCCTGTTCACAGAACCCTTAAGATTTCCAGGGAGGTGAGGAGAGTGCATAACAATTTTTAAACATTAACAATTTAATCTTCTCTTTTGTTAGGAAGCTGTGACTCACTTTAAAGATTAAAAATAAAAGCAAAACAAAAACAAAAGCCAAACCTAACCAGAACAATCAAAACAAACAGAAACCCCTAAAACCAAGTCCTTAAAGGAACAGAGAATTTAAGCAGCGTGGAAATGCTTAAGACCCCTGAGGGGGATTCCAGTATCACACTGGCATATTTGACATCGACCACTTTTTGGTTTACAGAGCAGAGTTCTGTCTCCTCTATACCAATTTATAACACCAACGCAAACACCAGGTGTGGGCCAAGCTTCTTCAACTGCTAACATGATTTGTCAATGTGAAATAAATATGACTATGCTCTTAAAACAATAGAAAAGGAGAAGAGGGCTGAGTTTCATTTAGATTAATATTGGTAAATGTTGCTTTGTTCCAGTGGGTCTTGTTTCTCTTCCACATTTTTTTTTTCCAAGTCAGGGAAGCTGTGTTAACATTCCTGCTCAAAAATCCTACGCGCCTCTTTAAGGTGTGGGAAACAGTACTCAAACTGTGGACGAAACCAAATTGCTTCACTTTGTCTAAAGATTGATGGTTCTATCATTGATGCTGGTGCTCCTTAAAATTTGTGAGTGTTTACTCATCCCATGTAATAAAATTCCTTTCAACAAATTTTCTCCTTATCTAACCACAAATATTTCTTCTAAGGTCAAACAGACCTTATACCTTCTGTGCCTCATTGTTTTTTTTACCAGAAACCAAGGGGGAATTTAGAAACATTTTGCAAAATTTTTACATCTAAATTAACATATATTAAATGCAAAAAAAGTGAACTCAATGCAATTATTACCGTTTAGAGAACTTCTTTGCAGAAGGGTATCTATTCTTCATCTCTCTCCTCACTAGCTTGCAGCAAAACCAATCTTCCCTCCAGAGCTATGAAAAGATATCCAGGAATATTGTTTACATTATCTGTGGTGCTGTTTTGCTTTATTCAAACCTCAGAAATAGAATCTATTAGCTGCTTAGTGTGAGAAGCAAAATATTTGCTGTTACTTTACAAGGTGAGGCCAACCAAATGTTTAATATTCTTCCAAATAATTATCAAAGTAGAAGACAGAGCACTGAAAATTATTTTTGGGTTACATTATCTTATTATTCTTTGTGTCATCAGCACTTGGCACAGTTCTTATCACATTATAGACAATTAATGCACGTTGAAATCATGAGTGAATAATCACTAACATACATTGCCTTGATTAATAATTTGGGTAGTTTGAAAGAAAGTCTCAAAATGGATGAAGGTTCTGAAGCAGGCTGATTCATCTTCATAGATTAACTAGTAGGAGTTTAAAAACTGAACAGCAACAAAAAAATAACCCTATTAGGAATGACATCTGAGTCATAAACCTGGTAATAGAAGCCTTGAGTTTTAAAGCATGTGTTGTAATCATTAAATTTCAACAATCCTTTTACTATCATCCAATTTCACGTGCCATGTTCAGAAGCAATATGTCAGGATGTGAAACGCCAGCCTGTCGTGGACAGTACAGAGATAGAATTCCTCTTCCCCATTAATCTAGCATTTTGTTTCCTTTAAGCAGAGGTAAGGGCTGCATATTTGCCTTACATCAACACTCGAAAGCACTGTAATAAATATGTTTGATAGATGCTGATGGAATGCACATTTTTTGTATATTTTAAAAATGGCTTTTTTTGGTTTCTGTTTCATACATCTAATTTAAATAAAAAGTTTTCCAAGAATGGACATATTTTATTTTTATAATTTACTGTTGGGTCCTGAATTTTTTTTGGGAGGGTGGGATATTTTTTTCTGCTTAAACTTCCATGTCAGAACATCTTTAGATGCTTGTGAGTAATATGAATTCTAGTAGATGGTAATTTTCTTCATAATACATTTAAAGTTACCCCCAAAAGTGACAATATGGAGGATTCGGCCTCTCTTTGCAGTTCTGTAAGTTAAAATGACTAAAAATGAAACTTTGTATGTGGTTATTGTAGACTGAGCTTACACATGTTTCTCAACTTAAGTTCCTTATTTTAGGCAAGCGTACTACAGCTAATAGTTTCTCTATTAATTCAACAAGGGGTTAGAAAAAAGCAGAACGCTTGTTTTAAAAAGTGCTTCTCAAGAGTGACATGTTACATGACTAAATTCACTCTATTAAAAAAATGTCAAGTGTTTTTCTTATCTTCATATTCGTTTCCATATGTCCTCCCCAAATCCTCTCCCTCTATCTGGATTCATGCCTTAACTTTCTTTAAATCTGTTCTTTAGACAATCCCCAATACCCACTCCAATCAGCCCGTAACTTGCTTAGAAGCACTTGTGCTTCAAATACTACTGTTTTTTAATTTTCTTATATTCTGCTAAAAAAAAAATATTGGGTTAAAAAAAATTCAACAAGAATCCCCATTACCGGCGCCTGGGTGGCTCAGTTGGTTAAGCGACTGCCTTTGGCTCAGGTCACGATCCTGGAGTCCCGGGATCGAGTCCCGCATCGGGCTCCCCGCTCAGCGGGGGGTCTGCTTCTCCCTCTGACCCTCCCCACTCTCATGTGCTCTCTCTCTCTCTCTCTCTCTCAAATAAATAAATAAAATCTTTAAAAAATAAATAAATAAAAATAGGCAAAAAAAATATAAAAAGACAATTCACAGAAGAAATGACCCTTATAAAATGCTTAATATTACTCGTAGTTAAAAGTTTAAAGTCGGGGCGCCTGGATGGCTCAGTCGTTGGGTGTCTGCCTTCGGCTCAGGTCATGATCCCAGGGCCCTGGGATCGAGCCCCACATTGGGCTCCCTGCTCGGCAGGAAGCCTGCTTCTCCCTCTCCCACTCCCCCTGCTTGGGTCCCCTCTCTCACTGTGTCTATGTCAATAAATAAATAAAATCTTTAAAAGAAAGAAGAGAAGGGCGCCTGGGTGGCTCAGTTGGTTAAGCGACTGCCTTCGGCTCAGATCATGATCCTGGAGTCCCAGGATCGAGTCCCGCATCGGGCTCCCTGCTCAGCGAGGAGCCTGCTTCTCCCTCTGCCTCTCCCCCTTTCATGCTCTCTCTATCACTATCTCTCTCAATAAATAAATAAAAATCTTAAAAAAAAAAAAAAAAAAAAAAAAAAAGAATCCCGATTACCGATACTTACACCCAAACTCCTCCATTAGGCTCTCAGGCTTTTCCACAATACGGCCCCACCCAATTCCCCAAGGGCTTCAATCCGCTATTTCCTACCATCAATCAAGCCTACTCTACAGCCGAAGTGGGCTCTTTGCTGTTTTCCAATTATAACTTGTAGGTTTGCTCAACCTTTTTATTTACACTTTCTCCCTCTCAGCTTATTATCCCCTACCTCTACCTCTGTCAGGATTGATATTTAACAGGCATTTATTTAACAAATACCTATTAAGTGTGACCATGTCCCTGGCCCCAAGCTAGGATGGCGGGCAATGCCAGTGAACAACTGAAGAAGAGATTACTGTAAATAAAAGCAAAGTTACCAAATTAAGTGTAAAATTAAAAATTTGTGACAAATGCTTAGAAGGAAAGATCCAGAACGCTGTGAGAGCAAAACAGGGGGACCTAATTTAAATTTGGGGATTTCTCAACTAGTAATACTGTGAGATCTAAAGTAAGAGGCAGGATTAGCCAAGCAAAGAGTAGGTGGAAATCAGTTCAGTCAGAAGCAACAGTGCTTTCATCTGCACCGAAGAACCTTCTGAAAACGAGAAGTGTGACTATTGTATAACGTGAGAGAGGGAATTGCACCTAGAGAGTCACTCCTCCTGAGGAGCAAACATGGATATGCTCCTCCATTCCCTCTCCTAATCTAAGCAGTGGACACATTTTAGGTAATTAGCCATCCTTGATATCCTTGACTTATGGATTTGGACATGTCTCATCTTCCCTACTAGATTTTAAGTTCTTTGAAGGCAAGAACTATTTCCTATTCAGATTTTGTCTTCTGTATTATTTGGTACAATGCCCAGCAGATAATGAGCACAGGCCTGCTTCCTGAGTGTGGAACATGTGCAACCATACAGGGGCCTGCACTTAGAAAGACTCACTCTTGATTTAATCCTTTGCTGTCACCATCTTCAATTTTTTAATACTTTTTGAAGACAAGGCCCCAGAATTTCATTTTTCACTGAAACCCCCAAATTAGGTAGCCAGTGTTGAATGAAAAGAAACTTCCTGAGTGAATGAGTGATTCAAGGATTAAAGAGATCTAACTGGAATAGTACTGTAGGGCATTTTTCTCTTCTAGAGTCTACCTTATTCCACGAACACCGTATGATTCTCAGTTATGTGATGGATGGCTAAGGAATGGACAAAGTTTTCCTTTAAGAGAAGTTTAGTCTTCTAGTGTACTGTTTCTTAAATACTAAATTGAACTTCATATTGACTTATTTAGATATTCCTAGAACCCTCTCTGTTGAAGTGTCTTCTTTCATGATCATCACCTTTCAATCTCCATCCCCAACATTAGGAGATGGGTAGGTCAAAGTCCAAGGCATTGTTTTCTAGGCCATTCATCCTTTTGCGTTTTGTGAATTCTTTGCGTCCCGCTGCATACCACAAGTATGAATGAGAGATATCAGTGCTGAGAAATACATGTCATTCAGGCCTCTGCTGGTGAGTCTATAGAAGTTTGCAGAAAAAGCTGTAGCAGCAAAAGACCTTCAGTTATCAGGGATTAATGACTGACTGGCAGTGAGTGAAACTGGACCTTCTAGAGCTGAAGACTTGTGACTTTGGGGACCTGAAAGACTAGTTTAGTACTTGGTCTAGACAAGTACAGTGCTGGCAAGTATTTGTGAGAACCTGGGATAAATATTGAGTTATTTACTGACTTATTCTTCCCCACTGAGAAGCCCCTTTGAGAATTCAGAAGGATTTTTATCTCGTCCACTGGCTCACCAAGTTATAGTCAACACTTACTACTGAGCTTCCATAGGACAGGCTGAGTTCTCACTATCTGTCTGTCAATGAGCCACAGATTATGGCCTCCTTCGTGCAGATGACAACTTAAACTATCTTAGCTCAAGAGTTTTATAGTTACTTATAGCAGTGAGTCAAAAAGGTGCCTGCAGAGTAAATAGGACTTAAACAATATACCCTCCAATTCACCGCCCGATGATACAGTGCACAGATTCTAAGTTTATTTTACATAAGCCTTTTAAGGACCTTGGTGGACAATCGAATGCATGCGCTGAGTGTGGGCTTAGGTTCTCTCTCTCTTTTAAACGAATAATAAAAGAAAACTCTTCATTAATAATTATTACAGTACTTTATCATCTTCCAGAAGAGCTAAGAACAGACTGTAAAATTAGTGACTAAAAATATTGTTCTGAGAGAAGGTGAAATTTAAATGTATGCAACCAAGCAGGACTGAATAAATCCAGTATTATGTCTACTGGGTGATTATTTAGAGATATGGAGTTATCCACTTGCCAAGAGAGTGCATTCACGTTGTAATGGCAGAATATAGCAATCCTATATTATTATTATTTTTTAAAGATCTTATTTATTTATTTATTTATTCGAGAGAGAGAGAGAGAGAGAGAGAGAGTGAGAGCGTGGGGGCGGGGGGAAAGAAGAGAGAAAGAATCCCAAGCGGACTCCACACATTAAGTGTGGAGCTGGACATGGGGTTTGATCCCATGGCCCTGAGATCACAACCTGAGCCAAAACCAAGAGTTGGATGCTTAACATTGAGCCACCCAGGTGCCCCAATGTATCTATAATATTTTTGAACAAAATATCATCCTCCAACCTTTTATTTTCTGAACCCCTCAGAGAAAATTCCTCCTTGGTAGTCTACTCATACATTGTAAATCTTTCATGGCATCTCTTAATCTTCCTGTACTTCTTTTTACCATTTTATTTCTTTCTCTCTAGCTGAAAGTACTCAAGTGCAGGGACCATTTTGCAAATTTAGACATACTCTTGATATTTTTATCCACAGCTCCTAGTAGATAATAAATGCTTATTAAATGAATAATGAAAGAATGCATGGATCATTCTTCTTTTAAATTACACTATGGTTCTCTGTATCTCCTTAGCCCTGACACTTAACTAGCAAGCCTATTAAAGCAGTCTGAACTAATGGGAAATTTATACCAGGCCTAGAAGTTGTAAAGACATATGAGAATGCGCCCATGTGTGATGGTGGAGAGAGCTCTGAAAAGCGGAGTGATTTCTGTCCTGGAGGCAAGGCTCATGTGGTGGGGGAGGCAGAGTTTCAGGTGAGCTTATAGCACGGGGCCTGCTTTGATGCCTCTGTTCAATGTGAACCACATCCTCCCCCTTGGGGTGAATTGCTCTCTGAAGTGCCTGGCTTGTGCTTTAACATCTGAAAGGAGGCACTCATTTTTAACTTCTTCCCCCAAAATACTGGGCCTGGAGGAGGCATGGGGGAGCCCAATTAGCACCCCTATCAAACATTTCTTTGTCAGATGATAGAAACATCTGATTTAATGAAAGGGATTAGGAAGGATTCATTTCCACACTTACATTTCAAATTTACTACATTCTGTGGGGCAGAGTGCCAACACATTCATTTGCAGAGAGATAAATATTTCACAGGTGTGTATAAAAGGCATCCTGTAAAGAATGTTTTTTATAAACAAGATCAATCTAGATTGGGCTCTGTTTCTCTCCTGATTCTTTAAGAAACAGTATCAGTTCTTAAAAAAAAGTTTTTATATACACATACATTATGTATATATGTGTGTGTGTATATATATATATATAGATTACATATATGTGTATATATATAGATTATATATATGTATATATATATAATCTACTCATAAAGTAGCCAAATTAACTGTAGAAAACTTTAATCTGTGAATCTAATTCTAGTGTGAATTTAATCTGTGAATCTAATCTAATCTAATCAAGTATATTGTCTAGATGACAATTGGAGACCCATTTCAAAAAGCAGGATAGAAGAATGTCAACAAAATTGTGATAATTTATATAGCTTTCTGTCTCTCTAATTTGGCTGCAGAAAGGTATTTTTTTCAAGTAAGTATTTCCTTTTGATTTTTAGTTGTATACATTTTCTCTCAACATAATTTCTGGTAACAACATAAAATGCAATATTATTTATTTATTGACAATTTTTAAAGTAATTTCTATTTTAATTTTCCTCAGATTATTTTAAATTTATTTTAAATTGTTCTTTTCTTTTTGTAATTGTGTACCAGAAAATTTTATTTGCAAGGGACTTGTGATAAACACTGCTAGTCCCTCTTCCCACTCCTTCCATGTCCACACAGAAGCATGGTTTTATTGAAATATCAGGAGATTACTCTGTCCACCAAAGGAAGGTAAATACTGGTTAATTTAAGACATCTATTCATCTTTCCAGTAATAGAAAAGGAGATGGTCATGTGATGTGATTCTAGCCAAGGGAAGGCCTGTCACGAGGCACCTGGGAAAACTGTTATTACCATGAATTAGAGGCACCAGGAAAAGATATGGCCTTTAGTAGACTTTTTTGAGTGGGGATGCAATTTGGGGGCTGGTGTAGCCAATTTGCAATTAGGTGGAAGAGATAAGCCTGAGGACAAAGTTGAGGGATTAGAAAGAAAAGATGGACAGATCCTGAGTCAATGATAAAATCTTTGTGACTCACTATATCACCTTATGTTTAAGCCACTTTCAGTAGCATCCTCTTACTTTCATTGAAAGCATGCTAACAGATACATCACCATCTTGGGAGGCTCATGGCTTCTGTTGAGAGTGAGGCTGCAAGTCAGGAGCAGAAGGTGCTATTTAATTCAGTATCTTGTATTGAATGTGGAGACTCAGCCAATTAAGATGAAGGCCATGTTAAGCTGAGGCTGAAACTCCACTATTCCAAATATCTGTATTTCTGAAAATATTTCAATATTTAAAATTACATAGCCACAGGGTTAAGCTGCTATGATCTTACCTTTAGAACATCATTTACATTTTGAAAACTTCCTTTCTCTGTCTTTCTTTTCTTCCCCAGTAGATTATTATAAAGTGAATCTGAAATGTTTCAATCCATTATCATATGAGACCACAAAATCATCGTGATGTGATGGCTGACAAGTTGATCAACAAGACATAGGTTTTTGGGGGGATTTCACACAATCTTGGACACTTTGTCTGGCCCTGCTTTTACAGAAAATGCAATTGATAGTTACATATCAGTGATCTGCTGAGAATATTGTCATGAGAATCAATGAAAGGACTATTGGGTAGAACATCTAGGGAGAAAATCGTCAGAATATCAAAATTCTTAAAAATATTATAAACTACTTTGTCAATTTCTTTTTTAAAAGACTTATATATTTTTATTTGAGAGAGAGAGAGGGAGGGAGGGGCAGAGGGAGAGGGAAAGGAAAAGAATCTCAAGCAGACTCCCTGCTGAGTGTGGAGCCCGACATGGGGCTCCATCTCATGACCTGAGCCCAAACCAAGAGTCAGAAGCTTAACTGACTGAGGCACCCAGGCGCCCCTCGATTTCTTTGTTAATGCTTAATTTCTGTCTTCAACATCATTATAAGTAATTCTAGCCCAGTAATTCTCCTACTGAGTATCATAATTTGTTGGTATGTGACATTTTTTTGTGGTTTCTTGGTGACTATGGCTTAAATTAATAAAAATAGAAAAATAACTTCATTTGTTTGATTTTCAAACCATGCTTCACTGAAATCTGCTAGTATTTTCTTGTGTTTTTCATAGTGAATCTTTATGAAGAGTATATTAAACAGAACTCCAAATCGAAGCAGCCAAAAGGAAGTTTAATTTTGTTGTCTTTACTACAGGTTGATTTTACTATGGGGCAGGCCATGGCCGCCTGCAGGTCTGGGTTCACATCCTTAGACCTTGCTAAGCCACAAATCTTACAGTGACTAAAATGTTCCAGAGCAGAAGGTAGTGTGCCTGGCTGTCATCCCTGGGTGAATAGCAGCTTTACCAGCGGCATGTGGAGTGGGAGGAGGAGTAATGACCTATAACCAGAAAAGGATGGCAGAGAGTCTGAATAAGACAACACATGTCCTCTACACGGGGGATATTTACAACAGTATGCAGAGTTTCCCAAACTAATTTGCCCGGAAACTCTTTCTACTTAGAACATCTGTTACCATTTCTGGGAAGTAAGTTCTTGATTTAACACTTGGAAAATTATTCTTTAGGGTATGCAAAACATTTCAATACAGATTAACTCCCTGGACCTTCATAACAATCCTACTGGATTTGTCAGCCAGGTAAAACCAATTTACCTTAGGAAACCCAGATTCAGAGAGATTTAGAGACTTGTGAAAAGTCACATAGATTACTGGGATAAAAATTCAATCCCAATTACTCGTCAAATGTTGTGAGATGGCCTCTGGACTGTAAGGTGGACAGTTTTGTAAGTTTTTTCTAATTTTGAAAGTATCTCATGTAGGCTCTGCACTATCAATGCCATGTGATGGCTTGGCTACAGTGGAATTTTATAATCCATTAGTGCAATTATAGAATGTTGGCTTTGGTATCAGACCACTTAGGTAAGAATCCTGGCTATTAGTTTTGCTAGAGTTGTGTCCTTGGGCGAGTAAGTTTTACCTTGGAAAACTGTGTCAATGAAAACGCTGGCCCCCTATACAGTTGTTGCTGTGATTAGTAAAGATACTGAATGTAACTACTTAACATATGTCTAGGACATACTAATTACTCAACAGGTCTTATTTATGCTTTTAGGGACAGTTATCACAACTGAGTCATTGTATAGTACAAGATTCCAGAAAGTTTCATATTAATTGTTTATTTCTCTCTTAACACATGTATCGAAATACAAAGTCTTATCTGCAAATGCATTCCCCCTCACCCCCTGATCTGTATTTTCTAATATATTTTGGGCCAAAAAAAAAAAAAAGAGAGAGACACATACACAAATGGAACTCAATTAACCCTAACTTGAAACAGATGTCACTAAAATGTGCTATATGTACTCTTACCCATGAACAGTTAACACATCAATTATGGAAAGGGAGAAGCATCCAAAGCCAGATGTTTTGCATGCCTTTGGAATTTATACACTTTCTTAACTATGGCCAGTTGAGTTATTGTATGTTGATAACTGAAATAGCTTCTCCTTAATTGCACACCATTGTAATTTCAAAGACAGCCCCTGGCCTTTTAATAGTCACAGATGTGCTTCTGCTCTATGTGAAGCAAATGCCAAGGTCAAGTGCAGAGCATATAGATGATATATATATATATTTTTTTACTTATTCCATCAGAGAAGGGATTCAAACATATTTCCTTTTGCCAGTCTTACTTTATACCTTGGTGCAGTTGACAAATCTCAAAGGAGCTCACAACCATTCCACACAGAGACTTGTTCCAAGTCAGAAAGAAGCAGATACAGTGTATTATGATTTAGAGTCTGTTACTGAAAATAGGATATTGTGGCTTAAAGAAATATTTAGACATTACTTAAGCTAACTATTATGGGATTGAAATGAAGGTCCAAATGTTATGACTGGAACTGCTCTCATGTTTTCAAAGCTTTTTAACCAAGCTGGTAGCTCACAGAACAAGCTTCACTCTAGAGTAGAAAAAATGGGTGTAAACACACACACACACACACACACACACAATCAGGCCCAAATAATAACATTAATATATATGAGTACGATTTCATAATCTTCTTTCAAAACCTAATTGGTACTGCTTAGCTGATTAAATATGGATAATTCATATCTAAATATTCAAGAACTCTGCCTCTGAGAATTTGAATCATGAATCTGCAGGTCAGATTGTCTTGAATGTACACTACGATCATATATTGCTTCAAATTCTGACTTACTTCATTCCTGTACTATTGTTGTAGAAAATTTCCCTAGAGGAACTCTGTTCTTAAACAGGATCACTCTTGAGTTTGGACCTATTCGAAGAACTCCAAAGCTTCCAATCTCTAAGAAACAAGGAAGTTTGGCAATGGCTGGAGACAGCATGTATTTCTGAGGAATGGAGAGCAGTGGCGGGATGGCGAGTGTGGGATGGTTTGGAACCACAGCTTGAAGTTGCTTCATGTATAAAATTACTTTGAAGTCCTGCTTTAGCATAAATTCTTGTGAATTTAGTAGCGATTCTTCGTTAAGTCTTTTTAAGTATTTGATTTTGGGGGGGGAAATGTGAGTGGGTGATTTCTCACACTAGTTGGCCCACTCCCACATATGTAAAAACTCATATCATATCCCAATTGAGAAGCATGGAAAAAAGTGGGAAAAATGTTTACTTGATGGAAAATCCTTTATGAATCTGAAGTAAAATTATATGCAGGATTCAACTCTTATGCAATTTTCCTGCAAATATTCTTAGGTCGTGAGCAGAGGATCATGTTGCCACACTGCCCTAACAACCAAAACCTTCAGGGAGGGCTCTTGGTTGTGTCTCAAAGATAAAGTGGAAGTAGAGGAAGGAAGTGGGGCCACTGTTATCTATCCTACAAAGATAATGCCCTCAGGCCCTTTTAAGGACTTGGGGGCCAAAATAGATTGAATCCTTAATAGGAGGAATAAAGACAATATAGTTAAACCTATATCAGTACCTTTCTTTTCCTTCCTCTAACGCGGAGTTTGGGTTGTTCCATATGTGTTTATACAGGTTTATACAGTCCATCTCTTAGGAAATATAAATAGGGCAAGAGGTGAGGAAGCTGTAAGGACAAAAAAAGAAAGCCTTGGCCTAGTGGGCCTCCGGCTAAACATTTAAATACAGCTGTGAAAATTTCTTCATTATTTGGCTCAGTTCATCAATATAGCTAATGAGGATTTGGAGGCAGATGTGGTTATTCCCAAATATTAGTCCAAAGTAGTTTTATGGTAGAATATGTCCTGTTTTATTTCTTTTTCCAGGATGTTGAAATGGAGGAGCAAGTGATTGGATAGGATTTTGAATCTAATATATGAGAGAGAAAACCTAGTATAATGGGAGTCAAAAGCCTAATTCTTACTATAACTCAGATGGGCAAAGATAACCCTCACCCACCAAGGATTGGGAAAAGAAATTACTAAATACCCAATCTAATTTAAAATTTAACCCAATTAGATTTATATAGTTCCTTTAGGTAATTAATATTCAGTTTCTCTGGGAAAAGGAATAGCTCAGTTTGAGTCACCCATTTTCCTTTGCTTTTCTTCTTAAGTGACAACTGCGTGTCTGGGGTGAAGGGTGAGACAGGAAGGCATTGCTGTCCTTGGGCACAGCTTGCACTGCCCCCACCTCCCTCACCCTCAATCTCTGGGCAATGTCTTCCCTTCTACCTATTGTTGCTTATCCACTTTAGTACTCTGTACCAATTTGAGGTTGGAGTGAGGTGGTGCACACCCTAGTCTTTCTGAGAGTTTAGTAAGAGTCTAGTGTGTGGAATAAAGAAATGGATGACTCAGCCCCACCCCAGTCTCTAATGGTGCCATGGACACCTCTCATACTATGCTGTGATGCTTACTTGGACTCCAAATGGTGGTCTATTCTGTAGTTCTTTCTCTAAAGTCACATGTCCTGCCAAAGCCATCCCATTTGCCAAACTCCACACCAGATTCTCAACCATGTCAATGTCCTTTTTATGTCATATAGAAACCAAAGGTGATGAAGAAAGCTACATCTCAGGGCCTCACTCAGCATGCCAAGATTCCTGTAGGTATGGATGATCAAGGCTCAGGGCTTAGAAACATGTCTGATAGTCTTGCTCTCAAGTCAGTCCCTATCTCTTTTCTCTCCTCTTCTGTTATCTTTCACCTGTCCTTCTTCCTGCCATTTCCTGGGAGCTTTCCCCTCCAAATGCAGCCTCTCTTATGACTCTGACCTCCTTTCAAACCTTAATCATACAGGGGTATATTCTCTACATTGGGTGAAAACTGATCATCCAGGTGAAGCTGATTCTCCAAGTTTGGTTATTGAAATGCAAGAGGATAAGGAAAACAGATGAAAAAAGTTTAGGAGATCATTTTTCAAGACAATATCTTGGCTTGCAAGATACTTTTCTACTGCATTATCCTATTTGCATATCAGAAGCAGAATATCTCCTTCCTTTTTTCATTCTCACTGTACTAAATGGTTTCCTTTTGTAATAAATTCTAATCTTCCTTCAGCAGATGGATACTTTAGGTCTATTAGTGCCAAGCTTATGAGTTCATGTATTTAGAAAGGCAAAAGTGGAAAATACATTAGTGTTTCCAAAAGGTCAGATGCTATATCCAGACTTCTCTCTGCTTTGACCCAGAGAGAAGCAGTATGTTTGATAAATGATGGTAATACCAAGGTATTACCCTATTTCCCTTCTTGGTACCTAAGGAGGAGACTGCTGTGTAGGATATCTCATACTATCATTGGGCAGCCTAGTTCATTTAAGAAGGCAGAGGGTTATGGTCAGACACATAGAATTTCTAGGGTTACTCCAGAGCCTCTTTCATTTCCTGTGTAGTGTGGACATTGAGTTGAGAGCAGAGGCAATTGGTGGGTTGCCAATTAGGAGGCTATATTTGGGATAGGAAGATGGTGCATTGGTCTATATCCAGTAGGAGCTAAGAGGCAACCGAATCAAGAAGGTAGAGATATAGCATGCTTCACTGTAGCCAAAAAATGTGCTATGAGTTCAATAGGTACAAGCTCTGGCTCTGAGAGCCAGCAAGATATCTAGGTGGCAGAATGTCAGGAACTGGGCATGGGAGACCTGTGGATGTCAGCAAAGACCCACAATGAAGTTAGGGGATTGCACTCTCCTGCCAGAGACACTAATTCACCCAAACCACACACTTTTTCCACCAGATTGCATATCACCTTTGAGATAGAAGCACAGGGAGATAGCACATGTAGAAGAAACTGAGCATTTTTTTCCCAAGAGAAGATTGAGCATCAGCAAAAGTGATTGTTTAGCAAACAGCCACATTAGACAAAGGTCTAAGAGAGATTGGTCATTTACTTATTATGTCATACTCTGCTTATCAGAGGAACCCCAAGCCCAGAAAGGGCCCTACTTTTTACTTCTTCCATGAGCTATCTTTTGACCTTGAAAATTGAAGATTATATTAAAAATGCAAAAATATATAGGAGCCTGGGCTCTTGATGACTGCATGGAACCATCATACCTATCCTGGAGGGTCCTTTTCTGGACTTCCTTCAGTGAAAGAATAAAACCTCCACATTTAAGTCACTAGAGTTACTTCTTTGTTCTGGCAGACAAACAATTCCTAACTGAAACAATTAACTTGTTCTTTCTCATTGAATTTCTTCTGGTAAGAATTTATATTTTCCCCCACACATATGTTATATACTCAGGGCAAACGTTATTACTTTTTCTAAGATATAAAAGAACACATTTGAAATTTTTGAAACATTACCTGAGCAGCCAATGTGTAAGACTGATAGTCAAAATTAATTGTCTTTATTTGTTTGTTTGTTTTGAAAAACTTTGTGTCTAGAGGGCATAGAAATAAAGTGTATGTGTGCACACAGATATGTGCTTCTGTTTTCTTGGTTCAATGAAATGAAAAAAAAAAAAACAACAACTGGGGGAGATTATGGCAATATTATGAATTCACAGATAAAATTACTGCATGTACTTCATAAACAATGTTTTGGCAGTGGCATCTTCATCAAGGGAAAAAGAAAGGTACTCTATAACTCTGAAACCTGATCATATTAGAATATGAGATAATGTTTGGAGAGGGGTGCGTACCCAAATCCTAACACATAAACTGTCTTTGTAGATAGACTCTATCCATGTCTGCCCTCTAAGTCCTGAAGACCAGGTCCCAGCACAGGGCCTTATCCTGTGAAGCTCCAGGGGGCACCCTTCACAAAGCAGGGAATGGAATAAGAGAGCTACAACAGGCAGGGAGCTATTTTGAGACCCCACCGAAAACCTCTATACCTGAAATCTAGAGCTAGAAGCTCAATTTCTTTTTTTAGCAGAATATATGAAAGTTTTCCTATCCCAAATATCTATTCCATATTATTTATAAATTTTACTTGTCCCATTATCTCTATTTCTTTTAAATAGTACATTCCATAATTGCACAAACTTCTCTTTTAAAATGACAATGTTCCTGGGGGACAGCTAGGGTGGTGGCTATATTCTTAGGGAACATTAATCTTGTTTGAGGAAATAGAAAATAGGTGGTAAAATGGGAGGCACGATGGAGAATGGAAAGTAATTTTAAGAATATAAGTGTGGGAGAAATTTTATTTTCAAAATTGTCCAGAATGCATGATAAATCTTATGGGAAGTCTATTCTTGTCCCATTTTTCCTCCTTTAGATAAGAGGGGAAAAGCCTCTAATATTAAGAGATACATGGTAACTCTGTGATTTCTTTCTCTAGGAGAGTTACCTGTCTCACTCCTCTGTTCTGGTATCTCTGCTTAGGTTAGCAAAGCTGTGGGAGATAGGATAAGATGTTGTCTTAGAACACTGTCCTCCCATGTATTGAGTGGTTGAGAGCCTCAGAACTGAAAAAGAATACAACTAAGGAAGTCCTCTCTCCCTTTCACCTGTCCCAGCAAGATGGAACAGGGGGAAGTGATACTTGGGGTGGTTTTGAAAGCCCAGGAATAGTGAGGTCTGACCATGTACAGTCATAGTGTGAATAATCACCATTGCACATATAAGTATGTTGGAGGGCATATAGTCAATGCAAAGTGTCTTAAACTGGGTTTCCCCAATGGCAGACCCTGAGTACGAATTTACTTGGGAAGTGATCTCAAGAAGTGAATAGAGAAGTGGAAAATGGTGAATTAGGATAGGGAAGGAAGCCAATAAATGTTTATTACTGAGCAGGCTACCTTTGTGGATATAGTAGCTCATACTTTCTAGGGACCTCTGGGAGGCTGTGTGTCATCTCAAATAAGGTATGAGGGAACTAGGGTATTTATTTACCAAGTTCCGACAGTCATTAAGTGAGAGCTGCTCCCAGGGGCATAAATATCCCAGATATTCTGTCCTATCAGCACATGAGCAGAATAGTCTTCAACAGCCTGAAGCCCTCAAAGTCTCTCAGGTGATTAAATATGCAAGCCAATGGTTTTGCACAAATGTTACTACCAAATGTACATAGGGCATTGACAGTGTCTGGGTCATAGGCACAGGGAAATCAACTACACATGAAATATGACTTCAGAAGTATCAGGAAAATCAATCAACACTGAATGATAGTCCCTGTGAAAACTTTTTATCTTTCGTAATGTTGAAAACAATACTCAATTATGGTCTTTTAGTTGCAAATTGATTGATAAATTAATACATAAATGAATTTATTAGTTCAATATAATAGAACATTTCAAGTCTTTGGTTTCAGACATGACTGGATCCAGGCTTTCTGGTTATGCCATCATGATTTTTTCTCCTTTTTGGGCTATTTTCCTATGTTTTGGCTTCATACTTAGGTAGGTTATCTCCATTGGTGGCAAAATGGACTACCAATTAGATTCAACCTGGTTAGCAAGCCCAGAATAAATAAATCACCTATTTTCCAAAAGTTCCCGAATACATCTAAGGAGGCATTCACTATACTAAACCACATCACTTGTACATCTCTCTACCAGTTATTACATGTGGGCAGAGAAATGAGATTTGATGATTGGCTGGACTGAGTTCATATAACCATCCCTAGAACTATGGGAACTGGTTACACCTTGCCTGCATTGCATAGCCTGAGGTATGGACAGAGTAGCTCCTTAGAAGAAAATCAGGTTGCTGTTATTAGAGGAAGGGAAAATGGGTTGCAGACAGATCACACACACACACACACACACACACACACGCACTACTACACACACACACCACAGATTTCCATTGCCATTTTACCCTTTATCTTTGATCTCTGAAAAAATGCAAATTTCTCTGGAGATTTATTAATTTAATTGATTTCCAGCCAGGTGACAGTTTTCTTTCTGGCTTTGCAACTAGCTATTTTTGTGATACTGTACAATTCACTAAATAGAATGTTAAAGTGGGATGTTTCCTCTCTTGGCAGTTTTCAGGTGAGACCTTCAAGCTGAAAGTACCAGATAACAAGTACCCCTATGTTCTAATTAGAGGTTTTAGGCCATCTGAACAGGAGTTACAAATAAGGGAATCCCTTATTTGTAAAGGGGTTCTTTGATCTTTAGCCCAACAAACCATGTGGACTCTATAATTATAGAGTTTATTAATGAGAATTTCTTTAGAGGCATTAGGGTCCTGATTATTCTCCTCCTCCTCGTGGGGGAGAACAAGTGGTACTTTCCACTTCCACACAAATGGGTGAGGCAGGCCCCCATGAGGTCCTTGCAGAGCCTAGCATGTGCTCCTTGGTTGGGTTTCCTGATTTACGCTTGGAAAGGACTGGAACTGCCTCAGCTGAATGGTGAGGAGACAGACTGAGAGGGAAGAAAGCATCCTAGGCTGTTCCCTCAATGTGCTGTAGTGCTTAAGCATGTGGGCTCTGAAGCGCTCCTGCTTTAGTTCAAATCTCACCTCCACCAGGTATTAACTGAGTGTTTGTGGTTGTGTAACTAATTTTTCTGTGGCTTTGTGGAAATAATTCAAAGGAGTATTGTGAGAATGAGATGAATTGAAATATATTAAGTGCTTGAAAGAGGATTTGGCGCATAGTAAGAGTTAGCTTTGATTATTACTTCTTTCTCCCAGGCTGAGGTAGATATTTCTGAGGCCCCACAGGAGGAAGCAGGATTTGAGTTATCTGGAAAGGGAGCCCAAATAAGAAGGTCATTAGAGGTGACACAACAGGAAGAGTCTCTGTGGGACATTTGGTAGTAGGGACAGAGGGAGATGTCATACACAGTCAACTGGAGGCGACATCATGCAGTATGGAGTCTTCAGCAGGATCTCTGATAATAGCAGGTATCTTTGAAGAACCCCAAAGATACCCTAAAGTTACTAACTTTTACAGATCTGCCCATAGGCATGGACAGCTAAGAGAATTACACGGTACCACTTCTTTTTTTTTTTTTCCCCATCCTTCCTCCACACCACAGACAAGAGCAACAGCTTTGTGAATAGAGGACGAATGCAAAAGCCAGGAAGAATAATAAAATAAACCCAAACAAAGCTGATCCTTTCCAAAAACTTTAGCTCCGGAAGTAGATAAGAGAGTGAAGCTTTGATATTGCTATGGACTGAATTGTGTTCCCCTGCCCCCCAAATTCATATCTTGAAGCACTAACCCCCTGACCCAAGGTGATTGTAGTTGAGAGAGGCCTTTTAGGAGGTAACTAAGGCTAAAAAAAGTCATAAGTTTGGGGCCCTAATCTGATAGGACTGATGATTTTATAAGAAGAGGTAGAGAGAAAAGGACATAGCAGGACACTTCAAGAAGGCAACCATCTGAAAACCAAGAAGAGAGCCCTAAGCAGGAACAAAATTGACCAGCACCCTGATCTCAGAATTTCTAGCCTCTGGAACTGTAAGAAAAATTTTCTGTTGTTTAAGCCACCCAATCCATCTTGTAGTCCAACTTGACCAATACAGATATTAAGCTTTACAATGCCTGAAAAATTAGACTACTCAGTTACACTACTCATTAATATCTAATAGTGACTGGAAAAGCAATACTTTCAGCCCAAGATTTCATCCCAGAGCAGGGAAGAATATTTGCTATAATAGACTTCAAAGGGCAGCAGTGAGGAGGAATGGACACAATTTCCATGAATCTAGCTTTTTAATAATTTGGTTGCATACTTAACTTCTTTGGACTACGTTTCATTTCTTTGGAATTATAAAGGAGTTGGATTAGATGGGATTCAAGTCCCCAACGCAACTCAGCAACGTTACATTCAAATGATTCATTTCCATTTATGTAAAAGAGCTTCAGATATTTTCCTGAAAGCAGTTTCTAAAAAGTAAGTAAGTTCAGACACTTCAAAAGGAAGATGGAAAGAAAAGGAACACCTTTTAGAGAACTAGAAGTCTTAAGGTTTCCAACCACAAACCACACTTCTCTGAGGCCCGACACTATTACTAGTACTAGCCATTTCATTTAAAAGGACCTAACTAGAATGAATGTCGTTCAGTGAAATTCCAATGATGCCTGACCAACAAGGAGCCACTTAGTGTTC
This sequence comes from Mirounga angustirostris, assembly GCF_029215605.1. Lineage (NCBI taxonomy): Eukaryota > Metazoa > Chordata > Mammalia > Carnivora > Phocidae > Mirounga > Mirounga angustirostris. The sequence continues at coordinate 109,471,954 of NW_026991709.1, forward strand.
TCAAAAAATTTTCTTGATAGCCTAAAACTAATTTTAGTGAACATAAATTAAACTATAATGAGTGCATGTGCACACACATACACATAAACACACACACAATGATCACAATGAATCTAGAACTCTAGAATATCTGGTTAATAAAACAAAACTCCTGATTTCAAGTAAAATACAGCTAACCACCCAAGTTTTAAAAAGTTGCCATGGTATTCTGAAAGATGTGCAGAGCATTCCATATTCACTCTCAGGCAACTCATCCTAGTAGCGTTTCTTTAAAGATAATTATTCCTTTCCCATACCACATATGTCCCTATGCTGGGGGAAAATGCAATTCCAATTTTAAAGGTCTGCCATACGCTGATGGCAGGTTTAAAGACATTCCCTTCCAATATGTCAAAGTCTTAGGTTTCTGAGGAGGAGACACCAATGAAAATGTACACTGTAAATTCCCAGTTAAAAAGCGCCTGCCTGCATGAGGGCATTTTCATATTTAAATGTTGCCAACGATACGTAATTTGCAGCCTGCATGTATAGAAATTTTCCCTTGTAGTCCTGCCCAAACCAAGAACCAGGGTTACTAAAAAGCCTTTGTACCTTTTTCATATAAATCTAGTGCTTCTTAAACAAACATTTTTCTCATGTTGGAGTGATTCATAAAGCCTCTAATCCCATGGGTGTAATAGGACACCTCTCAATTATGCATCCCAGGGATGAGTAATTTCACAAGCTGAGGGAAAGAGATAAATGCATTAAAATGTTCTTGCACAACAAATTTCAGGAAGAGAAAAAGATGAAAAAGGAAGTGAATGTAGAAATTGAAGATTTACTTCATTGTGCAGAAAAGAATATGAGATCTGTCTTGCCAGAACCGCTTAATTCATAATTCTGCACAAACAATCTTGGTAACAGCACTGCCAAAAGCCTTCCTAATATGCATGTACCTACCAAAGCTCAGCTTTGTCTGTGGTAACTGCAGAGTATGAGAATTGTATAATAGTCACATTTTGTAGTGAGTCATGGGTCAGAGAATCTGTGAGGAATTATCTCATTTATCATTTCATTCAGAGGCAGAGTGATTGGCCACTTCTGGACTTTTTGGCCTTATCAGAAGCTATATATTGAGCCCCTGGTCTGTGGGAAGGCACGTGGTAGCTAGACGTAAGCCGGGTTCTGACCCTCTTAAGAATCAGGGCTGATAAAGGAAAATAACTATATAGAGCAGTATCATTTGTCCTGGGTGAGAAATCTTAAAGATACATGGAGGTAGATATAATCAGACTGTTAGGATCATTAAAGAAGACTTCATGGATGAGTAGAACCTCAAAAGAAAGGTAGTCCTTGATAAGCAGAGGTGGAGAGAGGGTGTCCTGGAGAGTTACCTCATGTTGGAGAAATGGAACCATATATGACTAGAGGTTAGAAGATTTAAAACATGCTTAGTGAACACTTATATTATTAGATATAGTAGTATGAAATTGTTCTTGTAGGTGAGAAATGATCAAGTATCCCCAGTTTTGCAAGACACAAACCTGGCCTACTGGAAGACAAAGGTGGATATGTGGGTAGGAACCGGGAATCAGGAACTGGGAATGTCTTGGCAAGGTCCTTTCCAGTGAGGTATCTCCTTTAAGCCTCAACAACACGGCATCTAAAATCTAAAGAATTATGAATCTTAGAATTTTCTAAGGAAGGGACTTAGGAAATATTTAGTTTAACTTCCAAACCCTGAATGACCCTTCATTGTCTGCTTTTCTCATTCCAGTGACGATGAATGTACACCTAATTCAGTTAATTCTCTTCTGAGACAATTCTAATGGTTTATTTGTTTCTTTATTCCCGCAGATGTGTGTGTGTGTGTGTTTGTTTAATGTTGAATCAAAGATTAGTGCAATAGGCAAGGTTAAAACTTCAGGCCATCCCTTTAAACATTTGAATACACCAGATTAAATACAGATCTTCCTCAGTTTATGATGGGGTTTTGTCTGATAAACCCATTGTAAATGGAAAATACCCTGTTAAAAATGCACTTAATACACCATATCTACCGAATATCATACCTTAGCCTCACCAAACTTAAACGAGTTCAGAACACTTACATAGCCTACAGTTGGGCAAAATCATCTAATACAAAGCCTATTTTATAATTAAGTGTTGAATGTCTCATGTAATTTATTGAATATTTTATTGAAAGTGAAAAACAGAATGGTCATATGGGTATACAATGGTTCTAAGTTATTACCCTCCTGATGGTGGGGCTGACTGGGACATGCGGCTCACTGTGCGGTGTCGTGAGAGAGAATCCTACTGAATATCACTAGTCCAGGAAAAGATCCAATTTCAAAAATCAAAGTACAGTTTCTACTGAATGTGTATTGCTTTTGCACCATCATACAGTAAAAAAAAAATTAAGTCTAACCACCTTAAGTCAGGGATTATCTGTGGTCTCTTTCTTACTGATTTTACTTTTATGACTTAATTTCAGGCTCCTTACTTGGTTGGTCTCCTTTCAACATGCTCCAATTTGTGAAAGTTTCTCTGAAAGTTCAACATTTAACACAACACACTACCTGGAAATTGTATGCCTATATCCACTCACCTTCTAGACGTGTTTTCTGATTAGTACATAATAATATAATTAAATTTTCTTGGCGAATGCTAAGCAAAGCGGAATCATACTGAGTTTACTGTCTGCCGAATCCTAACGCATTTCCTACCGAGGCTACTAAGCCGTGAAACTCCTATTTTATTTTATTTATTTTTAATTTTTTAAATTTTTTATTGTTAGGTTAATCACCATACATTACATCATTAGTTTTTGATGTAGTGTTCCATGATTCATTGTTTGCGTATAACACCCAGTGCTCCATGCAGAACGTGCCCTCTTTAATACCCATCACCAGGCTAACCCATCCTCCCACCCCCCTCCCCTCTAGAACCCTCAGTTTGTTTCTCAGAGTACATCGTCTCTCATGGTTCATCTCCCCCTCCGATTTCCCCCCTTCATTCTTCCCCTCCTGCTATCTTCTTCTTTTTTTTTTTCCTTAACATATATTGCATTATTCGTTTCAGAGGTACAGGTCTGTGATTCAACAGTCTTGCACAATTCACAGCGCTCACCATACTCCTATTTTATAGATGTGCAAATGGTTTTGTATACCACAGTTAGGACTTTTCATTAAATTCCTGTTAGATGACATTTAGTTAGCCCCTTGTTTTAAGCTTTTAAGATCACTATTCTTTCAGTCAACGTACTATCTATTGCTCTCTAATTTTTCATCTACAGGCTTGATCAGCATCTGACAAAGTCTGTACAGTAGTCTTTAGTAAAACCATCTAATAATGTGGGGTTCTAAAGTACACCACCGGATCCGTAGCTGGGTTCACATGAACTATTTAGAAAATAGTATTTATGGAATTCACCTAATTTTGCTGTACTTTAGCCAATATCTCTCACTCTCAATTACAGGTATAACATGATCTATTTGTCAGATATCTTGCTGAAATACTTGTGCTTTCAGCATTCTGCATTTTATGTTTTCTCTCAAAATTCTTATCACAACTTTTGCTTCATGGGTTGTTTCTACAATGCCTTTGTAAAATAAAAGGGAGGAGGAATATAGTGGCCACCTCCTGTTACGCAGTAGGACACTTTCAAATCAATTACCACCTAAATTATTCCTATTTCCCAACACAAATGACAGATCAAAACACAGGTCAGCGAACTTTTTATGTAAAAGGCCAGATAGTCAATATTTTAGACGCTGTGGGCTACGTGGTCTCTGTTGCAAATACTCAGCTCTGTCAGTGTAGAGCAAAAGCAACCAAGGACATTACAAAATACCAAACAAATGGGTGCGGCTGCAAGCCAATGAAACTATTTGCAAAAACAGGCAGGAGTCTATTTGGTCCAAGGCAGGAGTTTGCTGACCCCTGTGTTAATATATTAGTATTAATACATTATCAAAGATCATATGTGTAATATCGAAAAGTACAGAGGAGTCTCTAAAAAAATGAGAACTCTAAATGGGAAAAGTCAGGAAAAGAATTTGAAGATTATAATCTCTCTGTGAAGAGAGTAGATGGCTCCACACTTCAAGGAGCCACTATGGACAGCAGAGGGCTTTAAAGAGGAGAGGATGGATAGTAAATAATAACATCCACCTGTAAGAGAGTATGCCTGGTAAAAAATGCAAATTTAATCTATTTTGCTTTTGCCGAGGTTTGGGACAGGCTTCAGTATTGATATTACCCAAATATCACACTCTATTCTCTAGGGGCATGATATGAAACAAAAAAGTATATAACAGTCAGCTACCACCAGCTTGTGGGTATTTTTTAACTTGGCTGGTGACGGTTAGAAGACCTTGAGTGTATGTATGTAAAATAGCATTTCAGCTTTTTACTGTTTTACTTTACAGTTCAGTAAAGCTTGACCTATGAACTCACAAAGTACAATTGTGAATATAAAAATAAACAAATGAAACTTCCTCCTGGGGGAAGAGCTAGCCTGTCACATGAACTGAAACGGGAACCGAAAGGTTCTTTTGGGAAGGACATTATTGTTCTCTACATTGTATGGAGTTCATATGCCATCTTTCTTCAATTATAAAATACTGTAGATTGCAAGATGCACAACTGATTTAATAATAGCCATACAGGAAAGAAACCTAAGCAAACTAAACAAAACTTTACCATAGTAAATGTTCCCATCAATTGTAGACTACATCCTGGCTTTTTGAAATTTAAAAAGTGAAAAAAGAGCATCATAAAATGGAAGAAATGTTTCACATTATCTCCTCCACTGTCCCCTCCCTGCCCTCAAAGCACACACACAGACCTTGGCTTTAGGGAAAAATAAAACAAGCAAGAGCCTATCACTCATTCTTCAGGAATAATGCAGCATAAATGAACTTCACTGCTTTGTTCCAACTTGTCTACACAAAGATGAGATGAAATCTTGTATTTGGATTGTTTTTAAGTGGATATGAAACTACGAAGGATTTTGTAAAAATAAACTTTTATTTTAGAATGGTTTTAGATTTATAGAATTATTTCAAAGATAGTACAGAGGGTTTTAATGTTCCCCACGCCCAGTTTTTAAATTTGGCTCTTGTTTGTTGTTGTTAAGTTTTAAGAGTTATTTGTACATTTTAGATACAAGTTCTTTTTTTTTTTTTTTTTTTAGTAAGTAACCTCTGCACCTAACGTGGGGTTTGAACTCACGACCCTGAGATCAAGAGTCTCGTGCTCCTCTGACTGAGCCAGCCAGGCGCCCCTAGATACAGATTCTTTTTCAGAAATGTGTTTTGCAAATATTTTCTCCCAATTTGTGGTTTGTCTTTTCTTTTTCATAACTGTGTCCTAATTTCCTTTTTCTGTTCTAGGATCCCATCCAGGATACCACATTAAATTTAATAGTCATGTCTCGTTAGGCAGCTCTTGGTTTTAAGTTTCTCAGACTTCTCTTGTTTTAGATGACCTTGACAGTTTTGCAGATTATTGGTCAGATATTTTATACAATGTCCCCCAGTTGGGATTTGTAATACATTTAAATTCCTTTGCCATTTTCTGAATTCCATTCTGGGATCCTCCAAACTCTGAAACAATTTCTTGAATATTGCATACATTAAGATTTATTCTTTGTGCTATAAAAGTCAGTGGATTTTGACAAATGCTTAACATCTTATATTCCCCTCACCACTACAGTATTACACAAAGTAGCTTTACTGCCCTAAAAATTCCCCTGTGTTTTACCTATCAACCAGTCCTCCTTTGCCACCCACTGAACCCCTGGTAACCACTGGTAACAACTGATCTGTTTACCAGCACTACGGTTTTGCCTTTTTCAAACTGTCACTTGCGGAAACATACAGTAAGTAGCCTTTTCAGACTGGCTTCTTTTATTTTGCAAATGCATGTTAAGGTTCTTCCATGTCTTTTCATGGCTTGACAGCTCATTTTTTTCATTGCTGAATACTATTCCAGTTAATCGTATACCAAGTTTGTTTATCCTGTCACCTGTTGAAGGAAATCGTGGTTGTGCTCAGTTTTTGATGAGCATAAAGACCTTCTAAATATTTGTATGTATGTTTTTGTGTGAACATAAGTTTTCAGTTCATTTGGGTAAATATGTAGGAGTGCAATTGCTGGATCTTATGGCAAGCCTATGTTTAGCTTTGCAAGAAACTGCCAAAGTATTTTCTGCAGTAGCTGTACCATTTTGCGTCCTCACAAGCAGTGAATGAGAATTCCTGTTGCTCCACATCCTCACAAACAGTTGTTGTCGGTGTTTTGAATTTTTGCCATTCTAGTAAGTTTGTAATGATGCCTTGTTGTTGTTTTAACTTGTAATTCCTTAACGATAAATAATGCTGAGCATATTTTCATATGCTTGTTTCCATCTGTATATCTTCTTTGGTCACATGTGTGTTCAGATTTTTTTTGCCTATTTTTAAATTGGGTTATTTGTTTTCTTGTGGTTGAGTTTAAAGTTTTATTTGTGTAGTTTGGATAAGAGTCCTCTATCAGATTATCTGTTGTAAATATTCTCTCCCAGTCTGTGGCTTGTCTTCACATTCACTTGACATTGTCATTAACAGAGCCGAAGTTCTTAATTTTAATGAAGTCCAGCTTGTCAATTATTTCTCTCATTGATTGTACTTTGGTGTTATATCTAAAATGTCATTGCCATACCCAAGGTCATCTAGATTTTCTCCTATGTTATCTTTTAGGAGTTTTATGGTTTTGCATTTTATATTTAGATCTGTGTTATTTTGAGTTAATTTTCTTGAAGGGTGTAAAGTCTGTATGTAGATTTTTTTCATGTTGATGCCCAGCTGATTTTGCATCATTTGTTGAATGGATTGACTGTCTTTTCATTCTCTCCATAGTACCCTTCAATGAACCAAAGTTTTAAATTTTAATAAAATCCAGTTTATTTTTTCTTTTGTTGCCTATGCTTTTGATGTCATATTTAAGATTCCATTGCCAAATTCAAGGTCATGCATATGTGCTTCTATATGTTCTTTGAAGAATTCTATAGTTACAGATTTTAAATTCATGTCTTTGATTCATTTCTTGTTAATTTTTGTATATGGTACATGATAAAGGTCCAATTTCATTCTTTTTCATGTTGACATACAGTTTTCCAAAACAATTTGTTCAAGAAACTGTTCTTTCCCCATTGAATGGTCTTTTCATTCTTGTCAAAAATCAATTGACCATAGATTGATAGACCATTGAGTTTGTTTCTATGTTCTTAATTCTATTCTATTGGACTATTTGTATATTCTTATGACAAAACTACAAGTTTTGATTACTGTAGCTTTGTAGTAAATTTTGAAATCAGGAAGTGTGAGTCCTTCAAATTTGTTCTTTTTCAAAAATGTAATTACTATCCTGGGTCTCTTGAAATTCTATATGAATTTTAGCAGGGCTTGTCCATTTTGCGAAAAAAAACCCCAAACATCAATGGGGTTTTGAAAATAGTATTAAAATGCTGACATCTTTCCCATGTTAATTAGAGGACACTTTAACTGGAAGCTGGGGAGAAAGAAGTATGGCTGTATTCTCAGATGCACCTCTGTTTCATTGATCTGGGGGAGGGAGAAGGGAACTCACCTTGGTTCAAATACCCCAGATTTTCACTGTTCTTAGGGAGTTTTAGTAGATTTTCTTGAATAAGTGTTTCTTCATTTGCTGTATGCCCTTAGGATCATTTCCATTAATGTTAAATGGTTGTTTCTTTTAAATTTTTTTTTTCCCCAGTTTTACTGGAGAATGGGTCCACAATGCTCCTCACACTGTCATGCTGCAAGTGGAATTCTCTTTAAATATAATTTTAATAAAACATTTATAATTTATTAAGCTCTCTAGAAAGCAGATCTGTTCCTTCACAAAAAGCCAGTTTAAGTTATGAATTTGTTCTTAAAAGAATGATACACATAGCCTCTAAAATAATTATAAATTGTCTGTGGCATCTTCTCCAACAAAATCGAAGCTTTAGGTGTTTATAGTAAAATTTGTGATTTAAGATATGGCTTGAGATTTGTAATTCAAAAATTTTAATTGAAGCACTTTGTACAAGTACAGAATTGCAAAGAAAATTAGTAATTTGATTAATTTTAAAAAACATATTTCCCTGTTTATTATATTTATAATGCATTAGCATATATTTGTTACTAAAGGTTTAAACAATTCAGTCCTGTATCCCTATAGAACTAATGCATTTATATCTATTCACTCTATGTGTCATTTTAAAATAAATGCATCTTTTTTCTGCAACTTCACTTTTTCACTTCATAATAGATCTCAGAAAACTTTACTTGTTATTTAACATGGATCTTCCTCATATTTTTCTTTAATGGCTATAAACTATTTCATAATGTGGATTACCTTATTTTTATTTTTTCAATTTTTATTTAAATTCTTGTTAGTTAGCATATAGTGTAACATTGGTTTCAGCAGTAGAATTTAGGATTCATCACTGACATATAACACCCAGTGTTCATCACAACAAGTGCCCTCCTTAATACCCATCACCCATTTAGCCCATCCCCCACCCACCTCCCTCCATCAACCCTCAGTTTGTTCTCTAATGTTAAAGAGTCTCTTATGGTTTGTTCCCCCCTCTCCCTTTTTTCCCTTCCCATATGTTCATCTGTTTTGTTTCTTAAATTCCACATATGAGTGAAATCATATGGTATTTGTCTTTCTCTGACTGACTTGCTTAGCATAATACCCACTAGTTACATCCACGTCATTGCAAATGGCAAGATTTTGTTCTTCTTGATGGCCGAGTAATATTCCCATTATATATATACAGCATCTTCTTTATCCATTCATCAGTTGATGGACATTTAGGCTCTTTTCATAGTTTGGCTAATGTTGATAATGCTGCTATAAACTTTGGGATGCATGTACCCCTTTGAATCTGTATTTTGTATCCTTTGGGTAAATTCCTAGTAGTGCAATTGCTGGGTTGTAGGGTAGCTCCATTTTTTTTTTAAAGATTTTATTTATTTATTTGAGAGAGAGAGAATGAGAGACAGAGAGAATGAGAGGGAGGAGGGTCAGAGGGAGAAGCAGACTCCCTGCCGAGCAGGGAGCCCGATGCGGGACTCGATCCAGGGACTCCAGGATCATGACCTGAGCCGAAGGCAGTCGCTTAACCAACTGAGCCACCCAGGCGCCCCTAGGGTAGCTCCATTTTTAACTTTTTGAGGAACCTCCATACTGGTTTCCAGAGTGGCTGTACAGTTTGCGAATACCTTATATTTTAAAATACTCTCTATTGATGAACATTTAGGTTTCTTTAAAAAAAACCCTTTTAATTATAATTATTGGAAATTAGAATTTATTAAACACTGTTCACCTCAGTGTGTATTTGGGTTCAGCTACATGTAACAGAAACTTTGAATAACAAGTTAAGTTCTAAATCCTTCCCCATGCTTTACCTCTAGTATACACTTACCAAGATGCTCAGAGGTAGGGTTAGTTGATGGTGTTCTTGCAGTTTGAATATGTCAGGGTCAAAGATTCTGAGATCTCTTAGTTTTTCCTTCAGGGCCACAAAAAGGCTGTTCCAGCTTCAGACCTCTCATCCGCATCCCTGCCAGAACAAGGAAGAAATACAACATGAAAATAGGGCCTGTGCCCCTGTAAGGTGCTTTCCTGAAAACTCTGCTGTTGTTGGCTGAACTGTGCTTTCCCCTGCAAATTCATATTTTGGATTCCTAACTCCCAGTATCTCAGAATGTGACTGTATTTGGAGATAGGGTCTTAAAAAGGTAATTAAGCTAAAATGAGGTCATTTTATTTATTTTAATATGACTCATGACCTTATATGAAGAGGAGACTAGGACAGACACACACAGAGGGAAGACCATGTGAAGATACAAGGAGAAGGTGGTCATCTATCAGCCAATGAAAGATGCTTCGGAAGAAGCTAACTCAGCAGACACTTTGGTCTCAGACTTCCAACCTCCATAACTGTGAAAAAATAAATTTCTGTTGTTTAAGCCACCAACTCTGTAATATTTTGTTAGGGCACCTGGGATCACATACTCAGTGATTTGTTGTTGTTGTTGTTGCTTACATCACATTAACTATAAGTGTGTCACCTGGTTATCCTTAGATGCAAGGAAGGCTTACATCTAAGAAATAGGTTTTTTTTTTTTAATTGAGTACATTGCTGCCCTTATCAAAACAAAGATTCTGATACTAAGGGAAGAGAACCTAGCAAATGATGGATATTCTGTGCTTCTGAGTTCTAAGCTCTTTACTTGTATAATCTTATTTAATCCTTAAAATACGTTTGAAGTATTTTACAAATATATAAATCAAGGAGTCAAACAAAAAGTCACCTAGTTAGTACGTAAAGCAACCTGACTTGACAATAAGCTCTCTGACTCTAGAACCCACAATCTAAGTTATCTCAATATTTTGCTCCCTATTTTAGTAATACCATATTTAAGCTCCTAATACATATACCTTTTTGCATTTGAGAAAAGGGATCTTTAGAAACTAGATTTTTAGGATTCCTAGGATCATAACTACTGGAATTCATGTTGTTATTAATGTTTAAATGAGAATGTGCTAGTTAAATTGCCTTCTAAAAAAACATTATCCAATAACACTCCCACCAACAGTTTATATGTGTCTATTTTCTCTCCAGTCCTGGGTATTAACAATCTTGTAAGTATTTTGCAAATCTAACAGTTCAAAAATGATATAACATTATTTTTATTAAAGATTTTATGTATTTATTTGAGAGAGAGCGAGCATGAGAGTGATAGTGAGAGAACACAACTGGAAGGGGAGGGGCAGAGGGAGAGAGAGAAGCAGACTCCCCTCTGAGCAGGGAGCCCAACCTGGGGCTCGATCCCAGGACTCTGGGATCATGACCTGAGCCAAAGGCAGATGCCCAACTGACTGAGCCACCCAGGTGCCCCTAACATTATTTTTTAAACTCTCTTATTATCAGGGAGGTAAAATATCCTTTCATGCATTTATTGGCAATTTGTATTTTTTGTTCTTCATTTTTCTATTTGGTTATCCTTTCATATTTATTTGTAAGGGCTCTTTATATATTCTGGATATTAATCCTTTTTATATTTCCTTTATGTATTGTTGCTCAATTTATAATTTGTCTTAACTGTGTTTATGAAATCTTTTTCAAAACAAATATTGAATATTTTTATGATGAATTCTGACATTTATGTTTATCTTAGGAAGATCTTTTCCAGTCATAATTATAGTCAGATATATACCTATAGTTCATTTTACTCTTATAGTTGTTTGTGGTTTTTATTTGAGTTTAATATTTAGCTCTTTTGTGTACCTAGAATTTTTTATATGCATTGTGTGAGGCAGAAATCTATTTTTTTTATAAACTTTTGGCTGATTGCCCTAGTGTTATTTTTTGAAATTGTTAATCCCGTAATTTTTTATAAAGATAATTTTTTTTGTCTACATAGCACACTCCTTTTGATCTTTTACACCAAAACATCATAATCATATTTCATTTACATGTAAACCTGAAGATGGGAAACATGTTTTGGTAGTTTTTTCACTAAAACATTTGTACTCTTTCCTCAGTTTATGGCAAAATTCTTTTTCACCAGTAGATTTAACATTATAATTGTATCCTTTATGAGATGTGCATTGCCTTTTGGGGGACTCTCAAGTGGTTGGTGAATTTGACTCTTTATTTGGCTTTTCTACTGAAACTTTTATGCCAGAGTTATATTTAGTTCCCATCTGTCAGCAGATTAAGATGTTTGATGGAAACTACTTTATCTCAAAGATTTATTCAATCCCTTTAGCTATTTGAAAAATGAAGGTTATTCACAAAACCCAGAGTATAGTTTTGCTACTTAAGAGCATACTGTTGGAAGGGTTAATATTTTCACATTACAGAAAAAAGAAGACTCATAACTTCCAGGGAATTAACTGAAAGAGAGGAGCAGCCCGACCCAGAGAAATTCCTCTAGGGTCCTGTAAAAGTTCCAAGCATTCTGAAAATTAGTACTCAATCTAGCCTGTTTTCTTCTTTCTTTCTTTTTCTTTTTTCTCTAGTCTGTTTTTTGAGCCAGTCACTCTGTGAAAGAAAACATTTTCTCTGATCTTTAAGTTGGAAGAATCAGTATATATTTTAATGCTGCATATACAAAAATACCTTTTAAGTTTACTTAGAAATCTAGGCAGGAGAATAACTTTTTGGGAGAGGAGGATTAAGAGGAATTCTTTTAAAGCAATTTGAAAAATGAACAGTCAAGTATAAATGTTCTTCGTATTTAACACTCACTAGGACCTGGGAAATTTGACTATAAATATCCCGCTTTCGTGATAACCTAAAATCTGTTTTAGCTGTATTAGAAGGAATGCGATAGATGTTTGTACAATGAAAATAAAGCATAATTTGTCTATTTTGTAAATTGTATATATTTGATTTTCTTAAGATGATATTTACTTGTATATGTTTTTCTGTAAACTGGGGAAATTGATTTATTCTGTTAACACTACTGGTTGCAGACTTCACACTAGTCTATTTCTAAAGTATCTGCATTGTTTTAGAGTCAAGGTATCTGACTGAAATATCATGTGCTAAAAACAAACAAATAAATATGAATCAAAGAATGTTATTAGATTGATGAAGTAATCACATTATTTATTTATTTTTTCAAAAGATTTTTTTTTAAAGATTTTATTTATTTATTTGAGAGAGAGAAAGCATGAGGTGGGGAGGGTCAGAGGGAGAAGCAGACTCCTCGCTGAGCAAGGAGCCCGATGCGGGACTCTATCCCGGGACTCCAGGATCATGACCTGAGCCGAAGGCAGTAGCTTAACCAACTGAGCCACCCAGGCGCCCTCAAAAGATTTTATTTACTTGAGAGAGAGATGGAGATAGAGAAAGCATGAGCAGAGGGAGTGGGTGGGAGTGAGGGACAGAAGGAGAGGGAGAAGCAGACTCCCCAGTGAGCAGGGAGGCTGACTTGGGGCTTGATTCCAGGACCCTGAGATCATGACCTGAGCCGAAGGCAGATGCTTAACGGACTGGGCCATCCAGGCACCCCAGTAATAACATATTTTAAAAGATGAATTATGAACTATTAGTGTGGGCATTAGAAATTATATTATCTAGGTGAATTTGTGTGGAATTCTGAATAATTTCTTTAGAGGGACAGATACTTATTTAAATTTTTAACTAGCATTTCCCACTCTGCCTTTTGATTTCCTTGATTGTCTTTATCCAGCAGTTCATACTTTGCAAGCTCTCTCCTTATTGCTGGGGTTGCAAAAACTGTCATGAATTAAATATGTTGTCCATGGAGTATAGCTAATCTATAAGCCAACATCATGTAATGCAGCTTTACCTTGATTTTCTTTGACAGCTGTCATAAAAATTGCTTTTGATTTCAATGCAGTTCTCTCTGATAACCACGGTTTGCACAGCTTCTCAGAGCAAATCCTTTCCTATGACCTGAGTAAGGACGTTCTAAGCTCATTGTCTATGTCAGGTCTTCTACTTAGGTAAGTGAGATAATAGCTATTATAAACTCCTTGCTTAAAAAAAACACTAGATGTTCCTATACTTTTGAATGAAGTTCAACAAAACAACAACTTAACAATGCAACAACTTTCTTCAGAAAACCCACGTCTCAGAACAAGCACTCTTGCAGCATTTTTCTAAAAAATGGCATAGTGGAAACATCCTAGACTTCAAGCTACATGGATGTTGGGTTGAATCCCAGGCTCCCACCTGTATATTAAGGGAATTTTGGCAGCAATGGATTTACCTTTTCTGTATCTCAGTTTATTCATCCTGAAGGACAATTGCAAATGCTCAAGTCATAGATTGTTACATGTAATAGGAGATTTACCATATAGAAAGCACCAGGCCTAGCAATAGAGGGCCTTTCAATTTTAGAAAATCCATTCCCTGACAAGATTTCCCTCCCTAGGTTTTAACTTAACACTGAGTTTTACAGAGTTTTTAATACTGTGAGTTCCCAAACTCTACTGAAATAGGATTCAGGATAGAGGAACACTAAGTTCCCAAACTCTACCAAAATAGGATTCAGGAAAGAAAAACACAGCCTAGGTAGGGAGAGTAGGGAGGGTTTAGCTATCTGGGGCAGAAACAGGGCTTTATGGAGTTTTCAAAAAGTGAATTTCAGCATATTTTTAGCAATCATGAACAATTCTAATAATACTGGTGTGATGGTTAATTTTATGTGTCAACTTGACTGGGCTAAGGGTAGCTGGTAAACATTATTTCTGGGTGTGTCTGGGAAGGTGTCTCATGAGAAAATAAGTATTTGAATCAGTAGACTGAGTAAAGATTACTCTCATCAGTGTGGGTGGGCATCATCCAATCTTTCAGGGCCTGAATAGAACAAAAAGGCTGAGGAAGGGTAAATTTTTTCTTTCTGAGCTGAAACACCATGTTCTGCCTTTGAACGTTGGCGTTCCTGGTTCTTGGGTCTTCTGTCTCCCACTGGGTCTTATACCATCGGCCTCCTCTATTCTCAGGCCTTCATAAAAGAACTAAATTATACCACTAGTTTTCCTGGTTTTCCAGTTTCCAAATGGCAGATCATGGAACTCCTAGGCCTCTATAACCACATGAACAAAAACCTAGACTAAATCTCATTTTGTATAGGTCTATGTATCTCCCCATTGGTTCTGTTTCTCTGGACACCCCTGACTAATACAACTGAGTTTTGCTGTTTTATATATTCAGATTATATTCAAAACATGAAATTTGGAGTAAGAAGATATGGTTTTATGTCCTACCTCCACCTCTTACTACCTAATTCTTAAGCAAATATCTTCACCTATTTTAGACCTCAGAATTTTCCCATTGGTAAGTTGGCAACAAAAATTATTCACGCTATGTTGAGTTCATTTATCTGATTACTAGGAGAATCAGATGTATTAGTGTAGGAGGTAGGGCTTTGAAAGTATAAAGCCAAAACAATTGTATATATACAACATATATCTATATATCAACATCTATATCTATATATCTATATCTATATCTACATATAACATATATTAGAGGAGGTGTAAAAATTAAGGCAAATTAATTATGTTTAAAAATAGTACATAAACTCTAAGGGAAAATTCTCAAGAAATAAGTAGATATTTTCAATATATAAAACCAGTTTATGTATATCATATAAAAATTCTCATAGATTTGTAGCACACACAAACACACATATAATATCATTATGAAAAACTCAGGACTTCTTAGCAAATAAAACTAAATTGTTTCACTAGAAAAACTAGTGACCTGGAGATTTCATTACTAGATTTTATACTTATTATTAATACAAAGTAATGTATTAAAAATTTGATAAAATTTTAAGCTGCTTCAGAAATTTAAATAGATAATTCTTTTTATGAAGCCATTCAATCAACCTCCTAATTTGGAAATAAATTTCAGAGGTTTGGACTCTGGACCTTGATTCCTCACAACAAAAGAAACATTTCCCTACGACTTGATAGTATGATTTAGCCATAGGAAATGTATTGCACAAAAAGCTTTATGTGCACATATTGAATGGAGCACTGGGTGTTATACGCAAACAATGAATCATGGAACACTACATCAAAAACTAATGATGTCATGTATGGTGACTAACATAACATAATAAAATAAAATTTAAAAAAAGTAAGATGGGAAAAAAAAAGCTTTATGAAGTACAGCGTAGAAAACAAGTTCTAGTTAATGCAATAATATAGGGAAAGACAGTGTGCATATACATTTAACTGTCCAGAGAAGCTCCTTAACTTTAAAATTATGCGTTGGAATCAGAACATTTAAAAACTTTTAATGGACCTCAAATGAAAAATAATGACAGAAATTAATTAGAGCTGGAGAAAGAATAATACCACTTACTCAAAAAGCATGTACTAAGAATGCAAGGAAATACATAGTTTACACATTTAGGGTTTGTTTAATGAGGTTTCAGGAAGGCACTCTAAATATTGGTAGGATGATTTGGTTATATTTGCAGAATGTAACTGTTATTTTCTTTTTTAATCTAACGGGAAGTCTAATTTTTGCTATGTCAAAGAGACCCTCAAGTGCTTTTTAAGTCCTCTTATAAAAATATTTCTTCATTTGGTTCTAAATGTACAGTTGACCCCTGAACAACAGGGGTTAGTACAGTGCAGGTCTAATTATATGCCGATTTTTGTGTTTTTTTTTTATTAAGTATGCCACTATCAATATATTTTCCTTATGATTTTCTTAATAATTTTTTCCCTCTAGCCTACTTTATTGCAAGAATACAGTATACAATACATATAACATACAAAGTACGTGTTAATCAACTTTTTATGTTATTGGTAAGACTCCCAGTCAACAATAGGCTTTGAGTAAAGTATTTGAGGAATCAAAAGTTATACTCAGATTTTCAATGGTGTGGGTGGTTAATGCCTGTAACCCTCACATTATTCAAGGGTCAACTGTATATCTAATCAACCCAAAGTACTTTGTATTTCAGGAAAAGAGAAGTCAATAGTAACAGGATCTATTATTTTAAGTTTGCTAAATTTACCAAATATTTCTGACTCCTTAATATGTTTTCAGGCATCAGTATTTATTAATATGAAATTTTATGTATATACTACTGTTAAAATTTTCATATTATTTTGCAATATGTTTGCATATTATTTTAAGAGCATGAGAGAAGATTAAGACAGGTGATTTACCGTGAGCAAGTTTTCTCATTTCTTTAGGGGAACTTTATGGATGGAGGTCAATCTTTTCCAACAATTTCTTCCTCTAAATAGATAATAGCTTTTCTGAAGTGTGAACCCAAGTATCAATTCTTGAAAATAGTTCAAGACTGCTGAAGAGGAAATTATTATCTGAACAACCTCACCACACATAACTCCATTACTTGCTAATAACCATATAACATTAAAAGAAGAAAAGAAAACTGGGCACCTGGGTGGCTCAGTCAGTTAAGCGTCTGCCTTGGGCTCAGGTCATGACCCTGGTGTCCTGGTATCAAGCCCCACATAGGGCTCCCTGCTTAGCGGAGAGCCTGCTTCTCTCTCTGCCTCTCTCTCTCTCTCTCTCTCTGTCTCTCATGAATAAATAAATAAAATCTTGAAAAAAAAAAGAAGAGAAGAAAATGGACTAACATCTTACAAATATTTTAATTAAAACTTAGCATGCTGATTTCTCGTCGGAAGAATAAAGAATGTGAGTTAACAAGAGACTCTCAAGGAAGTGTTATTATCTCCTCCTCCTTGTTCCCAGGGAGTTAACTGTACTCTGCATCTAGAAATCATGTACATCATAGGAAAATTGTTTGTGTACATACCAATTTCTCTTAAAAGAATGCTACATCCTCAAAGAGAGAGACAATTTTGTTATTTTTTAATACTTCCGGTATACTCAACATGTTGAATGAATTAATAGCACTACATATGAATGAATATAAACACGATTTTGGTAAAATAAAAAAAAAAACTTTTATGACTATGATCCACAGTAAAAAAATACATTTCACATCAGGATGCAAAATACAAATGTCTGTATTGCTCTCTCTCTCTGCCCGTCTGAAACAAGAGTGGCAAATCAATACTCCTCCTTACTTTGGGCACCACCCGCTGATATTTTCTATTCTAATCTATTTGATTTTTTAAAGAGGCTTCTCAATGAACTAAACTGATTTTATAAACCGAGTGAGTCATGAACCTGCAGTTAAAAAAAACTGATTTGTGGGGAAAGAAAAGAAATATAAGATTCAATCCATCCCTTATTTAACTTACATACAGGAAGCTAATAGAAAACAGGTATGTAGAGGTTGGTCATTTCATAAAATGTTCTGGAAATGCTGATAGTACAGAAAAGATACTTAGGGTAAATTTCTGGAAAAGGCTTCAGAGAAATTTAACTGCACTTGAGCCTTAGCATTTTGGAATTTAGATGTATAGAGAGAAGCTGAACGTTCTAAAGCATAGCAGGGAAGAACAAGAGCAGGAAAAGACAGCAAGGAGTAAGCAACTATAACCTGAGTAGGTGTGACCACAATCATAGGGCTCTTGGACAGATGGGCTAGGAGAGAGAACATGGGTTGAACACTGGACTGAGGACTCTATTAGGATTTCAAATCATGTACTTTCTGTATGTACCTATCGCCTATTTTTTTTTTTTTTGAAAGATCAATGTAACATCAGCAAGCAATATTTTTCCCTTTGGTGAAAAAGAATATATACAGGAAATGCAATTAGCCTATTAAAAATAAGAAAGGTGATAAAGATCAGGCTAGTTTGGAAACAGCCGGAAAATAAAAGTGCCTGATTATTTCCGAAGTGGAGCAATGTATGGAGTTAACCCTTTTTGTTGTAAACCTGGCTAACCAGGGAAATATCAACAGCAATGACAGGAATGGAGAAATTGGGAATGATGGTCTGTTTTAGTGGGCTGATTGGAGTGTTTTTGAGGTTCCCCCATTATTGAATATTTCAATATCCAAGCTTATCTTTCTATACTGGAATGAGTAATACTTATTTTTAGCTAAAAGTTTTCAATCTCTTTGACAAATGGCAGTTTGTCTGTTCACCTCTGGAATGACATGACATAAAGATGGGATTTTTAGGCTAAGAATGATTTCTATTTGTATACTTGGAACTGGGCTAAACTTTAGTATCTAGGTAGTCTATTAGCAAATAGGCAAATTAGCTGAACCAGATTGCTCTTGACATGGCTCTCCAAATCTCATGGTTTACCATTGTGGAGATTCAGCATATAATTAATTCTAGGTTCAAACAAACGTATCAACTATGAAAAATTAAAACAACTAAAAAATTCCTCCAAAACCAACTACATCATGGAAATATTTTGAATACTATACACAACTTGACTGAAGTTATTTCTTTCTCTCACAATGAAAAAAAAAAAATTGGCCTTGAGCATGATTTTAAAAACCATTAGGTTTTTATCCATTAGATTTCAAACTTTCTCAATAATGCTGTCCTCATCCCCCAGCACTTTCACCTCCTTTCTCCGAGTCACTAAACTAAGAAAACACAAGAATTGCCTTTGACAGATACTTTTGGCAAAAACTAAATCCAACGGATACAGAAATGTAACATGGAGCACTATTTTATTTTAATTCTTTAAACACTCAAGTCAATTCTTGTTGAGCCACAGAATATTTATTGGGTGCTATTTTCATGACCAGTTTTATAATTTGGGATCCATCCATCTGAACATATCAGATCATTTATAAATAATAACTTTCTATGATTGATTCACTTAAAAACCATGATTTTATGTGAAATGAAAATATCTATTTTGTTAGTTTGGTTTTTTTCTCAGACTGAAAAGATACCCATGCTGAAGGTAATAGTCAATACAATAGAATAAAACTTTGATATTTACAGGATTATTGTTATAGTGTGAATGGTAGTATTGTACACAGAGAAGAAACGCACATCTTACAACCTTAGATCATGTTCAAATGTTTATAGCATACAACATATCATAATACTTCGTAACTACATAGCACCTTTCTTGATAGATTCTATTTCATATGTTCTCATAGTTTCTTTGGTGTTGGTACACTCTATTGATGCGGTGATGTGTGCCACAGCAAATTTCTACGAAATCCATTTGAGTTGAAGACAGGAGGACAAAACTAAGCTAGTTGAGCAGATGTTTGTGTGTGAGAAGGCCTCTACTGTTGGTGACCCACAGGCCTGGTGGAAAGAATTATTCCAGACACTAGTGCAGTTGCTGCAATAGGTTCTGCCCCATTACAGGAATTAATATTTCAAAATATCCTTACTAAATGTCGGGTGACGTTCTGCTAAGAGCCATTTTTGTCCCTAGGTCCTCTGAATGGAATTGCTAGCAACGATAACCTTTAGGAAAAACGGAGACACCAGTCATGGATGATTAGAACACTGCAAGAACAATTTACTCCCTTCAAGTAAAACAAAATTGGAGCTCAGTAAGCATTATTACTCCAGTAATCCCATTTAGAAATAACATCTTGTGGATTAGTAAGAACATCTAAAACATTATTCTTCCCAGATGACAGTAAATCTTATAAAGAACTAATTATTCAGAATCTAGTCACTCTCTCTGTAAGTTCTTTGCAGTAAGTTTAAATGATAGAAAGAGAAAAGGTAGGGCTAGCTCTGAAAAATTCCAAGTCCGTAACGTCATGGAAGTGGTTTAATTTTAGATAAGAGTCTGAAAAATGCATCCGATTCATGACAAGAGAAATAATTCCAAGGCGCTGGAAATGTGATACCACTGCTGATTGCTGAGAATGTAATTATTATAAAGAGTCAACAGTGAGTCTGCACTAAAATGTGATTTAGGTGATCTTTCCTTCTGAGTAACACAAAAAGGAGCATAATAAAAAATCAACTTTGCTAAGGCTCTTTGAGAAAAGAGTCAAATGAAGCAACAACAGCAGTGAGAAACCAAATAGCAACAGGACAAATCACAAGAGGACTTTTTCAAATCCTTAGACACTTGGGCATTGAAAGCATAGGAAAACAACAAAGTGAGCAGGGTTTGGGAAATCCAGCAGTGACGAAGTCCACATAAACCACAGTTCAGGAGCACCAACAGCACCAGCTCTACATAAAATTGGGAAGGAGGTGGATTTTGGCTTTGGTTCCACCCAATCGTTTTTTAATCCAAAAATGGTTGGGATGTGTGGTAAGCTTGGATTGGGTAAAGGGAGAAGGAGAGTAGGGTGTGTTTTCTCAAATGCCTTTAAAATTTACTGCTTTGGGCACCTTTAAAAATTTTTTTTTTTAAGATTTTATTTATTTGAGAAAGAGAGAGCTAGAGAGAGAGCTGGAGCTGGGGGGAGGGGCAGAGGGAGAAGCAGGCTCTCCTCTGAGCAGGGAGCCTGACATGGGGCTCGATCCTAGGACACCAGGATCATGTCCCAGGAGCCAAAGACAGATAACTCAGCTGGCTGAGTCACCCAGGTGCCTCTTGGGGCACCTTTCTTAACCAGCACCACCATCTGAGTATCCATTCTCTGTGCCTCAACCCAGAAGGCTGCCATAAGGTCAGCTTTTACTTCCAGAGACTTTTCACTGTCCTTCTCAACTAAATACTCCTTCATATTTCTGTTGGATAGGCCCTATGAGTAATAAGAAAACACTATAAAGACTTCTTTGTGGCTTAGCTGGAAGATCCCTTTCTTTAAGTATCTCTCTGAGTTTTAGGTTTCTCATCAGTAAAATGGAGCCAATATACCAACATTTTAGGATTGTGGTAAGGATTCAATGGAAATGCTTCTATAGTAGCTGGCACCCAGGACTTTGACATAAAGTTTGGGCTCAGATACACTTCACCTTCTACATCATGCTACTATAGACAGCATTCGGAACAATCCGAAAAGATGGTGTGTAGTAATTCTAAAATATTATTTTTCTTCCTTTCTTCCTTTTTAAAATCCCAGTCCATCTGAAATATAACACTATATTCTTTTATTTATTTATTTATTTTTATTTTTTATCATTTTTTTTTAGAGAGAGAGAGAGAGCACGCAAGCAGGAGAGTGTGAGCAGAAGGAGGGGGAGAAGGGTAGAGGGAGTGGGAGAGAGAGAATTCCAAGCAGGCTCCATGCACAGTGAGGAGCCTGCCACAGGGCTTGACCTCAGGACCCTGAGATCATGACCTGAGCTGAAATTAAGAGCCAGAAGCTTAACTAACAGAGCTACTCAGGCACCCCTATAACACTTAACCAGTCACAGATATGTTCGCTATAAAAAGGCTCCTCAAGGTTGAGGTAATTAATTTCAAAATCTGGTGGGCATATTTCACAAGCAGGTAGTAAAAGCCTCACAGATGATATGGGATTCATGTGGGAGATGAATCTCTGCCCTGCCCTGCAATTCCTGTGTCACTGCTTTTAGGGGAACACTTTATATTTGAAAACTTCCCTGGTACAGGTAAAAATGGGGTGGTCTTGACCACAGAGAGATTGAGGAGGACCTGGAGTCCCTTCTGCTCTATAGCAGCCAAGGCGACACCAAAGAATACACGCAACTGGAAAACAAAACGAAACAAAACAAAAAACCAACAAAAACCAAAAAGGTAAAATCATTTTTGATGTTGATCTGGAAATAATCATTCTTTTCTGAAATTTGCCTGTCCATTTTTCACAGAAATAAGACAGAAACCTATATATGAAGGCAGGATCTCAATAGTTGAGTTTCTAGTTATAAGTAAGGAATTCTCTAGCTTTCAGTTGAATAAACAAACGCTGGCTTTTCAAAAAACCATATGTATTCTGGTTTCTAAAATTTTCCTAGAAAATAAAGCCTTTGCTTTTTAAAAAAAATCTAGCATTATATGACTACAAAGCCCATACATCTTTTATACATTTGACATTTATACCCACCTAGAGTCATATGTACATTAAATTATTATAAAGTAAGATATAGACATCATTACGAAAAATACTGTTATTTGGAAAACAAAGTGCTATACAAAGAGGTTGAGGTATTAAGATTACGGATTTCTTCAATTTTCCCCCACAGGCACAGGTTTTTATGAAGGGATATACTACTCTATTATAATTAAAAAATACTTCATAATTTTAGAGAAAAGCTTAAATATTCCCACATTTGCAGATTTCTAATATACATAATTTATTAGTGAAATTTAGAGCATATGCTAGTTTGGATATCTAAAATGCTATAGTCAATAATAATGCTATTTGCCATAATAATAAAATCATGGAATCAAATCATTTTATAATTTAACAGGTGGCATTTCTGACAGTTATATATGTCAGTTTATTTTTGAGAAGTTTTAACTGCCTACAAATTTTGTGATTTCATATTATTTAAATTAATATTTCTCAACATAATTATTTTTCAGTCAGTTTTTGTGCTTTGCACTTCTAACCAGTTTGACACAGTGCCAGGAAAGGCTGGGAGACTAGGTCAGCACTCCGTCCTGCTGTGGGCTGCGTCAGAAAAAGGACGCAGTCAACTCATCTGGAGAGCGTGTGCTCAGGTTCCTGCATCCATAAAACTTGGTATAAGTCACTCCTCCTTTTATTTAGCAGGCATCATAAAGATAAAGAAGATAATTAAAGGAGCCTGAACATATGGGAATAAATATATAAACCTGAGGCAGGACTATTCTCGCTATGAAGATGATGAACAAAGGTTATATTCAAACCTGAATAATTAATACAAACTATACAAGACCATTTGTTACACTGCATGCATAGAGAGACTGGGAGACGGGGGAGGAATCGCAAGCTGGTCAGTTGGGAAAGTCTGAGAGCCTGAATCCTGCCAGAGGCGCTGTGGGGTGTGTTCACTTGCAACACTTGTCTGGCAACTCCCTGGTGAGTGCATCATGGATCTGAGTCTTTCCCCACCAGGCATATTCCCTCTCACTTCTGGCAGCAGCAAAGGCCAGAGGCCTGGTGGAATAAGCAACTTTTCTTCAAAGATCCCAAAAAATGTCTGTAGTGCTTGGAATTGAATAGGGAAATGCAATCTCCTATGACATCTTAGCATCTTTAGGGCTAAAACATGCAGCCTCTGGCTTCATTATCAGTAGATGCCAAATGGAAAAGGCAGATGGGCTGGGTAGCCCCTGAAACACGGCTTTGTTTCTGAAGTGTTCTGCATCACTGTGAGCAGTCAGGCTTTCTACTGCTTGTACCAATAAAGTTAGACACATCCGCCTGTATATAAAATTGCCATTTAAACCTAACACTGTGAGAACATCTCCGTTTCCTTCCGCATAGTACCTCAGGCCCATTGTCACTTCCACTTACCAAGTTTTAACTGCAAGTCTTCCCTGATGTCCCCTTCCTGACCAGGTTGCTCTCCCTTTATTTTCTCCTTCTATAGCTCTGTACTTGTCCTTGGTAACACTCATCGCAATTTTATTTTTTCATTCATCCACCAGATTGTTTGATTAGGACCTGCCTTGCCCACTGGACTTCAAATGATAACAGATGAGGAACAATATTTATTTTTACTAGGGCTGTCGTATTTAATATGCACGTAAAATAAATAACATAAAATAAAATGAAGATTACAGGATACCTGGTTATACTTAAACAATAATTTTCACTATAAGTATCTTGTTGATCTAAAATTCAAATTTAACTGGAAATCCTGTATTTTATCTGGCAACACTTTCTAGTTACAGTTTGGCCTTCAATGCCTACCATAGTGTTAGGAACATTGTAAGAGTTTAATTAAAATTTCTTGAATGGATGAATGAAATGTAGGAAGCAAAAAAAGTACCATAAAATTTGAGCTATATACTTATAATCCATGCCTCCCCCCAAATTCTCTTGAAGAAATATTTCAAAGATGAGGAATAATTCATCAGACTCTTAGATAAAAGACTTTTACAGTTATTGATAAAAATGTCATACTAGAATTCTGTCCCTCTGAGTTTCAACCCGCTGAGTGCCCATATATCAGAGGTAACAAAAATCACATACACACCATAGGATGAACTACAAACTGAATTTGAGGCAAAAAGGTTCTTCTAATTTTTTACAATGTTGATTTAAATATAGCAGATGAAATTTGCATATTAGACAGAGGCCGTGGAACAATTCATTGAGATCAAGTGCTACAGAAATAGCAAAGGAAACTGGCAAAGAGCCTTAATGAGGTCTTGGGTGAGCTCAGGTATTGTTATTCCTCAACATTATAATTGTTTGGCATAATTGTTTCCTATAAATTAGAGAGATCATTGTCTTCTCAGACCTTTTTTTATGCTCATCTTTGCTTTCATGGATTTCAGCAAATAAATACTGAATGCCTACAGTATGCAAGACAGTGTCTATAATAGGTGATAAAAATCTGTGTCACTGTAGAGAAGACATATATAGAAAGCATACTCAAATGGAAATATATACATTTTTCATAAAAAGAAATTGCCACCTTCCATAAATGTAGCAATGGCACAGATTGCAAAGCACAGAAAGAATCAATTTATGTGAATACAAATTAAGACATGTATTATGATAAGAGTTAATTCCCTCTATTATCCATGCAGTTTGGCCCCTTATGCTCCATGATCCATAGAGCACGAGCCATTTTGTTTGTTTGAATACTCTCTTTTAAGTTCTACTTAAGTTGTTTGAATATTCTGTTTTAAGTTCTACTATAGGTTTAAATTGCTACTACTGTATGTAAGCACACTTGTACTTTGTTATTTCTGACACACTCCTCCTCATCACCATATTTTAGAAAACCACTATGTGGCAGATTCAAATTCTTTGCTATTCCTTCCTCATAAAGTGGAGTCTAATCCCCCTCTCTTTGAATCTGGGCTGACTTTAGTGACATGTTTCCTCTCTTTTTATATATACTTTGGAGCAGTGTGTGTAAGATGGAAGTTTTTGTTGCTATTGTTGTTATTTTTCTTGAGTGATAGGGCTTGCTGGAAAAGCCATATCTGGACTTCTTTTACCCTTGTTTTTGGTTTGTGAGAAGTTTTTCACTAGCAATTCGAACACTGTAATAGTAATGGGACTATGATGTTTCTCTTTTTTATTTGGTTTCCAGGAATTTGACCAATCATGTAAATATTCAAATTCATTGGCATAAAGTTGTGTATAATATCCCTATATTTTCTGTTTATGTGTTTGCATCTGTTATGTCCTCCATCAATTTCAAATGACAATTCTTTAAGCTCCCCTATCTCTCCTCACCACCCGTTGTGTTTCCTCTCCTTCTTCAACCTTGCCACAGTTTTCTCAAAGACATAGTAATTTATTTGAGCTTCATTTATTCTTTTTATGTGTCTTTGTTTTCTGTTTTATTTTCACCATTTCCTTACCTGTTAATAAAGGTGAAGGGTAGAATGGATATTTCATGGTCAGCTCACAGCAGGTCATATACCCACTTGAAAACTGCCCCTATGTTCCATAGAGGGCTAATGAAAATTGTAAATTTCATGGAAGTGAAACTCTATGCTTTATCTATCTCAAAATGACATATTCTGTTGTAAAGAATTTGGCCTTGATAGAAAGAGGGGTCTAGCCTTATCCTTGGCTCCAGGGAGGTAATCTCTAAAATCTTGGGAATATCCCCAGTGATAGGCCTGTCTTTGTTATTCATGGTAGGCCTTGTAAACCACATCTGCTGGTTTATGCTAGCAAGATGACTGGGGGAGTCCTCTGACCACACCTGAGAGTCTATGTTAATCTGATGACTCATGGTGGGCCTCTGGGCCCCTTGTTATCAGCTTGATCTCTGAGAGTCCGGCTGGAGATTGAGTGCAGCCATGTGGGCACTCAACCAGTCAGGCCCAAGTAATGAAACCCCAATAAAAAGTCTGGGCATGGAAGTTCAGGTGAGCTTCCTGGGTTGTCAATACTCTACACATATTGTCACACATTGATGCCAGGAGGAAAATGTGTCCTAAGGACAAGGGAAGACTTGTGTTTGAAACCTTCCCAGATTCTGCTCTGTGTTTTCCCTTGACTGATTTTAATGTAACATTTCCTTGTAATAAACCATAACTGTGTGTATAATAGCTCCCAGAGACTTCTATGAGTCCTTTTAGCAAATTATGGAAGCTGAGGGTGGTCTTGGGAAACATCAATTTGGACTGTCAGACCAAGGAGCACACTTTATAGCACATTATGTCCAACAATGGGCAGAGAGCTAGTATCCACAGAGCAGTGGTTTGATAGAGAATTAGAATGGGCAATTAGAACCTTCGTTGTTTAAAATGTAGTAGATAAAAGCAAGAAAGGTTAGCTTATGCACCTTCACAACTGTGCTCTCACATTCAACATAAGGGAGGCCAAGGGAGGGTCCCCACTAGATAGAGTCCCCCACTCTTCTGAGTAATCGGAGAAGAAGGAAGTGGGGAAGTATTCTGGTATGACTATGTAATTCTTCCCACAGGGGAAGATGCTGGTATGACTACCCTATTTTCTTTTTTTTCTATCACCTCAACTTTTTCTTACCTAATGCAGTTGGTCCTAGGACCAGGCCTGTGACTATTGGTGCCAGAAAAACAGGGATGGTCCCTAAATAAAAAAACGGTATCTATATCTTTAAACCTTCATGTCAGAATTCCTCAAGGTCTGGTAGGTTAGATTGTGTCTTCACCCCCTCTGGCATAATTGGGATTGGTGGGAAATGTAACACACGAGTTGCTTAGTGTTTGAGAGCCCACTAGTTATGTGCTATGTAATCCTACCCTGGATAATGGGAGTATGCTGAAGGGAAATACTTGCTGGACTAGTATTGCTCCTGGCGATCTGGACCTTCTCAGGGGCCAAACCTCATGTCATTTCCAAAGGTGAAAATGTTTGGGTAATACCAGGCAGTTCACGTTGCTAGGGAAAACAGTAGCCGACTATGGGAGGGAATAAATGGGTCATATAATGGGGGAAATTAAATATGACATTACTACTTTGAGAAAGGCTCAGAACAAGAGATGATATTGTCTTATAGCCCAATTTTATACCAGACGCTTGAAAAGGTGAAGACCACGTCTGCTTCTGCAACCTGACAAGGAGAAGGGAAACCTGCAAACCTGAGTGGCATCACTCTGGGCGACATTTTGGTTATATGATATGATGATGGATTATACCGTTAATGACCGAGTGGGACTCTGGTAGTGTGCCAGTATGTTTTGATCCTTTTATTTTAGTCACATTTCTGGCCATAGTGTGATAGGGTATAACACTGGCCTTGTTGTTAAGGTTATAATGTTGATATTAATAGTTAAATTGGGAAAATGAGTTAAAGCTTCTACTGATGGAAAATGGCCTAAGGAAGAACTGAATTTAGTCAATCATCAACTCATTTCTATGCTAAATAACATTGCACAAGTTTATCGTAAGGTACACATAATGGTAAATCAAGGAGCAAAAATATAAATGTAATATATGTGATGACTTTATAGGATAGATTAGTTTTTTTCTCTAAACCTATCCCTTCCCCCACAGTGGTTCCTCCAAATGGGTGGCACATTCATGTGATACTATCCCTGTGTCTACCATATAAAAGCTATACTAAATATAGTTGCCTGGATGAATATGATTGTTTTCCTATAAGACAGACTTGGCCAAAGTCCAGAGGGTAGCCTTTATAGTAAATCATTTGATTTGGCCAAAGGAAAGATCTGGCCTTTATCCCCAACCAGTGGGAGGTAACTTTTAAACTCCATGATTTTCTTAGATGATAGGAGAGTCTTTGTTCTTCTGGACCACATCTGATACCTTATGCTATTGAGGTGACTTATGGTAGTCACCTTGGGCCATATGGTATCAACCCGACTTCTGGGAAGTAGAGGACTAGGAACTGAGTGCAACCGCCTGGGCAATAAATCAATTATGTTCACTTAATGAAGTCCCCATAAAGCTGTGGACACCAAAGCTTGGGTGAGCTTCCTGTTTGGCCCTAGCGTGTGCATACTGTCACACATCAATGCTGAAGCGTAATGCGTTCTGAAGACAACAAACACTTCACATTTGGAATTTTCCCAGATTCTGTTCTATGCGTCATTGGCTGATTTTAATTTATTCTTTCCCTGTAATAAACCATAACCATGTGTACATTAGCTCTCAGTGAGTCCTATGAGTCCTTCCAGTGAATTATCAAAACTGACAGTGATTTTAGGAATCCCCCCAAACTTGTAGTTGGATTCCAGGATTCCTGGAAGCACTTAGCTGTTCAGAGGACAATGCCCTCACACCTCACATTTTAGCTAACTTTGGAAATTGTGTATGTGTTTAAAGCAGAGAAACCAGACCAAGTAAAATACTCTGTCCACATATACTTCATTTAGAAATAACTGTAACTATTGCAGGAAGCAAAGACACATCAAATTATTTTTTAATAAATGCCACAAAACAAATAAGTCACACCAGATACTTTGGAAAGAATAAGGTTTCTGTTATGCAGCATATTTAGGCAATGACTTCACCCTTCTCTTTAAAGGAATTTATATGGTTAAACGACCCCTGTGGCTGTGACCCCACTTCCGCCTCACCTGCAGAGGTTTAGCACTGCTGCCTTGCAGGCCTTATGTGAGTTCCCTAAAATGTCATGGTCTCTCAAAATATAGGGCATGGATTTTCTTTTGCCCTGAGTACTTTCCATCAAAACTTCACCTGATTTATTAATGTTTATCCTTCAGCCCTCAGCTTAATTCTCATTTTCCAAAGGAAGCTTTTCCTGCTGACCACAGAGTATTCTTACTCACACTTGTATAAGAACATGTAACTTCTGTGCGCCTGGGTGGCTCAGTTGGTTAAGCGTCTGCCGTTAGCTCAGGTCACGATCCCAGGGTCCTGGGATCGAGCCTCTTCTCCCTCTGCCTCTCTCTCTCTCTCTCTCTCTCTCGTCTCTCATGAATAAAGAAAATCTTAAAAACAAACAAACAAACAAAAAAACCTATGTAATTTCTCCTTTACGACATTTGTGACAGTTGTAATAATTTGTGTCTGTCTCCCTTTCTAGACTGTAAGCTCCATGATAATGGGGTTGCCTGTTTTTCCTACCTTTGCTAAGTGGTTGCTATGAGCCAGGTTCTGTAAGTGAAGTTATTAGTTTACTCCATTCATACTATTCTGAGTCAGATGTCTTCCCTGTTGCCCCCCTTTATAGAAAAAGAATATTTGACATGAAGACATAAATTAATATGGAGAGTGTTACACTCTAAAATGTAGGGAAACCAGGATTAGAATCCATGAATTTTGACTTTAGGTCCTATATATATATTTTAAAAGATTATTTATTTATTTGACAGAGAGATAGAGAGAGAGCACAAGTAGACAAATCGACAGGCAGAGGGAGAGGGAGAAGCAGGCCCCCCACTGAGCAGGGAGCCCAATGCAGGACTTGATTCAGGACCTGAGCCAAAGGCAGACGCTCACCCATCTGAGCCACCCAGGTGCCCTAGGTCCTATATTTTAAAAACTCCATATTACAGTAGATAGTCAATAATACTTGTCGAATAAACAACAAAAATTAATAAAGTATGTGGGTAGTAGGATACTCTCCTATGCTTTACAAATACTACCACTTCCAAAAATTTAGATGATAATCTTTCATACCATAATTGTATTTTATCTTTTATAATCAAGCATATACTCCAGAGCTGTAGAAATATTAGTGAGCTCGCAGAAATATTAGTGAGGGAATCATTTACTCCCAGGAGAAGTATCAGGAATACATTAGATTGAATCATATAAAATTACAATTTTGAAGGAAAAAAATAGCTCAATGTCAGTAATTTTATATAGTTCAACTCAATAAAAACTTTTTTTGTTAACAAAAATCCAAATAATCACTTTTTTTCCTCTAAATTCAGCAGCATATGAAGCTGGCCTGGGCTTTCTACAAAGTGAAACAAGATGACAAGGTTTATGTCAACAGGAAATTTATTGCCAGATTAAAATACAAAGAAAACCCGCCAAAGAAATTTTACAGACAAAGTATCTGAAAGGAAACCACTTTCCCTTGCTCCTTTGTGCTTGCTGAGACAATTGAGATACTGTTATTGGATACAGTTGCACACTCAAAACACTGGTGCTTCTCTCTTCTCCAGCATCTCAGAAGAAATTTTAACAGAGGATCTGTAAACCTTGATCCCACTCATTTAACCTATTTGTATTTCCCAGTGATGGAAAATAGTAAAAACACACAAATAAACAAACAACCTCCCCCAACTACAGTAATCACAAGAAACCCAAACAAACTCAAACCCTTTGACTGAAAAGCAAAGCAAAACAAAACTGAGATGCTTATCTGTATCAGTCTACCTAAATTCAAAAATTGTTTCTTTTGTGGTTCATACCAGATTCTTTGTTGAAGTAGTTGCAGTGCAAAGCTGAACCAAACCAGAGTGGAGTGTATTTTCACGATCATTATTTCCTTTGAAGTTACTGCTGGCTTCAAAGCTTTTACCACCTCACCTTTCTTGAGAACCTGAGTTCTAACGTCACTTCGTGGACCCTCTCATGCAGAGCTTCTGGAATCTGAAATTGACTTGGACATCTGGTGGGACATTATTATTATTATTATTTTCTCTGTTTTGTGGAATCCTATGAAGTTTTATCCCAATCATGAAGATACTTTTAGATGGGTGAAGGCAATTGATGTTTCTTCTCTTGCTTTCAAATAAATGAATGGACCAAGACCTGGTAGCCATAGAGTTAGAAGGCCTTTCCTCATCCTTGTGTGCTTTTGAAAATTCTTCAGCAGTTTATTCATAACATCTGGATGTAGTTCATAGCTCATGCTTAGGGATTGTATGACACCCTCCCTCCTTTTAAATTGCCTGCAAAGAGCATCTATTTTGGAATGAGATAGATTACCATGACTTAATGGATAATATTTTTCCAAAACAGTATTGTGAGGATTAAAAGAAAGTGCTTCTGTAACTTTTAAATGCAAGGTTTTGAGGTCCACATGAGACATTCAGTAAGCATTCATTTTCTTCCTTGTTTCCTTCGTTCAGTGTATTCTATACTCCACGATGGTCCATCACTGGCTATAATTGCCTGCTGTGTGGAATACTCACTGTTTCTTCTCTCAGTACTTACATCTATGATTCTGTGTTCTGTCTGTTCCATAGGCATAACAAAACTTCCCTGGCCTTCCTTTAGCTTTCTGTTCCTTGGGGAATCTTCTGGAAATCTTCAAGTTTAGCTTGGTTTCAAGTGGTACCATTCTTAACCACTGGCACAATCTCCTGGCATTTAGGGTTTCTTTAAAAACCAGTTGCCTAGACTTTGATTTTCTTCTGTTTTGCCAAGAAACTTCATTAATTTTATTTATAACTGAGCCTCCTATGAGATGTGAAAATTACCCAAGAGAATGTGGAAATTACCCAAGAAAATAGGCTTGTGAAATGCTATTAAATTATACTTCAGATCCTTCATGAAGCAAGCTTAATCATTGGCCCCACAGTAAACTCCATCTCAGGGTGATATTATACAAGTCTTCCGGGTAGTCCTTAGAGAATACTGGTTAGAAGGGACTAGTCTGCTTCTCCCTGTGATACACACTTGTATACATCCAAGAAGTCTAGCAATAGCCTCAATTTTTTTTTTGTTCTACTCATTAAATAAACACGTATACAGCACCTACTACTACTGTCCAGCTCAGTGACAAGCACTGAAGATTCAACAAGAAACAGATTATGGTTTAGATTAACAAATTTATTATCTTATCTCACAATAAACTAACAAATAATTTTCACCATATAAAAAGCAGTATTCTAATTATTATATATAATATCTCTGGTAATATATGATACAATAAGCCTATGAAGTAGGTAGACTAAATTTATCTCCATTTTACAGATGAGGAATCTGAGACACAGAGAGGCTAAGCAACTTATTCTAGGTGACACAGCTGGTAGGTGGAAGACCCAGGATTCAAAACTTGGCTATCAGACACTGTTAATGTCCCGCCACATAGTCCCTTGGCCTATTTCTGAGTTTATCTGCAGGGGAAGTAGTCAGTTTCCACTTACTTCTAGCTTCCCACCACAGGCACCTGTTATCTATACTTGTCAGCCTGAGACCTTTCTCTGATTCTTGTTTGGGGGCTTGCTCAGCTTTTGCAGGGGGAAGCTTAAAGGTATCAGGTCTTTAATGCTCCAGAGAAAACTCTCTGTGGGAGATGGATATGGTGGGTAATCATCTTGTCCCTCATCTTTTGGAGGAAGGGGGAGTATTCTAAGACAGGCTCCATAAAGTGCCTCGGCGCATCTTGAATGGGATGGAGCTCCAGCTGCACTTAGGGGTAACCTGCTCACTGCTTTGCTTTTGCCTATTTTTCCCCCTTTCTTTCCCTACTCCTTCATCTGTGCTTCCTGGGATCGCCTCTCAAAACAAGTACCTGCCCCCAAATTTTATCTCAGAGTTTGCTTTTGAAGCAATCCAAACTAGGGCATATAAAATTCTCAATATACCACCTCTCTGCAATCTTTGCTTCCTTAGTCCATTTGGTCTCTGCTCAGAAAGGCCTGCTGGTCCATGTAACTTAAAATGCTTATTTGTTAGGTTACAGGTTTAGCTGCCAAAACAAAGAGACCCAATATTGAGATTTAAAAAAATGAATTGTACTTATCTCTTGTATAACATTCCAGAAATAGATAGACAGGGAGGCACCTCCTCTTCTGAACATCTTTCAGGAATATAGATTGCTTCTATTTGGAGGTTCTACCATTCCCTAGAGTCTTTGTTCAAGCTGGTTCACATTCCTGCCAAGAGAGGAAAAAGAAAGAAAGGTATCCTTTACTAAATATTTGTCTTAGAATAGGCACACATCATTTCTCTTCACATCCTATTGGCCAAAACATTGTCAGATGGCCTAGCTACAAAGGAGCCAGAGAAATACAGTTTCTACTCAAGGAGCCATGTTTCCTTCTATCATTCAGGAAAATGGATATTGAGGATAATTAAGAGTCTTAACCAAAAATAGCATCCTCCCAAATAACATCTATGTATCCTTTCTCCAGTCTTATTTCCCATCAATTCACATCTCACTATTTGATGACAGATAATTGTTTCTCATCTGTCTCCCCCACTAATATATAAATGCCTTGAGGTGGAGACTTTGTTAGTTTTGCTCAGCACTATAAATCCAGGGCCTAGAATGGTGCCAGAAGTCTGAAATCGCTAGGGCTATACTCCCTCTGGGGGATCAAGGGGACAACTTGTTTCTTGTCTTTCAGCTTCTGGTGGCTGACCTGGCATTCCTGGGCTTGTGACCACGTCACTCCAGTCTCCAACTTTGTCTTCACATCATACCTCTTCTTTGTGTTTATATCTTCTTCTTTTCTGTCTACCTCAGTATCCCTGTGCCTTTCTCCTTACAGGAAACTTATCATTGAATTTGGGCCCACCCAGATAAATCACAATTATTTCATCTCAGGATCCTTAATTGAATCACAGCCAAAAAGGCCCCTTTTCTGAAAAAGGTAACATTCATAGTTTCTAGAGTTTTTCTATAAAAATTTTTTTTGAGCTGGGGGTGAGGTAGGGTGGGTAGTGGGTAGGGTGGTGGTGGTGGTGCATTTCTCTGCCTGCCACCATCCCTTCTCTGGCCCCAAATGCTCACATCCATCCCACATGGGAAAATATATTCACTCCATCCTAACATCCCCCAAAGTCTCAATGTATTATAGCATCAACTCAAGTCCAAAATCTCATCTAACTCATTAACCCCCTAATCCCAAATATCATCATCTAAATCAGATATGAATAAGAGTCTGGGTATGATCCACCTTAGAGCAAAATTTCTCTTCCATCTGGACCTGTAAAACTAGAAAGTAAACTGTTTCTAAAATACAATGATGAAACAGGCACAGGGGAAAACAAACAGATTCTTCAGACCAATAAAATATGTCTCGGCATCAGATTAAATCATTGGGCCACCTGGTTGTAGACCTTTGCTGGAGGAGGACTGTGGAATTCCTCCAGGGAGAAATGTATATACATTTGATGGTGATGGGGTGGAGATCTTAATGAGATATTTTGTTAGGGAAAGTAAGACTCAAGAGCCTGATTGAGAAATTTCAAGGAAAAAGATGGAGTTATTGAAAATAAGTCCTGTAATTTTTCTATAAATTTCAATAGATATATGGAAAAATATTATTTGTTCATTTTAATCCTTTTATCTAGATCTATCTACCTATCTATATTTATCTACCCATCTATCTAATGAAATTTATAGAAAAATTGAAAGTATGGTGCAAAGAACAATTTCATTTTTCCTGAAGCACTTGACATAAGTGGCCAAACTGTTGAACCCATCACCCCTAATATTTTAGCATTTCCTACAAACCAGGACATTTTTCAAGGTAACTGCAATATAAACAAAACCAGGAAGTAGATTTTGACATATTACTACATCTAATCAGATTCCATTCAAGTATTTTCGGCAGTTCCAATAAGGTCCTTTAGTCTAATCTAATCCTCATACCACACTCAAACTTGCCAAGTGTCCCAATGACGCCTTAGTAGCAAACATACCGAGTTCAGTGTCTATCTTCACATTTAGTTGCCATGTTTCTTCAGATTCCTGAAATAGTTCCTTGGTCTTTCTTTGCCTTTCATGGCACTTTTATAAGTTACAGGCCATTATTTTATAGAATAGATATAGATAGATCCTTTGATACTAGTTTGTATTTTCTAAAATTTTATATGAATAGAATAATACATTATGTACTCTTTTATTTTTTTGCCTGCTTTCTTTCACTCACCATAACAATTCTGAGATTTAACCATTTCTGTAACTCATTATTTTTTTTATGGGGGTGGTTACTAAATTACTTTATTTGAAGACATGGCACAAATGAAAAAACTTAAGTAGATGCTTAGGTCATTCATTCTCTTTTTATTGTTGAGCTTACTCCATTATATGGTTATACCACAATTTGTTTATCTATTCACCTGCTGGAGAACATTTGGGTTGTTTCCAGTTTTAGGCTATTGCAAATAAACTGATGTGAAAATTTGCGTACACATATTTGTATGGACATATGCTTTCATTATTCCTGGGTAACTACCTCGGAGTGA
Organism: Mirounga angustirostris; assembly: GCF_029215605.1. Taxonomy (NCBI): domain Eukaryota; kingdom Metazoa; phylum Chordata; class Mammalia; order Carnivora; family Phocidae; genus Mirounga; species Mirounga angustirostris. The sequence goes on from NW_026991709.1 coordinate 109,507,503, forward strand.
AATAGATCAGTCCTATTAACTTTTAAAAATATGTTAAACTCATTTCCAAAGTAACTGTGCCATTTTCATTCCCACCAGAAGTGTGTAAGAGTTCTGTTTGCTCTATGTCCCACTGAGTATGGTCAGTGTTTAAAGTTTTAGCCATTCTAGTGAGTGTGTAGTGTTATCCTTTTGTGATTTTGATTTACATCTCCTTAATGACGACTAATCATGTTGAACATCTTTGCATGTACTCATTTACCACCCATACAATCTCACTGGTGAAGTGTCTGTTAACATTTTTTTTTCCATTTGGGTTGCCTTCTTATTAAGTTGTAAGAATGCTCTATATATTCTAGATGCAAGTTCTCTTCAAAATTTTGAAGAAAATTGCTTATAAACTAACTTTTTCGGGCGCCTGGGTGGCTCAGTTGGTTAAGCGACTGCCTTCGGCTCAGGTCATGGTCCTGGAGTCCTGGGATCGAGTCCCGCATCGGGCTCCCGGCTCAGCGGGGAGCCTGCTTCTCCCTCTGACCCTCTCCCCTCTCATGCTGTTTCTCTCTCAAATAAATAAATAAATAAAATCTTAAAAAAAAAAAACTAACTTTTTCCAAAATTTTAAATGATTACTCTGCTTTGCTTTGTATTTAAAAAAAAAAACTTCACTAAACCAAAGTTCACTAAGACTTTACCCTATGTTTTTTTCTAGGTGTTTGATAGGTTTTGCTCCTACATTTAAGTATATGGTCCATTTTGCACTGATTTTTAAAAATATGATGTGAAAATGTAAAGTAAGAGTTGAGTTTTTTGTTTTTGTTTTTTTTTTTTTTCATGTAGCAAAACTGTTTTAGAATCTTGATTGGGGAAGTTATACTTTCTACATGTCCACACTGAGTTATCTTCCATCATTGTTGAAAAACAATCAAGCATGTATGTGTGTATCTATTTCTGGGCTCTTTATTTGTTCCATTGACCTGTACATCCATTTTTATGCCAAAAGCACAACTTTTCCTCAGTTGGGTTAATAAATATCCTTTAAATTATTACTGTGTTCTTTGGATATGTTGCCATCACTTTTTGAGTAATTCTTTAGTTCCTGGCACAAAGGCATAGTCTATGTTCATCTTGTATTGCCTTAAGACATACAGTCAGCCTTTTCTCCGACAAGCCCTATTTCCTATCAGTGAAGAATGGTATTTATTATTTTTTTTTAAGATTTTATTTATTTATTTGAGACAGAGAGAATGAGAAAGACAGAGAGCACATGAGAGGGGGGAGGGTCAGAGGGAGAAGCAGGCTCCCTGCCGAGCAGGGAGCCCGACGCGGGACTCGATCCCGGGACTCCAGGATCATGACCTGAGCCGAAGGCAGTCGCTTAACCAACTGAGCCACCCAGGCGCCCCGAAGAATGGTATTTAGAAGCCGAGATCTGAGTGCTAGTCATGAGCACTCATGACTAGTAGAGCACTATTATTGCCATACCACGTGGTGGACAAGCTAGAGCATATATGTATGTATATGCGCACACATAATAGACACATATACACAGGATGCATACATTTACATCTATAATTCCCCATCTTTACCTACTTATTAACAACCACTATTTCACATTGATACTGCCAATTCCAAAATAAGGTTAATTCTAATTTTTTTTTTCTTTCTGTATTTGAACTGCCTTCTGTGACAATGAGAAAGCTGGCTTCTAGTATCATAAATATATTACTTATTTGATCAACCTCCCTTTATGTGATCACTCTGCCACCACCACTGCCACCCTTCTTCTGCATAAATTCCCTCCTTATCTTGCCAGGCCTCTCATGCTGGACTCTCCTCTATGTGAAATCCTGTTTCACATTCTTGGGTTATGATACCTTTTGCTTGACTGTTTTCACGGAAGGATGCCCTCCGTACCCTGCTTAGACCCAGATACCCCAAACTAGAACACTCCTCTTCAGGGAATTCCCCTTCTCCACCCCTGAAACCTATGCAGATATTTACCTAAATTAGCTACATTGAATGGCCTTATGATTGAACTGTTCTGGAAAGAAAAGAAAGAGAAGAAGAAGAGGAAGAAGAAAAAGAAAAATAAGAAAAACAGTGGGATTGATAAAAAGTAACTATATTTTGGGGCACCTGGGTGGCTCAGTCAGTTAAGCGTCTGGCTCAGGTCATGATCTCAGAGTCATGGGTCCAGCCCTGGGTCGGGCTCCCTGTTCAGTGGGGAGTCTGCTTGGGATTCTGTCTCTCCCTCTCCCTCTGTGCCTCCTGCTGCGCTCGCTCTCTCTCTAAGCGAATAAACAAAATCTTTAAAAAAAAAAAAGTAATTACATTTTGTCTTTGAATGATAGTGCAACTCTACTATTGATATTACAGGAAAGAGTATCTTAAGACAGGAGAGGCCTCAAGGACATATAAAGTACATGTAAATAACATATTCATAATCTGTACTCTAATTTACATTGTATCTTTAAATTAAATGTAACTATGGAAGTCAAGGCTGCTACAGCTGTCATTTCACATATTCCTCTCCCCTCTACTGCTAGGGTAAGACAAATAGTGCATTCATTATTGTGATTATATATTTTTAAACTCCAACACAGGAGTAATGGTCGAGGAAATTTAGAAGTGATATCTGACATTCACTTTTTAAGTTGCTGGGTTTTTTCTTGAATCTTTAAGAGAATTAAGCCTTTTGAGATGATTTGCTCAATAAATAAGACGACTTGCTTCAGTGCTTGGTCAAGGGACATAGAGAAGGTTAGTAGTTAGAGAGGACAGATGGGTGTGAGGGGACTGAAAACCAAACAAGCAGCAGGAACCTGTAAACAGATGAATCCATATACAGAGTTGGTAGAAGAAAGTATCTGCAGTCAGAAATGAGCTATAGAGGTTAATGTTAACACAAAGCTCTATGAAATTAAATTTCATTCATTATTGTGGCATATATGTATAAGTATTAAAAAGGTTCTAAGCTCCAGGAATGAGCAAACCAGAGCAGGAAAACTTTTTGAAAAATTTAAATGATGTAAGATTTTACTTTTATCACACTAATATTCATGGTTTCATAAACACAATGAAAGGCATCATTAAATTATTTTTAACAAATTCTAAAAGTCCTAGGGAGTAATTTCACTTATTTTGGCCTCTAAAATATGAATTCCAGTTTTCAAAAAATGTAATAAATTCTTAAATCCAAAAGCTACAGAACACCCACTGAATACCACTCTGTATGTAGATTGAGGCATCAATTGAGGAAAAATTACTCTTTAGTTATTATAAAATGAACATGAATCCTCCATTAATTGTTTAAGGGTCCACAATGTATAAAATTTAGAGCAGCTATAAATATAACAAGGAAACAATACAATTCTGCTATCTAAAGCCATATACGCTGGTGTCATAACACACATACATTCATATTACATGAATTCAATAGTTTATGCTCACTGAGAAAGAGAGAGAAGTAATGTAAATACTCTGGGTACATCTGCCAGCCAGAACAAATAAAGGCACAGGAACTTGAAGCGAGCATGAGATTGGAATCCTGAATCAGTTATTCCCTTAATCATCTCAGTTTCCTCATACCTTTCAGAGTGTGAGCATCTCATTTTACATAGGATGATTCTGGTCAAATATATTTATTTTTCAGTGATGAGATTCCTATAGGTATGCCAACATTTCATCTGATCCTAATAAAAATAATTATGCATCTTTAAGCACTGAAGTATAAAGTATACATCTATTAAAAATAATAGTACACTTTTTAAAAAGAACTTCTATTCTGGAAAATAGCAAACACACCAAGCTTCGGCTATTAGCAAATCATCAATAATCTTGTTTCATCTCTATGATAACAGCCCACTGAGAGGGGATCCCGGTGTGAGGCTCGATTCCACAGACCCCGAGATCATGACCTGAGCTGAAAGCAAGAGTTGGATGCTTAACTAACTGAGCACCCAGGCACCCCTGCCTTCTCACTCTTTAAATATAATAATATACTTTAAGATATACTCTTTAGACATAAATTAGCCTGTGTTAATATTATTTTTTTACTTTTAATTTCCCTTGAATTACTATCCTTGACACTTATTGTAGTTGCTTTTCTGAAATTAAAATAAGTAATCTATATTGTTTTGATATTTGGATATTGAGATCTGCATACCTAATTTCATGTAATTTTCCAAGTGGTATAAGAAAATGCATTATTATTTGCAAAAATTGTAGAGATTTTAAAGTAAACTTTCTGAATAGACTCAATATGTTAGTTATTAGAAAAGTATTTTTCTTTTTGAAGAAATTCGCTGTCTTTTGTGAAGTCCTCTGTGTTATATGGACTGTGAGTGAGACTTCTACTATATTAGGTTCTTTTTAGTTCCAAAAGGCCAGGTATACTTCTTTTGAATTTTACAGGAAATAACTGATTAGAAGACATTTTCTCTCTTTCATTTGCATTCAACCAACATCAAAGATATGTATGATTGCACGCCATATACCATGTATTAGGTATAAGGCACCTTCCGGGTATTGTGGGTGGGAACAAGGTGAATTGGTCATAGTTCCTGCCCTATAGCCACTCACTTTAGTGTGGGAGGGAGACCCATTAAGAAGTATCTCTAATTCATACCAGAAAAAGAAACTGTTATAATGGAGATACAGTATATGATAGAGATATGCAAGAATACATGATAGAGAGTTATCAGTCTTGCCTGACTTCATGGCAAAGATGAGATGTGAGTTGGCTCAAATGAATGAAAAGAGAAGGATCTTCTAGGCAGTGAGAAAGTCTTGAGCAAAGATATGGAAACAGAAAAGTAAACATTGTTTAGAGAAATAATGATTAATCTGTTGTGTTTTGGACCTGTGTTTAACATGTGTCTAACGAATAGTTTAAGATGAGATGAATAATTTTGTGGAAAATTCAAATGCCTGGTTGTCAAGTTTTGACCCTGTTAGAAAGGGACACTATAGAACAATATTAAGCAAAGATGTATTATTACTATTTTTTTTTTACTTTTCTCCATGGTATTTATAAATGAAATAATGGTAGTGCATTTCAATATGTCTATTCATATGATTTTCTCTTTTTAATCTATAACTCTTCATATTGCTTTACTCTGCCCAGAGGAAGATCAGCATTGCTACATCAGAGAATGAAACAACAAAAGGGTGAGAGAACATCAGTAGTAAGTTTTGAATTGCAAAATTGTATTTTTTGTTCTTAGCAAGACAATAGCTTAAAATTTTAGTATTGCCACAATATAAAGGGAATTTCCAAATTTCTATAGCTTCCACTGAGGCATCTGGAGCCAGAGGTCTGACTAGATCTTATTGCTCCTTCCCTGGTGTGTGGAATGGACTCTGTTTTGAGGCTAAGTCCCTTGAGAAGAAGCAAAATATGATGAAGAAAAGAGGAGGAAGTAGAGAGCCCAACCACATGCTCCATCAGACTGTGGAAAGAGATGACAAAACCTGATGAGAAGAGAAAAGAACATCTATGGCAGAGAGATATCTTCCTGAAGGCATTGTGGCCTTGAGTATCCTTCTCTGTTACCTCTGCCTACGTAAGAAAGCTCATTTATGCTCACATAGCATGTCTCCAAAAAGCATGGAGGAAGAGAGGGTATCTGAAATACTTACCTGAGAAGGACAGAATCAACCAGAAGAGACAGTTTAATAGGGAAGAAATAAGAAATAAGTTAAAAGAGTATTTTGTTTTCCCATTCATCACTCAAAGAGATGAAGGTCTCAAAGGAAAATCAGATCAGTCATAGAAAACAAAACTACATTCGCTTTAAGTATCTGAATGTTGTTGTAATTTTTCTATTTACTACTCAAAGTGCTTCATCCATTTATAAATCATTATTTATTTCTTTTAATTAAACCATAGAATCATATAATAAAGAACTAAAAAGATTTCACATTGGTTTGTCAAGACTCATAGCAACTTGGTTCTCTCACTTGCTGGCTGAATCACAGGTTAGAACAAGTGACTCATGACCCAAGATGTAACGTGTCTGGAGAGTCTTATGTCCCCCATGAGGAAGGTGGCAGAGAAGCTGATAGGGAGGACAGTAGAGGAGGCTGAAAGTATCATGTCTGGCAGACAGAAGCCTTATGACTCCATGACTCTGCAGTCTAGATTATCTGGACCTAGTGATTACCCCTCTAAATCAGGTACTATCACTTTGGTGCACATAAGACCATATTAAATTTATATATCCTTTCTTGGATTGATTTTTCATTTAGTTGATTTTACAAAATAAATTTATATGCTTATATGCTTTTTCCTCCCCTCCTTATATCCATTGATCCTTTAGTCCCTAAACTAATTGCCATATTATCTGGTAAGGAATTAGATTTGGTAATATTAACTGATATTAACAAAAGTAGCATATTGTTTCAAGTATTCAAGTATATATTCTTTTATGGTAATAAAAGATGAAGAAAAGTACATTTGGAATTTTATGTAATATTGTGTTTTTAAACAGAACATGCATGTAATAAAATAAAAAATTATACCTAGTGATAGAAAACATATCAGTGGTTGTCAAGGAAGAAGAAGGGGTGGAATACTGGCACCAAATGGAACTCCTCGGGATGGTAGAAATGTTCTGTATCTATCCTGTAATGGTGCATCCATTTGTCAAAACTCATTGAACTGTACACTTAAAGTGTGTATAGCTCATTATATGTTAATTATATTTCAATAAAGGTAATTAAAAATATACAGTAAGCATAGTAATTTTGCCAAGCATTAAGGAAGTGTGCTTACTTGTGTATACCTGCTGGGCCGCTCACAAGCTGATTGACTTGGAGTAAGTGATGACCCCTCTGAACCTCAGTTTCTTTATCAAGTAAGAGTAACAGTAATATCTATTCCTTAGGGTCCGTATTAGGAAAATGTGGTAATATATGTAAAGCACATAGGAAAAGAAAAAGCAGATAGGAAGAGGTCCACGAATGCATATCCTCACCTACACTTCTATAGCCAAGTGAGAGCTAATTAAAAATATTTTTATTAATAGACCTGAATAATGCAATCCCAATTATAAGAGGAAGTTCTTTGATAAAACATCTAAATCAAAATATGTTTTATCATTCTAGTTTTTTCTAATGTAAAAGCATTCTTTCCCTATATTTCATTATTTCAGGAGAAAATATACTCAGTTCTTCTGACAAAAATTTTGAGGGGAAAATTTTTTTTAATGTGCTCTTAGTAAGGAGGATAACTACGGTGTGCTAATAATGGTCATATTGCTTTCTTCCATTGCTGGGACTCTAAAGTACACTATACCAATAATACACCAATAACGAAAACTATGAACTTTATTAGCTAATGCTATGAAGAAGAACTTCCTTTAAAAGTAAAAGATCTCAGTCTCTTTGGCTCTGTAGCCACTTTTGGAATGTTCCTCTGAATTCTTTTAAATCAGCCTAGTTTATGACCCAAAGTATCATGGTTACTTCAGTGTGAAGTTAATTCATTTAAACACAGACTAGCTTCTGATTCTGAGATTTACATTGTATCCAAAGATGGTATAAAATAGATTCACTCCCTCAGAATAAAATGATAAGAATTATTGCTCTTGGCCTCTCTATGACTGTTCCAGTCAACAAAAGTGTTGGCCTTGTAAAACGATGACTAAAAAGCTCACCATCTGAAAGCTAGAGAAGGAATGGTTGTACCACAAAGTATTTAAATCAGATTTACCCAGAAGTTGAGGAAAACCAGAGAAAAAGAAACTCTCTTATTTCTTATTTATTTATTTGCATTTTATATCTCATTTCCACCTGCTAATGAAAAGAACTGAAGAGGAGACATACAGTCTTGCACACTGTAGACACTTTAAAGGTTTAGAAAGAAAAAGAGGAATGGAATTAGGGTAGGTTTACTTAATTACTGTAATATATGCTAAATATCTTTAATTCCTTGTTACTGAGCAATGGTGATTACAGTTGGTGAGGAGCTCACCTTTGCTGCATTGTAGTGAAATGTGAACTATAATTTGGAACACAGTCAATTACTGTTTTGTACTCCAGCATTAAGACTTCTCTATAGCCCATTAATTTTTAGTGAAGTTTACAATACAGTAGGTAAGACTGCATGTTCTAAAGTCAGGCAAATCTGAGGTTGAACACATCCATTGGATGAGTAGTATGGACTCCATTCCTACCTCTCCAACTTGAAGATAATTAAAACCACCTCATAAGTTTTTGAAAGGATAAAATTCAATAGTACATGGCAAACACCTGTTTCTACCCCTGGCATATTATAGGCTTGACCAATCACCATTGGCCCCATTCATACAAACAGCTTCCTATGTCATAGGTAGTCATTACTTTTGTAAATGCTACTGAGAGTAACATTTAAAATCTTGTCCTTTTGTTTCTTCTATGCAAGATGGATGGAGAACCTGAACATCATACCCTTACACATTGAAACATATTTCTGTTTTAGTCAGCTCCTTTTTTCTTGACCGTCTATACTGGAATATATATGCCTTTGGTAAAACTCATTTCTTTCTCTAAATGTCCTTTTTCTGAAGATGTGACTATATTTTTCCAGCCTTTCCTGATAAATGCCTGCGTTTTCTGTCTTTTGCTTTTTTGGTAATGGATTACTCTGGGGCATCTTGTCTCCCTGTTTTGCTGTGTTTTGCCATCACCAGTTGTCTACTGGACAACTCCATATGAAGAATAACTGCATGTGAATACTGCATATTCAACACTAAATTCATTGTCTTTTCCTTCATCAGTTCTCCTTCCCTTGCATTCTTCCTTCCATATTCCTACTCCTGGTGGATGGCTTGACCAGACACTTTATTTTCTTATTATACATCTTGAAGGCCTCTTGATGTCCCATTTTTCTCTTACATATGTTACTGATCCAGTTCAATTCTCTGTACTGTTCAACATACAGCTTTTCTCTGATACTGCCATTCACACACCTTTCCAGCCATATGGCAAGATGATTCTTTCTTCCACATTTGCATTCATGCTGTTTTCTATATTAAAATGTTCTCTGAACAAGCTACAGTTTCAAAGCTCATCTACAATGTCAATTTTTCCATGAGGTCTTATTTCTTGGCAAGGCTTTTGGACTTTGTGCCATCAGTTCCCTTACTTTCTGATATAACTGCATCATATATATGCTTTGCCTTCCTTGAGGAGATCAATGGAAGGAAGACAGGCTCTGTGTCAGATGCCCTAGATTCCCTCTTAGTGCCATAATTTATCAGTTTTCTTTTCTATGAAGTGGGGTTAATGTAATACTGAGAAGTCATTGATATAATTAAATAAAATAATGTAACAGAATTCTTTAATTGAAAATTGGCACATATATAATAGTTACTTTTACTATATCTTTGAATTTGAATCTGCTATGGCCTAAACCAAAAGAAGTTAGCTGCATTGTTCAAAAATTGCATGTTTATTGACTGATTGGATTTGAAATTTAAAAATACATTAATTGCTTCATCTAAGGAAGAAATATTGAATATTTCTGATGAAGGATACATCAAGTCATATTTAGGATCATGATTTTTTTAAAACTTAGAAGTAGTTTAGAAAATGAATATCCTGTATAAAATGCCTGTATTTACTGTGAAAATGAAATTAAGGATAAAACCAATCAAGAAGAGACTAAACTAGCATATAGAGACTAAACTTGGCATATAATCCAGCCATATTGGCCCATTTCTATGATCTCCAGTTTCTTTGCCTCCAGACTTTCCCTGCTTTGATCCCTTTAATGCCCAACTTGGAGATAAATCTTCTAAAAATACCATTCTCATCATGTTGCTTTCCTATTTTGGAACCTGCGGGGTCTCCCCATGGCTTACTACATCAAGACCCTAATTCTCTGCCTGAAATTCAAGGTTCTACCTAATCTGGCCCCAATTTATCTACCCAACTTCATCACCTATTATTCTGGAAGATGTGATCCATAAAATCTTTCTATCATACATATTCAGTAGTTTATGACTTAGGATCTGACACTTATCAATGCCTCTAGGGCCATCTAAATAAAGTCTTTTTTACTGAAAACTTCCTTAACTGTTAGAATCCATATTATTAGTACCTGAATTATATCTCAAATCAAAATACACTTGTTGCTTAGAAAGTGTCAAGATCTACAACAGAAACTTTGAGGGGCATAAAGATGAATTAGTTACAGCCTTGACTTCAGTCTATTACTAAGTTTAATGAATCCCATAGAATGTGCTATGAAAATAGAGGAGAGAAAAAGCAAGGCACATGGTGTGTGTGTGTGTATGTGTGTGCATGTGTGTGTGTGTTGGGGGGGCTGTGCTCAAAAAAGGTTTCCAGGATGAGTTGATATTTAAATTGTGCTTGGAAGAAGATTCAACTAAGCCAAAGGCACAATAAACATAGTACCTAGGACCCATGATACTTTTAGGGGCCCATAGATAAAATGCTTTAATTTTAACATTTTAATATCATAAAAATTTAATAAACAGTACTGGATATATAAGAATGAACTCAACAGGATTATATTTATTTTTACACCAATACAATAATTTTTATTCTTTTGATGGAGGAAGGAGCCCCTGAAGACAAAGTAACTTGGGCTCACAAAAGACACATTGTCATCCTGCCTGGAAGAATGAATGTGATATTAATGGGTAGAGCTGGAAAGAGTAAATAATATGAGCAAAGGTCATATTTTAGGAAAATCTAGGGCATATGTAGGAAATCCCTGAAAAAAGAGTGCTTAATTAAACATGACAAATTATGGCTAAGACAGGTAGGCCAACAGGTAAATACAGAAGGTGGAATGGAACTTACGGTTATGGAAGCATTATCAGTGGCAATTTTAAAGAGATTTAAACTTGTTGATATTTACATAAAGAACTGTTGAATAGGGGAAGGACATGATAACAGTTTTTTATACCTAGTGCATTCATTCAACAAATATTTACTAAGCACCTAAGATGTGCTAGACGTTTTGCTAAGTACTGGGCATACAATCGTATAAAAGGGAGCTCTGTTATTATGGAGCTAACATCCTAATGGGTTTAAGAGACAATAAACACACAAACTATCAAATCAATAATAATTTCCCAAAGTGATATGTGCTTTGAAGACAGTAGAGGAGGAGAATAAATAGAGTAAATGTAGAGTACTGTTGTAGTTGAGAGGGGTCAGCATTCCAAGCGAGAGGAACATAGCAGAGAGAAGAGCAAGTACCAAGAGCTGGCAAGTTGACAAATCTGAAATGAGGCTGGAATGACTGGAGTGAGTGAATAAGAGAATGAATGTGTGGAATGATGTTGGGGAGGAAGTTTACATTTTTGCACTTGATTATACAACATCTTATGTCCTTTTGTCCCTATCCTTTTTAAATTTATTTTTTAATTTATACTAACTTATTTTATTTTTTATCTGTGAAAAGGCATTTTGAATCCTTTTTGGAATGCAATGGTGTGCTTAAAATTCTCTTCTATCCTGCTCAACATCTATTAGTGAGTTGAGATTATGAAAGACATTCAGTAAACATTTGTATGACTGGTTTGTTAGACAGCAGATATATTCAGATATCATATGAAATTCCACTGAAAGGAGCCAAGAATTCACTTTGGTCTTAGATAAAATAAATTGTCATTTAGTTTACACAGTCCTATGAACATCTAAAATAAAATAAGAGGTATCACATGGCACTTTAAATAATGTTGGCCTGCTTCTTTGATAAATTCGTTTAGTGTTATTACAAGAGGACATCATGGTCCATGATTCAATTTGGAATTTTATTTATTGTCATGATTTTTGGAAGTTCCAGCATATATGCATATAATTTCCCCCAATGTCTCCGAATAAATTCTGAAAAATTAAATGAAAGCAAAAATTCAATTTGGAAGAAAAGTTTCATTAATTGATATGGCTTTGGATGATTCAAGAAGTTCTGTTCAGAGTAAACATCAATCTATATTTATGGAATAGTTAAGAAAAACAGCACAGTATTATATAATTGTAAAATAAGGATACAGCAAGTCTTATAGTTTTTTGGTATATTCTGTCATGCTGTAATACCTCTAGATAAAACAATTTACTAAGTATAGCATTATTATATATTTGTCATAATCATTGATTTTAACTGCTGCAACTTTGGAGGGATTACTGGAATCTTACATTTTATTTCAATTTTTGTAAATAGAATTGAACTGATCCCACTTGTAAATGAAATGTTAATTAAGGCGAGTTTCTGTTTGTAATGGGCTTGGCTTTTGAGAGTGATGAATAAATCTTAATAATATTGTATTTGGGCAATACTTAATCTTCAAAGGACTAAACAAATAGAAATTAATCCCTTAATTATTCTGTCCTTCAATTAAAACTGATAACTCCCATTCTCCAGAAAAGCAAAATGAGTCACAGAAACTTAATCCTTTGATTCTGTGTAATTTTAATCACTTTCCCAAAGTAACATTAAGATGTAGTTTAGAAGAATGGGAATTTTAAAGTGCAAATAGTTTTATGACTTTTGAGGGTGGAGTGATTTATTATTAATTACTTTCCTCTTATCCTTAAGTATACATCAAAGCATTACTCCTGTACTAAAATCCAAAGAATGTTTATATTAGATCTTCATTTATAATTAAATTTCATAGACTTAATTTGGGAATTTTATTATATAAATATGTACAGGCCATTCAATTTAGCCAAGTATTTTTCAGTATAATATAGATAGCAAACTTAGAATTAATGTGTAAGACAGAATTCTGTATGGGGAACAACTTTTCCTAATTTTGTCTGTTTGGGGCTTATGTATGACCCTCTGGTCCAGGAATTTATATTGAAATATATATTTCCATGTAATCTGGTAATATGTTCACCTGGAGGTTTCATGGAGGGATCAGGATTTCTAGGCAATAACATGGCTTAGAATTACTGCACCACATATTTTAGGAGACCACAGAATTTACAATAAACTCCAAAATCTATATGGTGGTATCCGATATTAATTTCCAATTTCTTCAAAATGAGGATTAAGGTCTTGCCTGGGGACCACCTATACGGTTTTGATAGCAGAATGATCCTATCAGAGTAAGCTTTCCAGCTTTCAGTCCCTGATATTCTTTTCATGATACTTCTGCAGTTTGTGCTGAGATAGCTTCCTGATGCTGCATAGCTCTAATTACTATTCGTAATTCTTACTCTTATCTTGTTATCATTGGGTGTTGTTGAATGATTCTGCAGTTGTCACTTAATTTTTTAAAATGTTTTCATTTCAGAACAATCTCAAACTTATAAAAATTTCAAGGATAATCCAAATAACATTTTCCTGGATCATTTGAGTGTGAGAGACTAACGCAATGCTCCATCACCCCTGAACACTTTAGTCTAGAACAAAGACATTCTCTTATATAACCCCAATACAACCACTCAGGAAATTGATATTGATACATTACTACCATATAATCCTGAGATTCTGTCAGGTTTTTCAAATAGTCTCAATAAGGTCCTTTATAAGAAAAGGATCCAGTCCAGAATCATGCACGATATTTAGTTGTCATATTCCTTTAAACATCTGAAACAGTTCTTTGGCCTTTTTGAGACTTTCACAACCATGACATTTTTGAAAATTATAGCCATTATTTGGTAGAAGTCCCTCAGCTGGATTTTCTCATGTTTCTCCATGATTAAATTTAGGTTTTTCAACTTGAGCAGGTATATCACAAAAGCGACTCTGTATAGTCTTCTTTCATCCTATTAGGTGATACATGGGTTTGATTTGTTCCATTATTGGTGATGTTAACTTTGATTACTTGTTTTAGGTGGTATCTGATAGGCTTCTTATCATAAAGTTACTTTTTCCCCCTTTATAATTAATAACTATTTTATGAGGGAAATACTTTAAGGCTAGGTAAATATTTCATTTTTCATTGCAATTTCAATTTATTCATTTATTTATATCAGTATGGACTGATAGATTCCTGTTTTATTTAATAACTCACAGTCCAATATCCTCATTATTTACTTTAAAGTTAAAATTGTCCCATATTTGGTCATTGGGTCCCCTTTGAAGTTACCTTTTTTGTCCTCTTGACATTTCTCCATCATTTTTTGAGAATTTCTTTCTAACACAACAAGATTGTGCAGACTCATCTTGTAATATTCCTGCCCAATCATAGATTATTTGTCTAAGGAATTCTGCTTCTCTTAAAGTGTTGTTTAAAAACCAAGGTCTGGGGGCGCCTGGGTGGCTCAGTTGGTTAAGCGACTGCCTTCGGCTCAGGTCATGATCCTGGAGTCCCGGGATCGAGTCCCACATCGGGCTCCCTGCTCGGCAGAGAGTCTGCTTCTCCCTCTGACCCTCCTCCCTCTCATGTTCTCTGTCTCTCATTCTCTCTCTCGCAAATAAATAAAATCTTAAGAAAAAAAATTTAAAAAAAAAAAAAAAACCAAGGTCTGAGTGGTAGGTGTTCTTACTACTATTAGATTGCTGATTCCAAGCTTCTCAGGAGAGAGATAAGAAATATATTATATATATATAATTTTTATTTATATATATTTATTTAAGTAGGTAGGTAGAGATATATATTTACATTTAGATTTATACTTACATCCATATGTAGTTTACCTATCTAGAATATGAAGAGTTCACATTAATATCTCCACTTCAAATACACCAGAGAATTCATTCTAGTTTTTGCCCTTTCCCTATTTGTAACTCCTTAGTCTAATATTAAGAAACTAGACACTGAGAAAATCTTATTATCTTCAATATATTTTATTTGATCAGTTACACTTAGTATTCAATCTTCCAGGACTGCCACTGCCACACCCAACCTGGATGTCCGGCTAGTATGTACTTCAGATGACTATAGCCCCAGCTGACATTTGCCTAAAACTGCAAGGTTGTTGTTTTTTTTTTTTAAAGATTTTTTTTTTTATTTATTTGACAGAGAGAGACACAGCAAGAGAGGGAACACAAGCAGGGGGAGTGGGAGAGGGAGAAGCAGGCCTCCCCCGGAGCAGGGAGCCCGATGCGGGGCTCGATCCCAGGACCCTGGGATCATGACCTGAGCGGAAGGCAGATGCTTAACGACTGAGCCACCCAGGCGCTCCTAAAACTGCAAGTTTTTTTGCCTAAGGTTGCAAGTGAGAACAACCCAAGTGGTCCCAATAAAACCACAGAATCATGACAGATAATACTACATTATTGTTTGAAGTCACTAAGTTGTGTGTGGTTTCTTATGCAACCAGAGATAATCAAAAAAGTGGGATTGGAAAGATAGAAGAGAAAGAGAGCAAGAGAGCTCCTAAGAAAATTACCTAACAGAAATTGGAGAAGGGTAAACACCAATACCTTTTCATTTTACATTGCAGCTTTGCCTAGCAGTAGGCTTAATACTACCTAGAGGGTAATACAGACCTATTCAACTGCTTGAACTATCATTTTGACAAATGATTTCATAGGAGTTTTGGCTGCATGATCTATATCAAGATTTGTAAAGGTAGATTAAATTAAGAAATTAGAGCTGGTTTTGTCTTCTTAATTCTCTAAGGGATCTTGAAAGGCCAATTGAATTGTACTTCATTTTTCTTATATACAGGGTACATTTTTATCTGTGTATTTGCCTTCTGAGGGGCTGCACTATAAGATTACACAGAGAATAAAAAAGTCATGAATGAACAAACCACA
Source organism: Mirounga angustirostris (assembly GCF_029215605.1). Taxonomy (NCBI): domain Eukaryota; kingdom Metazoa; phylum Chordata; class Mammalia; order Carnivora; family Phocidae; genus Mirounga; species Mirounga angustirostris. Next base: position 109,523,152 of record NW_026991709.1, read on the forward strand.
TGGAAATTTAGTTTTCCTTCAAACATCCTTTAACTTCCATCTTATTTTATTTTATTATTTTATTATTTTTATTTTTTTATTTTTTAAAGATTTTATTTATTTATTTGAGAGAGAGAGAGTGAGAGAGAGAGAGCGCAAGAGGGGGTAGGGTTAGAGGGAGAAGCAGACTCCCCGCCGAGCAGGGAGCCTGATGTGGGACTCGATCCCGGGACTCCAGGATCATGACCTGAGCCGAAGGCAGTCGCTTAACCAACTGAGCCACCCAGCCACCCTATTTTTTAAAAAGATCTATTTATTTCTTTGAGAGAAAGAGATTGAAAAAAAAAAAAGAGAATGAGTGGGAGGGGCCGAGGGAGAGAGAATCTCAAGCAAAGAGCCCGAAGCGGGACAAGATCCCAGGACCCTGAGATCATGACTTGAGCCGAAACCAACGGTTAGACGCTCAATCAACTGAGCCAGCCACCCAGGCACCCCTAACCTCCATTTTATTTTAACAGTAGAATCTATTTAGTCCTCTTCTGCAGGCAGTTTCCCTTCTCTTTGCAGCTTGGCCTGCTTCTATTCTTGGATATTTGGAAGGCCAATATATTGCAAATTTATTTCCAAATGAAACTTTAAGCTTTGCAAAAGAGAACAGAATTCCATGGAGACCATGAAAAGGATATCAGAAAATATTTAGACCTCATTTGAAGCCATTGGCAAGTAAACAGTAAACAATGGGAAGAGAAAAAGTTAACATAAATGAGGACAGGATAGAGGTTTCAAAAGAGAATGATTTTATTTTATTTTTTTTAAAGATTTCATTTATTTGACAGAGAGAGACACAGCGAGAGAGGGAACACAAGCAGGGGGGGTGGGAGAGGGAGAAGCAGGCTTCCCGCTGAGCAGGGAGCCCGATGTGGGACTCGATCCCAGGACCCTGGGATTATGAGCTGAGCTGAAGGCAGATGGTTAAAGACTGAGCTACCCAGGCACCCTAAGATAATGATTTTAAAAAATCAAAGACTTAAGAGAGATCTTTACAAAAATTGATTAAGCACATGTATATTTGCAAAAATAATCCTCCTTATTTTGTGCACATGTGATATCATGCAATAGTAAATTACACCAAGAAGAAAACAATGTTCTTTGTCTTTTCTAAAAATTGGGCTACGTTTGCAATTGTAAATTAAATTTAGTTCAATATTAGACTACATTTTATCACATTTTTTACAATTTTAGTTTTATTTTTCAAGATAAAGTTCCAATCAAAATCTTTTCCTCTATTTTTATAAATGAAATTGCAGTGCCAATTTAATGCTGATTCATTTTACGTGCCTTTTCTCCCTATATTAAACATATTAATTATCCCCAGATGAGGAAGTAAAATATATTTAGCTGCCCAGATTAGTGAGAAATAATTTATTTGATAATGGTTTTCATTGTCAGTTAATGGAAGATGCTATCTTAAGTAACTCAGAGCTTGCAAGCAATGGGTAAATAGACCTTAATATAATAAGCTCAGGTGTTAGTTTACATGAAATAATCAACCTCATGATAATGGAAATTATCAATTTCTCTCAGGAAAGGATGTGTTCAAAGGAAATTTTGTATTTGATTTTAGATATTTTAAGAGAATACTAAATACAGCACAGAATGGAAAATTCTACTGTCTTTCTACTCTCTTTTCATTCATCCAGGCAACCAGCAGTTAGTTCATCATTTTCTGAGGAAAAAACAAACATCAGGGCACCTGGGTGGCTCAGTTGGTTAAGCGACTGCCTTCGGCTCAGGTCATGATCCTGGAGTCCCTGGATTGAGTCCCGCATCGAGCTCCCTGCTCGGCAGGGAGTCTGCTTCTCCCTCTCCCACTCCCCATTTGTGTTCCCTCTCTCGCTCTGTCTTTCTCTGTCAAATAAATAAATAAAATCTTTTAAAAAAAAAACAAAAAACAAACATCGGACTATGAGACAGAGTCCCACCCCTGTCCTGGGTGGAGATATGCCAGTGCTATTTAATCCTTGTGCTGTGAAAGCAGTTGATGGTGATTGGTTATAAGGTTGTTGCTTCAGGGAGAGGAAGAGAGAGCATAGGGTCACCAGATGGGAGGTTACTAGAATAGGGGGCTGTGGCAGTTCCTGGAGAAGCAGAATAATTCCTACATTGGCTGCACAGCAAGATTATTGTTCTTTAGAACTCCTGGGTAGTTTCAGAATTATTCTTGGGTGTCCCATAAAGTATTGTAGTCTTAAGGGAGAGTATCCAAAAGATGTTCCTTAAAAGAACCCTTTATATAGAGAGATCTTAATGTAAGATCAATGGGAATTTGGAAAGCTATCAGAGGTAGCATTCTATAATGAAACAAATGTGATACTGGGTATCCATACATCCATATTCTAGATCCACTTCTATTTTAAGGAAAAGATCCTGCTTAGATAAAACAAAGTGTGTAAAATACATAAGTGATTTCAAATGATTTTTGGCCACAGAGTTCTTCTCCCTTTTCTTCCCTTCCTCCCTTCCCTTCTCCTACATTCTCTTTCTTAAACTCACTTTCTCTGAAGCTTACAGGAAAGGGCAATATATGAACATATACAAGTGGACAGCTGTAGTTGAAACAGGGGTCCCAGGCCCACAGTCAATTTATCCAGTCTCCACTTACCCCCTTACTGTGTTGGTATCTATGGTTCTCCCACGATTCCCTAAGAGTTAAACTAAAGATAGTTTGAAGCCACTGGACTGTCTTCAGTGTCCTATCAATTTAGAATCCACAATTCTATCAATCAGATTATTGATCATGGCACTGCGTGGTCATATTTCACAGTGTTTGTTCATATCATAGTGCTTGTCTTTCTCTTAGAAATTCCTTCCGGTGGAGGGCCACAGTAGTCATATTTGTACTACATGGATCTTCAGTGTTTGTTCTTATCAATTAAATGAAAAGAAACAACCTAAGAAAGGTCAGTAAGGTTTAACTCCTAGGAATGAGTTACATGGATCAAAGACGTTACTTTAATCTGGACTGGTCAATTGATGGAGATATAAAATAATCTATGTTGTGGATATTTTAGACCATGGGAAATTCCAAAAGCTGGAGAGAAAGAAGAAGGAAGAGGGAGAAAAGGAGAGAGAGAGAGAAATAGAGAAGGAGAGAGAGAGGGAAGGACAGAAGGAAAGAGGTAGAGGAAGAATGAGAGAAGGAGAAGGAAAGGGAGAGACAGAGAGGAGAATAATATGCAAATTCAAAGACAGGTGAAATTTTAGTACTAATTAATTTCCTAATAATTTTTGAGTTCCTTGTTCCATTTCCTTATAAGTCTTGAGTGTTTAGGATTCTGTGATATTTTCTTATATGTTTCAAACAGATACACACACATATATATATAGATATTTCTTCTTATTCAAATAAATTTATTTTACTTGAAACCAAGGGAACTGTGATGGCTTAAATACAGGCTTAAATGAGAGACAAGAGCCCACAGGAATTAGTCTAAAGCATTTGTTATATTTTAGTATATATAAATAATCTTTAAAATTGCTTATCTTTTGATTTATATATATTATACTTAAATGAATGAACAGAGAATACAAATAATTTTGCACAGATAATTTCACATAGCATTATTTATAACATCAAAAATGGCAACAAGTTAAACACCCAATAGTAGACTAATAGTTAATAAAGAATGGCATGGTCACGTAATGAGCAATTGTGTAGTCATTTCAAATGTTTTTTTAGGAATGCTTAATATAGGCTGTCACATTATACAACTCCAGGAGGTGTGGCATAGTCTAGGTAAATGATGTCCTTTAGACTTATGCAGTGTCCAGCCTATACTTGAATATACAATACATGACATATTAATGATATATTAAACATTAAGCCAGGGTTGACATTATGTTACTGTTAAATTAAAAAAAAAAAGTAGCACTCACACAAAATTATGTCTTTGGTATAATCCTAAAAATGCCATTTATAGATTATGGAGATGTATGTCAAATTATAATAAATTATCTCTGGATGTTGGAATTATGAATGATTTAAAGCAATCTTCGGCAGTTTCTTTTTTTTTTTCTATAATGAGCTCACATTGTTGGAATCTGAAAAAAATGATAATTATAATTTTTATGCTACTATCTATTAGTCTGTTAAACTAAACATCAGACATTGGGTTTATAAACAACAAAATCTATTATATCCTACACCTAATGTACTCAGGTATCACCTTCATGGCAATTCTGTGGCTATGTTTCACATTAACACTCAACTATTAATTTCTCTTTTATTATTCAATACTATCTGAGATATCTGCTTTATTTATGGATTGCCAGACTGGATACTATTCTCTAATAAAGATCTAACCAGACTTGAATATACTGAGAAACAACTTCACATTTACTACAGTCAATGATTCTGTTGACAACATATAATTCTTATTTTGCTAATTCCTAAGCTATACAAAAGACAGAATTCTCCAGGGTATTCCAAATCAATAATAAGCTTTGATTTTTCCACACTGTAAAGGGATTTAACTTCTAGATGTACTGATTTACCCATTTGCAAACTGATGATATACAAGTCTGCCTAAATGGCCTCTGGGGATATGATAAAGATTGGTGTCATTCAGACTAATAGAAAATATTAGACTCAACTGTGGCATAAACAGGTAAACAAATCTGTGAGATGCTTTAACACCCTTACAGAAAGGGGCATATTAAAGAGGTCTGGGGACAATTGGTTAAATATTGACAATAGAAAAATCCCATTATGGGGAAAAACTGACTTAAATCACACACTGAATACATGTATCTTCTACTTAGCACAATGTAATTTCTCAGTGAGTTTCAAAGAAGGACAACAAGCAACTTTTGTATGAGAACCTGAACTGTGTGGGGCCAGCCATTCAATTAGAACCTAATGCTAACAAGCAAGTGGTCACAACTTGGGTCCATACCCAAGCACCATGACAATATCAAAGGTATGTATTCCTATTGTTAATCTGCTCTTACTTCTTGAAGATGAATGCTACTAGCGAAAGAAATAATAACCATGTATTGTTGAGCTCCTACATGCCCACTCATGGTTTTAGTGTTTTACATGTATTATTTCTAATCCCTAGAAAACTCTTTAAGTGGATTTTCTTATCTCCAATATACAGAAGAGGAAACAGAAGCACATAGATTTTAAATAATTTGCACAGTGTCATTCAGTTCGTTGGGGTTGACTCAGTATTCAAACTCAAGGGTTTGAAACACAAATTGTTTTCTTTGTACTTTGATGCTTCCTTCCTGTTACTGAGATTATAAGAGTTGAGACTCACAGTATAAATGAAATTAATCAGTGTCTTATCTAGAGAATAACTCATAGATGGTCAATAGCTTTATCTCTGTTTGTAGGCAATATTTTATAGTATATTATGCTATATAATACTGTTTTCCAATAACTTCAAAGGTTTATCATTTCTCAAGTGGTTTATATTAGTTATCTATTGTCAAATAACAAGTTACTCTAAAACATAGCAGCTTAAAATAACAAACATTTATATTCTCATAATGTCAGTGCATCAGAAATCCAAGCATGGCTTAGGTGGCTACCTCTGGCTCAAAGTCCTTCATGACACTGCCCCAAGCTGTCAGCTTGAGGTTGTGGTCTTATCTGAAGGCCTAATTGGCTTGGGGAATGAGGGGAAGATTTCAGTCTCACTCATGTGGTCCCCTCACCAGGTGGGCCTCATGTCATGTTGCTGACTCCACCCAGGCTGTGATCCAAGGAGAGCAAGACAAAGCACCAAAGGCCAAAAATGAAATCTTTTATAACTTAGTCTAAGAAATGAGATCCCATCTCTTCTGCTGTCTTCTCTTCATTAAAAGTGAATCAGTAAGGGGCGCCTGGGTGGCTCAGTCATTAAGCGTCTGCCTTCGGCTCAGGTCATGATCCCAGGGTCCTGGGATCGAGCCCCGCGTCGGGCTCCCTGCTCTGTGGGAAGCCTGCTTCTCCCTCTCCCACTACCCCTGCTTGTGTTCCCTCTCTTGCTGTCTCTCTCTCTCTGTCAAATAAAATCTTAAAAAAAAAAAAAAGTGAATCAGTAAGTATAGCTTATACTTAAGGGGAGGAGGTTGCATCTTATACCAGAAGATGAGGAGCACTGGGGACTATATTAAAAACTGCCTATAACATGATCTAAGAGTATTGCTCTGACAAAAGAAGATTATAATATATACTTACAAGTTTTCTACAACTCCAGAATTGTTGTAGTCAGGACTCTAATATCAATAACAGAAAGCCAACTTAATCTGGCTTAAATAAATATAGGAAATTTATTGACTCAGGTAACTCAAAAGTCTATGTATGGGTCCAGCTCTGACAGACTGCATTGAGTGTTTGAATAATAGGAGTATCTGTCTGTCTCACCTGTCTCTGGCCTTACTTTCTTCTGAGTGTCTTTATTTTCTGGCAGGCTTCACATTGTGTAAAGATTTATTCTGGTGACCTTGGGGGAACATGATCTATAGTGGCCAATATCTTTTTGTAGAGGCCCAACAAAGTTTTTCTTTGGGTTCCATGCTCATTTCTGAATAGAAGGATAAAGTTCTCTGAAAAATTAGGCATGTGCCATCCTGGGGTTGTGTTACCCCTGTATGAATCATATGAACAAAGTGTTGTAGGGGAATTTGGTTCTAAAAAGGAAAAGGTTATAAGAATAAGGGGTCATATTATGGGAAGACAAAAATTTTAAAAATATTTAAAGAAAAAAAATCACAATGTTAAAGACTGAATTGTGAGCCCCCCAAAATTTATATGTTGAAACCCCAACACCCAAACGACTGCATTTGAAGATAGGGCCTTTCTATTTATTTATTTATTTGTTTGTTTGTTTGTTTGTTTGTTTATTTATTTTTAAAGATTTTATTTATTTATTTGACAGAGAGAGACACAGTGAGAGAGGGAACACAAGCAGGGGGAGTGGGAGAGGGAGAAGCAGGCTCCCTGCAGAGCAGGGAACCCGATGCGGGACTCAATCCCAGGACCCTGGGATCATGACCTGAGCTGAAGGCAGTCGCTTAACCAACTGAGCCACCCAGGCGCCCGAAGATAGGGCCTTTCTGGAGGTAATGTTAAAGATTTACTTATTATTTTTGTGGGGGAGGGAAAAATGGAAAGAGAGGGACAGTCTTAAGCAGACTCCACACAAAGCCTGATGTGGGGCTGATCACATGGCCCTAAGTTCACGACCCTGAGATCACAACCTGAGCAGAAACCAAGAGTTGGATGCTCAACCAACTATGCCACCCAGGTGTCCCAGAGGTAATTAAAGTTAAATGAGGTCATAAGGGTAGAGCTCGAATCCCCTTACTATCTACGTAAGATCTTGAAGTTGTCAGTATTTTATTTGTTTCCTGGGGCTCCCATAACAACAAACTGGGTGACTTAAAACAACAAAAATTTATTCTCTTACAGTTCAGGAGGCCAGAAGTCTGAAGTCAAAGTGTTGGCATTGTTGGTACCTTCTAGAGCACTACTCACATATAGGTAATTACAAACAACCTGTTAAATTGGACTGAATAGTGACTATAGGAAAGTCCTAAAGGGAAAGGAAAGATTTTTGTTCAATAAAATTTTCTATATATATAAAATTTTCAAATGTAAGCCTCAAAGATTCCTTAACTTGGTGTAATTTATAATATCAGAAAACAAATCTTCATTAACTTCATTGAATTTTTATAAAACCTATCACATAAGGATAAAAAAAGTTTTTAAAAATTATAACTAAGTATATTAGTTTTCTAGGGCTACTGTAACAAATTACCATAAAGTAGGTGGCTTAAGACAGTGGAAATTTATTTTTTCATGGTTTTGGAGTCTTGAAGTCTGAAATTCAAGTGTCAGCAGTTCTGTGTTCTCCCTGAAGGCTCTAGGGGAGAGTTTTTCTTTGCCTCTTCCTAGCTGCTAGGGCTTGCTGGTGATTCGTGGCTTGTAGATGCACCTGTCTGTGCCTTTGTTATCACACCTTCTCTCTATGTGTCAGTATCTAAATTTCCCTCATCTTATAGGGACACCAGTCACTGGATTTAGGATCCACCCTAATCCAGCATTAGCTCATTTTAACTTGATTAATCTGCAAACACCCTATTTCCCAATAAGGTCACAGGCACCGGTACTGAGGTAGGACTTCAATGTATCTTATTGGGGAATACAATTCCACCCACAACACTAGGTTTTAGGATACTTTAAATAAATTGCATTAAAAATGGAAAGAACTTTAGCTCCCTTTATTTCATTTTATGGGTTTCTATGAATAAACAAGAGTAATTTATAAGAGGAAGGTTAAAAAAAATCATAATTTGGTTAGGACTCCCACTGTACTAATCTAGTATTTCATGAATAAATCTCACATTATAATCGGTTTCTAATTAAAAATGTGCTGTCTACATACACTGTTAAAACTTACAACTGAGGGTTCTAGAGCGGAGGGGGTGGGGGGGATGGGTTAGCCTGGTGATGGGTATTAAGGAGGGCACGTACTGCATGGAGCACTGGGTGTTATACGAAAACAATGAATCATGGATCACTACATCAAAAACTAATGATGTACTGTATGGTGACTAACATAACATAATAAAATAAAATTTAAAAAAAGCCATTGCAAAAGTATAATCTGGTATTCATTAATCTGTTTCAGAATTTTGATGTGAAATAAAACTTATTTGTAGAAAGTCCCCCACATCCTAGAAAAAAAAAAAAAACCCAAAAATGTATTTTTCACTTTCAAATTCATAATTACCAAACGATCTTTTCTTCAGCTAATGCACAGTCTGTAACTTTGGGTTAGGAGTTACATGCTTAATATCACTCCACTATGCTGAAGAAATCTGTTTAAACAAATCACAAAGCTGTGACACAGGACAGAACACCGAGGCAAAGACATTTTTAGCTTCTTCTATTTAAAGTCATCCTGGTATTTACAGATGCAGGCAAACTACAGGTTGCTTCAGGTGTTTAGATCATCATTCTTCCACAAACCTTCCAAATCATATTCTAGATAAGAGTTCTGAAATCCCAGCATTCACAGTGACATTGCCCCTGCCTATGGAATTCTCAGCCTGCCCTGATTTGGCAGCTGTTCTAGAATTAAGGATTCATGTTTTGTTATTTTCCCTTCAGCAGTTTCTGATAATATTTCTCCCAACTCCAGAAATTGGGGGTTAAATTTTCAACATGTTAAATTAAGATATTTTTTTTCACTTAAATTACCCAGAGAAAATTTTACATTTCTTTTTTTGTATAAAAATGGAACAAGTAGATATTACATAATGGAATGATTATTGTCTTTCTTATATTCTCTTATTTCCCCACTCTCTTAGCCTGAGTACTCTAGAAAACAGTCTGCACCAGAATGTAAACACTAATGCTCTTTGGTAGGGATGAAATAGTATGTGCAAGGGCAATGAGAGTGAAGGGAAAAGGAAAATGAGGCAGGAAGGAGGACCAGAAATGAAATCAGCTGTCTGTGATTTCACAAGAAAATGCACTCAGTTATTGAATCACATGGGATATCTCTGGGCAAGCTTCATGAAATCACTCCATCTGGGAGCTATCTCTTAGGTGGGCATGGGGTTCAGGTAGAAGAGTAACTCCTCTGACGGTTCTACTGTTTCTTGCTAGTCAGATCAAATCCAGGGGCTACGAAATCCCCACACTCCTGGGTTTTGTATGACCTACCTCTTCTACACAGCCGACAGAGAAGCCACAACCTTTGCAGCTTTGACCTGGCTTGTGGTTTGGAGACAGTGGTCTCTAGCAGTTGGGGGTTTCTAGATCTCTACTGATCATGGTAGTAGTTGGATTTTATCATCCTCAAAATTGTGTGAGTCAAAGCTAGGGATGCTCAGGCCAAGAGCAAAGTCAGGAGATTGAGGTTTGGAGAGTTCAAGTCAGAGGAGCCTATTGGGCAGTACATAACTGGGTCTGATGACCCAGCACAGATATGAATATTCTGACCTGTGAAAGCATTGCTAATTTTTACACCTGGGTTGATCTTTAAAGATCATTTATTCCAAATGTGACTTTAAAAATATGAGGAGCTATTTCCATTTTCAGTTACAATGGAGTAATAAAGACTGGATTTACCTTCCTGTTTGAAACAATTCCCCCCCAAAAAGCGAAGTATTTAAAACAACAGTTTTCAAGACACTAGATGTCAGATGATGAAGGAGAGTGAGACCTGAGAAATAAGAAACAAAAAGGTGAGCCTAATGAATGCTGCCCCTTACTTCTGTAAGAGTTTCTAGGCCAAGAAAGAGAGATTCAGTAGGAGCACAGTATATGGAGGAGATGGAACTGTAAGTGTGTGTAGACTGAGGTAGCTAGACTTTGCAGTGAAGAGTATCAGGAAGAAGACAGCAACAGAGAGAGAGAGAGAAAGAGAGAGAGAGAGAAAGCTCCAGAAACCTGGCAAAGACACCCCTTGAGTATGCAGTTGGATACTAACACATGCATACAAGGAGACTACCTCAGGCTGAGGAAAGAACCACCTGATAGTATTAGAAGTAACAGTGCCTAGCATTCACTCAGGATTTGGAGTAATGCTGTTACCAAATTCTAAATATAAAAACTTTGATGTGTGAGATGAAAAATACTGTGAATGAAATTAAGCAAGTTAGGAAATATTAAAAAGGAAATATTTTAGAATGGCTAAGATTGAAAAGATTGAGCATACCAAATGTTGACAATGAAGTGGAGAAATTGGAAATCTCATAAATCTCATGCTTGTGGGAATGTAAAATAATATAACTACTTTGAGGGTTTAACAGTTTCTCATGAGATAACATACACCTATAATATAATCCAGTCATTCCACTCCTTAGCATTTTCCCAAGGAAAATGAAAGCCTGTGTCCCTACAAAGAATCATACACAAGCTCACATAACTGCTTTCTTTATAATATCCCAAACTAGAAATGACCAAAATGTCTATCAACAGGTGAACGGATTAGCAAACTGTGATATGTCCATATAATAGATACTTGTCAGCAATAAAAAGGAATGAATTTTGATAAATGCTACAAAATGGATGAATCTCAACATCATTATGCTAAGCAATAGAATCGAGATAAGAAAGCATACATACTGTATTATTGCACCTATGTAAAATTCTAGAACATAAAAACTAATGTATAGTGACAAAATATATCAGTGGTTGCTGGGAGATGGAAAAGGGACAGAGAAAGTTGAGTGGGAATGACTGCAAGGACCCTTTGAGGATTATGGATATACTCATTATCTTGATTGTGTTAATGGTTCGTGGTGTGCACATATGTGAAAACGAATCAAATTGTACACTTTAAATATGTGCAGCATATTGTATATTGTTAAAAAAAAAAAAAAGAACCTGGAGAAAAAAAAGTCTCACAGAGAGTTATAGGTAGAACAGATAAAGTCATTTCCTTTTTTCTTTCTTTTAACACTTTTTTAAAAATTTTATTTTATTATGTTATGTTAATCACCATACATTACATCATTAGTTTTTGATGAAGTGTTCCATGAGTTATTGTTTGCGTATAACACCCAGTGCTCCATTCAGTACGTGCCCTCTTTAATACCCATCACCAGGCTAACCCATCCCCCCCCATCACCAGGCTAACGCATCCCCCCTCCCCTCTAGAACCCTCAGTTTGTTTCTCAGACTAGGGGGTATTATGCTAAGCGAAATAAGTCATTTCCTTTTTTCTATAATGCATTTCCTTTATTCTTAAAAGTATTTGAAAATAGTATTGATTATTAGATATAGTGTTATGTGTAAGTGCAATCTATAATAATTTGCAGTTCTGTCTTACCTCTTCCAAAATCAAAGAAGCACAACTGCAACTGTTACTCATGTGGACCTTGAAAGGCTTGGAGTCCAGATACTGAGAACCACCATAGCCATGGTTACATTATTGCTTACTGGGGACTCCCTAACAACAAAAAATGTGGGATGACAATTCATTAAATAGTCTATTTACAGTAATCTTCACTTCACTCAGTGTTTGGAGTTTCTCACATTTTACCTTGCCTTAGAATCACCCGCAGGCTTGTTAAACACAGATTGCTGGGCCCCATTCCCAGTTTCTGACTGAGTAGGTCTGGTATGAAGCCAAAAAATTTACATCTCTCCCAAATTTACAGATGATGCTGATGCTGTTGCTTGAGTGACCACACTTTGAGAACCACCAAGATAAAGGCCCTAGACTGAAAGAAAAAGAAGTCCTTCATACAGTTGAATTTAATTATTGATTTAGGTTTAGATTTAAATATGTCCAGGTAGCAGAGAGCAAGCTAGCATCTGAGCATCCCAGTGGGAATACCCTTCCTGTTTCCTGGATATATTCAGCTCAAAGCAAACCTGCTTTTGTAGGTGTAGGAGTCACAACTCTGTCTACTTTTCAAATTTAAAATGTTAAATGATAGTCAAAGATAGCACAATTCACAGTTGAATCCTTGAGGAACCAATGAGATCATTGTTCACTTACAAGTTCAAAAAGGTATTTAAGTGCCTACTCTGTGTTAGGCACTGGGGATTCAGTGGTGAGCAAGTCAGGCAAGGTCTTTACCTCTTGGAGATTTCTGTCTATTGGGAAAATTGTCATTATACCAATAAACATCCAAATAATAAAGCACAATTATGACAAGTATACAGAAAGAGAGCTATAAATATCGATCAGTACAAGGATAATGTTCATATTCATGAAGAAAATGCATATAATTCTATTACTTGATTGGATCCATATGTGCCTTCAATTCCAATGATAATTTCTGATATAATTTGCACCAGACAATTCTAATAGACAATTTTAATGAGTATGGCACTCTGTTTCCCATTTACACTTTCATTGTTTTTGGTTTTATCTCTGAATTTGTGTCTTCTTTCTCTTGTGAGTTGATTTAATTTCTACCTTTTATTACTTTTCTATTTTTAGAAGTCACGGTGTCAGTCTATTCAATGTTTTTCTTTGATTTCATCTCAACAAAAATAAACTTCTGTTTAATATATTACTGTACATTTTGAAAAGAATCAGATTTTCTTTCTTTTTAATCTTTTTAAAAAATTTATTTATTTGTCAGAGAGAGAGAGAGAGTGGGGGCACAAACGGGGAGTGGCAGGCAGAGGGATAAGCAGGCTCCCTGCTCAGCAAGGAGACCAATGAGCAACTCAATCCCAGGACCCTGGGATCATGACCTGAGCTGAAGTCAGACGTTTAACCCACTGAGCCACCCAGGCATCCCAAGAATCAGATTTTCTGAGCTTCACTAAATTACCACTTCTTTTGCAAGACAAATGCTTCACAGGAGACTTTATTAATATGTGTTCGATAAATACATTTCTTCCATTTCCCAGATCTTTTCCTTTATTCTTTCATGCATAGTAAACTTGTGAAATTCATGAATGATAAATCTCATAATTGTCTTGAAACTTCAAATTTATATATACCACAATGTTTGCACAGGCTCCTGGCTTTCACCTAAAAGCCAATATGGTTCCTCTTCTTATTATCTCACCTTTTTTTTTAAGATTTTATTTATTTATTTATTTATTTATTTATTTATTTATTTATTTATTTGAGAGGAGAGAAAGAGTGAGTGGGAGGGAGAGGGAGAGAGAATTTGAAGTAGACTTGGTGCTGAGCGCAAAGCCTGACACAAGGCTGAATCTCACAACTGGAAGATTATGACCTGAGTTGAAACTGAGTCGGACACTTAACCAACTGAGCTACCCAGATGCCCCTCATCTTACCTTTTTAACTTATATGAAAAGTTGTCATGCAATGCAATGTTCACACTGAAAGGAAATTTTTAATCTTGTGTGAGGGTTACTGTGTAAGTGATGATGAGCAGAAAAAAATCAAAATAAAAAAGTGAACAGTTGACTAAATTGGTGCTTTCTCCTTTTTTCAGGTCTCAGGACATATCGAAATTTACAGCCTCAGAGTTGAGAGGGCCAAACTCTCAGGGCTCATAGCTGTGACAAAACATTGCCTGGGATGTTCAAGGCTAGGCTCCATTACCAGCTGAGTGACTCACCAGCTCATGCACAATACATAAGATTCAAATTTGTGACCAAGCAAAACTTCAAATAGCTCCAAATTATGAATGCTAGGTTGCTTGGGAATTGTTCATTCTGTCTTTCAGCATTTGCAAAATATTTATTCAACAAATTAAAAGATCAGGGCTAATAATGAATATCAAGCCTCTATACTTCTTGTTCTATAATTCTGCCAGGTTGTATAAAATCATGCACCTCAAGATCCTATGACATTATTTACAACTTGTTCCTTATCTCTCTGATATATACCCCACCATTTTAGAACCTTTTTCATCTACTTATGCATTTTTGAAATTTACAATGATGTAAGCACTTTGCCTACCTTCTGATAAGTAAGAGAGGCTGTACTCACTTAAGCCTATAGTTTGGCTGGGTAGAAAGAAACACAAAGAGACCATTATGATAAAATGTGAATAGTTCTGTATCACAGAGAAGCCCAGAAAAAGCAAAGGACAAAGAAAGACACATCCAGTTTTCCTCTTACTGTGATGTTCGATCCAGTAACTTTTCCCGTTAGTTTTCCTCTCATTCTGAACATGGCTCATGAAATAACATCCTGAATATGTCCAGAGTCAGCGAGTATCACCCAGCATCTATGCTTTAGTCCCACTGCAGCTTTCACTAGAGCAGATCTGCCACTTGCCTGTTCTAGTTTAAGTTATTATGGCTTCTATCAGGACATCCATGTGAAAATAGATGTGATGGACTTGAAATAGAATTTAGTAATGGGAAAAATGTCTGTTTTAGGCTAAAATTTCGTATCAAATAAATAGTTGCTAGGTGACTACACAATGTGATTCATATTCTGCAGCTGATATCACTGTAAAAAATTAAAAGTTAGGTTTTCTTTAAAGTATTTTCTCATATTCTCTAATGATGCTAGGCTGGGGACTTCTAATACTATAGGACAAACTTAAATCAAAACACATTGGCCATTAAACTCTGATTTCAGTAGGGAGTAACTGATATCTGAAGTCCCTGCTGAAGACACAGGAGGGTTTGATGATCTTAGATTTGAGGTAGATTTTCCCACAACTTTCATTGTCTCAACTTACTCCAAGAAGAAAAAAAAAAAACAACAAAAACCTGTATTAAATGAAAACCCAAAGAATTATTAGAATTGTATGGTTCCAAATAGGGTAAGAGAGTAATATAAGTAATGGGAACATATATCAGTAGAAACTTACTTTCTTTTTTCTTTTTAAAAATTTTTTAAAGATTTTATTTATTTGCCAGAGAGAAAGAGAGAGAGAGAACACAAGCAGGGGGAGTGGCAGGCAGAGGGAGAAGCAGGCTCCCCGCTGAGCAGGGAGCCTGGTGCTGGGACTCGAGCCCAGTACCCTGGGATCGTGACCTGAGCCGAAGGCAGATGGTCAACTGACTGAGCCACAGAGGCATCCCTTACTTTCTCTTTTCTACCAGATAGTGTGCCCCTGTAGGTGGAAACTATCATTTCTTTTTGGGGTGGCAACCCTTAATTCTCTGTTCTACTTGGTAGGCACCCAATAAACATTTGGCAATGATTATAAAAATAATGAAGATGAAGTTATTTTAATTTTAAATTAAGCTAAATTCTGGGAAGATTTTGTAATAAAAATAAATTTTTCTTCCTGTTCTATTCTTTGTTCTTCAGGACAGTTCATGAGTATGTCTTGCCTATTCAGAATGACACTATGCATTATTCTCAAAAGGCATGAATTTTTTCAGTCTCTTGAGTCATATTGATTTGGAATAAACATGTCCTTAAAATTCTGATTTAATGTTCTCAGAAAATTTTGCCCATTATGGAAGTCACTTTCATATGTTCCTGTGAGAGGACAGAGATTTGAATTTCTACTTGATTTCTTGCTTCTATTCAATTTCCTATCCAAGACGTCAAATTCATCTCTCACTTGTGACTTTCATAGGAAGATATGATGGCTCCAATGGCAGAAGGGAAAGGACTATATTTATAATTGTCAGTATTTTTATAGCAACAAGCTGCTGGATCAACAAAAGACAATACAGATTGAGCCATTTGTATTTTTACAGCTATAATTTAATTTTACTTAGGAGCAATATATAAATTTTCTTTTGTGTTTATTTAGCTATCTGTGACTTGGGGCCCCTTTGTTGCCTTCGAATTGTCAGTTATTTTAATACTGTTTTTATCTCTTTTTTTTCCTCATGAAAGCAGAATTTTTTTTTTAAAGTGTAATGACTATAAAAGAAAATGACACTGTATGAAAGGTATTGTTAAAATGAAGTGCTAAATGTCAAGATTCTTAACGCAGAGGAGAAAATTTACATTAGATTCTAATTATACTTTAGCAGCAAATTAAAAAATACAAAGAGAATCTAAAATTGGAATAAATATACAAGTGAATCAAAATTGCTTTTAAAATGCCTTTTCTTTACCAGATGATCAAAGTACCGATTTTTCTTCTGTATGAAATGTCACATGTTCTAAACAGTTTTCCTGATTGGTTGAAAATGAAATTGAAAATTCTGTGTGTTTTTTTCACATCTACCTCAGTCATATATCTCTTCATTTTGCATTTTATTGTTTCTCATATTCTCTCTTTTAATAATCAGTTCCTTATCCATTTAGATGCATATATCCTGTGACAGTCTTTGAAGAATATATATACATTATTGTAGTAGATTGAGCTATTACAGTAGGTAATCACCCACTCTGCTTCACTATTTTCCTTAAGAGTTCATAAAAGCAAAAAGAAGACAGATATTCTTATTGATCAAAAATTACAGTAATAATTCATCAATAGAAGATGAGTAAAGGTGAAATGATATAATTTTTATTAATCTTTCCATTTCCTTTTATTTCTTTCTTTTTTAAATTTAAATTCAATTGGCCAACATATAGTACATCATTAGTTTCAGATGTAGAGTTCAATAATTCATCAGTTGTGTATGTATAACACCCAGTGCTCATCATATCACATACCCTCCTTAATGCCCATCACCCAATTACCCCATACCCCCCCACCTCCCCTCCAGCAACCCTTAGTTTGTTTCCTATAATTAAGAGTTTCTCATGGTTTGTCTCCTTCTCTGAGGACTTCCCATTCAGTTTTCCCTCCCTTCCCCTACGATCCTCTGTGCTGTTTATTTCACATATGAGTGAAATTATTTAATTGTCTTTCTCTGATTGACTTATTTCACTCAGCATAATACCCTCCAGTTCCATCCATGTCGATGTAAATGGTATTTTAATCTTTCCATTTCAAAGCAAGTTTGACTAAATTCATAGTCATACTGAAAATAAAATCTGTTTTGTTTTATTATTTTTAGCTGCTAATTAATAAACAGTGGAATTTAAAAATAATAGTGGACTATAAGTTAAAGATTGAGCCACATTCCTGACTTTGTATATGACCATGAAAAAGTCAACTCTCTGTTATGAGGAAACAATAAGCCTCTAGAATATTCTGAAGCTTAAAAATAATCCCTCCAATAGTTTTTTTTTTTAAGTCAAAAGAATATAAAATTGATATGCTGCTAGACATAATGCCTTATCTCAAACTACTACATAGTTAGTGACATGTTTAATTAAGCTATGTTTAATTGGAATTTGATTGTTACCATGAAGATGAGCATTATTTTTTTCATGTGTCACTAAGACCATATGTTTTCCAATATACTCTTTACAGACTCACCTTAACAGTTACCACATGAGAACAAAGAACAAAGAAATTTCATTTCTGTATTTCTCCATTTAGAATTACTTAGAAGAAAGGTCAATAACCACATCAAAATACAGTTCTTTGAGATAAGTACCTTAGCATTGTCAGCACAACATGAAATATTTAAAATATCTGCAACAGGAACTACAATGGGCATTTCGTTCTTAAATTAAGCCACACAATACCAGATATGCCATTTCAATCAATTTCATTGGATTGCATAGCAGTAAAGCATTAAATATACCACTGGGTAACATTGTGAAACTATATTCTCATATCTAAGTTAAAATAATGCAAGGACATACATAACTTGTACTCCTAAAATTCTAGTAAAGAATTTATCTTGTTTTATATTCTTCACCCATAGTTCTTTTATGTCTTTGAATGGGTTTTCTTGTAATCTGTGTTTCATAATTACTCATTTTGTAATGTATGTCATTTTTGAGATTCCACTGTATGCATATGCATTCCCTATCCCACTGCCCCACTGTCTCTCCTGGTATAGTATGCACACTACATTAGCAGAAACAAATATTCCTTCCTTTGGATCTTCAACACTCTGGACATTTTAAAAAAAGGATTTATCTTCTATAAGACAAGTCATCTGCTAAAATATACAGATATAAATAATCTATTTGTAGACAGTCTAATTATATCAGTCCAAATAGAAACAGAATTCCTTCATATTTGGACTCGTTCATTGGCAAATATATGTAAGAAGCTGGCCAAAATATAATTTAATCCCACTGGGATAGCTATTTAAGGAAAACAAAACAAAAATGCTTAGCTTGAACCAATTTTCTTCTATACTCCTCTCTGGGCACATAAATAATAAAAATAACTTATCCCACAGGGATAAATCCATGTCCCCTCACCAACTTTTTCTTCCTCTTTGATTAGGGACAAAACAACTAAGTAGCATAGTTTTCATATAAATTTGCAGTATTTCTAAAATGTTACATAAGAAAATTTTCACTAGTATATTAAGAAAAATTCCAACGTGGTACCACATAATCCACATAATAAAAAGTCAGGCCCAGAGGGAAAACAAAAGGTAAAAAAAAATTGGTTCTAAAAAATCTTCCAACTCTAATGGAATAGCTGGTATTACACAAGTTCTCCAGTCAAAAGCTACAATAAAATCTCAGTTTAGGTTTTTTTAGATTATTTAGGCATTAGAAAGAAATTAAGGCCACCAGGATTAGAGGTACAGATAAAAAAGAGAAGGAAAACACACCGAAGGGAGCTATACTTGTTCAGCTTATTTTTCCCAGTGGAGCATTTGCTACCATTTGCCATTTCATATTGTGAGGTTCAGAGTTTAAGCAGAAAGTGTCTGCCTAGAATATTTGTCAAACATGGGATGAAAAGGTAAAAATATAATGGCTATCAAGGTAGGTCAGACCCAAAGGAACAAGATCTAGAGAAAATGAATTTGTAAAGAAGTGAGGGCAACATTCTTTTCCTTGAGGCATCTGTCAAGCATGAATCTTCCAAGGTGTAAGAGACTGAAGAACTAAGAAGAAAGCAAGCGAAAAGGTAAAGAAAACTTTTAGCAGTCTCACAACACCAGAAGAACACAAATTGGAAATTAGAATTTGCTGAGGAAGAGGGGCAATGGTAACACTCAAAATTTTCAGGAATATGGGAAAATGTTACAGCTCTTACAAAGCTTGAAACCTATTCTCAAACTTTATCAGTCCCTGCTTAGACTAATGAAATCTGCCCTTACACTAACTACTCACTAGAATAATTAAATATTCTTTGAGGAAGATAATGTCATATAGAGCTTCTTATCTTGGTAGTCTTTTATATACAATGTTTAGAATTAAAAAAAATCTACAAGAGAAGAGCACCAAATGATCAAAAAACAAGAGAAGGAATAAATGCTAGAAACAGACCCACAGATGATCTAAATAGTGAAGTGATAAAACAGAAACTTAAAAATAATTGTAATTAATATGTTCAATAAAATAGATGACAAGATAGTTTCAGAAAATATGGGAATATATATAAAATAATCAAATGGTAGTTCCAGAACTGAAGGGTACAATAACTGAAATTTAGTACTCAGTGGGATAAATTACCAGATTAGATATAAAAAAAAAAACAACAAAGTAGGTCAGTAGAAAATAACCAGACTGAAAAACAAAGAGAAAATGCATGTGTAGAAGAGAAAGAGAGAAGAGGGAACATGGGACTGAAGCAGTAGTTGAAACATTGGCAAAACATTTTCCAAAGCTGTAGAAAGATATCAAGATACAGTTTTACAAAGAACTACTGCTCTCCAATATTATAAATACCCAAAATATCACATCTAGGCACACCTTAGTAAAACTGATGAAAAATAAAAGGAAGAGAAAATCTTAGAAACAACCAGAATAAAGAATAAAATCCCATGTTATTTGACTTTTCAGACTAGCAGTAAAGGACTCTCATTTTTTTTCATTTTCTTTCCTTAGAGTGATCTGCTTCTCTAACAATTCATCTTAAAATCCCTTATCTGAGAAACTTGTAAAAAATATAAACGTAAATAACTGAGTGGGAAGTCATCAGAGAGGGAGACAAACCATGAGAAGCTTTAACTATAGGAAACAAATTGAGGGTTGCTGGAGGGTAGGTGGGTGGGGGAATGGGGTAATTGGGTGATGGGCATTAAGGAGGGCATGTGAAGTGATGAGCACTGGGTGTTATACATATCAACTGATGAATTATTGAAACTATATCTGAAACTAATGATGTACTATATGTTGGCTAATTGAATTTAAATAAAAAATGTCTATGGCTGGGTAATTTGAATGACAAATAATTACATTTTTTTTTAAATCAGCTTGAGGACACTTAATCATTTCCCCTTTTCTAGCATGAATTCTCCCATTTATAATTTTACTTCAAAAATTAGGAGTTGACTTTTGTTTCTTAATTGATTGGGAATTTTAACCTTTGAGACCAATTCTTGAACTTAATTTGTCATTGTCTCATGACATTTTAGAACTTCTTGCAAATATATCCCCCACTGACTCAATATACAAACTTTGACATTCTTAAATTCACAGTGACCGTGAAACGTGAATCTTTGTTTTAGGTCATAATACCATTATAAAATATATGTAAGGATGTAGGGAAGAATTATTTTACATTTAGGAATATAAAACTATATTTTAAAGTAGAAATATTCTTTTTTTAAGATTTATTTATTTATTTACTTGAGAGGGAGAGAGATTGAGAGCATGAATGGGAAGGACAGAGGGAGAGGGAGAGAGAATCCCAAGCAGTCTCTGTGCTCAGTGCGGAGCCCAATGTGGGGTTCGATATCACAACCTGAGCTGAAACCAAGGGTCAGGCACTTAACTGACTGTGCCACCCAGGTGCCCCTTAAGTAGGAATATTCTTAAAGAATTATACAGTAGCTCATCATTCTGGTTTCTATTTAAATCAAATTTGAAAGAAAAATTGTCATTTCTTTTAGATTTATATTTTGCTAATTTTTCATTGGGACAGGCTTTCATTTAAATAAGATGGAAAAAAACAATGGTCAATATGAGGAACAAAGACTGGTGGAAGAGTAAACAAAAAGGCAATTGAGGAAATAATTTAGGAAATTATGGTAAGAAAGGAGTTATTTAAGTACAATATAAAAGGGAAAGAGTCAGTAGTAGGCATTCAGATTCAACAAATAGTTTTGAACCTCTATGGGCTTGCCTATGTACTGGGCTCTGAACAAAAAGAAAAAGCCTTCTGGGGGCGCCTGGGTGGCTCAGTTGGTTAAGCGACTGCCTTCGGCTCAGGTCATGATCCTGGAGTCCCGGGATCGAGTCCCGCATTGGGCTACCTGCTCGGCAGGGAGTCTGCTTCTCCCTCTCCTGCTCCCCCCTCTTGTGCTCTCTCTCTCAAATAAATAAATAAAATCTTTAAAAAAAAAAAAAAGAAAAAGCCTTCTGCTTTCAAGGAACTTATATTGTAGTTGTCATATATCAGTTAAGATTAGGTTGTCTGCATTAAAAAAATATTTAATAAGATTTTAAAAATCACATTGTTTTTCTCTAACACAAAATAAAACCGAATTTAACCCAGTACTGGTTAAATTCCTACCTCCAGGCAATTTACTGTTCAGAAGAGCTGCTATGGCACCAGCCTTCACATCGATTACCAGACAGCAAGAAGGGGGAAGAGGAAAAAAGCAAAGGGAAATATTATCCCTTAAGGAACTAACCATACTAGAGTCTCTTCCCCAAACTTCTAACTTTTAACTCATTAGTCAGGACGTAGTCATGTTGATGATGTGGGAAACAAAGGCAAAAGAAACAAATTAAATGTCCTTACTATTTACAGCCCATTGACAAGTCCCTGAAACAGGTAGAGTGACCTTCCTCTGGGAGCTCAGTTGCCTCAATGTTAATACTTTGCTAAGGGCAAAAGGCAATCTTAGCTTAACATTATCCCAACTCCCCAGGATCCTTTAAGTCTATTTTAACATATAAAAATTCCTTTGGAAACTTCCTTTACCTCTACCTCCCAAGATATATGTTAGCAACCATCCCCCAAACACATGGCTCACCAAGATACAGCTGAAGGATCTCATGACTAGGGTTTTATTAGATAGTAACACATGACATTTCCTAACAATAGCTAGCCCTCTCAAGGTCCTGGAAATCTTGCTTCCAAAATTCCTTAGAGACTTATGCTATCCCTAACCCCCTCCCAACTTGAAAGTATATAATCAGCCATTCCTCATGACCCCAGTGCAGTTCCTCCTGCCCATAGTTTCTGTCCCTATACTTTAATAAAACCACCTTTTTACACCAAAGATGTCTCAAGAATTCTTTCTTGGTCATCGGCTCCGAATCCCAAACATTTCCTACATCACTGACACCTTTAGCTGCAAGGAAGAGTGGGAAATGACACATTGTTGTCAGGCATATCACTGCTCCAAATAATACTAGATTGTTTGCTCTTAAAGCAGAAAGGGAGAGTGGATATTATGTAGGGATCCAGTAGGCTCTATCATGGATAGACACATGTGAACATGGTTATTTTAATAATATATTACTCAATGTCATATGTTGGCAGAATTATTAAGTAGCCCAAAGTGGTCTTTGATTATTATTTTATAATTATTTGCTTATTATGATCTTTAAACCATGGATATATTTATAATGATAAGAAAAAATAAAGAGACTTATGTTGGCTGAGAGAGTCTATTTTCTCCTAGTTGGCCCTATCAGTTATTGTTCATCTAAATCCACTTTTATTTTGTTCCATTCCCTAAGAGCATACTTTTTTGGGAAACTGAGAAAATTATTTAAACTCCGACTTGACTTACAGAACTACTTGCAGATGTTGTCTTTGAACATTTAGGAGACTAATGAGAGCTGCATGCTAATCTCATTAGATTATTCACAAATAAGAGCAATAAATTTATATTCTTAATAGTTTAAGACCCAGAGATTTGGCATAAGACACCGCCAACTCAACCCTTTTCCAGTTACTCATATTAAGGGCATATCTAAATAAGTTCCAAAAGCACCTTAAAGTTTCAATTCCATTATAATTCTTTCCTGTGGCTAGTTACTGGTAGCAGAAGGACTGAGTTTCTCTTGTGCGTACTAGTTTTATAAAGTTAAACTCTGTTAGAGTAGCAGTAAGGAATATACTGATTGCTTCTCAGCTCCTACTTCCCTCCCTCACACTATTAAAAAATAAATTAATGGTTAGGTCCTTCTCTGAATCAATCATACAATTTTCTGAATACAGGAATTTTACAATTTGTAACATGCTTTCCCTTGTAGTGTCTCACTTTATTCTCACAATTGTCCTATAAAGTATAACAATTTGCAGTTAATATCCCTGTTGTACTATATCTGAGGTTCTGAGAGATGATATGAATTGCTCAAGTCACTTGGCCTATGAATAACAAAATTTGAACTATGGCTTATTTAAAAACATTTCTTTTCCACTGTTATTATTTTCCTTTTTATCTACCCACAAATTGTCAGTAAAATTATTTTCCTATGTTGCTGTTACCAATACAAAGGAAAAAATCTTTTTTCTAGGTTGCTTCTGCTCTACCCTCTTTTAATTACATTCATACACATTCTCACATCTCTCGCTTTTCTTCCCTTCCAGAGCAATTTGTTTTGTAGCTATCCCTTAATTAATGCCTATTCTTCACCCATTGGTATAAAGGGCAGGAATGAAATATCAAAACTTGCTTTGTAATTGTAGATTCACTCCTGCTGTGAGGCTCAATGAAAGGAATAAAATTTCAATTAAGCAATTACCAAAGAGTGCCACTGAAAGCCTCAGGAGTGCAACTGTTCCTCTCCATGATTTTTGCAGCCCTCATTGACCATATGTTGAATTTCCATTTTCCATGGTTTCCTCTCAGGCGGAAATCTCCACATATTGACATGTGTGTAATGGAGGGGCACCACGTGAGGTCCAGTTTTGTATTTATCCAAGCCCACTTGCTTCAATGTCTGTGACAAGAGTAGAATGAGTACCAGCAAGAGGCCGGACATTTTCGATGCCCTGTCAAAGCCTGGCTGTTCTTGGTCCTGTGATGATATGGAAATGGCTCCCTTCTTATTGTGCAAGCCAAACTCACATGTGGATTAGCCCTTTGAACACCAAGTCCATTTCTTTGCTTTCATTGTTAGTACTTGTAAACCAGACTCTGCGTAGAGAGCAGACACTCCGGTTTCCAACCACATAGACCAACTTAGGAGAGCCTAAGAGAGGAGAGCACATAGAGTCAGATCCCCTTCAAGATACCAAAGAAGCAAAGTTTAATCTTGTTTTCCTGTCTTTAAAGTCACAGACTTTAGTTTCCAGCAAGTTGTGAGCACAAACTATCACTCTATAGATACTCAAGGCACTTGGAATCACTCACCCCATGTCCACCCACTGGAATTAATTTGGAGTAACAGTATGTTCTCTGGATATTTCTTAGTTTTTTTCAGTGCCTTTGCTCCAAGATTATAAAGCACACATTTAAAAAACATGAATAGTTCTAAAGGTGAATATAATGCTTTAATACTAATGTAATATGCTACTACTAATAATATGCTACATTTGCATTGTGATTTAAATTTGTTTACATACTGTATGTTTTTAAGTAATAAGTACACTGATTTTCTCTGCATCCAATGAAATTTGAGTAAAGATACAGAAAGTTTTATCATAAAGGTTTAGTATTTTCATATCATTTTTCTTTCTCTGCATTGCTTGACCTTGATGTTTAAGAAATAGACACATGTGGAAGCAGTAGTGATCTTTTGTATTCTTTTATAAATGGGGATCTAGGTTTCTGAAGCAGAAGTACTCAGGAGTTTATTTTTAAACATTAATACCATTGAAAATATACTGAATACCTTAAAAAATGTTACAAAGAGGGTTAAAGAAAGAACTAGATTTTTAAAAAACACGAACAATAAAAAGAAATATTAATTGAATCTTCTCCAATCCCTATCCACAATACGTGAGCCTGCAGAAGTAAACACAGACCATACTACCCTTTGCTAATGGGATTTTGATGGCGCCCTGTAGGACCAAGCCCATAGTCTTCACTGTTGTATTCCAAACACTAATGGTCTGACCCATTCCTTGTTTAACTTCTCCATTTCCACTCTCTCACTTGAAGTTCCAGTAATAACAGTTTACTGGAATTTCCTGAACAGTTTTAAGTATCTACATCATTTTCGTAATTTTTTTCAGCCTACAATGATTACAATGATCTTCCTCTGTTGATTGAGTTGTAGTCCCCCAAAAAGGTATGTTGAAGTTGTAATCCCTAGTATCTCAGAATGTGACCTTATTTAGAAATAAGGTTAATATAGCTATGATTAGTTAAGATGAGGTCATACTGGAATAGGGTGGGCCACCAATGCAGTATGACTGGTGTGCTTACTCATAAGATGACAGCCATATGAAGATCAAACACACAGGGAGAGGTGATGTATCTACAAGGACTGTCAACTGTCACCAAAAGCCAGGTGAGAGGCATGGAATAGATTCTCCTTCATAGGCTTCAGAAGAAACCAACCCTGTTGACACTTTGATTTTGGACTTCTAGCTTCCAAAAATATGAGAGAATAAATCTTTGGTGTTTTAAGCTACCCAACATGTGGTGTTTTGTTACAGTAGCCCTAGGAAATGAATATATCCTCCATCTCCAACTGCTATTGTCTGCCCATTCTCTAGAGCAGTTTAAATGTAATTGCAATTTTCCCTGATACCTCCCTAAAGGAACTGTTGCTTCTTGTATCAGGAATCTCTTATGCCTACCTCATTTCCTCTCAGCCTATGGTGTTACTCTAGCCATTTGTATGGTAACCAGCTGCCTACAGACACAACCTGACAGCACCTCATTCAATTGCAGTGCCTATCTTTGTTTCTTCCCCTAACCTTCTCTTCTTCCACCAAGTGGGACTTCTCCAGGCTGCAGGGACTGTTCAGTCCTACCAACACATGCACAAATTTAAAAGAGCAAAGGAGTTAACGCACATAGGAATACTGGCCAGCTGCAAGCCAGTGAACTTATACTCCTCTGTAATGTTCCTTGGATGGACAGTTCTGAGACACATTTTACACAGTGGCTTGTAGGACTGAGCAGAACTGAGTCCACAGAAAACCAGTTCAGCAATACAGCTTTAGATTGATTTTCTCTCCACTTCTGTTTCATGTTTTTTTCCAGTTCTCTACTTTTTGAGGTCACTTTCTGAAATAATTCAGTGTCACAAAAGCTTTAGTCTTAAACTCTACTTTGAGGGTAGAAGGTAAGCAGGCTAAGATATTTTCCCACTTTATACTGACTTTGCACTGTAAATTTCCACATGGAAAACTCCGCTTTGCACTTGGTTATTTGTATATGCATATGAATCTCCTGAAAATTCAATTATCTTGTGAGGCCCTGGCTGCTGTGGCTATGAGGGATGTTTTGTGATCCAGTTTCATCTAATGTAGGGCCCTTCAACTAATCAAAAACCAGCAATAGCAGACTCTAATGCTACATATCTGAATATGTAAAGGTAACAACTCAACCTAATAAATTGTTAAATGAAATATGTAACTTTCTTCTACTTTGACACATGTATCTTCATAATGACATAGAAGGACACGTTAAATTCAGGAAACTTAGATTTTTTTTTTTTGAGTCCCACACCAGAACATGGCATGGAGAGAGAGCCAATACTTGGCCTGTTCCCCTTTTCTTTGTATCATACCCCAAACACCATTCCACTTTGTCTTGTACTGTGCATGAATGTGGACTCCCCATCCAACTCTACCTCTTTGAGTCTAGGGATATACACACAATGTTTCAGTCTGCCCTCAAGAGGATAGAACTTGGCAGAAAACTCAGGACTGCTGGATATGGAATTCTGAGATCCAGAGGATCTAGATCATGATTCATGAGAGGGTATGTGAACTCTGGATGGGCATATCACAAAGAATTGTCAAGAAGTTTGTTCAATAAGGAATGTTTGTTTCATGAAGAATTACTGTCAAGCTAAAAAGGGCAGTAACAAATTCCTGAAATCTTAGTGTTTGTGACCAAAAAACGTAAATAAAATAAATAAATGAAACCACACTATTCAACATAAAAAGATCTTTGAAAATAGGGGATACAGCTTATTCTTAGGTAAGCTAGAAGAAAATCATATAGTGCTTCATGGAACACTGAAAAAGCAGCTCACTGCCCATTGACATAGTTCTAGGTAATCCTTTCATTATTCTTGAGCATTCCAGCATACCAGGTCAAATACAGAGTAGGGTAATCCCAGAACCCCTGTGGTATAAAGATAAGTACAGAGGGCAGCCTGCAGGCTTGCCTCTGTCTCTGCCATCTCCCAATGCTGTCCCAAACTTTGGCAAGATTAGCTGGATTCTATTTTCTGACTCTGAACAATTTTTTTAAAAGATTTTATTTATTCATTTGAAAGAGAGAGCAAGCATTGCAGGGAGGGACAGAAGGAGAAGGGACAAGCGGACTCCCCACCCAGCAGGGAGTCTGACTTGGGGCTTGATCTCAGGACCCAGAGATCATGACCTGAGCCAAGGGCAGATGCTTAACCATCTGAGCCACCCAGGCACCCCCAACTCTGAACAATTTTAATGACATTTTGTTTCCCTCCAGTTAAAAAATTTACCATGATGAGCACTAGGTGTTATATACAACTAATGAATCGTTGAACAATACATCAAAAACTAATGATGTACTATATGTTGGCTAACTGGACATAAAAAAAAAGGATGGAAAAAGATATATTATACAAAAAAAAAAGTTTACCATGTTTTATTTTGTTTTGTTTTTCCTATTTGTGTATATATTTGAGTATCTTCTTTATATACCCTATCAGTAATTTGAAAATAGCTACATTGATACACTATTAAGCAACTCCATACACTCAGTTTTTTGATAAATGGTATATAATAAATAAAATTTTAAAAAGGATTTTGTCTTGCACTCAAAGGATATACCTCGTAAAGCTATATGAATTCAAAACTTCATTACTATTATTTAGTACTGAGTGAACTTTTACTCATCAGTCAATTGTCTTGCATATGTTCTTTTCCATCAACTCATAGTATTTATAATTCATCCATACCAAATAGTGTTTACTAAGTGCCTCTCTAGATAACACGTTCACTATGCAGTCAAGATTACTTTCTCCATTCCAACCAGACTGCACCAGTTAAGCACCAATTCAGATTTCTGAATAATTTGGGTTCTAGATTGAACAAACTTTTTATTCATATAGAATAGCACACTAAGTTAATTTAAGAATTGTCCCAATACAGGAATGCTAGCAAACTATCACCAAAATTTTTATAAATGTGTAGTTGAACACAAAGGAAAGAAAGATCTTCAAGATCTTCAAGTGTCACCAATAAAGAAGGAAGAGAAAATATGAATGGGAAAGTAAGAGAATGGGTGCTGTGGCTGTGTGGTAGGAAATTGGAGCAGGTGACAAGCTTCAGACTCTAGAAGAAGGGAACTGTAAATGAAATCTTGACCTAAAGCCAGAACATTAAAATGACTTTCCTTCAAACCAGAATACTCTTAGGCTTTCAGGGAGAATGCATGAAAACTTTCTTAAGGATATTTGGAGGTGGATGGTTTTAAACTAATTGCTTTCCAATTCTCAGCATCCTAAAATTGATCATTTATAGAATGTCTGGGATTTAAAAAAATGTTTATGCCTAAAATGAATCTGTCTGGCATATGCTGGTTCTCAGTTTTGCCTCCCTTTTCATAATTGCCCTTTCCCAAATAACAAAAGACAAATTCTATGTCTCTTCTAACACTGACCTTAGTAAAGGGCTTTGGCCAAAAGTGTGACCGCCTCCGTGCCAAACAAAATGGCCATAGGAAGATTGATGTTGGTGTTGGGCAAATGAGCATTTAATGACTAGGTAACTAATCTTTTCACAAATCAGATAGTATTTTATTCATTATTCTTAATTATATTGAAGCAGGATCTACTTAGCATTCAGCTTCACATCAAAAATAAATATTGATGACAGTATTTTCTGCCATGTAACTCAGAATGAGTTAGTTCAATTGTGTGTCAATGCTATAACAGTTCCCATCTACTTATTTATGTGAACTTGGATTTTCAGCATTTATATCTATTCAATAATTTTAAGTTATAATTATTACTAAGCCCTGTTTCATATTAGAAATATATAACATTCATCAATGGATACATAAACTCATAAACTAATTTTTAAAAATTGCACATAGAGCAATGCATTTCTTTCTCTTTCTTTTTTCTTTTTTGTCTAATAATTATCAACAGTTATTTTGCTACTGGCTTCCTAAAAAGGGCTGTAATAATAGCTCAACTCAAAAGAAAATAATACTTAAAACTAAGAGCCTTATGATTTCAAGAAATAAAAAATGAAAATATAAATTTGTAATCTTATTTTTCCCTACAGAGATAGGATAATCAGTTAAAGACATGGAAGTCTGTGTACAATCCATTCTGAATTTTTTTCTCTTCATTTTAAATCTTTGTGCATACCATACTTTCTAATGGAATGTCTTTTTATTTTTCTTTTGCATAGGTAACACCTACTTTGAAAAACCATTTTTAAATTCCAACTACAGGCTAGGCTGTTTTATGTGGTTAAATGCCAGGTTTGGTAAAGCTAAGTTTATGCTACCAATAATTTCCAATGGGACCCTTGGGCTATAATGTAAGGACCGCAAAGTGACCACTGCATAGGCTAATGGAATGTAAGAATAATGCATTTAAGAATTTAAGTATGATATTTTTAAAAGATTTTATTTATTTATTTGACAGAGAGAGACACAGCGAGAGAGGGAACACAAGCAGGGGGAGTGGCAGAAGCAGAGG
This sequence comes from Mirounga angustirostris, assembly GCF_029215605.1. Classification (NCBI taxonomy): domain Eukaryota; kingdom Metazoa; phylum Chordata; class Mammalia; order Carnivora; family Phocidae; genus Mirounga; species Mirounga angustirostris. Next base: position 109,553,256 of record NW_026991709.1, read on the forward strand.
GAGAAGGAGAAGCAGGCTCCTGGCCGAGCGGGGAGCCCGATGCGGGGCTCGATCCCAGGACCCCGGCATCATGACCCGAGCCGAAGGCAGACGCGTAACGGCTGAGCCACCCAGGTGCCCCAAGTATGATGGTTTTAGTCAAAAAGTAGAATTTTACTAAAATTCAACTTTGCCTTTATTTAAAAATCTAGCAATAGACATAAGAGCATTGGCACATGTTTTTGGATTTGGCCCTGAGTAAAAGGTAAAGTTGGTTATGTTCCTTATATACACAGTACATAAATATTTGATTCCAATGACTAATGGCCTATACTATATTCTAGTATTTATTCTGTAACATTTAAGTTCTACTCTCTTACACCTGATTGGCTAAAGAATGGCAAGATAACATTACTGATACTAAAGACAATAATGTAATGAGCTTGTAAGAGCATCACAAAGTGCTACTGAATTTGTTCAATTTACCTTGCATAATTCAGATTTACTCTATTTTGTCAAAAAGTGCCTTTCATGCATTTTTTTCCTCTGCATGTGTTTAGACTAGAGTACAGTGTAACAGGGTTATTACATTCATAAGGAAATTTTACATGTACCTTTCTGTGATGAAAGCTTGTTGACCTTAGTCAACTTTAGCCAAAAGTTTCCTGAGGACTGCGTCATGTATTAATAGGAAGTAAACAAGGCACTTGCAATAAAGGCTAAGGAAATATTGATATTACCATGTATTCTATATGGAAATATACCTTGGCTGACATTTCAGAGATGTATAAAGATTTTTTTAAAGACTTCAGAACCAGTTGTTTGGCCTGTATATACAGTTCTCTCAGTTTTAGCACATTTTGAGGTGAAGTGATTATACTTCACACATCCTGTAATTGATATAGCAACTACCCAACTAGACTAACTTACATTTCTTTTTCCAACCTAATTAATTCAGAGAGATCAAAATTCAGTGGGGGGAAAACCCACACAAAAGAAGCCAAGGAAAAATTTCCAATAATTCATCAGAATCATTCACAATGCAATTATACATAGAAACAGTTATTAAAAAATGAATCTGAAAAACTCCTGGTAAATTTGGAGGGAAAGATGTCATATACTCCATGAGTGTAAATCTTATGATGAGTTCTTAAACCATTTTTTAAAAAGATTTATTTATTGGGCGCCTGGGTGGCACAGTTGGTTAAGTGACTGCCTTCAGCTCAGGTTATGATCCTGGAGTCCCGGGATCGAGTCCCATATCAGGCTCCTTGCTCAGCGGGGAGCCTGCTTCTCCCTCTGACTCTCTTTCCTCTCGTGCTCTCTGTCTCTCATTTTCTCTCTCAAATAAATAAATAAAATCTTTAAAAAAAAAAGATTTATTTATTTATTTCAGAGAGAGAAGGAGGGAGAAAGAGAGAGAGCGTGCGTGCATGTTCACGTACACTAGCAGGGGCAAGGGCAGAGGGAGAGGAAGAGGGAGAAAGAGAATCTCAAGCAGACTCCAGAGTTTGGAGCAGGGCTCCAAACCATGACTCTGACGTCATGACCTGAGCAGAAACCAAGAGTCACATGCATGACCTACTGAGCCACCTAGGTGCCCCTTAAATCATTTGTGTTTAGACAAATTCACTATATGGCAGCTCATGTTTCCTCCAAGTAAAGACTAATTAAAAACTATTTAGGGAAAATTTGGGATAGCAATGTTTAACAATGTTGGTGCTACTCAGCTCATAAGGTCTAACTGGTATGAAAACAGAAGAGGGGTGCCTGGGTGGCTCAGTTGGCAAGTGTCTGACTCTTGATTTCAGCTGGGATCATGATCTCAGGGTCCTGAGATCCAGCCTGGAGTCAGGCTCCTTCCTCAGTGGGGAGTCTCCTTAAGGATCTCTCCCCATCTCTCTGACCCTCACAAGCCTCTCCCCCTGCTGTCACACACACACTCTCTCTCTAAAATAATATAATTTTTTAAAAAAGAAAAAAATTGGGTGCCTGGGTGGCTCAGTTGGTTAAGCGACTGCCTTCGGCTCAGGTCATGATCCTGGAGTCCCGGGATCGAGTCCCGCGTTGGGCTCCCTGCTCGGCAGGGAGTCTGCTTCTCCCTCTGACCCTCCCCCTTCTCATGTGCTCTCTCTCTCTCATTCTCTCTGTCTCAGATAAATAAATAAAATCTTTAAAAAAAAAAAAAGAAGAAAATTGACCCATGATATTTTTAATGTTAAATTCTCATGAAGACAATATTATTGACATAAAATTTCATATTGCCTTATTTTTTCCTACTTATAAAAGTAAGCAAAAGTTAAAATTCAAATGTTAAGGAAATGAATAAAAGGAATAAAAGTCCTCCATAATCCCATTAGTTTCTGACTATACAGTCCTTCAGCTTTTTTCTATACATATTACTAATATTGTTATTGTTCTATTTTTAGAGAAAGATGTCAGACACTACAGACTGTTCTGAAATTTGACATTTCTCATTTAGCAACATTTGAACATTTTTTTCATGATACTAAATTTAAATCTATCTCATTATGTTTAATGGCTTCATGCTACTCCATTAAATGGGTCGATCATAGTTTTTCTCTACTGATGGAAATTTGAGTTCTTAATTATCAAAGTGATGCAGAAGTGAATGTATGTTATCATACTTTGGCACTTATTTCTGGAGGATAAATATCTAGTGTGAAATGTTATGCCATGGATATGATCATCTTAGATTTAATAAATATTTCTAAAATATTTTTGAATTAATGTTACACTGAATATAACAACCAAAGTATTAAAATGTCCCTTTCCTGTTCCTCAGGGATCTCTATTTTATTTATTTTAATTGAATAAATTGGGGCTGTATAACATTAAGCCTTCTTATTCACCATTTCTTCAGGTTGCCGTTCATGTTTGTTTGACAAGTTTTAGGTATAGAAACAGAGCACATAAATTTCTATACAATTTATATACACAGAATATTGTCACTAACTGCTAAACTCTCATGTTTTTGTTCCAAGCGTTATTTGCATAACATTTTGCTTATTAGATGAGTTCTTTTTGAATATTAATATGTTAATGGAGACAACATAGAAGTCTTTCATATTTACTTTTGTGTTCTAAGCACAAATAACATTTGGCATATGTTGGGTGCTCAATAAATTCTTACTGAATAGGTTAATGAAAGTTATTTACCCTTATGAATAAAGAAAACAATAGAGCACTACATCTATTTTTTCCTTAACATATATTGCATTATTTGTTTCAGAGGTACAGATCTGTGATTCAACAGTCTTGCACAATTCACAGCACTCACCATAGCACATACCCTCCCCAATGTCTATCAGCCAGCCACCCCATCCCTCCCACCCCACCCCCACTCCAGCAACCCTCAGTTTATTTCCTGAGATTAAGAATTCCTCATATCAGTGAGGTCATATGATACATGTCTTTCTCTGATTGACTTATTTTGCTCAGCATAACACCCTCCAGTTCCATCCATGTCGTTGCAAATGGCAAGATCTCATTTCTTTTGATGGCTGCATAATATTCCATTGTGTATATATACCATATCTTCTTTATCCATTCATCTGTCGATGGACATCTTGGCTCTTTCCACAGTTTGGCTATTGTGGACATGGCTGCTATAAACATCAGGGTGCACGTACCCCTTCGGATCCCTACATTTGTATCTTTGGGGTAAATACCCAGTAGTGCAATTGCTGGATCATATGGTAGCTCTATTTTCAACTTTTTGAGGAACCTCCATACTGTTTTCCAGAGTGGCTGCACCAGCTTGCATTCCCACCAACAGTGTAGGAGGGTTCCCCTTTCTACGCATCACTGCCAACATCTGTCGTTTCCTAACTTGTTAATTTTAGCCATTCTGACTGGTGTGAGGTGGTATCTCATTGAGGTTTTGATTTGGATTTCCCTGATGCCAAGTGATGTTGAACACTTTTTCATGTGTCTGTTGGCCATTTGGATATCTTCTTTGGAAAAATGTCTGTTCATGTCTTCTGCCCATTTCTTGATTGGATTCTTTGTTCTTTGGGTGTTGAGTTTGATAAGTTCTTTATAGATTTTGGATACTAGCCCTTTATCTGATATGTCATTTGCAGATATCTTCTCCCATTCTGTCGGTTGTCTATTGGTTTTGTTGACTGTTTCCTTTGCTGTGAAAAAGCTTTTTATCTTGATGAAGTCCCAATAGTTCATTTTTGCCCTTGCTTCCCTTGCCTTTGGCGATGTTTCTAGGAAGAAGTTGCTGTGGCTGAGGTCGAAGAGGTTGCTGCCTGTGTTCTCCTTTAGGATTTTGATGAACTCCTGTCTCACATCTTTCAACCATTTTGAGTCTATTTTTGTGTGTGGTGTAAGGAAATGGTCCAGTTTCATTCTTCTGCATGTGGCTGTCCAATTTTCCCAACACCATTTGTTGAAGAGACTGTCTTTTTTCCATTGGACATTCTTCTCTGCTTTGTCAAAGATTAGTTGACCATAGAGTTGAGGGTCCATTTCTGGGCTCTCTATTCTGTTCCATTGATCTATGTGTCTGTTTTTGTGCCAGTACCATACTGTCTTGATGATGACAGCTTTGTAATAGAGCTGGAAGTCCAGAATTGTGATGCCACCAGCTTTGCTTTTCTTTTTCAAGATTCCTCTGGCTATGCGGGGTCTTTTCTGGTTCCATACAAATTTTAGGATTATTTGTTCCATTTCTTTGAAAAAAGTGGATGGTATTTTGATGGGGATTGCATTGAATGTGTACATTACTCTAGGTAGCATTGACATCTTCACAATATTTGTTTTTCCAATCCATGAGCATGGAACATTTTTCCATTTCTTTGTGTCTTCCTCAATTTCTTTCATGAGTATTTTATAGTTTTCTGAGTACAGATCCTTTGCCTCTTTGGTTAGATTTATTCCTAGGTATCTTATGGTTTGGGGTGCAATTGTAAATGGGATCGACTCCTTAATTTCTCTTTCTTCTGTCTTGTTGTTGGTGTATAGGAATGCCATTTATTTCTGTGCATTGATTTTATATCCTGCCACTTTACTGAATTCCTGTATGAGTTGTAGCAGTTTTGGGGCGGAGTCTTTTAGGTTTTCCACATAAAGTATCATATCGTCTGCAAAGAGTGAGAGTTTGACTTCTTTGCTGATTTGGATGCCTTTTATTTCTTTCTTTGTCTCATTGCTGTGGCTAGGACTTCTAATACTATGTTGAATAGCTGTGGTGATAGTGGACATCCCTGCCGCGCTCCTGACCTTAGGGGGAAAGCTCTCAGTTTTTCCCCATTGAGAATGATATTCGCTGTAGGTTTTTCATAGATGGCTTTTATGATATTGAGGTATGTATCCTCTATCCCGATACTCTGAAGAGTTTTAATCAAGAAAGGATGCTGTACTTGTCAAATGCTTTTTCTGCATCTATTGAGAGGATCATATGATTCTTGTTCTTTCTTTTGTGGATGTATTGTATCACGTTGATTGATTTGTGTATGTTGAACCAACCTTGCAGCCCAGGGATAAATCCCACTTGGTCGTGGTGAATAATCCTTTTAATGTACTGTTGGATCCTACTGGCTAGTATTTTGGTAACAATTTTTGCCTCCATGTTCAAGGATATTGGTCTGTAATTCTCCTTTTTGATGGGGTCTTTGTCTGGTTTTGGGATCAAGGTAATGGTGGCCTCATAAAACGAGTTTGGAAGTTTTCCTTCCATTTCTATTTTTTGGAACAGTTTCAGAAGAATAGGTATTAATTCTTCTTGAAATGTTTGGTAGAATTCCCCTGGGAAGCCATCTGGTCCTCGGCTCTCGTTTCTTGGGAGATTTTTGATGACTGCTTCAATTTCCTTAGTGGTTATAGGTCTGTTCAGGTTTTCTATTTCTTCCTGATTCAGTTTTGGTAGTTGATACATCTCTAGGAATGCATCCATTTCTTCCAGATTATCTAATTTGCTGGCATAGAGTTGCTCATAATATGTTCTTATAATTGTTTGTATTTCTTTGGTGTTGGTTGTGATCTCTCCTCTTTCATTCATGATTTTGTTGATTTGGGTCTTTTTCTTTTTGATAAGTCTGGCCAGGGGTTTATCAATCTTGTTAAGTCTTTCAAAGAACCAGTTCCTAGTTTTGTTGATCTGTTCTACTGTTCTTTTCATTTCTATTTCATTGATTTCTGCTCTGATCTTTATTATTTCTTTTCTCCTGCTGGGTTTAGGCTTTATTTGCTATTTTTTCTGTAGCTCCTTTAGGTGTAGGATTAGGTTGTGTATTTGAGCCTTTTCTTGTTTCTTAATAAAGGCTTGTATTGCTATATACTTTCCTCTTAGGACTGCCTTTGCTGCATCGCAAAGATTTTGCGTAGTTGTGTTTTCATTTTCATTTGTTTCCATGAATTTTTTTAGTTCTTCTTTAATTTCCTGGTTGACCCATTCATTCTTTAGTAGGATGCTCTTTAGCCTCCATGTATTTGAGTTCTTTCCGACTTTCCTCTTGTGATTGAGTTCTAGTTTCAAAGCATTGTGGTCTGAAAATAGGCAGGGAATGATCCCAATCTTTTGGTACCAGTTGAGACCTGGTTTATGACCCAGGATGTGATCGATTCTGGAGAATGTTCCATGGGCACTAGAGAAGAATGTGTATTCCGTTGCTTTGGGATGGAATGTTCTGAATATGTCTGTGAAGTCCATTTGGTCCAGTGTGTCATTTAAAGTCTTTATTTCCTTGTTGATCTTTTGCTTAGGTGATCTATCCATTTCAGTGAAGGGGGTGTTAAAGTCCCCCACTATTATTGTATTGTTGTCAATGTGTTTCTTTGCTTTTGTTATTAATTGCCTTATATAATTGGCTGCTCCCATGTTAGGGGCATAGATATTTACAATTGTTAGATCTTCTTGTTGGATGGGCCCTTTAAGTAGGATATAGTGTCCTTCCTCATCTCTTATTACAGTCTTTGGTTTAAAATCTAATTTGTCTGATATAAGGATTGCCACCCCACCTTTCTTTTGGTTTCCATTAGAATGGTAAATGGTTTTCCACCCCCTCACTTTCAATCTGGGGGTGTCTTTGGGTCTAAAATGAGTCTCTTGCAAACAGCATATCGATGGGTCTTGTTTTTTAATCCAATGTGATAGCCTGTGTCTTTTGATTGGGGGCATTTAGCCCATTTACATTCAGGGTAACTATTGAAAGATAGGAATTTAGTGCCACTGTATTGCCTGTAAGGTGACTGTTACTGTATATTGTCTATGTTCCTTTCTGGTCCATGTTGCTTTTAGGCTCTCTCTTTGCTTAGAGGACGCCTTTCAATATTTCTTGTAGGGCTGGTTTTGTGTTTGCAAATTCCTTTAGTTTTTGTTTGACCTGGAAGCTTTTTATCTCTCCTTCTATTTTCAATGACAGCCTAGCTGGATATAGTATTCTTGGCTGCATATTTTTCTCATTTAGTGCTCTGAATATATCCTGCCAGTCCTTTCTGGCCTGTCAGGTCTCTGTGGATAGGTCTGTTGCCAATCTAATGTTTCTACCGTTGTAGGTTACATATCTCTTCTCCCGAGCTGCTTTCAGGATTTTCTCTTTGTCTCTGAGACTCTTAAGTTTTACTGTTAGATATCGGGGTGTTGACCTATTTTTATTGATTTTGAGAGGGGTTCTCTGTGCCTCCTCGATTTTGATTCCTGTTTCCTTCCCCAAATTAAGGAAGTTCTCTGCTATAATTTGCTCCAATATACCTTCTGCCTCTCTCTCTCCTTCTTCTGGGATCCCAAATATTCTAATGTTGTTTTGTCTTATGGTACCGCTTATCTCTCGAATTCTGCCCCATGATCCAGTAGTTATTTATCTCTCTTTTTCTCAGCTTCTTTATTTTCCATCATTTGGCCTTCTATATCACTGATTCTCTCTTCTGCCTCACTTATCCTAGTAGTTAGCACCACCATTTTTGATTGCACCTCATTAATAGCCTTTTTGATATCGACTTCATTAGATTTTAGTTCTTTTATTTCTCCAGAAAGGGTTTCTCTAATAACTTCCATACTTTTTTCAAGCCCAGCTAGTATCTTTAAAGTCATGATTCTGAACTCTAGATCTGACATCATACTAATGTCTTTGTTGAGTAGGTCCCTGGCCGTCGGTACTACCTCTTGTTCTTTTTGTTGAGGTGATTTTTTCCATCTTGTCATTTTGTCCAGAGGAGAATAGATGAATGAGAGAACAAAATGCTAACAGGTTAACAACATCCCCAGAAAATATACTCTAAACAAATCAGAAAAGACTTGAAGCCGGGGGAAAAGAAAGGGAAAGAAATTAAAAAGAAAAAGAAAAAAAAGAAAAAGATAAAAGCAAACAAAAACAGAACAAAACAAAACAAAAAAAACAGAATATGATCAAATATGATCAGGCTGGTGCATAGATCAGTGCCACACACTAGATTTTGGGTGTATTTAGGTCTGTTAGAAGAAAGTGCCTCCCAAAATTTTAAAGAAAGAAAAACTTATATATGTACAAAAATAAGGGTTGGTATGATGAAGGAATGGAATATGACTGTAAAGATGAAAATTATAAAAAAATTTTATAAAAGGAATTGATAAGAAGTTGTTTGAAAAAAGAAAGAGGATTTTAAAAAAAAGAAAAAAAAGGGGGAGAATGTGATCAGGCAGGAGACTAGAACAAAGCCATACACTAGAGATTTAGGGTATATTTTGATCTGTTAGAAGAAACTGTATCTCAACATTTTAAAGAGAGAACAACTTATATATATATATATATATGCAAAAATAAGGGTAACTACTATGAAGGGATAGAATATGACTCTAAAAATGAAAAATAAAAATGTTTTTTTAAAAAAGGGATTGATAAGATGTTGGTTGAAAAAGGGAAAAAAAAAAAAAGACAGTTAAAAAAAATTAACTTTGAAAGACTAAAGAATCATGGTAAAAAGCCATGAATTCTATGTGCAGTATTCCCCTAGCGCTGGAGTTCTGCCGTTCTCATTGATCAGTAAACTTGGTCTTGGCTGGCTGTTCTCGCTGATCTTCTGGGGGAGGGGCCTGTTGCCATGGTTCTCAAATGTCTTTGCTGGAGGCAGAATTGCCCCCACCCTTGCCGGTCTGGGCTAAGTAATCTGCTTGGGTTTGCTCTCGGGAGCTTTCGTTCCCTGCAAGCTCTCCGTACAGCTTTGGAGGAGGAGAGTGAAAATGGCAGCCTCCCAATCTCCCCCCGGAGGAGTCGAGAACTTGGGGCCCCACTCCTCAGTGTGCCCCCAGAGAAAAGCAGTCAGTCACTCCCGTCTCTCCGGTCTCCGGCTGCACTCCGCGCCCCACCCGGCCTGTGACCGCGCGTTTCTATCTCTGGCACCCCACTCAGTGTGGAGTCTCCAAACCCAGCAGATCCCTGCGGTGCACTCCCGCGCTGCTCCTCCCGGGGGAGGAAGGGGAGTCTCCCTGAATCTGCCGCTTTTTGGGTCCCTGCTGGAGGAGCAGTGGCCCGACTGTGCCGCGGATCACGGTTTATGGCAACCCTGAGCTGAGAGCCCAGGCCTCGGCTCCATCTCTGCAGCCAGCTTCCCCGCTCCAATACCTGGGAGTTCTGCTGCACTCAGTCACCCCCGGTCTTTCTGTGACCCTGAGGGTCCTGAGACCACACTATCCCGCGAGGGTTCCACCCCCTGCTTAGCCACTGGAGTGATGTCCCTCAGCAGAGCCGACTTCTAAAAGTTCCGATTTTGGGCTCCACTGCTCTATCACTTGCCAGAAGCGGCCAATGGAGGCCCCCTCCCCCACCGTCTATCCTCCCGAATATCGCCTCGGATTCACTTCTCCGCACGTCCTACCTTCCAGAAAGTGGTCGCTTTTCTGATGAGAGTTGTTGCTATTCTTTTCTTCGATCTCCTGTTGAGTTTGTAGGTGTTCAGAATAGTTTGATCCCTATCCAGCTGAATTGCTGAGACCAGACGAAATGCAGGTGTCCTACTCCTCTGCCATCTTGCTCTGCACCCTGGAACACTAAATGTCTTAAAAAGGGGTGAAGTTGGGTTTCTCGCTGGCCTACCACAATAACTCTTCATTCCATGACACTGCGTTTAATTATCTCAAAGGATTTACTCTGCAGATTTTGTTTCTTCATAGTGGACAGAGGTATCTAGCCTGTTAAAGGGCTATGTCTTTGGCTGCCACCTCTCTGTTTCCTCTCCAGTTCCTCCATCCCTCCGCGTGTATGCAAGTATGACTACACAAGCTGAAATTATGAATCATGCCAGGATTTGTTTAAAAAGCTAAACATTTCAGTGAAAGATTTTCCTGAAATAAGAAACTAAGTATAATTTTCATGAACCACCAATAAAGATCTGATAATGTTATTCACGCTGTAATTTGAAAGTGAAGCAGGAGGAAAATCAGACTGACTCTGCCACTGCATAAATCACTCCCATGGGAGTGAGGGAAGTACTCAGAGAATGGGAAATGGGAAATTCGTGACTCTTCCTGACTCACAGTTCAGTCTAGAGTGAGCTGCAGTCATGATTTTCCAATAACAGCCTCTCACGAAACAGATAAATTTCAGCTCAAAAATAATGCTTTTATTATATTCAAAGTGGTTTGTTTTACGTAAAGACAGTTTATTGAACTGCTGAAATTTGTCACTGAAAACAGCATTTTATACAGATAGGTCTTGGTTAGTCGGATCTTGCTATTGGGAACTGACATGGAACTATAATGTAGATCTCATAATTGATTCTAAGGGGAGGAAGTCAGTATGGATCCAAATCCTCTGGTAGGAAAATAACACCTTCTAACTGAAGAAAACAAATACAAGCATACTCCTAGAGGCATCTCACTCAACCCCCTGGTTTTTTTTCTTCCTGCTGTGTGTATTTGAGTATGAAAGATGTTGTAAATGTAAACTAAGAACCAGTTAGCTTAGACATCATCAGTGATAATCAATGGGATTCCTAGGATTGTGATAGCAGCTGATGAAAATATGCAAACTGAGAAGCTTTAATGTTCTGCTACCACAGTGATTATCAACAGGGCGTGTTTCTCCCACCCTACTACCCCAGTATATTTGGCAATCTCGGACCAATGTTTGGTTGTCACAACTGGTGTGGTGTGAGGGAGGAGTTGCAACTGCATCTACTGTGTTGCTAAACATCTTATAACGCACAGGACGGCCCCCATAACAGATAATTATCCAGCCCAAATGTCAGCAGTACTGCTATTGTGAAACCCTGTGCTAGATCAATGGACAAAATACCAGGTACGTCTTCATAATATGACTTTTGATTCAGAGTGAGATGATTAAGGAAAAGATAAAAATGGCTTCAGATAAATACTGAACTTAAAACTATGCCTTTAAATCACTTTAAATAATATTCACAATGAATGGTAGATCAATGTTGATTAATATTGTTTAAATAATGTTATAAATATGGGGCAACTGTTTAGTATTATTAATTTGCAGAGTTTTGAGTAGAATTTAGCACCTGAGTCTTACACAAATTATGTATCTCTTCATTCAGACCTGTAGACAGTGTTCTACTGGACACTTCACAGCAAATTTCCAGAATGGCAGTTTTTTTTACTATCTAGAATAGATAGATAGATTCCTTTGAGAACTTTGTATAGTAAGCAGACTGGGCGCCGAAGTCTTAGTTTCCCAGAAACTTTCTATAGAATGTGGTCCTAACTGGTTCTTTGTTAGATGTTCTTATGTCAACTTTGGCACCCTAGGTGAAATTCACATGACTCTTCTGACTACAGCTACCTGAATCAGGAAGAGGGGCGTGTGCCGTAGGCACAGTGTGAACAAAATGTCAAAGGTGGGAGTTAACATAATAGATTTAGTCATAGTAGCTTTCTGCTTCCATTTTTAAAAAGATTTTATTTATTTATTTATTTATTTATTTATTTATTTATTTATTTATTTATTTAATTGAGAGAGAGCATGCGAGCAGAGGGAGGAGCAGAGGCGGAGGGGAGTGAGGGGGAAAATGTCAAGCAGACTCCCCGCTGAGCGCAGAACCCAAGGAGGGGCTCAATCTCACAACACTGAGACCATGACCTGAGCCAAAACCAAGAGTCGGATGCTTAACCAACTGAGCCACCAGGCACCCCTCCGCTTCCATTTTGATGAAAAGTTTGTGATTTTTATTTATTTTGGAAAACACAGAATTGTAATTTAGCATTCATAATTTAATAAGCTGATTTCATATACTTTAGATGGACTATTTTATTTCTTAATCTTATTTTTTATCACTATTTTCATGCTAACATGTGAGTTGAGTAGGAGAGAGAGTGGAGCAACTATTTCTGAAAAGCTTGGCAAGAATTCTGCCCAATAGATGCCCTTTATGGAAGCAATGGAGGCAACAAACTCAATCAAATACTCTTTGTAAGAAGGATAAACTCTAAGTTAAGGAAAAGGTTAAGTTTCTCAGGCTTAGGGTATAGTCTTCGGCCATGATATGCTTTTTCTAAAGTCATTTATAAGTCCCAGGAATCCTGAGATTTTTGTCAGTCTCAAGCCAATCAGACAAATCCCATATGACCTCATGCTTCTGTGTTTTTTTCCAATGACACTTAATTGCTGATGATGCAGAGCTCCTTCTTGTAACTCGAAGAGACTTCCTTTCTATGAGTTGAATCTGTGGAACTGAATTTGAGAACTGGAACCAACACAAGTCCTTTTCTCTGTGTTAAACAGTACTGGGACTAAACATATTTTTCTGTACACATCTGAAAAATTCTGTGATTAAGCATACTTTCCTAATCATATTTAAACCAATACTAAGAATGGGGTGCCTGGGTGGCTCAGTCATTAAGCGTCTGCCTTCGGCTCAGTTCATGATCCCAGGGTCCTGGGATTGAGCCCCGCATCAGGCTCCTTGCTCAGCAGGGAGCCTGCTTCTCTCTCTCCCACTCCCCCTGCTTGTGTTCCCTCTCTTGCTGTCTCTCTCTGTCAAATAAATAAATAAAATCTTAAAAAAAAATAAACCAATACTAAGAATAAACAAAAAATACTTAGCTACTGCCTCAGGAAAAACTTATTCCTGATAGACAAGAGTATGAAACAACTAAAGTAGTATACTAATCAGACTCAGAGCTTGCTCATCAAGACTTGTTTAAAGAATCTTCTCTCACCTTCACTTTGCTGTGCCCACCAATCCAAAGTCATTATGTCATAAACTTCACCTGATTACAACTCTTTTCTTACTTTTCAAGATACAAATTATAATGATCCAGCTGAGGCCCTAAAACCTTACATTTCCTTTGATGTTTCCCTCTTACACACTTTTAAGACTCTATCAAGGTAAAATTCTCCTTTGCTGTAGCAGGTACCATAAACTTAACTTTCCTTGGCCAACATATTTTCATATGGTCTTTGGAAGACAGGTAATAGCCAAGTAATATTACAAAAGGGTCAAGAAGATTGAGGACCCAAAAAGATAAATAGATCTCATAAGTTGCGAGGCCTTCTTTAAAAGTGATTTATACCAAAACTGGTGTCTAGGAAAAGAGGAAAACTAAATAACCAGTTATCCCCTCTGGTCATTTCAAAGGTGATTTAGGTATTTATCAAAACTGTTGTGAAGTGCCAAGAAAGAAAAAAAAAGCTCCAAGAAAGAAGAAAAGTTTATAAGTACTCTCTTATGGCTGGCATTTCATGGACACAAAAATCTAACTGTACATTGAACCAGAAGAACTCCTGGTATATAATTATAAAATCAAACCTACTTTTGACTCTCACCATTCTCTTAAATTTGATTAGTGAGCATTATCCTTTTTCTGCCCCTGGATGATGAAACTAGTGCTATTTCTTTCTGACCATTCCTTTACATTGCGTTTAAACCTTTAAAATATCCCGTCCTGTATAATGATCAAAACTTCAAGGTTGATTCTCCTTTCCCTTCCAGCTGGATTTTCCCTTGGGCTGACTACCTGCAGAGACAGAGAGGACACTTAATTCTCTTTCTCTTCTTCTGATTCACCTCTTGTTCCACTGGCATCTCTTAATCTAACATCATCAGAATGGGTGGGGTTGGGAGAAGAGTGAATGAAGTATGAGAGAAGAGGTAAGGCAAATAGGAAAACTCTCACATTTGACAGATATCTTCATAATTTTTACACTGCAGATATTTAAAGCCAACTTTTTCATTTGTTGGGTACTTTTGTGTGTTTTCTGAAGATTTCTCTGTGGAGTGCCTTTTTCTAAAACTCCTGTGACATGGCAGTATCTTTCTTTTGCTAAGTTTTTCTTCATTACAGAGGATTTTCTTCTGGATGGACACCCCACATCCCTTTCCAGCAGCTATTTCTTACCCTAAAAGGCAATCCTCTTGGGGTGGATCACAAATAATTCCAAAATGACATTTCTACTTGGGACCCATATGTGGTCACCATGATAATGTACCTTTGACCCAGTTTCAGAAAGAAAAGTAACTTTTCAGTTCCAGCCTTCATTCAAAGATCACTTGAGCTCTTTTAGGCATGAACCACAAATTTTGGGGGACACAAATAAAGCTTCCTAAGTAGTCCCTTTGAAACATTTTTCACAACAAGTGGGGTGAGAACCAGACACTGTTTTAGTCTTCCCTGCTGTGGGATTGAGATTCCTAGCATGTTGATGATGCTCTCAAAATTTCTTTTCACAAAACCTTCTCTTTACCATCAAAACTCAAACATTTCAATTCTTAACAAGGACATAGGGCTTTAAGAATTGTGTTGCCAGTTTAGGGATATTTTCATTGCAAATCTGGCATGAGGTATAACACCTACTTTGTAATGGAAGAATGTCTAGCACATTATATTTTATCTTGGTGCTTTGTCAAAATGTCAATTTTAACATTCTGTTAGATACTGAAAATTTTTTCAAAGTAGTTCTTCTTACATATAGTAATGCAAATGGTAAGGACATTAATCCCAAATAGAATGCAGTGGCATGTTAATTGAGTTATAGCCCAGCCAATTGTGTTTGGTCTCAGGAATGCAAGGATGGCTAATATTTGGAAATCCATTAACTTTCTTCATTATATTGCATCAAAGATTGCAACTAAAAAGGCATTTGATAGAATTCAACTTTCTCCCTAGCATAAAATTTTAATTAAAAAAGATGAACATTTTCCTAACATAGGAAAAATGTATTTCTGAGAAATATGAAATTGTGCTTAACTGTAAAATACTAAAAGCACTTCTGAATATTACCAATAAGTTTAATATTGTTCTGTTATAATGTTCAGTTTAATTAGAAAAGAAAAGAGTAGGAAAAAAGAGAAGAGTGGCATTAAAAGTGGAAAGGAGAAGATACAATTAAGATTATTTGCAGGATGTTTGATTATATACCCAGATACTCAAAGAGAAATACCTGAGAAACTAAGACACAATAAGAGAACTTAGTAAGATAGGTGACTTCAAGAAGCAATCGCTTTTCTTTATATGAAAAGGAAATAACATACAATGATGTCAGGCAGTTTAGGCTGCTGTAAGAAAGTGCCATAGACTAGGTGGCTTATAAACAGCAGAAATTTATTGCTCATAGCTCTAGAGGATGGAAGTCCAAGATCAGGGTGCCAGCATGGTCAGGTTCTGGTGAGAGGTCATTTCCGGGTTACAGACAACTGACTTCTCATTGTATCCTTACATAGTGGAAAAAGGGCAAGACAGCTCTCTGGGGTCCCTTTTTTAAGGATTCATGAGGGCTCCGCCTAATTACCTAATTATCTTCCAAGTTCCTACCTCCTAATAACTATCACACTGAGGGTTTGGACTTCAATATATTTCACCATGCAAGTTGAAAGTATATAATACAGCTGAATAGATTTTTTTTCTCTAAATGTCTCTTATTTAAAAGTATATTTAATAATCTAATGTTTTAAACAGTGGTATCTTAACATATCAAAGGCATTGACTGACTAATTCACAGTCAAAACTAATGCTAAAAAGAAAACAAGATTTTTCTCTACTAGATTCCTCTTTCCTATTAAAAACTTCAACATTCTTTCAAAGTTAAATAATGAAGCTCTTTAATTTTATGTGAGTTTTTTACTTTTTCTCCATATCATATCTTGAACACCATTCCCTATTACTTTCTTATTAGATGTATATCTATAGTTTTGAAAACATTGTACGATATTCATCTACTTTTCTTTTTTTCTTTTTGGTATTTCACCTCTCTTGTGCAGTGAATGACACTTTAGGAAATAAGAACCATGCTGTTTCATCTCCTACAATGAAAACCATACACATTTAAGCAGATTTTTAAGGAAAAAATAATTAAAGAGTAATATTACTTCATGGCCTTTGCAAATTATAATGACTGAATAGATACGTGTATTAACTCCCTATGAGATGTTCATTGTGTTCCTATTAAAATATCATTTTGGTGATCTTTAAATACATTATTCATAAAAATATGTTTTTGGCTTTGATTTGGCATCATAATACCAAAACTAGCTGAATTTTAACATAATTACAAATGAGAAATCAAAGTAGTTTTTGTTCATTCATCTGAAAAGTAAAATTGCATATATTAACAATAATGATTCAAACTGATTTGATCTTCAGTTAATTTTTTTCTGTACAATTAGAATGCATATTTTTATATTTACTTCAAATCTAGAGTGCTTTTAATTCAGATCAGGCTTAGAAAACACATCACACTTAGTATACCCACATAATTTGTTTTTTAATTTAATCTTTTTAGTGCAACTTTCTGTGACATGGAACATGAAAAGAAAGTGTCTTGATCCTCAAAAGCTCTTTAGGAAAGAAAACTCTGCTTTTAATGAAGAAGTAAAATGGATTAAGGATCAAGTATTAAATGAATTCATGTGGGCAAGAGGATCTTGGATTCTATACTAATATTGTCTGATGGGTGAATTTGGGCATCTAACTACTGAGCCTAGTCACAACTTTGGACCTGAAAGCTCGGAATATACAATATGGGGTTTTTCCTGTGTAATGTTTTGGAAGGCAAGACAGTCTGCTTCCTAGAAAAATCCAGGCTATTAAAAAATACCATTAAAAATGTAAAGATTTATAAGCACAGCTGTTAAAGTAAAATTTGTACTCCATTTGCCCTCACTTTAACTTGTTTTTCTAATAATTCCTTTGCTTTTTTCTTTTGTTTTTTTACTCATCCTCTCTAGTTTAGCTTGTAAGATTTTTATGATAATCTTTCTAAAAAGTCCCCTTTTAGTTATATTCACATATCTCAATTTAGAAATTGGACATGCAGATAAAAGATTGGAGAATTAATTTTAATTTGTTTAAAGGAGGAGCTTGCATGTATCCATGTACCATTAGAGCATTCACATACTCATTTGATCAAACACTGATAATTAATTTTTCAGTACTTGTCTTTTATATGCCAGGTATTATGCTAAATGCTGTATGCAACATGGTAGATATGATAGACATGATTTGTAGACTCATAGAGTTATGATCTCTTGAGAGATACTTCTATTAAATATCTGCAGAGATACATATATCAATTAGAGAAGGAGACTCTTTTTGATGAGTCTAGTAGGAGGATCTAATTCCAGTAATGTCATTTTGATGAAGTATCTTTTAGCTAAGAGCTAAAGCTGAGCAGGAGTTGGCCAAGACAAGAATGTGGAGCTGAGAATGTTTAGCAAAAACAAAGGCTAAAAGAAAGAAAGAGCTTGGTGCCCATGAGGATCTAAAAGGCCAGGAGCTATGATATTGTGAGCAGAGAGGGAGACTGCCTGGTCGCGAGGCTGAACGGAACAAGGGTTAGATCATAAAGAACCTAAAAGGCCAGGTTAAGGATTTTACCCTCTATCCTGAGTTCAACAGGACGCCATTTACTTGTTAAGGGATTGAGTAGAATGATAACCATATTGCAGAGAAATCAGTTTGACTTCCTTTTGAAAAACAGGTTAGAGTGAGAAAGAGCAGAAGCAAGGAATCCAGTTAGGGGTTTGTTGCAATAGTCTGGATAACAGTCCAAACTGACATATCTTAATGAGGACAGGGCTTTGCAATCCCTGTACCCAACACAATAAAATCCATTAAAATAATGGATTAATGAATTAATAAGGGAATAGGTTTAGTTGACCTGAAATTCTATTGAGCCATTTGCATGAATTCACTATGAATACCAAAGTCTCATAACTACATATCAACCTGTAGAATTCCTATGGATTACCATAGAAATTTATTACC
Organism: Mirounga angustirostris; assembly: GCF_029215605.1. Taxonomy (NCBI): domain Eukaryota; kingdom Metazoa; phylum Chordata; class Mammalia; order Carnivora; family Phocidae; genus Mirounga; species Mirounga angustirostris. The sequence goes on from NW_026991709.1 coordinate 109,571,404, forward strand.
ATAAACCCTAAATAGTAAGACAGTATGAGTTCCCAAGAAGGTTTTTTTATTTTTGAAAAGGCCTTCACTGCATAAAAACTTTCTTTTCATTCCATCTCTTTTTATTTTATATGCTCCAATTCAGATAAAAATTATATCTTGAAGTAAGAGACAAGAAAAAATATAATCATCTAACATCCTAGAGAAATGATTCTTAAACCTTACATTTTTATTCCCCATTAATCATTTGATCAAATATGCTGAATCCTCTACAAATTATATAGTTGGAAACATTTGACTATTTTATACACTATGTATGATAAGTTAAATGGGTCTAGAAATTAATTTTTTAGTGAACAATTTTGTTCGTCTACCTTTAAAACACAAATTAAAATAATTCCTTTAGTGGTTTCAAACGGTGATAATAGTGTTGGAGAATAAATCTTATTGCTTTCATGACTGTAAAAGCACACATATTCCCAAAATTATTTTGGTCTTATTGTACACATACATAGCTGATGTGGAAAGGGAAAAAGCACAGGAGGTAGCCTTTAATAGGTAGTTATCAGGGGGTGTCATATCGGAAGTACTGACTAGTGGGAATAAGAAAAGCACTCCATGTGCAGAGCTTTGCAGAAAAAGGGCAGGTGGGAAACCTCTGGCAGATAGAATCAGCTACAAATGGTACTTTGACTTTCAGGCAGATAACTTGGGTGTTGAGAGAAAATATATAATTTTTAGAAATGTTATAGAAACGATGAGGAATAAAGTCTCCATAAAACTATGATTATCCCACTAGCCAACTTAATCTCACTGGGTTAAAAACCAGAGTCCTATCCAGCAATCATTCTCCTTGGCTTTTTTCCAAAGGGGCTGAAAACTTATGTCCACAAAAAAATCTGCACACGGATGTTTACAGCAATTTTATTCATAATTGCCCAAACTTGGAAGCACCAAGATATCCTTCAGTAAGTGAATGGATAAATAAACTATGGTTCATCCAGACAATATGGAAGGCGTATGGAAGGCAAGACAGTCTGTTTCCTAGAAAAATGTGAAAAATTTATATTATTCAGTGCTGAACTAAGATGCACTATCAAGCCATTAAAGGCATGAAGGAAACTGAAATGCACATTACTAAGTGAAAGAAATCAATCTGAAAAAGCTATATGCTGTATGATTCCATCTGTATGACATTCTGGAGAGGGCAAAACTCTGTAGACTTGGGGTGATTATGATGTGTCAATGTAGGTTCATCGATTGTAACAAATCGATGAACCTACAAATGTACCACTCTGTGGGAGATGTTGATTTGTGGGGACAGTTATACATGTGTGGAGGTAGTGGGTATATGGGAAATTTTGTACCTTCTGCTCAATTTTGCTGTAAACCTAAAAACTAACCTAAAAAAATAAAGTCAATTTAAAAAAACCCAGAATCCTACAACATTATATGCTCATGATTCCTCTTTTCTTTAATGTTCCTCCTCTACCATCCAGAGGCTAAATGTTTTCAAGTAATCACTAGAGGCAATTCCCTTGTTGTTAGGCCATATACACCAATAAATTATTAGGTGCAGTTTTAAATTATTTGTTCCTTTGAGGTGTCATTAGCTGTCCATTCTATTATGTTTATATATGAGAACAAATAGAATATGGGTAATTATAATGTTTTGAACAATAATGGTTGTTGAAACCAGTTCTTCTTCTGTTTGCTATTCTAATACAAAATACTGCATTTTCTGGCAAAAGGATGGTAAATCATTAATAAAACAAAAATAGGTAATATAAAGATACATTCAAGTAATCTAGCAAGCAATTAGAACCACTGTTCATTTTAAAATAGCCTCTGAATTTTAATATCCTAGTTCTGGAGTAAAATTACATACTTGATATCAATCATTTTGCTTCTTATTATTTAAAATACAGATGATTGAGTTCAATATTTTTTGGGAATAGGACATAAAATTTTTAGTTAGCAAGTTTTCATTCTGTCTTGACTTCTCTGAACCCCATGATACAGAAGTATGCATATTTGCTCATATCTAGATAAGAAGTATTATGAACATGAAGTACACTTAAAAAATATTCCCTTTAAAATTAGGATAGTGGCCATGCAATCTTGGGAATGGGGTGAATTAAACAATTTATTGAAATTTATGTTAATAATGAAAAGGATATCAATATTAGCTTAAATCAATTAATAATAGCTTAATTAATATGAAGCAAATAGACCAAAAATGATCCTTTGAATATTAATTCTGACTCTGATAGATTTAGGATAAGAATATTAGTTCCAGGCTAGGGGAAGAAGGTGGTGGAGTAGGAGGACCCTGGGCTCATCTTGTCCTATGAATACAACTAGACAACTACCAAATCATCCTAAATACCCCAGAAATTGACTTGAAGACTGTCAGAACAAACTCCACAACAAAGATAGAGAAGAGTCTGCATCAAAGAAGGTAGGGGGGCGCCTGGGTGGCTCAGATGGTTAAGCGTCTGCCTTCGGCTAAGGTCATGATCCCAGGGTCCTGGGCTCGAGTCCCGCATCGGGCTCCCTGCTCAGCGGGGAGCCTGCTTCTCCCTCTGCCTCTGCCTCTCTCTCTCTCTCTCTCTCTGACTCTCATGAATAAATAAATAAAAAACCTTTAAAAAAAAAAAAAAGAAGGTAGGAAGTGCAGAGACATGGCTTGAGAGAGAAATGGATTGTGGCTGCTGTGGTGGGGAGAGAGCCACGGTCACAGAGAAGGGTGAGAGACAGACTAGCAAGTAGGGGAGCACATGGAGAAAAAGAATCCTCCTAGCAATTGGCTTGGAAAGCAAGAGGGCCTGAATTTCGTGAGTTCTTGCAACCAGTGGGGTATAAAGCCTGGAGTTTTAAAGGTTAGTGTGCTTGGCTCTGGGGGAGCTCAGAGGGCACTGGGGCTACTCTTGGGGAAAAGGCAGGGCAAACAGCCCGTGGACATACAGCATGGAAACAATGATCTGCAGAGCAACTGGGGCACACATTGGGGAGATTAGTTGTTCATCTCAGACCATGTCCCAGAGAGGCAGCATTCATGGAGCAATCCCTCTGGGAACAAAGGAACTGGCAGGCACCACTTCCCTCCCCTGTCACTCAGCGTAAGCACAGGGGACCCTGTGGGAACTAAGGTGGCACAAATACTACCTGACTCTTCCACCAAGCCCTGCTCCCCCCATGTGCTTGGGAAACCACTCTTTCCAGTCACATTTGCCTTAATCCCAGTGCAGCAGTCCCCCTTCCCCAGAAGACTGGCCTAAACCCTTGCCAACACTGTGTCTCCTGACCTGGCGTTTTGTGCAGCCTTGGTTTAGGTGGTGGAGGAGACAGATCCCATTTCACACAAGCATGTATAGTTAAAATGTACCATATTCAGGCCAGGCACCAAACACTGCCCACAACAGGCTAAGAGAGCCTCTGCAGACAACTGGCCTGAAGGATAAAGCAGCCAGGACACAATAGCAGAGCACACACAGCACACATTGGAGACACTCCCAGAAGCACCAGGCCCTGGGGAACAGGGTATACTACACTGAAGGGCACTACAGGACCACTTCTTCATAAAGCCATTACCCTCAAAAATAGGAGAGACAGCTGACTTTCCTAACACACAGAAACAGGCACAGAGACTTAGACAAAATGAGAAGATAGAGGAATTTGTCCCAAATGAAAGAACAGGACAAGGCCACAGCCAAGATATAAGTGAAACAGATATAAGTAACACACCTGATGGAGAATTTAAAGCAATGATCGTAAGGATTCTCACTGGACTTGAGAAAAGAGTGGAGGACATCAGTGAGACCATTAACACAGAAATAAGGAATAATGTAGCAGAGATAAAGGGCTAAATAAACAAAATGAAAAACATGCTTGATGGAATGAACAGCAGGCTGGAAGAACCAGAGGAATGAATTAATAACCTAGAAGACACAGTAATGGAAAGTCATCAAGCCAAATAAAAGAGAGAAAAAAGAATTATGCAAAATGAGAATAGATTTAGGGAACTCAGTAACTCCATCAAACGTAATAACATTTGTATTACAGGTGCCCCAGAAGAAGAGAGAGAAAAAGGGTCAGAGAACTTATTTGATGAAATAATAATTGAAAACTTCCCTAATCTGGGAAGGAAATAGATATCTAGATCTAGGAGGCAAAGAGAACCCCCAACAAATCAGCAAAAGCAGATCCACACAAAGAGGTATTGAATTTAAAATAGCATAATATAGTAATAAAGAAAAAAGTGTAAAAGCATAAGACAAAAGAAGACACATACAAAGGAACCCTCCTCTTTCCCCCGCCCCTGTAAGGCTATCAGTAGATTTTTCAGCAGAAACTTCCCAAGCCATAAAGAAGTGGCATGATATATTCACAGTGTTGAATGGAAAAAACCTGCAGCCAGGAATACGCTATCCAGCAAGGCTATCATTCAGAATAGAAGGAGAGATAGTTTCCCAGACAAAAACTAAAGGATTTCATGACCACCAACCCAATTCTGCAAGAAATATTAAAGGGGACTCTTTGAGTGAAAAGGAAAACCAAAATGACAGTATAAAAATAACACAAAAGCAGTAAAAATGAATATTTCTGTCAAAAATCAGTCAAGGAACTCACAAAATAAAAGGATGTAACATATGACACCATATAACTAAAACATGGGAAGGAGCAGAATAAAGAATGGATTCAAACATAAAAGACCATCAACTTAATATAGACTGCTATATGCAGAAGGCATTATATACAAACCTAAAGATAACCACAAATCAAAAAGTGCTAATAAATATGTAAAGGATAAAGAGAAAGAAATCTAAATATGATCACTAAAGAAAACCAGCAAAAGAAGAAAGAGAGAAAGACAAGAAAGGATAAGAGAAAATCTTCAGAAACAACCACAAAACAATTAAGAAAATGGCAATAAACACATATCAATAGGGATGCCTGGGTGGCTCAGTTGGTTAAGTGTCTGCCTTTGGCTCAGGTCATGATCCCAGAATCCTGGGATTGAGTCCTGCATAGGACTCCCTGCTCAGCGGGGAATCTGTTTCTCTCTCTGTCTTCTCTTCCTGCTGCGCCCCCTCCTTGTGCTCTCTCACTCTCTCCCTCTCTCTGACAAATAAATAAATAAAATCTTTTAAAAAATACATATCAATAATTATTTTGAATGTAAGTGAACTAAATGCTCCAATCAAAAGATATAGGATGACAGAATGGATAAAAAACATAACTAATCTATATGATGTCTACAAGTGACTCGTTTTAGACCTAAAGACTATTTAGGTTGAAAGTGAAAATGAAGGGATGGAGAAACATGTATCATGCAAATGGATGTCAAAAGAAAGCCAGACTAACAATATTTATATCAGACAACATAGATTTTAAAACAAAGACTGTAATAAGAGACAAAGGAAGACACTGCATAATAATAAAGGGGATAATTCAACAAGAAAATATAACTGTTGTAAATATGTATGCAGCCAACATGGGAGAACCCAAATACATAAAACAGTTAATAACAAACATAAATTAAGTAATCAATAGTAATACAATAATAGTTGGGGGCTTTAACACTCCACTTACATCAATGGACAGATCATCTAAACAGAAAACAACAAGGAAACAATATCTTTGAATGACACACTGGATGGGAAGGATTTAACAAATATACTCAGAATATTCCATCCTAAAACAGCAGAATACACATTCTTTTCAAGTGCATATGAACATTTTCCAGAATAGATCACATATTAGGCCACAACAAAAGAATGAACAAATTCAAAGACTGAAGTCATACCATGCATCTTTTCTGACCATAATGCTATGAAACTAGAAGTTAACCACAAGGAAAAATCTGGACAGAGCACAAGTACATGGAGGTTAAACAACATGCTACTAAACAATGAATGGATCAACCATAAAATAAAAGAAATAAAAAAGTACATGGAAACAAATGAAAATGAAAATGCAGTGATTCGCAATCTTTGGGATGCAGCAAAAGCGGTTCTAAGAGGGAAGTTTATAGCAATACAGGCCTACCTCAAAAAGCAAGAAAAATCTCAAGTAGATCTTGGATACCAGCTCTTTATCTGTAATGTTATTTGAAAATATCTTCTCCCATTCTGTGGGTTTCCCCTTAGTTTTGTTGATTGTTTCCTTTGCTGTGCAGAAGCTTTTTATCTTGATGAAGTCCCAAAAGCTCATTTTTGCTTTTGTTTCCCTTGCCTTAGGAGACGTCTCATGAAAGAAGTTGCTGTGGCCTATGTCGAAGAGGTTACTGCCTATGTTCTCTTCTAGGATTTTGATGGATTCCTGTCTCACATTGAGGTCTTTCACCCATTTTGAGTTTGTCTTTGTGTAAAAGAATGGTCGAGTTTCATTCTTCTGTATATAGCTGTCCAATTTTCCCAGCACCATTTATTGAAGAGGGTGTCTTTTTTCCATTGGATATTTTTTCCCTGATTTGTCGAAGATTAGTTGACCATAGAGTTGAGGGTCCATTTCTAGAGACTCTATTCTGTTCCAGTGATCTATGTGTCTGTTTTTGTGCCAATACCATGATGTCTTGGTGATCACAGCTTTGTAATATAGCATGAAATCAGGCAACGTGTTGCCCCCAGCTTTGTTTTTCTTTTTCAACATTTCCTTGGAGATTCGGGGTCTTTTCTGGTTCCATACACATTTTAGGATTGTTTGTTCCAGATCTTTGAAAAATCTATAAAGAACTTCTCAAACTCAACACCCAAAAAACAAATAATCAAGTCAAAAAATAGGCAGAAGACATGAACAGACACTTCTCCGAATAAGACATACAATACCAGACACATGAAAAAATGTTCAACATCATTATCCATCAGGGAAATTCAAATCAAAATCACATTGAGATACCACATTACACCAGTTAGAGTGGCAAAATTTAACAAGGCAGGAAACAACAAATGTTGGAGAGGATGTGGGGAAAGGGGAACCCTCTTACACTGTTGGTGGGAATGCAAGTTGGTACAGCCACTTTGGAAAACAGTATGGAAGTTCCTCAAAAAGTTAAAAATAGAACTACCATATGACCAGCAATTGCACTACTGGGTATTTACCCCAAAGATACAGATGTAGTGAAAAGAAGGGGCACATGCACCTCAATGTTCATAGTAGCAATGTCCACAATAGCCAAACTGTGGAAGGAGCACAGAGGCCCTTCAACAGATGAATGGATAAAGAAGATGTGGTGCATATATACAATGGAATATTATTCAGCCATCAGAAAGGATGAATACCCACAATTTGTATCGACATGGATGGAACAGGAGGGGATTATGCTAAGTGAAATAAGTCAAGCAGAGAAAGACAATTATCATATGTTATCACTCATATGTGGAACATAAAGAATAACATGGAGGACATTAGGGGAAGGAAGGGAAAACTGAAGGTGGAGGGAGAGGGGGAGATGAACCATGAGAGACTATGGACTCTGGAAAACAATCTGAGAGTTTCAGAGGGAAGGGGGTTGGGGGAATGGGTTAGCCTTGTGATGGGTATTAAGGAGGGCATGTGTTGTAGTGAGCACTGGGTGTTATACGCAAATAACAAAACATGGTACACTACATCAAAAACTAATGATGTACTGTATGGTGACTAACATAACATAATAAAAAAAAATCTCAAGTAAACAACCTAACCTTATGCCTAAAGGGGCTAGAAAAAGAGCAACAAATGAAACCTCAAACGAGCAGAAGGAAGGAAGGAAATAATAAAGATTAGAGAAGAAATAAATGATATAGAAACTAAAAACCAATAGAATCAATAGAACAAATCAGTGAAAGCAGGAGTTGGTTTCTTTAAAAAAAATCAATGCAATTAATAAACCTCTAGCCAGACTTATCAAGAAAAAATAGAAAGGACCCAAATAAAATCACAAATGAGAGAGGAGTAATAACAACCCAATGCCACAGAAAGACAAACAATTTTAAGAGAATACTATGCAAAACCATATGCCAACAAATTGGACAACCTAGAAGAAATGGATAAATCCCTAGAAACATATAACCTACCAAAACTGAATCAGGAAGAAATAGAAAATTTGAACAGACTGAATACCAGAAAAGAAACTGAATCAGTAATCAAAAGCTCTCAACAAACAAAAGTCCAGGACCAGAAGGCTTCACAGGCAAAGTCTACCAAATATTAAAAAAGTTAATATAATACCTGTTCTCAAACTATTCCAAAAATAGAATAAGGAAGACTTCCCATTTTATTTTATGAAGCCAGCATTACTCTGATACCAAAATTAGATAAAGACACCACTAAAAAAAGGGAACTACAGGCCAATATTGCTGATGAACATAGATGCAGAAATCCTTGACAAAATACTAGCAAAGTGAATCCAAAAATAGTTTTAAAAAACCCATTCACCATGATCCAGTAGAATTCATTCCTGGGTTGCAAGGGTGGTTCAATATTCACAAATAAATCAATGTGATACATCACATCAATAAGATAAGGGATAAGAACCATATGATCTTTTTAATAGATATAGAAAAAGCATTTGACAAAGTACAGCATCCATTCATGATAAACACTCTCCACAAAATAGGTTTAGAGGGAATATATCTCAATTAATAAAGGCCATATATGAAAAACCCACAGCTAATATCATCCTCAATGGGGAAAAGCTGAGAACCTTTCCCCGAAGGTCAGGAACAAGATAAGGATGTCCACTCTCACCACTTTTATTCTTACCACTGGGAGTTGTAGCCACAATAATCAATCAGACAACAAAAAGAAAAAAAAAAAAAAGGCATTGAGATTGGGAAGGAAGAAGTGAAACTTTCACTATTTGCAGATGACATGATACTCTGTGTAGAAAACCTGAAAGACTCCACCAAAAAATTGCTAGAACTGATAAATTCAGTAAGGTCACAGGAGACAATATCAATCTATAGACATTGTTGCATTTCTATATGCCAATAATGAAGCAGCAGAAAGAGAAATTAAGAGAACAGTCCTGTTTACAATTGCACCAAAAACAATAAGATACCTAGGAATAAACCTAATCAAAGAGATGAAAGACCTGTACTCTGAAAACTATAAAACACTGTTGAAAGAAACTGAAGACAAGACAAAGAAATGGAAAGCCATTCCATGTTCATGGATTGGAAGAATAAATATTGTTAAAATGTCTACATTACCCAAAGCAACCAATACATTTAATACAATCCCTATCAAAATACCAACAGCATTTTTCACACAACTAGAATAAATAATCCTAAAATTTGTATGGAACCACAAAAGACTCCAAATAGCCAAAGCAGTCTTGAAAAAGAAAAGCAAAGCTGGAGGTATCATAATTCTAAACTTCAAGATATATTACAAAGCTGTAGTAATCAAAACAGCATGGCACTGGCACAAAAATAGGCACATAGATCAATGGCACAGAAAGAAAACTCATAAACAAACCACAATTATATGGTCAGTTAATCTTTGACAAAGTAGGAAATAATGTACGGGATAAAGATAATCTCTTCAACAAATGTTGTTAGGAAAACTGGACAGCAACATGCAAAAGAATGAAACTGGACCACTTTCTTACACCATACACAAAAATACATTCAAAATAGATTAAAGACCTAAATGTGAGACAGGAAGCCATCAAAATCCTAGAACAGAACACATACAGTAAATTCTTTGACATCAGCCATAGGAACATTTTTCTAGATATGTCTCCTGAGGCAAGGGAAACAAAAGCAAAAATAAGCTATTGGGATTACATCAAAATAAAAAGCTTCTGCACAGTGAAGGAAACAATCAACAAAACTAAAAAGCAACCTACAGAATGGGAGAATATATTTGCAAATGACATATCTGATAAAGGGTTAGTATTCAAAATATATAAAGAATTTGTACAAGTCAATACCCAAAGAACAAATAACCCAATTAAAAAATGGGCAGAAGACATGAACAGACATTTCTCCAAAGAAGACATACAGATGGCCAACAGTCACATGAAAAGATGCTCATCATCAATTATCATCAGGGAAATGCAAATCAAAAGTACAATGAGCTATCGCCTCACACCTGTGAGAATGGCTAAAATCAACAACAGAAGAAACACCAGGTGTTGGTGAGGATGTGGAGAAAAAGGAACCTTTGTGCACTATTATTGGGAATGCAACCACTGTGGAAAACAGTATGGATGTTCTTCAAAAAATTAAAAATAGAACTACCAGTAATTGCACTACTGGGTATTTATCCCCAAATAGAACTATCCAGTAATTGCGGTATTGGGTATTTACCCAAAGAATACAAAAACACTAATTCAAAGGGATACATTCATCTCTATGTTTATAGCAACATTATTTACAACAGCCAAGATATGGATGCAGTCCAGGTGTCCCTCAATAGATGAATGGATAAAGAAAATATGGTATATAGATACAATGGAATATTATTCAGCCATAAAAAGAATGAAATCTTGGGGTGCCTGGGTGGCTCAGTCGTTAAGCGTCTGCCTTCGGCTCAGGTCATGATCCCGGGGTCCTGGAATCGAGCCCCACATCGAGCTCCCTGCTCGGCAGGAAGCCAGTTTCTCCCTCTCCCACTCCCCCTGCTTGTGTTCCCTCTCTCACTCTCTCTCTCTCTGTCAAATAAATAAATAAAATCTTAAAAAAAAAAGAATGAAATCTTGCCATTTGCAACTACATAGATGGAACTAGAGAGTATAACGCTAAGTGAAATAAGTCAGTCAGAGAAAAACAAATACCATATGATTTCATTCATGTGTGGAATTTAAGAAACAAAACAAATGAGCAAAGGGAGAGAGAGAGGGAGATAAATCAAGAAACAGACTCTTAACGATAGAGAACAAACTGTTGGTTACCAGAGAGGAGGAGGGTGGGTATATGAGTGAAATAAATGATGGAGATTAAGGAGCGCACTTGTGATGAGCGCTGGATGACTAAAATAAAAAAAAAAAAAATCAGTTCTCTTGCTAATAGATGTGAAACTCTGGGAAGATTATCAAGTCTCTGGGTTTTGAGTGACTTCATCTGTGAAGTAGAGGTGACATTGATTTTTTTGTGTGTGAGAATTCACATTCCAGGTGCCTTTTATTAATGAGTTGCAGAATGGTGTGTACCTCAGTAAGAGTCAACATCAGAAAAAGTATTGCACTGAGAAATGACACAACAGACTAGTATCAGAATTATCACCCTATGAAGAGGTATAAAGGAGATGCGGGAAAATGTGTTAAACTTGAAAATCATGACTGCAGGATCATAGTCAACCTTTCCTGGTTCCCAAAACTGGGCCAATTAGTGATCCTATTAGAATAAAAGAGTTGACTCACTAACCCAAGATTCTGTCATAACCCTACTGGCCCCAACCTGTTTCTTCCAACATGCTGACACACTTCTAGTTTCTCCTGACTCAACGCAGAGGTTCAACATATGTTTATTGAATAAATAACCAACATACCATCTTCCCTACAGCTTGCTGGCACTTGGATCCTTAAAGGTGGAAAATATATAATTTTTTAAAAATGCTGTGAAATATTATAAAATATACTGAGATTTTTAACAGATTAGGTAAAATAAATGACATGTGAAGTCTACTTCTGACAAATGATAGGGGAAGAGCATACAATTTCAGAATAATAGTTTGGGTAGTGTCACTGAGAACAGGGGTGACAGAGTGGGCACAAAAACTGAAAGCTATTAGTGCACATAGTAATATGAATATTACTTCCAAATTTTCCTCCAATTTTGAAAATTAGTTTATTAAAAAAGAATAAATGTCATGTATCTATATTTATATATCTATATCTATATCCATATCCATCCAGATCATTATAACTATTCATCAGGATACTGACTTATCAGATGCTGGTATCAGATGCTGACCACTATACTGGGATGTACTACACAAATAACAATCATTCTTCTGGGATAATTCTTGATAGAATCATGATCAATAGAGAGATTACTCATATAAAATGTATTTTCATCTTTTACTGGTCATGTATGAAAAGGTCATCTCATTCTCCAGAGCTCTTTACCCTGCTAGATGAATAAGAAATAGAGTTTATGAATAATCGAGAATGAAAGCAGTTAAGAATTTATCTACATATTATTGGTCTCTCATTATGTATGAACTAAAACTGCATCTTCAAAATAATACAAATGAAAATAATAGAGCCCCAAAACGGGGAGTTTGAATAAGTATCATGTATCAAAAGTTTGATGGCAAAATCAATCTAATGTTATTATTTATCTGGGCAGTCAATTTTGACAGCCTGAAAAGATGTACTTTTTTTTCTTTTTTAAAGTAAAATTTAAAATTTTTCCTAGGTCTAGCCAACTAACCTGCTCTTGGTGGAACAAATGGCAAGATGTCATTCTTTCTATTGCCTGAAGTAATGTTTACTACATGAATTGATATGTGTTTTAAACACTAGTCTTTCCTTAGAATCACAGAGACTACTCATTCAGACAGCTGTTACCAAACTCAGGGAGGCTGCAAGGCAAATGCTCTTAGAACAAGCCCAAATCCTCTGTGCACTTCTGTTCAGATCCGATAGAGCATTTAATGTCAATTCTTAATGAGAGGGATGGGGAAGAAAGCAATGAAATGAGGAAAACAAGACGTCATCCACTTTGGGTTTTGTTCTCTCACATTCTCTGACCATTTATTGTAGTTTTGTTCTTAAGATTTAGTTTGCTTAATTGGAAATGACTTGCTTGCCAACATTATGCTCTATTCTCCAAAGGCTTGCCTTTAAGCTTGCTCTTAAATACATGATACCGGGGGTTGGAAGCCTAAAGGAAGAACAAACACTTTCGTCTTGGCTTGGTATTTGACTTACTGCTTTATGTAGGCAATCTGACACCCATAGTTAAGCTTTAGCAAATCCTCACTTTAACACATGTTCATCTTCTCCTTTAACTCAAATGTAGAGCTGAAAGCTTAGCCAATGAAATTACCACCTTTGGCAGTCATGTACGTGTGAGTGTGTATTGGAGAATGTTTATCTTAGGCTGGTTTTTATAGGCATTATAAACCATGACTATGGTTGTAAATTAACAAAAAAATTTACTAGTTAGAAGACAGAATTTGTACACTATGTACCATAGTTATGAAGAATTTTTGAAAAACACAGGGTTCATTTAGTCGACCATATTGAGTGCCATTGAAACTGTGTCCCCTTCTGCTTTATGTGCTTTCATATTTGACACTAGTTTGCAAATAAAAGTAATTTTTCCTTTCCTTTTTTTTTCTGTAGGGGCACTTTCTTGTACCACTAGCATTTATAATCTGACTTGTAGTATTATTTTTTGTTTGTACGTCATTCTCAGCCCAGTAGAGTAAACTGCTTGGTGGCAGTACTATTTTTGCAAAGCCATAGATCACATAAGGAAAACACAGTAATACTTTTTAAGTTGAATAATTTGTATAAGCCATCCAATTTAAAATAGATTTCTCAGGCGCCTGGGTGGCTCAGTTGGTTAAGCGACTGCCTTCGGCTCAGGTCGTGATCCTGGAGTCCCGGGATCGAGTCCCTCATCGGGCTCCCTGCTTGGCAGGGGGTCTGCTTCTCCCTCTGACCCTCCCCCCGCTCATGTGCTCTCTCTCATTCTCTCTCTCTCAAATAAATAAATAAAATCTTAAAAAAAAATAAAAATAAAAATAATAGATTTCTCATAATATAAAAATTTACATACCAAAAAGGAATCCATTTAAAATCTATACTCAACAATAAAATATTTTTATTTTTCACTCATGAATATTCATATTTTCTTTCTCTGTAGACCCTATGTGAGGTTCTAAAGGACAGGGGAAAATATAAAATGCATTAAACTGTCCAAATGCTAATACATAAAACAAATAAAAAATGTAGGAAAACTATGAGGTGCTAAAAGTATTATATTGAGTTAAGGTCAGGTAGGTGAGATTAATTTCTTTGGTGATATGAAGTGTCAAGATAGGCTTTTCAGAGATGATGATATTTAAACCGGGTCTTGAGGTAAATACAGAAGGATGAAAAAGATTTTGCCAAATAAACAAGAGTATAAGGCAATTTCAGGGTTATAAATGATGTATACAAAAGTCCAGGAGAGTGAGTAAATACAATTTATGAGATTGAATAAGGTTGTCTATAGATAGTGATGGGATTCTCTAAGTGAGGAGGGGCCAAACAAAAAACTGGGCCATTTTTATTTTTTTCTATGGGTTGCAATGGTTTTTAAATAAAGATGTGATGTGGTGTAGCTTGGTGGAAGCCACAGATCCTAGAAAGGAGGCAAGAGATGAGAGGCTGTGAGAGGGTGGTGGCAATGGGCCTGGAAAATATGCAGCCATGAGATAGTTCAGTGTTAAAACTGATTGACTAGAAAATGCTGGAATATAGGTACTTAGGACAAAGTCAAAGACAATTCAGCAGTTTCTACCTTGAGATCTGGCAATCTTTCCCTTCCCCTTTCTTGCAGGAGATATGGCTAAGCTGGTGGATAATAATGAGTTTGGCACATGAGTTTCACATGCCAAGGGGGCATTTGTATTAAAAACCTATTATTTATTCTAGCCAAACAAATCTTATCTCTTCACTCATCTCCTGTTTTTGAGACATGTCTCTTCTCACTTCACATGGTTTTAAGGCAGACATCATTTGTAATGGAACTTTCCTGTGGCCAGAATGGACTGGTTAGGGTAATATCTTCCTAGGATGGGCCACCAAGAGTATAGGGCTCAGATTATTAAACTGGAACAGAGAAAGCAAAGTAGGTCTCTTTCTGGATGTCTGAAACTGAGGATATGTAAACTTGGTGACCATTAGTTATCACATTCCAACATGTGGGCTAAAGAGTACAAAATGCTGGTTGCCAGTGTGACAGAAGGCATAAACAGATACTCAGAGAGAGGTACAGGTGAGAGATAGAGAAAGAAATCGCCTGAGTTCCTCTCAGGACTTCAGCCTCTTGTGGCAGCCATACCTTCCATCCCTTAGGCTCCTTGAAATTCTCCAGTAATCACTGCAATAAGCCCCTCTTTCTTCCTTTGATTTTGCCTAAGCTAGCCAGAGTCCATTTCTGTTGTTGTTGTTTTGTTCTTTAAGCTAAAGTAGTCTTATATTATGTTTGAATGGAGGTCTTTAATATGCAAAGAAAAATACTCAGAAAATGTTAATACTTGCTTATGGATTTAGACACCATCATCATAGATTTGGGAGCTGAGGCCCTAGGAGTGGATGAAAATGTCCAGAAAGAGTAAGTAGGGTGAAAAGAGAATAGACCTAAGGACAAAACCTTCATAACTACCAAATTTAATGGTAAATATAAAGAGGCAGAGATTTTGCAGATACGAAGAGGAAAAATATGAAGTAGGTTGAAAAAAGCCAAAGGAATTTCAAAGGAATTTCAAATATGAGGTATGGATACCTCTGCTAAATATTACGAAGAGGCCAAACAAGATGAGGGCTAAGAAGAAGTTATTGAATTAGGCAAAAAAATTGATCATTGTTCCCTTTTGTTAGATGTAGACAGGTTCAATAGAATGAGAAGGATCTTGCCTAAAAACAGATAATGAATAAGAGAAGACTGCTTTAGCAAGATGTGTGAAGTAATGGAATAGAAAGAGGCAGTAGGTAGAAGAAGAAATTGCATTTAATTAACAAATATTTGGTTCTTAGTATATGCTAGGTATTAATTAAGCTAAATGCTAAGATAGATACAGTTTCTGACTACAATTTATAATTGAGTGGGGAAGCCCATAATCTAAAGTGCTGAAAGAGCTAGAATTAGAGAAATATGCTTTAATTCCTTAACAGTTATACGATCATGTTGTATTTGATGTCTAAAAAGCGTATCAGTTTTGTATGCCTGTGCATGCACATGGGTATGAGAACATACATACACACATACAAAACACATGGAGTCTGAGTTGGAACAACTGGTTTGTTTAAAGGCAATCAACACTATAACCACTTATTTGGATGTATAAGCCAGCCACATGGGCCAGTTGTAATCTACAGTATGACATAGAACAGTCTGTCTGAGGGTGCTGGTTACTTATCTGTAGTTAAGAGTGAATTCTTTCTCTTACATGACAATTAAACCATATAAGGAAAGAGTAGCCTTAAACATCTTCCTCTCAGACCAAGTGTAGCAAACACAAGAAAGAGAAAGTAACACTCAGTTGAATCAAACCAGTATCATTAGTTTTTATTTGCTTTGTTTACTTTTGGAACATCAATGAGAACTATATCTCTCTATATTTTTTTTCCACTTAAAGGTAATTATTTCCAAATAGTATTACTAAAGATTTTAGTATTTAGGGCTCACCCCTAAGTATCTAGTATTTCCATTAAAAGGATGTCAAGACTAAAATTCTTTAGAGAGGAGGCTCCTGTTTATGAATTACCCATACTCTAGTCACAAATATTGAAAAATTGCTCCTTACTGTCTACAGTTTTATTACCTGGCCAGGGCTTCTGACCTTAGCAACTTCAAGTACTCATTCCCAAGAGTGTCCAAATCTGCCAAAGTCTTGTGATAGTTAATCAGCCTCAACACATTCTTATTTATATTTTTTCTAAGACTATTTAACATTTTATACATCTTATTCTTCATTCTATCACTGTGTGGTAGAGAACTGAAGTCCAGCTGATGAGAATAGAGACATGCAACAGATAAAAGTACTGTAATAACAATACCACTTTGAATTAATTTGGTGTATTAGTCAAAAAGTTTTTTAAAGATTTTATTTATTTGTCAGAGAGAGCACAAGCAGGGGGAGCCACAGGCAGAAGCAAAGGGAGAAGCAGGCTCCCCATTGAGCAGGGAGCCCGATGTGGGACTCGATCCCAGGACCCTGGGATCATGACCTAAGCCGAAGGCAGACGTTTAACCGACTGAGCCACCCAGGCGCCCCTGTTTTCATGAAATTTTACACAGAGAAGCTAGAACAAGAAATATAGACTATCTGGAAAATTGTGGCTGGTCCTAAAATGATTATTATATAAAAGTATATTTTCTTTTTCTCTTTCCTTTTTTTTTTTTTTTTTGCATGGATTGGACTTTGATCAGACCAACCCACTGCTTGGTTGTTTTCATTAGAATTTAAAAGCAGAATTGCCAAAATTATCTCAAATTTAACTCTTGATTATATCTGCCTCCAGTCTTTTCCTTCACTTTAACCTTTCCCCAATTTGATAACGTCCCTCCCAATCCATTCAGTTATTCTAGCTGCATATCTAGGCATAATTCTTAATTTGTTTCCTTGTCTCAAACCCAATCATGAGATATGTCACATTCCTGTAATTCCTATCTCCAAAATATGCCCCAAATATATTTCCTTTGCTTCAGCTCTGCTGCTAGTACACTTACTTAAGCCTCCTGTCTTTGCCTGCCATCCTGCAATAGCTCTCCTGCTGCTCCTTCTCAAGTCTACTGGTCATTCTCAAGGCTGCAGCGATTTTAAAAAATGAGAATCAAAGCACATGACTCTCCGGTGTAAAACCTTCCTGGTTCTTAGAATGAAATCCAAACTCTTCATCATGGCCTATATGATGAGAGGTTTGACAAACCTGTATCTCTCTTCTCTCTCACTACACCTCAGCCATATTGGCCAGTTTTTGGTTCCTCAAACACTTCAGACTTGTTTCTACCTCAGTGTTTTTACATGTGCAGTTCTCTCTGCTCAGAATATTCTTACTTAATATTATTGCAAAATCTGATCATGGCCATGAAAAAGAAATTGGGTCAAATTAAAGAAAATAGCTTTTAGTATATGGCCACATAAGCCAAAATTGATTGGTCATGAGTTATTAAAGGAAAATTAGGATTCTAAGGACAATATATTGTTCCAGTTACTATAGCTGCATAATAAACAATCCTGACTTTAGTGGCATAAAACAGAAATTTTATTATGCTCATGGATTCTGTGGGTCAGGAATTTTAAAAAGGTTCAATAAGGATGGCTTGACTTTGCTCCATGTCTGAGTTCTCAGCTAGGAAGTCTTGAGGTGTGGTGGAAATGACTTGAGAGTGGTAGATTTGAATGGTCTGAAGGCTCATTTAGTTACATGATTGGTGTGTGGATGCTGGCTGTCAGCTGACATCTAAGTGTGGCTTCCTGGGCTTCTTCACAGTATGATAACTGCATTCTAAGAGTGAGGATCCCAAAAGAAACAAGTAAAAGGTGTATGGTTTTAAAAATCTAGCGTCGAAAGTCACATAGCATTGCTTTCACTGTTTTTACAGCCTGTCCTGATTAAGGGAAGTAAACACAGACCTTACCTATTAGTGGGAAGAGTGTCAGAGCCACATGGTAAGAAGAGCATGTGATATGGGAAATACTGCCATCATTTTCCAACATATCTTACCTTGAATTATGGTGTCATGGAGAACAATGAAGCAATTGGTTGCAAAACAACTGGAGGTGTCAGTGTCAAAGATGGAACACTGGGTATAATGGATGGCTAGTCCTACCCAAAGGAAATATTTATGCTGCTGGATAGTTTGTATCAGCTAGCTTTAAAGTCACATGCCTTTAAAAAAGAATTCTTCATTTCAATGGAAAAGGATGATTTAATATATCAAGGATACCTTTCAACAATGTAGTTTAAGGTATAATTTGTTCTATTCCTTACAAATAATGCTGTGACACTTAGAGTAAACAAATAAAAGAGACTGTAAACCACCATATAAAAGATCAAAGAAGATATGAGGAATCAGAAGGAGACTGTTTAGGAACTTTTCAAACTTGGCAATGCCTCACTTCTCTAGGGTGTATGTATTTTGATTTTTTTAATCCCTATGAGACAAAAATTTTAGGACATCAAACCACAACGACCCGCAGAAGCATTTTCATCCATACCACATTCCCTATCAAATACGATACATAAACTGTTTAGAGATATTTCTCTCATTACTTTCAAATGCCTGCCTAAATATAAGGAACCCCAAATACGCATTCCTTCAAACTGTCTTAACTGACTTTGGTTGATAATTAGAAGTTGAAAATAGAGGTGAATATTTTATAGGTGAGAAATTATAGTCTCAAAGAGCTATGTCTATATTACATGCTATTTATTAAGTCAATTATTGGTTAAACACTAATTGAAAAATAAAGTATTATAATGATATATAATATTTTGGGGAAAAATCCCAGAAGATTATGCTTATTGGCAAACTTGCACAGAATGCATGTACATATATATACACACTATAGAGACAGTGCCAAGGATATAACTAAAGAATTATTTTATTAATGGAATTTGAATTTGCAAAGCATGAAACCCTATTGTTGTCAATAATTTTGATGTGACAAATTCAGATTTATGCAATTATAATATATCTTTTGAATATATTACCATTGACTCTTAGTTGGGTACTTACAGTTCAATCTTGAAAATGTTGATAATTTGGCTCTTGCAAATCAAAATTTAAAAACTGAAGTTAAAATACATAATCCAGAGTTTATGCCTTTGTGATAGTTTTCTGTGTAAAGGATTCTTTTTATTTTATTGGCAATTTAAAAAGCCTAATTATCCCTCAAGATCTAGCTCAAATATTTTGTTCCATGTTTCCATAACACTAAGCTCTGTTACAACAGTCATCATATTTTACTGTATTTACTGTATAACTTGAGTTTCCTCATGCCTCACTAGCCATGAGTACAAATGGGGTTACATGAATGATAACAATGAAAATTGCTTCAGGTTTTGTTCCAACCTGCTCAGGTAGTAACTCAGTACCCTGGAAACAGCCTGTCAAACATTTTTGGTAGTACCCAGGGTTGCTTCTGGGAACGACGAGTGACTCTGGGCACTAAAAACTGGTTCCACAAGTAACATCCACTGTTTCCCACCAGGCTGACTCGGGGTGCTGTAGTGTCCACTGGGAATGTCCATCTTCTGAGGACTATGGTCTCTGCTGCTGCTCTGATGAAGCTGTTCGTGATAATGATGAAATATACCAGACTGAGCCTTCATGGTGCCAAGGAGAGGGATGTACTGTGCAAAGGTGGGAAGAATTCTCATCTCTGTCATCCTTTTTTTTTTTTTTAAAGATTTTATTTATTTATTTGACAGAGAGGTGGGGGGAGAAAGCACAAGCAGGAGGAGCTGCAGGCAGGGGGAGAAGCAGGCTCCCCGCTGAGCAAGGAGCCAAACATGGGGCTCAATCCCAGGATCCTGGGATCATGACCAGAGACAAAGGCAGATGCTTAACCAACTGAGCCACCCAGGCGCCCCTCATCTCTGTCATCCCATTTTATGCTTTGTCACTGAAGACATGAATAGCTCTGCTTTGTTCCCCTATCTCAACGGCTTTTCATGACAATAACTCTAGTAGCTCCTCTCTCCACTAGGATCAGATTTCATTCCATGGGACTTATCTTCATTTTTTGGTCTTCACAGTCATGCAGATAGTAATCTCTAGTCTCTCCATTTCTGCCAAACAATAAGGCAAACATATGCCTTCATACAGTTGCTCTTTACTGTCACCTTCCATCCCATTCAGCTCTCCAACTAGGTCACAGATATGGTGAGAATGGCTGAGTTTCACTAGGGCTGCAGGTACAGAGTCTGACCACACTTCCTTACATTTTCTGCTTCAGAAGACTGTAATCCCTGGAGGGCATGAAACAAGACTTTTTCTACTCTACATCAAATCAGAACTAAAAATTAAATTTAAACCAATTCACAGACCAATCCTTTAATTCTAAAGATAAGCAAATTACAGTAACTGTTAAAAATTGTGAAGATTTTACTTTGCTTACAAATTAGCAAGTTAACCTCCTGCCACAGTATTATGGAAACTGGTAGAAGTCACAGACTCCTGGGATCAGGAAAAAAACAATTCATTACTCACAACACAGCAAGAATCAACTTCACATTTACATCAAACTACTTGTCCCATAGGGGCCAAATGTGGTGTCACAGTTGAGAAGCCCCAAAGCTTAGAGAATCGTACTATTTTATAATGGGTTGCAAAGCAACCTGCACAACTTTTACCCAGAGGAAAACATATTTATTATACTGGAGAGTAAACAAACCTGCTCTCTGCTCTGGGAGAAGATTCTACCTCTAACTTCCAAGGCTACTCACTACACAAACATCCTTGAAAAGATAATCTTTTCAAAGCTCAACAAAGGGCATCAGTGCCTTTGTCCACAAGACATGCAGAAACTCAGGAGACCCATGAGAAATGTCTCCTAACAATATCATGAATTAAAGTGCCCTTCTCAGTTAGTTTACTTTAGTTAGTAAATATCAAGGCCAAAGCTCAGGTCATTTGGTTCATGATCCAGCAATTTCTTCAAATTTAACAGCAACAGAAAAGGAATAGTATGATTAGTTTAGTTTCATTGATTAGCACAGCTAAGGACAAGTACAGGCTTTCCAAAATATATTTTAAAAGTTCTAATATCACTGTGGTTACTCACATTCTGTAATGAGTATTAGAATAATTGTGTAAATTCCACGCTCTTTTTCAAACTTCTACAGGGTTCATATACTGACAAAATTTAAAACAAGCAAACAAAATAAAAACAGTTAACAGCAAAGTCAAGTTTTACCTTACTCCTATGTATGTAGCTAGGGCATAAACAAGATCTGCCTTTAAATCATTAAATCAGCCTCTACTATAATTTATAGATTTTAATCAGAGATTTTCACATTTAAACAACAATATTTCTAAGTCCTTAAGCCTGAGAACCTCAGCTCTCAGGCTGCAGCCATATTTTAGAAATTGTCAGAATAAAACACAAACTCGTTAATTGAGGAGGTCACATTTTATGAAATAATGTCTGGAAAAAATTGCACCCAAGTTAAACAGCTAATATTACTGTGAACAACACACTCTTTTCAGGGGTGTTATCCAAACTGCTGTTGGGTGTAGCCTCAGTGTTTTATTGTATGATGATGAAAAATTATTGTGATGGTCACTAAGAGTTCTTCATGTAATGTTAACTCATTATATTCCAATGTGAAGAACTATTTTGTGATAGCTCACCCTACAATTCTATCCTGTCTCTTCAATTATATTCTTCCAGATACTTTCCAGAGTCACTCTGTATGAAATCCAAACAATAAATAAGAAAATAAGTACAGGGCGCCTGGGTGGCTCAGTTGGTTGAGCGACTGCCTTCAGCTCAGGTCATGATCTTGGAGTCCCGGGATCGAGTCCCGCATCGGGCTCCCTGCTCGGTGGGGAGTCTGCTTCTCCCTCTCCCGCTCCCCTCTCTTGTGCTCTCTCTCTCTCATTCTCTCTCTCTCAAATAAATAAATAAAATCTTTAAAAAAAAAAAAAAAAGAAAAGAAGTACAAGCTAGATACCTGCAGATGTATTGGAAAGGACCTTGAACTAAGAGTAGGGAATTCTGGATCAATTCCCAGTTTCCAAAGCATGATAATAAGTGGATTAAAAAAAAAAAAAAACGAACAAACATTTATCTACTTTCCCTATATAAATTATACCTAATTTTAACCAAAGAGTTAACAAATGTTAAAGGTTAAGATTTGATGAGCATGTTAAATGACACCATCAAATACAATCAACAAAATCTGGAATGTAGGATACTCTACAGAATGTGGATAACTTGCTTTTTATCAACAAATAATTTGCAAGGAGAAAGAAAAAGAGAGAGAGGAGATTAAAAGAGAGTTTAAAACAGATTTATGAGATGTTAACTTATTACATTGTATGATCCTTATTTGGATCTCAAAAAATTAAACTAAAAATTAAAATATTAAGGAGTCAATTGGGAATTTTGATAGAGTTAACAAATTGTTGTCATTTTATGGTATAGTTATAAAATTGTGGTTAGATTTTAAAGTATCCTTAACTATGTTAGCGATACAAACTGAAATGCTTACAGATAAAATGTGTTATCTGGAATTTGTTTCAAAATAATACACCTACCACCAACTGCCCAATTAATTACAAAAGTCTCAGGCCCCCTTCTTTTTGTATCCACTGACTCTGGGAGGCAGTAAATGAGGGAGCCCAAGTTCTTTTATACCTGTGGCTTCACTCCTGAATCACTATCTTCCGCATTCAGTGACAACTAGCTTAGAAACTTTTACATTATAAGTGGAACAAAACTCAGTATTAACAGAATTATGTCAAAGTCTAAATCAAGGGTCTATGAATGAAACTTTTCTGTATTCTACAGAAAATTATCAACAATATATATATATTATAAGAAGCAGCACAGAGGATCATAGGGGAAGGAAGGGAAAACTGAATGGGAAGTCATCAGAGAAAGAGACAAACCATGAGAGACTCTTAACTATAGGAAACAAAGTGAAGGTTGCTGGAGGGGATGTGGGGGATGGGATAATTGGTGATGGGCATTAAGGAGGGCATGTGATGTGATGAGCACTGGGTGCTATACACAACTGATAAATTATTGAACTCTACATTTGAAACTAATGATGTACTATATGTTGGCTAATTAAATTTAAATTAAAAAAAAATGTGGATATTAAAATAAGCCAAATAGGGCAATTTTGCTGTTGAAATATTGTGAATTTATGAAGTGGCTAATAGTTTCCTGCCTAAATTTTTGTTGAATTAAATTAATGTTGATCCAGTGGTATAATTAAAATATCATTGCCTTTCTGTCCATTATATCAGGTTCATGCTAACATAACCAATCTACATACCTATGAAACAGAGCAGCCAAGACTCTGTGAGGGAACATTAATATATCTCTATACATGTAGAGTCCTTCAGGGTAATCTATAAGACTTTGTAGAGCAAGATACACTGGTGACACATTTTTTACTCTTGGCAATAGTTGGGGGTCATTTTTGCATTGTTATTACTAACATTTGGTGGTCTTACTTCATCTAATTTTTGATCCTTAAGGAACCCATAGTGAATTAGAGGAACACAAGGTAATTAGCACTGTGGGGAAAAAAAAAATAGTCAACATTAAAGAAGTATTAAAAATGTATTGAATTTTTAAACAAAAAAGAAGGTAATCACTCTTCTAAAACAGTTAAACTTACTCTTTTTTATAGCAAGATCTCAATTATCTTCTTTATAATTGAGGGTAGTATAACCATTGTTTTATTAACTTTGAATTAGAAAAGAGTTATCCTCAGGGATAGTCTGAGCTCTTCCTTGACAGAAGACTGAAAATCTACAGATTATGTTAATGTTTCTCAGTGCTCTATCAGGTCCTTCATTCAGACCAATGTCAAAATGTAACAGGATAATGCTTGTTATTACTGGCTTCTGCTTACCCCAGAGAAATCAGAAGTGATTGTTCACCTCAAATGGAGGATTTCCGTTTGTAAATGAATCAGGAGAAAACAATTACTCATTTTGATTGCTTTAGTTGGTGATGTGAACATGGAAAACCTTCTATCTGGAGGGAACAATAGATAAAAACTAAATTGGTATTTGCATAAGTTCTAAGTGCCCCCAGTGTTTGATTTAAGCTAATTTGGGGTCTGATTATTATAGTAGCAAGTAAGGGCCCTGGTGTTGAGTGTACACAAAATCGGTTACTGAAAACCATATGGTATATACATTGGGTGACATATAACTTACTGTCCAAATGGGGACACTTTGGAGAATGAAATTGAGGGCTATTCATAATTTTGTTGTGACTGTCCCAGGCAAACCCTGATATATGATCACCTTTATATATGCAGTTATGCTATATGCATCTACCAAATGTTGAGATAAATAAATACATTGTGTAAAATTTTACCCATGGTAGTATATATTTTCTTTAAATAAAAATGAAAATAAGATGTACTTAAACTCAATATTGTATCCCACTTGATTTGACTGAAGAGTGTTTTTTATGCTGTTATAATTTAAGGAACAAAATTAGATTTTTTGATATATTTTACATAATAAAATCTCATTGATAGAAGTGATCATCAGAGGTAGTAACAGATTGGTCAGTTAGGCTGAAAAATGAGATTACCTGACAAAAATAATTCTACTCCTTAAATTGATTTCTCTCTTCTTTAATTGCTTTTGCATCTGTTACCAGTGCTGTACCATTTAACACTAGAATTATCAAATCCAGTTTACTCATTTCACACATGGGCAAGTCATTTAACTTCCTCAGAATTGTAGAAGGTAGCTTGGATTAGAAGCCAGGCAGTTCTTTCCTACCATGGAAACTGCCTGTCTCATGGTACTCTATTATCTGTTTGCTCACTGCACTCTAACTATACCTACAGAACGGTGCTTCCTGTACCTAGTTTGTGCTCCACTGATATGGAGCACCTCTTTGAGTCCCTGTAAAGAATGAGAAGAGTTATGTATTTCATTGAGGATTTCATAGGGGAGACAAATGAGAAGTTAAACAGTGAACACTCCCCAGCAAACAACTTAGGACTCCTTTATTAGACATGCCCTGTAGTAGACATTTTTAGAACTCACTAACATCTTATTCTGAATATACGGAAATTCTTACTTCCCAACTCCCTTGTCTTAAGTGAGATCATGTGACTAGTTTTAGTCAAGGGGTTGTGATAGAAGTGAAATGTGTTTATTGTAGATATGAGACCTTCCACTCTCTCCCTTCTCCAGCTACAGCAATCATGAGAAAGTCTTTGGTTTGGAAGATAGAGACAAAAGATGGAAGTGGCCTAGAGTGCCAAGTGTCCACTTAAAAGGCAACTGACCTGAGTAGCTACTCAGACCCCTGGAGTGGTATGTGGAAAAAAGAAACTTTGTGTTAAGATAACTAAGACACTGATCAGTGAGGGTTGTGTGCTGCCTCAGTCTAACTTAGTTCATCCCACGAAGGACCTGTCTCTACTCCAGACCTTCCTCTCTGCCCCCACACTACTAGGATTTTGTTTTTCTGTTCTTGCTTCACAGAGGCCAATAGCCCCAAGATTATTCCTTTTAGGTATCTCCTCTAGCAACTTACATTTCTTTTTCCTTTATGGGCAGGGTAATTTCCCTCAAGTCCAGTTACCATCTCCAAACGCATACACAAAACCATCACTATGCTTATCTAAATAAAAGGGACTTCCAGTTTCTTCTTGAGAGTGGAATTTCTCTCTCTCTCTCTCTCTCTCTGTGTACACATACATGTGTATAAGCAATATAGCATTCTGTAATTATTCTGTAGATGATTTTGTGATTATCTTTTACTGAATCAGATGGCAAGTCTCTTGAGGATGAGAGTACCTAAGTGAGAGTCTGTGGATAAGCTGCAAGTTTAAACTCTTGAAATAATAGCCTTTTTTTTTTTTTTTCATGGCTAGGTATATGTGTACTTTTAGTTTTCATCAGATTTTCAAAGGGGTCCTTGAATTAAAAAAAAAAAAAATTAGGAACCACTGGTGTATGAGCAGCATGAGTTCTCAGCAAGAGAAAAGAAATGGTCCTAATTTCAGCCCTGATACTAATTGTGATAAAGGTTCTTATCACTGTCCCGGATTTAGCATGGTCAGAAGAACTGATTACCCACTGTAGCTAGAGTCTGAGGTATATAAACCAGAATATAATTAATTTACTCAGAACTATATCTATAATGTACATAAAATAATTTCAGGACAGGGCATTGTCTTACTTGCTTCTTCTCTCCACTTGAGCTAATTACAAAAGACAGATTATTAACTTTTTTTTTTTATTTTCTGACTAAGGAATCAGTCTTCACAAGAGGTATTGCTGTCAGAGGACTACAGTTCAATTGGCTTGGAAGATATTCACTCCCTTGGACCATGACTGGATAGGCAAAGCCAACAACTTCTCTCTCCTCTCCCCCTTTCCTTCCCTCTTTTCCATCCTTCTCTGCTCTTACCCTTCTCTTTTTTTCTCTGCTTCTAAGACTGGCCAACACTAATTCTGGGAGACTTAGTGTATAGTGTAGAGTCAGACCTTGAAAGGCCTGAATGCTGCTCTATTATTTCAAGATAATCTCTGCTCAGATTTCATGAGCTGATTTAAAATTCATAATTTAATGCTCAGGTATTTGCTTAGGCATTTATAAGGCTACATGCTATTGGATGAAGTGAGAGAAATGGGACTGAGAAGCAGTCCTGCCTGAGAAGGCTGCCAAATATCTTAGCACCAAGGAAATCTGCATTGTTTCTTTTGTGAAACTTACCCAATTTGCCTCCCTCCCATTTTTATTTAGAATTCATCTTCTTTGGTATTGACCTTTGACAGCATATGACCTTGGATATACATGAGTAGCTGGATCTATCTCTACTTTTAAACAATAGTCACCTGGGGTGCCTGGGTCGCTCAGTCATTAAGCGTCTGCCTTCGGCTCAGGTCATGATCCCAGGGTCCTGGGATCGAGCCCCTCATCGGGCTCCCCGCTCAGCGGGAAGCCTGCTTCTCCCTCTGCCACTCCCCCTGCTTGTGTTCCCTCTCTCGCTGTGTCTCTCTCTGTCAAACAAATAAATAAAATCTTAAAAAAAAAAAAAAAATAGTCACCTAACTTTGGTAACTGTACTGAAAAGCTCATATCTTTTTTACATGAAACTGAGTTCATATGAATGCCATGGATGTCTTTAATATGAGCCAATATCAAGATATTTTTAATTACTGTCACAATTCAAAAGATTACACTCTTCATACAACTTTGAGCAAGAATATTACTTCTAAGCCTCAGAGTCCTCATCTATAAAATGGGGATAACAACAATAATCTCTAAAGTTGTTGATAGTAGGTGCTTGGCTTTATAACTTCTTCCATCCTCTCTTTCCAGATCTTTGTGAAACAGGAGATTAGAGCAACCGCCAGATTAGGTTACATTAGATTAGATTAATTAGAATAAGTATTAGTTTTATTTCTCAGATTTTATAACTGGTATTCTTAATCAGCAGAATAAAGCATTTTGCACTTGGCATAGTGTTGGTTTTCATTTATCGGTATTTATAACTATTAATTCAGTGTATATTATTGAAGACTAAATATCATTTCCCTTAATTTATATTTAAATTTCTAGATTTTTACTTCTTTATGATTTGGGTATTTGCAGTAATAGTGGGAGAAAGTGAACATTATTAAAACCTTTTCCTGATCCCCTGGGGTTCATGATTCTATTGTAGGTTTCCTCTGAAAACAGTTCAAGGTTAAGAACAAAAGACTTTAGACTCGAGGATAAAATTTCACTAAAACACAGCAGTGCTTCTATGGCAACTATACTAAAAGGGAGACATACCAGAAAGAGAGAGAGCGAGCGAGCAAAAATTTGGGGGTGAGCAGAGCTCAAGAACACATAACTATCCCTTTCTTTGTCCTTCACTCATAGAGTATAGGTAATGGATGCTTTGCTTCTCTGTTTTTTATATAATTATGGCCAGGATCTGTTCTACCACTGTATCTGGATGAATGATTTTGTTATCTGAAAGCTGCTTAGCCCAGAGCTAGACTTTAGTGCTAATGTTACAGGTTACAGAGAAGTAGGATAGAGAAGAGGTAGCAAAGCTCCCGAAGTCAATCTATAAGGCCGTGGACTGAAGTGGCCTGGATTTACGAGATCCTTTGGTTAAAGAGTGCCCAGGGCAGCTGGAGCTTTAATCATCCTGCAGGTACCACAAAATGGCTATCCGTAGGAACAGTGAGAATAACCTGACTGTAAGAGTCTATGGGGTGGACAATCAACTGGGGAATGGGGCAGAGGAAGAAGCTTGCAGTATCAGACACCTCAGGGAAAGAGTCAGTGGACCTCTGAAAAAAAAGAAAATACACAGGGCTCATAAAAGGACTAGGATTTGGGCATTAGCCACACTGTGGCATCCAAGGTCATAATCGCCATAGCTGTATGGCGATTAAAAGAGGGCTGTAAACTCCTGCTACTAACAGGCATGTCCTGGACATAAAGTAAATTTCTTCCTTATTACCTCTGCCTTATCACCAGGAAAGGTGTGGGGACAGAGAATAAAAATTAAATGATTAAGTACACAAAACTGAGTTTAGATTTTAATAATCTATTTGGACTTGAAGTTACTGAACTGAATATATTAGAACAGTCTGAAAACCCACTAATTAGTTAATTTTTCTCACTACCATCCCCACTACATCTAATTCTTAAAAATGAGGGCCCAACAAAATATTATTAGTTATTTGAGATTGACTTGAAAAATTTCAGTCAATCCTCTAATACTTTTAAAAGATTCACTTTCTTGGGGCTCCTGGATGGCTCAGTCAGTTGAACCCCCAACTCTTGATTTCAGCTCAGGTCATGATCTTGGGGTCCTGGGATCGAGCCCTGTATCGGACTCCATGCTCCATGGGAGTCTGCTTGTCCCTCTCCCTCTGCTCCTCCTCCCCCTTTAAAATAAATAAATCTTTAAAAAAAAATTAACTTTCTTGAATCTAAATTCAATTTTCTACATAACTTTAACAGCCAATTTACCAAATATTTCTTTACCTAGTAGATATTTTCTGAATGAGCTAGGTGTCAAAAATACTTTTGGGTTAAAAGAAATCCTGACTAACATATTTTATAGAGTTAGGGACTGTTTGGAAATTTAATATTCAACTCCTTGTTGGACTACTAGGTCTTCTGTAGTCCTCCAACTAGTAAGTCAAGTAGGCAGTATGGCACTGTGGTTAAAAATATAGTTTCAGGAGCCAGACTGCCTGAATTTGAGCTAGACTCAGTGACTTAGCTTTGGGAACTTAGGCAAATAACTTACCCTGTCTGTGTATCACTTTCTTCATGTATAAAATAACATCTGCCTGATAGGGTTGTTATGATAATTAAGTGAGTAACATATGACACATCCTGAAGTAACTGGAACCTAGCAATATTAGCTGCTATTATTATTACAATTAGTAATGTTATTATCCTACAGACACTTACGTGATATGAAGATCTGATTGAGAACATTTTAGTTATACCGATTTTAGCTCTCCCATTCAATTCTCTGTAATGTAAAAGGTCATGATTTCTCTAGTCTCTCAGTTTATCAGATGAGGGGAAATCACCTGCTTTAACATTTTCTCTGGGCCTTTAAGAGGCTTTAATTAATTGTTCTGCAAATATGAGCTGCTAACCAATGGGGGCTATGAGACATAGAAAGGCTGACATGAGACTTCTCTTTCTACCTTTCATTTCTCTTATTTCTTCTGCCACAGTGAACTAGTCTTACTGGTGGTGATGAATCATCAAAATTAAAGTCAATTAAATTGAAGTTGATGGTCATAGTTAGAATTCCTTAGGTTTTTACTTCATCTCTATGCCAAATTTCCTTTTGGTATTTTGATATTTTTACAACTCCCTACTTGCTTTTAATTTTTCCGAATGTGACAGTTAATTTATGTGTCAACTTGACCAGATCAAGGGATGCCCAGATAATTGGTTAGTTATTTCTGGATGTGTCCATGAGGGTGTTGCAGGAAAAGATTAGCATTTGAATTGGTAGACTGAGTAAAGTGAATTGACCTCCCCAATGTGGGAGGGTCTGAATAGAACAAAAAGGTGGAAGAAGGGAGAATATATTCTTCTGTCTTTGTGAGTCTGTCTGTGTCTTTCTGACTGACTGAACTGGGATAATCTTCTGCCCATGGCACTCCTGGTTCTCAGGCCTTCAGACCAGGACTGGAAGCTACACTATCCAGCTTTCAGCCCTTCAAATTGCAGCACTGGCTTACCTAGGTCTCCAGATTACAAAGGGCAGATTGTGTATGGGACTTCTTAGCCTCTATAATTGCATAAGTCAATACCTTATAATTAAAAAATCTCTCTCTCTCTCTCTATATATATATATATAGAGAGAGAGAGAGAGAGAGAGAGTCTCTCTCTTGCACACACTCTCTCTAAATATATATATTCTATTATCTATCTATCATCTATCTATCTATCTATCTATCTATCTATCTATCTATCTATCTATCTATCTATCATCTCTCCTATCAGTTCTGTTCCTCTGGAGAACCCTAAGATACCAGCTTTTCTCCTTGCAAATTATAGCATAAATTGTAATTCCCAGATGTCATATTTGTCATTTTTATAATTTCTCTGCTTAATCTCTAGGACATTTCTTCCCATATTTTAATGTGTATATGAATCCATCTGGGAATCTTATTAAAATAAAGATTGTTATTCAGTAGTTCTGCATTTGTAACAAGTTGGCAGGTGATGCTGATGTTGATGGTCTAAGGAACACATTTTAAAAATCATTGTTCTGGAGAAGTAATAATAATAACAATAATCAGTAACAACAATAACAACTGCCAATACATCTCTCAGCACTCTTTTGTGTGCTTAGGGATATTGATTATTTAATCCTCCAACTACCCTATGAGGTTGGTAATATTCTATTTCTGCTATTTTACATATGAGGAAACTAAAGCAAAAAGAAGTTAACCAATGTGCCTAAGGATACATGATTGAGTGCAAAGTGAGGTGATTTTGAACCTAAGCAGTCTGGCTTTGGAACTCAGGCACACTTAACCACTGTACTTTAGTGACTTAAAAACTGATCATTAACTTATTTGTATTTATCATCTTAAAACTGTTCTTGATCTGCTAGATTGTTCATAATGACTTAGTCATTTCTTTTTATTTGGAGCCTGTGCAGGTAAGTAAAAGGGGGATAGTGTCAAACTGTCCAATACACTACCTGCTAGTCTGAATCAAGATGAGCTCTGAGTATAAAATACACACTAGGTTTAGAAGACAATAGGAAAGGGCGCCTGGGTGGCTCAGATGGTTAAGCATCTGCCTTCAGCTCAGGTCATGATCCCAGGGTCCTGGGATCGAGTCCCGCATCGGGCTCCCTGCTCCTTGGGAGCCTGCTTCTCCCTCTGCCTCTCTCTCTCTCTGTCTGTCTCTCATGAATAAATAAATAAAATCTTTTAAAAAAAAAAAGAAGACAATAGGAAAAAATAATGTAAAATATTTCAATAATAATTTTTTATAATGATTGCATGTTGAAACAATAATGTTTTGGTATGTTGGGTTAAATAAAACATTTAAAATGTATTTTCACCTTTTTTTTTTTTTTTTTTTTTACTTTACAAAAGCTAGGAGAAGATTTAAAATTCTATTCCTCACTTAGATTATATTTCTACTGGACAACACTAGGGTAGAACTTCCAATACAGGTAGTTGAGCATAACCCTTCAATTTGCTCAATGGTAAGACTCAAATCTTCTCTTTCATCAGGAAACAAGGTATGTCTCAAGCTCTGGGAATGTGGTTGATCATTTGTGGGACCTGAGGGCAACCAGATGGCTTATGGGGTGGATACCATTTCTGCCTACCTATGGCCTGAACAGTTGTCCTTGTGACAGTACTCACAATGAGTTTTCTTGAACCCTTTATACTAAACAAATGACTATGAGTTTTATGATTTTATGACTATGATTTTAATGTGAAAAATTCTTGATTCTGGCCACAGAGTGAAATTATGTGCTCTTCCAGGATATCAGTTTTCTGTCTACAAAATGAGTGAGGGGAACTTCAAGATTCCTCCAAGATTTAAAATGGTTTAATTGTTTGCTGAGAGATGGCAGGAAAATCAAAACTCTAGAACAGGTGATATGTTTTAAATTCCATGGAATCAGGGCACAGGACAGCCATCTAGCTCCCAAATACATGAATAAGCATAAGAAGCCAAACATTTTATACTGTTATATTCATGAGCTATAAATCTTTCGCAACCAGATTTAGTTTTCTTTGCTTTCCACTTATGAGGGCGTGTTCAGAGAACCTTAGTAGTAGTATACCATGTCCCCCTTTTTATTACTAGAGTTATCAAACTCAGGAAAAGATAATGAAAAGATTTGTTTTATGTTTTAAATAAGTCACCAGAAGCCAAACAAATGGATCATAAATCAAGGGTTCTAAGCTAGCTTTATTTTTCTTGTGACTTTTGAACCACACCCAAAGGTGGAGAAGAGCTAAACTGAGGCTTATTTTCTTATTTGAAGTTCAAAGTTAATCTTGTTTATTTAAAAAATTCCCATCTCAGAATTAGAAATGTTTGTTTTTCAAGAGTGAAATCATGGGGGCATGAGATTTTATAAAAAATGGTCTCATATAACATAATACAGATACAAGTAACAATCTTAGAGTATAATGAGTGAAAATAATTTGTATCCAATCTTTGGAGAGCAATAGTTTTGATCAATATAATTACTGACTTAAAGCATTATTTTGGCCTGACCAAATACATCAGCAAATTTATAATCTCTTTGGGGTTCGTGAGATTATTAACGTGTTTCTTTAAATTTTTTTGAAAATTATTTATAATAATACATCCTAAAATCTTTGGAGTAATTTGTTCGGTTACTAATTAAGTGTCCTCTGGCAGAAGAGTGGATAATAAAATAAAACCTCAGAAAAATAAAAGTCCTGGAAGCTAGTCTTCCTTGGGTCCCCATTAATTTCAGGTTTTAGTTCTATGCTAATTTGCAATTCGTTTGTAATTCTTAAGCCCTTACCTTAATAATGGCAGGTCATTTTAATATCAGCTCATTAAACAGAGAATGAGAAAAGCAAAGGCAAATAAGTTTTTGGATAACTTTTAAAACCTTGAACTTATTTTAAATATCAACCTGACATTTTGTACTTTAGGGTTTGGCCTCAAACACAATTTAAACCAGATGGCAAAAGGGCACAATAGATTATGATAAATTCTTAGGAATCTTAGTGAAGCACCCAAAATATAATAGGATATAGTTACCAAACCATTTTATCATATATTCAAGTTCTCTTCTGTGGTACCTTGAATAAATTCAATTGATAGTTCAAAAAATTGAACATGGTAATAATTTATCCGTTAAATTTTTTGAAAGAAATAGATGGTTAAATGTTAAAACATATTTAATAATATAAAATAGTTTGGAAATAGGCTTACCTTTTCTCTACAAGGAATTTAATTTCAGTAGACTTTTCTACTGAATTATGTTCATGCTATCATGCCTCTCTTTTAAGTAAACTACTTTGGCATTCATTTCTTTGCTTACTTAAAAATATAGGACCAGTTTATTTCTAAAGTATTTTTCTTTTTGTTTGTTTCCCTTAAAAGAGCAGCAAACTTTCATTTTAAAAGGGATCTACTACAAAGTGGAAAAGATCTAATCTAAGAATAAGTACAAACCTTTTTAGGAAGAATAATCACGGTACAAAAGTTATTAGAGTAATAATTTATTCAGAAAGCAGCATTTGTGTCTGAAGATGGTTACAAATGGGAATCGAAATAACCGAGAGGAAAGAACAACACATATTTTGAAGATGAGTTGCCATTTCTTTTTGTAAGGATTTGGTAATGCCAGGGGCATTATTTCTTTACGAGGTCAAGTTAAATTTCTTTATGTGTGGTGGTCTGCCCTCTCCTGGGCCAGAATAATATACAAAAGATCCATTTGACTTGTAAAAAGAGAAACTCAGCTCCAAAAGAATAAAGTATTTTTTTAAGTTAACCTAGTATTAAAATCTTAATATGTATTCATGAATGTAATAACTTCTTACAGACTGTAATCCTTGTTCAAATATTTGAGGAGTTCTTAGGTGTGGTTGTTCCATTAATTTTCTTCTTATCTCCCTTTACCCCTTCTATTACAAAATAAACACAGCTTGCCACTTGACATTTTCCTTGACCTCTCTTTTTAAAGTATTTTAGAATTAACTCATAGGCAGAATGTCCCTCTTTGCCTACAGATTTTTCCATTAGAATTTTCTTTAAACATAATATGAATTTGTTAAAGAAGAAAAATAGAATAAAAATAAACAAACCATTAAATATTACTTGTAATCCTTTCAAAATAACCACTATTAATATTTGGGAGTCGAATCCTCCAGACATTTATGATGTATAGTTATATATGTAACACACTAACTTAAAAAAGGAGGACACAGAATACATACTTTGGAATGTTTTTAAAACTGAATGCATGAAGAAAAGATTTGTGTTTGACATTTACAAAACTTTATATTGCTATTTAATCATTGTAGTGCTCTGTGTCTCTTTTGCTCAATTACACAGTAATCTCCTTTGGGACAATGGCTGTGCTGAATTAACTTGGAATTTCTATTGTTCAGCATAGCATTATGTACTTACTATACATTCAATATTTTGGAACAGTCTCATATATATTCTGACAATGAGTTGCTTTGGAAAGTATGTCCTAAAGGAAAAAAGGAAAACTAGACTCTATCCCCTCAATATAGGATTAAGATAAACCAAGCAAAATGAATCTAAGTAGTGGATAGTATCAATATATTTTAGCTATAACCACAATTAGAGTAAGTGATGTTATATATACAAAGTCATTTTGTAGATATGATAAAAGAAGTATTTGAAATTAAATAGGTGCCTTCAAGGAAATTCTATTGTTAATAGCTTATTTACAGTGCTGTGATTTCTGTTTCACTCTCCACAGTTTTGAGGTGTATAGAAAATGCCTCCTGGGATGTCTTCTCAGCCCATTAGACTTCTCTTTGGTATGACTTAGGTGAGATCTATTTGCTGGTATAAAATTTAGACCCTGGGGTGCCTGGTTGGCTCAGTAGGTTAAGTGTCTGCCTTGGGCTCAGGTCATAATCCCAGGGGCCTGGGATAGAGCTTCATTTTGGTCTCCCTGCCCAGCAGGGAGTCTGCTTCTCTCTCTGCCCCTCCCCTTCCCATGCTTCTTCTCTCTCTCAGATAAATAAATAAAATCTTTAAAAAAGGGCGCCTGGGTGGCTCAGTCGGTTAAGCAACTGCCTTCGGCTCAGGTCATGATCCTGGAGTCTCGGGATCAAGTCCCGCATCGGGCTCCCTGCTCGGCGGGGGGTCTGCTTCTCCCTCTGACCCTCCTCCCTCTCATGCTCTCTGTCGCTCATTCTCTCTGTCTCAAATAAATAAATAATTAAAAAAATCTTTAAAAAAAAAAGGTAGACCTCAAACAGTGTTACTCAAATATACTGACATTTTTTTATCTTCCAAGTAACAGTACTGTGTAGTTTGGGAAGTTAGGCAAAACAGCACTACTCCACCTGGTTGCTTGGAACTCTAGGCGGCAGAAGTTCTGCCAACTCAGAAATACGGCTTCCAAGGCCTCTCTGTTACAGTGAGCCCTAACAGGGGAGACACATACATGAGTTTTATAAGAGCGCATGACACTTTCGGTCACATTCTATGATAAAAACTCGGTCATTTTGCGATACCTAACTGTAAAATAGACTGAGACATGTAGTCTGTGCTCTAAAAAGAAAATGTAGATTTGGGTTAGCTACTGGCAGTCTCTGCTGTACCTCTTTTATGAGAATTGTTTATGTCTTTGCAGGGATGAGATGCCCTTTCTATTTACATTAGTATATAACCCTCCTCCCCACCTTCGTTGATTTATTAATGGTGAATACCCAACATGTCACAAACTGGGCCAATCAGATTTAGATTCTCCTTGCAGGGAATTAAAAAGTGAGATTCACAGGTCTTTCCTGTACGTGGCTGGAACTAAAGCTGTTAAACTCATGAGGTTCCAGGAAGAAGAGGGGGAGGGGTTGCAGATGGGATGAGAATGAAGCAAAAGAATGCAAAAAGACATGAGACATTGGGTTTCTGCTGACTTTCCAATTGCTATCTTAGTTCCTTCCAAAAGTCTGACTGGTTATTCTGTCTGATTCATGGGATGAATTTATATACTGTTCATTAATTCTTATTTTTTAATTTGACTCAAGTTGATTTCTGTCACTTTAAACTAGATTTTTAACTAAAAGAGTATGTTGATGAAAAAGTTTCTACTGAATAGGAATTAGACAAAACCATTATTAATCCTGTTCTCATACATGTTAAGTGTCTGCCTTTCAGAAAATGATACCTAACTGAGCTTTCCCCCATCTGCAAAATATGAACAGTAATTCACACTCTTCAGTGTCCTTCTAGGCTTTTAACATAAAGCACAGAATACAGTAACAGATATACTGTGTATGCTTAGTAATTGATAGTTATGATAATGATAAAAAGGATGATGATGATGATAATATTTATAGATATCAAATGGCACTTGTTCTCTGGTACATTGACTTCAATGGAACCAATGGACAACTGCTGTCCATGTGTCCATGAGGTTGTGTTTTCTCAGATTTCCAGGTGAGACCAAAACCAAGTGGAGTGTGGTGTTATCTCATTAAGGAAACTGAACCTCTGTGCCAACTTTTGTAAGCTGTCTAGAGCTAAAAGTCTTCTAAAGACAAGAAAACATTTTAAGAAAAACTCATCTTAAATCAAATAGTACCAATTACATAATAGGAAAAGTATATTATTTTCTCAGATTATTTTGGCCAATGTTGTTTTAAGTTCAGTTTCCAGGACATGATTATATCTATAACTACAATCTGCCTAAAAAAATCAGGAAAGTAAAAGATTTGAAAATATGTCTGTCATTTCTAAGAAATGTAAAAATAGCAGGTACAATTTAAACTGACTAACTCCATCTAACCAACTCACTGAATTAACCATCACTCTCCATAGGCAATGTAATGAAGTATACTTAATTTAATTCTACTTAACCAAGTCACTGAATTAACCATCATTCTACATTCTTACTATATTTCACATGAATAGATGCCTACATAATCTTGTATGATCATAACTAGTGGGCTATTGTCTAACACATGCATAAAATAAATTCTAAAATTCTTTTGAATAAGAAACAATAAATGATTGGGATGTAGTTGAAAATTCTAGAAGAGCTTGGCACTAAAAGTGCTTCAAACACACACACACACACACACACACACTTTAGAATAAACCAAATAGGGAAATGTCAATGCTGCTGTGGGAGTGTGGGATCTGCAATAAGATGACTAAGTTTTGATCAACCAAGCAATGTCCAAATGAAAGTAGTTGGTCATGAGTCAAAATCTTGTTCAATGACTGTACATTCATATATATATATATATATATATAATTTAAAGATGTAAATGGTATCTTTTTAAATGATAGTTCTCTTTAACTTTTTTTATTAACTGGCTAATTGCCTATGCCAATTGCCTATCTCATTCAATCACAGGGGACTTACTGTCCTGTTAGTTGATGCTTTCTATACCAGATTCTTTCTCAGTTCAGAGACTATTTATCAATAATGCTTAGACTCCTGAGGAAATTGTGCTCATTTTTTTCCTTCTAACTCAGAGAAACCATGCCACTGGAAGAACTACCACCGACTCCAGGAATGCTGTGGTGTATTTAAATGTCAGAGGAATGGAGTACAGTTGCATAAGAGTGCATCTTATTCAGGACTCTAAAATTACAGATGGTAGTCAGAAAAAACAGATACATAAGAAATGAGGGAAATAGCCATAGGTATCCTGAACCTGTGTATTAGAGTTTTAGGAAAGGAACAAAAGTAACAATAAACTTGATTAAAGAAAAAAAGTAAGTAATGCTGAAAGTGCCAATTCATAATACCCCAAGTTAGAAGGCTTTCCCAATATTGATGTACAATCCAGAGGCAAATTTTTTATCTTATCAAAACACTTCTCCACAGCAACAACAACAAAGTAAAGTCAAAAGACCAAAAACAGAAAAATAATATTGCCAATTCATATCACAGACCATGAGCTAAAATACAGATCAACTTGAAAATGATCAACAATTCAACTTGGAAAGGGAGCAAAGAGTATAAATACAAATACAAACATAAAATTTGCCAAAGAGCTATGAGTGGTCCTTAAACATATATAAAGACTTCACTTTCACTAAAAATATGAGAAGTGCAAATTAAACCAAAACTCTTATGTCATTTTTTATCCCTATGAGACTGGCAAAGATCAAAGTTTGATAACAGATATTCTTGTCAGGGTGAACAGAAACAGGTAATTTCATACATTGCTGATGGGAATATAATGTTCCTATAGCCCACAACACTAAAGCAATTTGGCAATATATATTACAATGCCAACATGTATAACCCTTTGTCCCTGTAATTCCAAACTTTTAACTTATATACTCCTATTCTGTCAAATGACTTTTATAGCATTGTTGTCATAAACATTGGAAATAAAAATTACGTGGCTACATGGACGATCTGATATACATACAATTGAATTCCATGTGGCCATATAAAAAGTGATTTTCATTTCCCTTAGCCAAGAAAACCCTTCCACTACAAAGCAACTAAACATAATGCATTAATTAATAATAAAAAATTTCAGATACTTGGCTAAGTTTGCAATAAAACATGAAAATGCCTTAGAAGCCAAAATGAAGTTAAAGCACAAACTGGGAGCTAAGTAGGTGCACAAATTCAGAGGTAAGCAGGTGCTAAAACTAGTGGTTGCCTAAAGAACTTGCTATTCCTTGGCTTCAGTGCCAAGAGCCATGTAAGACAGGAGAAAAGGCCAGACTGGTGCATTGTGGGAAGTTGAATCAGAGACCCCCCCCCTCATAAAAATGGGACGCCAAAAGTCTACAACCTTAATAAAAATGTTGGGTAGGGGATGGCAAGACCATGTAAACATAGAGAACATGTATATATTGACCATGGCTGTGATTCAAAGAATAAAATATTGCCTCTTAGAAAATGGAATCACAAGTTAGCTCCCATTGATATCTCAGTGTGACCCAAATTCAAACTAACAGTAACATTTCAAAGACCTCAAGCAAAGAATTTGAGTGTAGTCTGGGTTGATATTGTTCTTTGGCAATGGGGAAAAAAAAAAAGAGGAGAGGGAACCTCCTCTTGAGGTTAACTTACGAGCAAATTGGATATATCCTGAAAATAAATTGATTTAATAGATTACAGAAGAAAAAACAATGTGATCATCTATCTGATCATCTCAATGCAGAAAACATTCAACATCACTTGAAATCAATTTATGTTAAAAATTTTTAGGAAATTAGGTATAAAAGAGGATTTGAAAAATCTGATTTGATGTACCTACTCAAATGTACAGCAACCTCAAATTTGATGGTAAAACATTAAAACCATTCCCTTTAAAATCAGGAACAAGGAAAGGAGAACCACTTTATCATTTATGTTCTGCTTATACCTTGGTATTCCAGCCAGCAAAGTAAGAAAAACAAAAGGGCAAATTATTTAGAAAGAATGAAAAAACACCTTACTTTTTTTATAGATGATATGACCACCGAAAAAGAAAATCAATGTAATCCCCTAATAAATCATTTGAATTAATGAGAGAATTTAAAGACATTACTTCAAAAAGTATCAACACAAAGCTGTCAATAGTTTTTCTGAAAACCAGGTACTTAATTTTAAAAAGAATAGAATTTAAAATAGAAATAAAATCCCCACAGAACAAAAATATGAAAACTTATGGAGAAATTCAGCATGATATATCATGTTTGTGTATGGATTACTTAATGTTGTAAAAGTATCAATTAATGGGGCACCTGGGTGGCTTAGTCGGTTACATGTCTGACCCTTGGTTTCGGCTCAGGTCATGATCTCAGGGTCATGGGATCAAGCTCTGCATGGAGCTCCACACCTAGGCGTGGAGTCTGTTTGTCCCTCTTCTTCTGCCCCTGTTCGCCCTCTTTCTGTTTCTCAAATAAATAAATAAAATCTTGTTTTAAAAAGTATCAATTTATGGGAATCAACAAGTCCAAAGATAGACATAAGACATTGTAAGAAGAATAAAGTGGGAG
The DNA here is from genome assembly GCF_029215605.1 of Mirounga angustirostris. Lineage (NCBI taxonomy): Eukaryota > Metazoa > Chordata > Mammalia > Carnivora > Phocidae > Mirounga > Mirounga angustirostris. The sequence continues at coordinate 109,611,925 of NW_026991709.1, forward strand.
GCTTTACCTTAATGGGTGTCAGCACGTTTTTTATTAAACAATAAAAATAAAACGTGCAAGAAACAGACTACTGAAATGGAAAGAAAGCACCCCAACAGACCTATAATATAGACATGTGATATATAACAGAAGTAGATGGAAAATCATTGGGGATCAAGTGGACTTTTAAATAAATAACACTCATATGATTAGGTATCCAAATGGAAAAATAATGAAATTTGATCCCTACCTCAAACCACAAACAAAAATAAATTCTGGATGGAATGTGAAAGCCAATTTTATATGGTAGTATAGGACAATTACTTTATAATCTCAAGACAAATAAGGATTTTAAAAAATGAAACACAAAACTAAAACTAAATATAAATTAAAATATTGATAAATTCTACTACACTGAAATAAGAAATTTTTATATATCAAAAGAGATGATAATGAAAATGAAAAAAATAAGCTATTGAGTGGGAGAAGATATTTATGACACATATAAGTGCAAAGAATTCATACCTAACTATTCAAATAATTCCTACATTACTCAATAAAAAGATAACTCAAAATGGCATTTCACAAGAGGAATACAAATAATTCATAAAAATAATTTTAAAAAATAGTGTAATAAGGGCTATAAAAATGGAAACTACAATGATATGTCATTACATAACTACCAGATTGCTTGGGGAAAAAAAAACAAAACAGACTGATTCAAGAAGTGGTAGAGACTTGGAGTAATATGGTTTCACTCATACGTGGAACATAAGGAATAGTATGGAGGACCACAGGGAAAGGGAGGGAAAACTGAATGGGAAGAAATCAGAGAGGGAGACAAACCATGAAAGACTCTGGACTCCAGGAAACAAACTGAGGGTTACAGAAAGGAGAGGGGTGGGGGGATGGGGTGACTGGTGATGGGTATTAGGGAGGACACCTGTGGTGATGAGCACTGGGTGTTACACGCAACTAATGAATCTTTGAACACTACATCAAAAACTAATGATGTGCTATATACTGGCTAAGTGATATAATAAAAAAAAATTAAAATAAATAAACAGATAGGAACTGTTGCAGACTGCTGGTGGAAGTATAATTTTGATACAACCATTTTCAAAAACAATTTGGCATCATCTACATGAGCTGAACATAGACATACCCTATGACCCGCCAATTCTGCTCTGTTAGGTAATGTTTGAGGCAATCTCTTTTGTCTGTGTTTCAGGAAATACAGGAATGTTCATATACGATTGAAATAGCTAAAGTTAAAAATAATCAAAATGTCTAAAAAGAGTGGAAAGGAAAAATTAATTGTGCTATGTTTCTTTTGTGGAATCCTATACAGCATTAAACAGGAATTAGTTGGAGTTTCATGTAAAAATGTTTAAAAGTGTGTAAAACGGGAAACAAGACAGAAAAGATGCATATGGCATGGTTCCATTTATATAAGATTTATGCATAGACACAACTAAACTCTACTGACCAGAAATACATATATGAGTGATAAAATGACAAACAATAGAAATAAAATTATTAACAAAAAAACCCCCAGGACAATGGTTACCTCTGGGAGGATGAATAAAGAAAGACTGGGAATGGACATGAAGGAGCTTCTGGAATGTTGAATGTTTTGAATCTTACCTGACTTATACAAGAGTCTGCTTTATAATTATTCTTTTGTAAAATTTATTTTTAATTTTTAATTATTTGCTTTATAATTATTCTTTAAATTGTGCTTACTACACATTTTATACTCTTTTCTGTGGTTATATCAAATGGACACATACTGCTGAGAAGAGGAAAAAAAACAAAGGACAACAAACCTGTAAAAAGGTTCCTAACCTAATATGTAATAATAAAAAAGAAAATTAAATGAGATGCAAATTAAATGAGATTTGCAAAGACTAAAAAGTATGGTGAGAATGTAGAAAAGTAGTGGTGGCAGTGTAAATCCATTATGAGCACTTTGGGAAAAAATTCAGTATCATCTCATAAAGTTGATGGTTCTCATACCCATAACTCAACAATTCCACCATTAGGGACATTTTGTAGAGAAACTCTACCTTATATGCAGGAGACATATACAGGAAATTTAATAGCACTATTATTTATAATAGCAAAAAAAGGAAATAATTCATACAACTTACAATAGAAGCATGAATAATCCTATGTGGATTCCTATGTAATGATGAAAATTAATGAGTTATCATTATGTGCATTAGGATAGATGAATCACACACTTGATGTAAAAAGTATGTTGTAGAAAAATATATGCAGTTTGATTTCTTCTTTTATTATTGCTCAAACACATGCAATGTGAAAATAAGTAATCATATATATATATTTATACATACACATACACAATCTCTGATAAATCATTAAAAGTAAGAAAGTGGTAAATATAAAGCTTAATTAAAAAAAAAAACTCCTGGGCGCCTGGGTGGCTGTCGGTTAAGCATCTGCCTTCAGCTCAGGTCATGATCCCAGGGTCCTGGGACCGAGCCCCACATCCGGCTCCCTGCTCAGTGGGGAACCTGCTTCTCCCTCTCCTACTCCCCCTGCTTATTCTATCTCTCTGTCAAATAAACAAATAAATAATCTTAAAAAAAAAAACTCTGGATGATGAAAAAGAGGAAATTTGATTGGAGAGTTTTGCAAAAGGATTTTAAGTTTATTGGTAATGTTCTATATAAAGCCATGAGGCAGCTATCTGAGTGGCCATTTTATTATTATTCTACATATCTTTCATATGCATATGTATATGTATGTATGTATGCATATATATGTATATATATTATATGCATACACACATGTATGCATGACTTATGTATGCATGACACAATCCTTAGTTTAAAAGAATTATGGGAAAGAAAAAAATAAAGATTGAGGTGACACTTTTTATATTTAAATGGAAAATCATTAAAAAAATTAAGTGGATATGTGTAGAGGATGCTTAGTATGAACAAAAGGGCAAAATGAGACTAAACACATGTTTTGCTTATTTGTGTATGAATATCTTTAGGAAGTTACAAAGGAAACTGATACTGGGTTACTACCCAGAGGAACTAGGTATTTGGATGACACTTAAGTGGGAGGGATACTTTTCATTGAATGCCCTTCTGTAACTTTAAACTCTTGTACCAAGCAAATACGTTGCAACTGTTACAGTAACTACAATTTAAAAAATTTAAATATATGGTAATATCCTACCCAAATTTTTTGGTTAAAATTGGATCCTATGATGTATCCAAATGTGTGGGAAAGACGAATCTGATTTATATTCTACTAACAAAATAAACTAAAGCATTCTATTCCAGGCCTTCTTGCCTAGAGGGCATGACACAAGAAATGGGTATTTTCTTCTGTTGCCACAAAAAAGGGGAGTAGGGGAAAGCATGCTGTGATTATTATTTTTACAAATTGCAAATGATAAGCATGAAATAGAACGGGACAAAATTTAGTTAATGTCAAGCCAGAAAATCATACCAAATGTCAACTTTTCACAGACATTCTCATTAACAACATTTATGCCAGTCACATACATTGGTTTCCACAGAAACCAACCAAAATTTCCAACAGTTACTGGCTTTAAAATCTGACTTTCTAACAAAAACTGGCTTATTATACCCATGCAAAGCCCAAGGTTGAGCAACATAGAATAGAAGCAGCAGAGAACAAACATCATGAGCCAAAGTAAATCCACTTATGATGTAGCTTAACCAATTTTTGGAGGGTCATATTTTATAGCACCACCCATGATTATGGAATTTTCCTTCAATCAAGAATTGTGCTAAATTTAATAAATATATCATTTAGTTCTCTAAAACTGACAAAGCCTTCATTTCAATAAAATGATTATTCTATAATTTAACATTTAACCAGTAATTTAAAAAATGGCTTTAGGTAGGACAGAGCCAATTTATTACACTTTGTTCTTCAAGTTTCTGTATTGCCATGTAGTTTGTCTCTTTAAACTTCCTAAGGTAGTGCCTAAAAGAGGTACTAAAGTTACCAATCTTGATATATTATACTAGTTAACAAACATTTGTGTGTCTATTGCATGTAAAATGCTCTACCAAGAGGTAAAGACATAGATGGAAAAATAACATATAGACTGTGCTTCATGATAGATTTGTCTGCTGACAAAGCTGTACTGTGACTGGGTGATGAAAGATAGATAAAGAAAATAAGTTCAGATTAGAGGCCCATGGAAGTTATGCTAAGTCATTTACATTGTGTTGTTGTCAATCTGTTCATGGGGAAGCATTAAATGTTTTTGAAAATGGTTACTTAAATGAAAGATAGGCATATGTCTCCTTCATATAAGGTAGAGTTTCTCTACAAAATGTACCTAATGGTGGAATTGTTGAGTTATGGGTATGAGAACCATCAACTTTATGAGATGATACTGAATTGTTTCCCAAAGTGCTCATAATGGATTTATGAGATTTTATATGCTTAGAGATCTTGGTTTGAAAGAAACTGAAATTTTAAATCCTAAAACAATTTTAGTTCATTTTATTTCTTATGTTTGCCTAATGTTACCTAACTTACCTACAAGGCAAAGAAGGTAAGTTATTTGTGGTGACATGTGCGCAGCATCTCGGGTTTATAGAGAAATCTGCTATTATTTGGAGCTATCTGAATTCCACAGGCTTAAAGGCAGAAGGAACACTTTACCTGAATCTTGGAAGATGAGAATGACTTTTATAAGAAGGAAGAGAACAGGGAAGGGACTTCCCAAAAGCCAGAAGAGCATGAACCTGGTAAGATTGGTAGTACAAAAGTACTACCACAAACTACATATTTGGAAAACCAGGAGCTATGCCTCAGCTTAAACAGCCAGTTGCAAGATCTCAGATAAAGAAAATAAGTTCAGATTAGAGGCCCATGGAAGTTATGCTAAGTCATTTACATTGTGTTGTTGTCAATCTGTTCATGGGGAAGCATTAAATGTTTTTGAAAATGGTTACTTAAATCTGAAACACATTTTCTGTAATAGAAGAAATATTTGGTTAGAGCAGAGTGCGAACAGATCTTTTTACAAAAATTGTGATAAAATACACTTAACATAAAATTTACCATCTTAACCATTTTTAAGTGTGGCTTTAGTATATTCACATTGTTGGGCTATCATCACCACTATGCATCCATAGCACTGTTTTCATCTTGCAAAATAGAACTCTGTACCCATGAAATAAAAACTCCTCATTCTCCCCTCCACAGATTTTTTTTCTGAATATAAAATAACAGGTATATAAGAGGCAAAAAAAAAAAAATCTATGGATAGTGAGAAAGATACAGGATTTAATGAGTGGTTGTGATACACCATATTTACATGTTCCTTTTCATCATCTCTCTCTATGTAGATAAATAGATGATGGACATTTACACACACAATATATGTGTCCATATGTGTATTTCTGTGGATCTCAGAAAGTAAAGAGGCTAAGGAGGGAATATGAGTGAATTGATCAAGTAGGGTATATACTGCATTAGGAAGAAACCTTAGACGTTAGTCATCATGAGGCTTGAGCAGTAATACTAACCACTGAACAACAAACATATAATAGCTTTGGACACAAAACTATCATTTAGGCAGAACACAAAAAGGTTGTACTGGATGATACAGTAAGAGGGAATACGACCACTTTTGTGGGTCACCTGGCTTTGACATATTAATAGTGCCAGGACCTAAGGGCAAAGGATCTAGCATTCATTTATGGTCCCACAGACAGCCTCCTGGCCAGGAGCTCTTTCATGGTGCCACTGCCTCAGAGGGACCTCAAATGGCTGAGGAACTGATGAACATATCCAGTTACGGTGTTTTAACAAGTTTCTGTGGAAGAAAAGGAGCAGTCCAGGAAATTTCAAATGAGCCAAGTAGTCTTTACTGAGCACACACAGTGCATTTAGCCTGGTTCTAGATTTTACAGGCTACAATTAAGTTTTTACAGTGATGTATAGTCAGGAAAGATAGTTTTACATCTTATAGGAACAAGTAGTTGTATCTAACCACAATATTATGATATTTCCATATCTTATGGTATCGCCATGGGAAAACACAAATTTGTTTTCATGAATTTACTGCACAATCAGCTGTCATATAGGCCTTAATTTAAAGATAATTAGCTTTTTTGGTAATTGGAAACATGAGGAAGAATACTGTAAAATACCCTAAAGTAAACAAACCCAGTTGGCAAAGTAAATTAGTTTTGATTTACATGAGATTTTATATGCTTAGAGATCTTGGTTTGAAAGAAACTGAAATTTTAAATCCTAAAACAATTTTAGTTCATTTTATTTCTTATGTTTGCCTAATGTTAACTTTATGGCTTTTTATTACTATCAACTTCCCGAAGTCTTTAAAAAGTTGCATTTTCATAACTCTTACAGTCATTAGACTTTTTAAAAGAAGAATTCAATTCTATTTGGTAGAAGATGGGTTGGTGATCTACAAATTGGTTTGCAATAACTTCATTTTGTGACAAATGTAATAACGAAAATAATTTTCAGTAGATTGGAAAATCATGGTTTTTGTCCATACTATTGGCTGTTATGTGTTCCTGAACCTGAGAATGACATGCCAGTGGGACCACATAATCCCTAGACTAGGATTGACTTTATAAAGTCTTGACTCAACCCATTAAGAAAATAAACTGAGGAAAGGCTAGTTGAGTGTGGGAAATTCTGTCAAAGTTTTGGAATTGTTACTTTTAAATCACATGAGCTAGAGGAAAAGAGCTCTGGGCTCTCTTCTTTGCTTGTTCCTCAAATTAAGATTTCCAAGCCCAGGTTCTTATAATAATTATTTGTTATATTTTAGTTACATTTTGCTTATTGTGTTATCAGAACCAGAGACAACTTTATGCTTGTAGCCCTGAAGTTTTCAATTAAAGTTTGATGTCACTCCTTATTAAAAAATGTCCATGGCTAATCACCGTAGGGCAATTTTTCTATACTTTGTTATTGTTTGGCAGTGCTGGTGTGAGGAGATTATGGTCCCTTTCAGAAAATGGACAAGACAGGACCTTTTTCCAGATAAGTCTACATATGTATATACATTCACAATCATATGCTATTTCAAGGGGCCCATACACATCCTGAACTATACCTATGTATCTCCAATTTAGAACCTAAAGCTTGAAGCACCAAAAATATACTTTTTAAACTTAACTCTCTACAACTAGAGCATCTCCTATCCCTCTCACAATCTTTTCTCCTACTATTTCATAACATTAAGCTGCTGCTCTAGTCAATATGATTTCCTTACTATCTCCAAAACAGGTCATATTGAAATCTACTACTGCCATTCTCACCTGGATCTTTGATAACCATTGTATTTTTCTCCTATCCCCAGTACTAAAAAAAAATCAAAGTTTAAAACAAGTAAGTCTCTCCAAGAAAAAAAAAAAATTCATATCATCCCACAGGGAATTCTCACTTCTTTGCAATTTAATTTGTGATACAGTGCATGCTGTTGAATATACTGCCGTATCTCTTAAAGTAGTAACATTTTCCTGGGTGTGTGGTAAATACCCCTAAGAAGATTGTGAACTCCCATAGCATAGGACTATACTTCACACTTGGATTCTTTCAGTTAGGAACTACCCAATGATGACTTTATTGTGACGTGGACTCTTGAAGAGGACCAGCTGTGGCAATATTCTAGCCATGTGTCACCCTACCGATTGAGTTGTTTTACCTTACGGTATTTAAATTTCATACTTAACGTTTCTATCCTCTTTTTTTTCCTAGAATGCTTGGAGTTAAATTGTGGAATTCTAGCAGTATCAGACTTCATGGCGTGTTATCATTTTGTTTTACCACATTACATTTTCATTTTATGCAAAATTTCTCACAGTATTTATCTTTTGATAATATATCAATTTTTTTGAAACCATCTAAATTTCCTTCTTAGAAAGAGTCAGAAAAATACACAATAAATAAAGTATATTATTTGCTTCTTCCACTGTGTTAGGGCAATGCTTGAAGAGGAAGACTGATTGCCAAAGATCAGGTGAGGAAGAAAGGAAGGGAGGAAGGAAGGAAGGAAGAAGGAAGGAAGACATTATAGATTGGAATATTAGTTTCACTAACTTCAAAGGAGTAATTTTTCTTTATAGGTTATAATAATTTTGATTAAAATAGAAATTCCCCATCTCAAGCACTCTCTATTCCTCATTCCTGTTTTATTTGTCTCCTTGAGACTTATATTTGGCATATCTTTATTTACCCATTGTTTGTATCCTCCTACTGAAACATCAGCTCTGTGAAGGTAAAAATTTGTTTTGTTCCTTACAGAGCCCCAAACCTGAAATGGAGTACAGCCCTAATTAGATACTCAATAGATACTGAATAATTTTTAAAAATCACAACAATGTCATATAGATATGGGGTAGAAATAGTCTCACTAAACTGGAAATCTATGCTTTTGGTTCTATATGTTCCAATACCAGCTTTGGATTTGGCCCAATTATAGTATCTTCCAACTTTATTTTCTTCTTTTATTTCCCTCATGATGATTTTGAATTAGAAGAACTATAAGATGTAGTGCCAAGTCCTTTTTCAAATTCTATTAATAGCGACTTTTAAAGTGTGTATTTAGTCAATTAGAACCCATGGGGAAAAGAGTTATTTCTGAAAAATTTTCATGTTGTTTGCTATAACCCTTCTGAAAAGGCCTTTATTTCTAGGTCAAGAATATCTTTTTTTTTTTTCTCACTTTTTAACAATTACAAAGTCTCATACATACAGATCTGCAAACTTAAGTTGATAGGACAGATCTTAATAGCTTTATTAAGCTATTATTTATTCTGTGACAATTCTGAGTAAGTGTTCTTGATTTGAAAGATATTAGCAATGGTTCTAAGTGTAATGAGGGTTTCTTAGGTTATGAAGTCAAGCAAAGTAGACCTGGGTCAATTATTTGATGATTTTATGAGTGAGAACAGCTGCATTCTAAAGGTAGGATAGGAACAATTTATATTTGAAATTCAGACTTACACCATTTACCTATATTATTTTTACATGTCTAGTTCATTTCCCCTGTAGCTTTATATAGTAACAGTCTGATTCGGCTGTTTCATACATGTTCTTCAAAACTTTCATCTCTCTGAGCTCATTTTCATAGCAGAAAGTAAATGAGTTCTTTTCAGGATAATCAAAGACATATGAGGTAGGCCATATTTATTCTCTAAAAGTCCTGCATTTTGTCCATTTATATCAACATTCTTCCTCATTTATTATGTGGAAGGCTCTGGATGGGGGAGGTGGTCTGGAGGTGAACAAGCCTTTACAGAGTTCAGTCTAGTGGGAAAAACAGACACACACATATCACTACTCTATAGCTAAAGTCATGAGGCGGCAGTGAGTACAATGTGGAACACAGAGGAAAGAAGGACAAATACCAGCAATTTATGAAGTAAGGGAGTGGGACAGAAAAAGAATTTGCAAGGTAACAAAGAAGCTTTGGAGCATGAGATATCATACTGTGTTGGATAGAAAATATGGCTAGAAATGCGTGTTATAGCTAGAATGTGAAGGGTCTTGCTTGCCAGGTTAAGTTGTGTGCAATTTTCCTTTTGGGTAAGGAGAGTATTGTGGTCCTCTAGTAACTAAATATCAAGAAAACAGCCCATTAGTAGCTACTGAGACTATGTGCTTATTTGAGAATGTTTAGTGTTGTGAAATGATCTGAAATATCATAGGGAAAAGAATTATATATTTTTAACATTTTTTTGTATAAAAATTGATGAAAGGAAGCAAATGACATAAAATTCACTTAATCATTCAACAAATTCATCTTACATAAGAGAATACAATGTAACTTGGGTTTCCCTCCTACTCAGACTCTAGTCCTTCTCTTCAGCAGAATTTTATGATTTCTTCCCCAAATCTTATATATATATATATATATATATATATATATATATATATGTATAAAATCATATGCAACTTCTAGAATTATATCATGAGGCACTCCATGGCCCCCCAAACAAGCAAAATTGGCTACACCATAAAAAAATTACAGCCTTTAAAAAAGACTCCCAAGGCATACAGCAAATAAAGAAACATTTATTCAAGAAAATTTACTAAAATTAGATTAAAACAGAGAGAGTCTGTGGCATTTGAGGCACAATCCTTTCCCTCCCTCTTCCCTATCTTAACTCAGCATGAGGGAGGTTCCCTGCCTAGTAGGTGTGGTCAAGAACATGGAGCTCCCTCACCTCAACTCCCAATCAAGGGCTACTGTGATTGAGAGCTCTGGGAAGGGGAAGGCCACCAGTATTTCTTACCTTCTCCAACTCAAAATGAGAGAGGCTAAAGTTATGGTGAGTGTGGCCAAGAGGTGAGGGGCTCCTTTTTTCCACCCAGTGCCTACCAGTAGGAAGAAGCTGTTCCTCAGGTACAGTTGGCTGAGAATACTGGAAAGCCAACTATGCTCACCCAAGCTCATTTGTAGTACGGAGCTTCCAATATGGGAGAGGCTAGCCAAGAAGACCAGAGGCTACTTTCTTGCCTGAAGCACAGAATAGTGGCTCAGAGTTTTAGTTTTAGGGAGAAGTCCATAAGAAAATAGAGCTCCAACACTCTCCCCCAAAGGATCTGACTTTATTTGGAAAAAAAAAATTAATTTTTATAATAACATCTGAAAATCAATTAAGATGTCCTGTAAATAGAATAAAAGACCCCACATGACCATCCCAATAGATGTTGAAAAAGCATTCAGCAAAACTCAACACCCATTCATGATAGAAACACCTAACTAGAAATAGAAGGGAATTTTCTCAACCTGATAAAGGATGTCTATGAAAACCCACAGCTAACATCATATTTAACGATAAAAGACTAAATAATTTTCCTCTAAGATCAGGCACAAGACAAAATTGTCTGCTTTCTCAATACTGTAGTGGAGATAGTACATTTTTAGTAAGATTTTGCTAAACATTGCTGACATATTCTCCAAAAATGTCCTATTTTAAACTGCCATGAAAGTATTAGAATGCCTCTTTCTTTGTCCATCACAAAACATCTTGAGCTCCACAATCTGTGAGCTTTAATTTGAACTGCTTTCATTATAATTGAGGTTCAACATTTTTCATATGTTGTCTATTTTCAATAGCATTTCTGCAAACTGCCTGTTTATATTTTGACACATTTTTATTTGCTGTTGGTTTCTTATATTGATTTATGAAAACCTTTTATATAATAAGAATTCTCTGTCTCTATATTTTATATATAAATGTTTTGGAAACATTTTTTTTAGTTTGTCTTTTGATCATATTTTTACTGTCTTGTAAATTATTTAATTAAATATATCTGTTTTTTGTATTTTGTATCTTTTTTAGAAAGAGTTTCTTCTTTCCAAAATTTAAAAAATAAATTCCTCACTTATTTTTTATAATATTTAAATTTTGATCCATCCAAAACTATGATATAAAGATGGAGATTGGCATCCAACTTGTATCCCCCCAAATAGTTGAGCAGTTGCTCCCTCACCATTAAAAAAATTGATCTTGGGGCGCCTGGGTGGCTCAGATGGTTAAGCGTCTGCCTTCGGCTCAGGTCATGATCCCAGGGTCCTGGGATCGAGTCCCGCATCAGGCTCCCTGCTAGGCGGGGAGCCTGCTTCTCCCTCTGCCTCTGCCTCTCTCTCTCTCTCTGTCTATCTGACTCTCATGAATAAATAAATAAAACATTTTAATAAAAAAAAAAATTGATCTTTTTATCATATTAAAAGCCATTTTATCATTAAGTTTATTACTATGTGGGTTTTTTAAAAAATGTATATTTGGGTTATTTTTCATATTGTTTCCTTTGTTCTATGCTGGGAGAGGCAGTCCATCATGGGTCTTGACCATGCCTGCACAATCTTGCATTATGTTGCAAGGTTTACATATTTCCTGATAGGAGTAGTGTCTGTAGGTAGTTACATAGTCAACTAAGCAGGTCAACACTACTCTATTCACTGGGGGGGGGGGGGAGGGGGGGCAGAGGGAGGCTGGCTTATTCATTGCTTGCAACAATGTTTACTGCTTGCTCAAAAAACACTGGGCCCTTTGCCCTGGATTCCTCTCCTTGAACAAAACCCTCTGTGTGTCCATGTATCATCTGGGCACACTGCATAATCTTGGTGGAATTTTGTGGCAAGGGTGAGTCCTGCAAATATGCTGATGTTCATGCTGCTTGTTGTAATATGAGTAATGAAGTGCTTTTCTCTGACCCAGGAGTTTCATGTCTTCTGCCAGCATCCATGAAATAGTAATAGGCTATCTTATTTGCTTGCACTTTGGTAAAATCTTAAACTCTTCAAAATTTTTGACAATCTGAATATTTATTCATATTAAACTGTTTTCATTATCCTAATTTTAAATTTACATTTTTTTTTAAAGATTTTTTATTTATTTGTGAGAGAGAGAATGAGAGAGAGCATGAGAAGGAGGAGGGTCAGAGGGAGAAGCAGACTCCCTGCTGAGCAGGGAGCCCAATGCGGGACTCGATCCCGGGACTCCAGGATCATGACCCGAGCCGAAGGCAGTCACTTAACCAACTGAGCCACCCAGGCGCTCCTAATTTTAAATTTACATTTTAATAAGTGATAAGACTATGCTCTCTTCAATATTTTCTCTTCATTAAATTTCCTGATCATTTTATGCCCTTGTTTTACCTGCAAATAAAACCTGGTAGTAATTTTATTGTGCTCACACTAAATAAAAATATACTGATATAGGGAGAAGGAAAACCTTCAATACTGTTTACCGGTCTAAAACCTACTGTGCTACTGTTTCTCATGTATTTTTGCATGAGGCTCAATGGCATTTTTAAATACAGAGGCCCTGCATATTTTGTTAATTATATTATCTTATGGTTTATCTTTTTTATTCCTAAAAATTGAATTTTTATATATTTTTTGTACTGTTTAAGGTTGCTAGGTTATGTTGTGAAAACAAAAATGCCAAAATTTTCAGTAGCTTAAAATAGCTAAAATAGAATGTACACTACACTTCTAGCACAGGTTATTGGGAGCAGGGAGCTCTGGGCAGAACATGGGTCTCCACCTGAGAAACCACCACCACTTACTGTATGACATTTGCCAAGTTACCCTTTCTGTGCCTCAGTTTGCCTATCTGTAAATCACAGATAACAGTCACAGCTAAATCATAAGTCTATGTTGAGGAGTTAAAAGATGACTTAAGACGCTGCCAGACATATAGTAAATGCTGCTTAAATGTTAGCCATTCTTATTATTAAAGTTAGGAAACAGAACAGCATATCTTATAAATAATCACACTAGTTGGGGCCGTGTTAGTCAATCTTGCTCTCTGGGTAGGAGTCTATGATTCCATTATTTCTTTCTCTCTTCATCATAGAGAACAACCTAACAGGAAAGATAGGCATAAGGAAATAATCATACCTAAGATCATTCTGTGTCTTCCTGCCTTTATCCTATCACCGGGACAAGAGAGAATGGTGAAGGTGGTAGTTTTCCCCACAGGAGAACAATTGACTTCTATAAATAAGTACAAATTTAAGATAAAGCATAAATGCTGCCATCCAGAAAACTTTGCACAACGGAGAGTATTTAAATGTAAAACACCGGATTAACATCATTTCCATTTTGCGGGGGCGGGGTGGGGGGGCGGTGAGAGGGATGCAGAGTGACTTCTAACCCAAGAAGCAGAAGCAGCATCTGGAGCAGAACACAGGCTATACATCTTTCAGCCTTTGCTTTCTACCAACTTGCAATGCAACAATGGAACTAAATCACTTTCTCACACACATTAAATCACTAGACTTAAAGTTATTGAAATATCACCAGATGAATTAAAATTTATTTACTTTCCAAACAAATCATTCAAAGTGTAAAAGCAAGGCTAATGTTTCCTTCTCTCTCTAGGTTTTGCCTATACCTCTCCTACAGCAATTATCACAATCTCCTAATTAATCTCTTGCCTCTGAAAACAATGGTATCTTATCATTTCCATATTGCCAAACTTTTTTCACAGAAAGTGAAATAAAATATCTTTAAAATAAATGTGTGAAATTATTTGTAAAAGCTGAAAATACTGGATACTGTTAAATGAGCAAATGTTTTTGTTAATACCTCTTGTGTGCCCTCATTAAAGCTCAGGATTAAGATGTTTATACAAAAAATTAAACAAGCTTAGACTCTGAGCTTTTTTGAAAATATGCTTTCTTATTCATTATCTGTACTCCCAGGTTCTCCTACGCTTCCAAGCACATGTATAATAATAATAGGTGCACAAAAATGTTATAAAATACACAGTGTGATTGATTATTGAAAACTGTGTGATACGACAACCTCTTATAACAACAATAATTAAGAAAATAATTGTCAACATTTCTTAAGGTCTTTTTATAGTTCCCTGTGGTAAATACTTAAAATGCACTATTTTATTTAATCATCACAGTGAATCCATGAAATACATATTATTACATAATGTGTGTATCCTTTATAAGGACATTTGTTATTGGATTTAGGGCTCATCCAGATAATCCACCCAAGATCCATGTTATTTACATCCACAGATACTTTTTTTTTTTTTTTTTTACCAAATTATGCCACATCTGTAGCTTTTGGGGCTTAGGAAGTAGACATATCTTTTGGGGGATCATTGTTCAACTTATAACACTGTTACAATAAATATCGTAAACTGAGTAGCTTAAGACACAAATTTATGGTCTTACAGTTCTGTATGTCAGAAGTCTGACATTAGTCTCATTGGGTTAAAATCAAGATGTTGGCAGGATTATGTTCCTTTCTGCAGACTCTATGAGTGAATCTGTTTCCTTGCCATTTCCAGCTTCTAGAAGCTGCCCACATTTCTTGGCTCATGGTCTTCATCCTCTAACTAAAGCCTGCATCACTGCATTTCTCTGACCCTTCTTCTGTCATCACATCTGTCCCTAACAGCTAGGGAAGGTTTTTTACTTTTAAGGACTCGGAATCAGATTGGGCACACATGGGTAACCCAGGATAATCTTCTCATCTCAAGGACCTTAACCACATCTACAAAGTTCCTTTTACCATGTAAGGTAAATTAGAGGTTTCGGAGGCTAGGACATGGATATCTTTAAGGGGCCATTATTCTGCCTCCTGTACAATGCCTAAGACCTGGTATTGCTTCAGAACTGTGTTAGAAGACATATTTGAAGATTAGTGGTGCTACTGCACTCACAGGAGCTACAGATAATGTCCTTATCAATAGAAGGCAACAGACAAGGCCGGGACAACCAGAAATGTGCTCTATCAGGGCTGTAGTCCCTGCTCTGCTGGTAAGCTCTGCTCACTGCTATTTCCAATATAAGTTCCAGACCAGGCCACAATGGTTCCTTAAAGTGCCAGGATGCTAGACAATTATTCCACAGGATCATCATCATCCACAACAAATTTACTCCGCACCACCAGGATTATAGTGCTATAAAAACATTAATATAAATATTTACCTAAGGGGCAATATGGCCACCAGGATGGGTGAATTGAGACAGACTTCGGGTGTTCCCTGACTCATAGACCCTAAATCACCTATTACCCTTCAACTTGGTTTGTTGTCAGGGCAAAATAACAGGTCATATTTTTTTTTTGTAGAAGTGACATTGACTGGTGAGGGTCTTTGGTGAAGTTCATCCTAGTCTAACTGAACAGCTTTTAAAAGCTAGACTTATCATAGATCATATGAAGCCAATTTCCTTTCAAAAATTTATTTTAATAATTTAGCCAAAATTCATTTCTGTTGCATGAAACTTAGAAAGCTGACTAATACAGAAACATTTTTAGTCTGTGCAACATGTTACATTTTATCATAGAGAAGACTTAGTGTTTCAGTGTGATGTTAATTCCCTCAGACACTTCCATTTTGCCTCCATATGTTGAAATATTTTAATTATAATATTGCTGTTTTCCATCAAGTGCATGACCTAATATGTCATTTCTCTTTGATGTCTAGTTATTATCTGGCCTAACTGGACCAAAAAAAGACGAAAAGAAAATTTAAAAAAGATATTTTTAGTCTAAAGAATGCCAAAAATAAAATAGATTGTCTATAGCAGGTCATAAGAGAGACATTATGGTCTATTACAATGGCCTTCTGCAATTTGATTAACCTCTCTGTGCATCAGTTTCTAAATTCTTTATTGTGACAAATAAGGTATATGAAATGAAATACCATATGTAAAAACATGCCATTATATCTCTCATTTAGCAGGTGATTGGTAAATATCTAATTGTTGATATAACAGAGATTTTGATGAAATTATCATTTTATATGATTATAACTTCCAATAGTAAATTTGAAAGAATATTTTGAAAGAGATCAAAATCTTTTGCAAAAACTGACCCTCTGGTTCAGAATGTTTACTGTATGTAGTTGGGGTACTATGAAGGACAAGCATAAAGCCACAGTATCCTAAGATCCAAGACAGAATGGATCCCTACTGGTTGAGTATATAAAAACAACTCTCACTCTTTAAAACATTCCTGTTTTGGAAAAAAAAAAAGGAACTATGAGTTAAAGGGCTGCCTAGTGAAACAAGAACTCAGTGCTTAATTTATTACGCCACTGCTTTTCTTAATCCATAAAGAGTACCTCTTGCATTGATCTGGAAGAGTAGAGCCAAGCCCATGATGCAAATCTTAAACATTTATAATTATTAATTCCAGATTTGGGCTTTGAGGTCTTTATCACTCAGGGTCCAAATAGGAAAACAGAAACCTCTCTAAGAATGAGCTTAGAGGAGATTTTGTTACACAAGTGTTGAGATGTTTAAGAAGTCAAATTGAGTATATAAAGGCAACCCAGAAGTTAGCAATAGCAGGAAACTACTATCAACCTAGGCTGCACAGTCAAGGGAAGGAGGCATTTTTAAAATTCTAGGGGCTGAAGTCACTGGAGGGAGCTAGAAAATATAACAGCCCTGCCTGGTATGAACTACTACCATAGAGACACATTGGCGAAGACACCACCCAAGGCAAAGAAAGAGAAAACAGAAAGAGAAAGAGAGAAGAAGAGAAAGAGAAACACCATCCAAGGCAGAGAAAGTGAAAAGAGAAAGAGAGACAAAGAGAAGAGAAACAGAAACTAATGTCACCCAAGGCAAGAAAGAGAAAGAGAAAAAGAAACACCACTCAAGATAGAGAAAGAGAAAAGAAGAGAAAGAGAAAAAGAAAGAGAAAGAAACACCACCTAAGCAGAGACAGAGAAAACTACTTTGACTTCCTTCCACCCTTCAATCTCCTGCAAGAACCTTGTACTGACTGAACCCAATTAAAAGTCAGCTGAGTAAATACAGTCTATAGGGATTGGGCACTGTGAAAAGGAGCAGGGGAGAGAAGAAAAAAAAAGAGAAGAGGGAAAAAAAAGAAAAAGAAAAGAAAGGAAAGGAAAAGAAAAAAGAAAAGAGAAAAGAGAAAAGAAAGGAAAAGAATAGAAAGAAAAGGATAGAAAGACTAGAAAGGAAAAGGAAAAGGAAAGGAAAGGAAAGGAAAAGGAAAAGGAAAAGGAAAAGGAAAAGGAAAAGGAAAAGAAAGGAAAAGAAAAGAAAAGAAAAGAAAAGAAAAAAGAAAAAGAAAAAGAAAAGAAAAGAAAAGAAAAAGGAATCTGAATGTTAATAGGCCCAGAACTGGTCTCAGCCCAGAGGGGCTTTGTCACTTCTCAGAATGGACCTTGTTCTTACAAAACATTCAATACAGTGGAAAAGGAAGTAAAGGTATCACAGGTATTCCTGAAAGTTCAATAAGCATACCTTTCTCTGTCTAACCATTTGTATTGATTCCATCATAAAATCCTATTGATTTTACTTTATTCTCCACTGTTGCCTTTCTAAACCTGTATTATTGCACTAGCTTCCTAAATAAGCTCCCCATGTTTTATACTGTGAAAAATTTGATGGGGCTCATCAGACAAAAATTATTTTCAAATTACAAATCATATTATGTCACTCTTCACTCATTTAACTCCTCAATGCTTTCCTAAAACTCCTGGAATAAAGATCTGTATCTATCACTTGACTTATAAGGCCTTATGTGGCCTGGCCTATGTCTGTCTCCCCAGGTTCACTTTTGGCTGCTCTCCTTCTCACATTTTGGAATTTTTATAGTTAAAAGAAATGTACCATTTTACCTTTTATTAGATGGTCATCACATATGATATTCCCTCTACGTGGAATTCCATTTACCCAAATAACTTTTTTTTTCAATCAACACTTCCTAACTCCTGGTTATGTCTTTTTTAAAACACTGTGTACCTCTCATAGTTACTACATATTATAATTAGATGTTAAAATGGGGGTGGTAATTCATTGATGCCTATTTTGCCCCAGAGGTCCAAGGGACTTTCTCTTTCATATTACCAATGTCCTTTTCTGGGTTTCCCTTCCTGTGCAAGTCTTTGTCAAAGTTCCCCTCACTGAAGTCACTTTGAGGAGTTCCAACTGTCTCATGCCAGGACTCTGACTGGCACATACTTTTCTAGTTTTGCAGAGCAGTTTTTTTCTTCTTTGATATGGGCACTAAATCTCAGAGTGTGAATCAGGGAATAGAATAGAAAGTCTAGATATAAATCCATGAATACACAGTCAATTGATTTTTGACAAAAGTGCCTAAGCAATTCAGTGGGGGAAAGGATAGTCTTTTCAATAAAAGATGGTAAGAAGTTAAACAACCATATGTGAAAAAAAAGAACAAGAGAAAAGTCAAACTAGACCCTTGACTCATACTATATGCAAAAATTCACTTGAAATAGATCATACATCTAAATGTAAAAGCTAAAATTATAAAATTTCTAGAGGAAAACAAAGGACAAAAGTAGTCACTTTGGGTTTGACAATTTCTTAAATGTGACACAAAATATATAAATTATAAAAGGAAAGTTAACAAATTAGACTTTATCAAAATTAGAATCTCTGCTCTTCAAAATGTACTCTTCAGAAAATGAAAATGTATACCATAAACTGGGAGAAAAATATTTGCAAAATGAACATCTGAAAAGCCCTTATAAAGATTTGAATAGACACTTCTCTTAGTAAATATATGGATAGCAAATTATCACATAAAGATACACTCAACTAATTAATCATTAGGGAAATGTAAATGAATTCCATTTGAAAGTCCACCATACTCACAGTAAATAGCCAAAATTTAAAAGACTGACCATACAAAGTCTTGAAGAGTAGGTGAGCTGCTTAAACTCTTATACCCTGCTGGTGGGAATATAAAATGGTGCTACTATTTTGGAAATAATTTGACAATTCCATAAAATGTTAAACATACATTCACCATACTACCTCAAACATTATTCTAGGTATTTAACTAAGATAATTGAAAGCATACATCCATAAAAGCCCTGTACTCAAATGTTCATGAAAGTTTTATTTGTAATACCCCAAATCTAAGAACAATTCAAATGTCCATCAAAAGATGAATGAGTCAAAAAAAATTGTGGCTGATCATACAATGGAATACTATTTACCAATAAAAAGGAATCAACTATTGATACATGCAACATGTCTAAATCACAAAATAAGTATACCAAATAAAAGAAGCAAAACTAAAAAGATAATACATAATTTTATATATACCAAATTCTATAAAATGCAAACCAATCTGTAGTGGCAGAAAATAGATCAATGACAACACAGAATGGGGTGAAGGAGGGTTGATAAGAGAGAAGAGATTAAAAAGGAGTATGAAGAAATTTTAGGAGGTGACAGATATGTTCATTAACTTGACTATGAACATGGTTTCATCTGTATATATATTTTCTAAAATCCATCAGAATTTATACTTGAACCATGTACAGCTTATGTATGTAATTATATCTCAATAAAACTATGAAAGAAAGAGATTTACACTTAAAAAAACTTAACAGTTTGAGATCATTTTATACCAATACATAGAAACATGTTTTTTTGGGCGCCTGGGTGGCTCAGTTGGTTAAGCGACTGCCTTCAGCTCGGGTCATGATCTCAGGGTCCTGGGATCGAGTCCCGCATCGGGCTCCCTGCTCTGCAGGGAGCCTGCTTCTCCCTCTCCCACTCCCCCTGCTTGTGTTCCCTCTCTCGCTGTGTCTCTCTCTGTCAAATAAATAAATAAAATCTTAAAAAAAAAAAAAAAGAAACATGTTTTTTTTTTTTAAACTTAAACCATTGTTTTATAATTCAATGGATGGGTATATCATAATTTACTTAAATAATTTCCCACTGATATATATTGTAATTGTTTCCAGTCTTTTGATGTAAATAACACTCTCTCAAGGAAATCGAAACTTTATAGTAAAATTAAAATCCATGGTGTTGGCAGTAGAGGAGAGAATTAAACCAGCAAGTAGATAAAACCAGAACAGAGATTTAAAAAAACAAACAAACCTAAAACATATTCAGAAAAAATTTTCTGAAGATGAAAAATATTTGTCTTTTTAAACAAAGGTGAGGAGCACCTGGGTGCTTCAGGTGATTGAGTGGTTGAGCATCTGACTCTCGGTTTCAGCTCAGGTTGTGATCTCATGGGTGGTGATGGAGCCCCATTTTAGGCTCCGCACTCAGTGGGGAGTCTACTTCCCCTCTCCCTCTCCCTTTGCCCCCCCATGCACTCTCTCCCTCTCAAATAAATAAAAATAAAATCTTTTAAAAAATAAAATAAAGGGGAATGCAAGGGCCAAGACCAATTAATTTAAAAAGTTATAGCTAGATAAATCCTAGCAAACATTTGAATTGCATAGATAACAAATGAGAGAAAAAGGAATTAGGACAAAGTTTTGAGTGAGAACTGAGACCATCCCCCCAAATTTTCCAGTTACAAGTTTGTTCATATACAAATGAAATAATTCTAATTATCAGGTAACCCACAGCCAAAAAATAAAATAAAAAATATGCATTCTAATTTCACTAATACTTATATTATTCTAAATATCTTGGCTGGCTCAAAAAAAAATTTTCCCCCTATAAAAGGAGTTATCATTATTAGAAAAGAGTAAGAGAAAGTATTGTTTTCAAATACATTATTTCTATATAAGCATTATGCTAAACAGAATTAACAACTAATTCTTCAAATTAAAAAAAACTGAATTGGGAAACTAAAAAATATTAAAATTTAGTTTTCCATATGTCTTGCCTACCTAATTTATGCATCAATCTTTCTAATATCACAACAAAAACCCCAAAACTAGGAATTAGAAAAATAGATTCTAACTATATGAAATGAGAGAAGGAAAAGAAGGGAAGAAGAAAGAAAATCAGCATTTTGCCAGCAGATACAGAGAAACAAATCATACTTCTAAATGGTACAACTGTAATATAAATAGTTGAAAGATGTCAGATGAATTAAAGAGTTTTAAGTAAAAAAAATTACAGTACAGTAAACCAGGAACTATGTAATGTTAAAATGATTTCAGGAAGAGGAACAAATTCCTAAGCACTAAAGCAACAATAGAAAAAGGCAACCCTGTGGGTCATTAGCAGCGAACCTTCTTGGTGGGTGGACAAATAAATGCCTAAGGTCTCTAAGTCCTGAAGGGAGGATTGAGACAGAACACTAGCATATCCTCTACAAATATTGATAGAGCTCTAGATTACTACAGAGTACGTGAAAATCTAATTCAAAAAGATTTTGTAACTTGACCAATAGAAGAGTGATGAGAACCCAAATTAAAAATTTCCTGCCCAATGGTATGCTTTATACAATATTTCCTGGCCATTATTGACTTTTTTCTTGTTTCACAAATATCAAGTATTAAAACTCATTATTAAAATATCTAAGGTCTCGTCTTGCTCAAGATTAAAATAATAATGCAAAAATTTGAAAGGTGGTTAATAGTCCCACATCCTATTCTTAAAAGTGGTTATTTACAGTTACTGACCAGCCATAATTTGTATGTTAATTTGATTCTTGGAATAATTCTTACTCTAAATCGTGGCTTTATAGCAAGAATTTCCATATGTAATATTATTAATATAGAATAGATACATATCATTTAGTAAATCAACAGTACTTAAAAGGTATTTAAATTTTATCTAATTTATGTTTAGAATGATTAGTTTCAATGAAAACTCAAATACAAATGTATTTGTATATAATAAAAATATAAAGTAATATATATTAACATATAAGATTTAATGAATAATTTAAAGTATTCTGGAGAAAATTCAACAATTTCTGAAAGGATGATGATATGTATTTTTTTCACTAGAGAAAGTATATCATTTTGTAATATATTAGCATTTTCCAAAATAAGAGGTATTTCTTTGAGACCCAGAAATATTATTTCAAAACAAAATTAAAACTTAAAGGAGATACAGTAATGATAGTAGGAGTAAGGGGTCATGTGAAACCTCTCAGAGGTAATGATTTAAAAAGTTGAATAAAATATTAAAAAAAGGTAAAGAAACTTAAAAGAGTCTAAGAGGTCATACGAGAGTTTACACTTGAAAATCTGCAACCGGAAGGTGTTAAAATTAGGACAATGTAGGATTCTGGCCTGTGGGCTCTGCCAAATCTCCACAGATATGGCAGCAGAGCATGGGCAGTAGAAAACCTCACTCTCAGTGAAATAAGTCAAGCAGAGGAAGATAATTATCATATGGTTTCACTCATATGTGGAACATAAGGAATAGCATGGAGGACCACAGGGAAAGGGAGGGAAAACTGAATGGGAAGAAATCAGAGAGACTCTGGACTCTGGGAAACAAACTAAGGGTTACAGAAGGGAGGGGGTGGGGGAATGGGGTAGCCAGGTGATGGGTATTAAAGAGGGCATGTGTTGTGATGAGCACCGGGTGTTATACACAACTAATGAATCTTTGAACACTACATCAAAAACTAATGATGTACTGTATGCTGGCTAACTGAACATAAAAAAAAAAAAAGATAAAAAAAAAGAAAAGAAAGAAAACCTCTCCCTTAATCAGTTCAAGTACCAGAGATAAGAAATCAGGGCTGAAAAAACAGCCATAAATTTAAAGAAATCAGAGCTGAAAAAACAGCCATAATTTTATCAGTAAGAGAACTACAGAGGTAATATCTAAAATCTGAGCATTAACTCTGTCCAAAACATTAGCTGAAAGTTGAACTGTCCATTTACAGCAAATATTCCAAAGTCCCTAATGAGAAAGGACAAAGGATATAATTGTACTGGGTCCAGATCTGTAAGTTTGTAACTTTTTTTTTTTAACTGAGTACATTTCCCAATAGGCACTGATTGAGAAGCAGAAAACTGAAGCCTTTTAAGCTAAGAGAGCAATGAAATTGGTGGCTGTATGACAAGAAAGAAAAATTTTGCAGTGTGAATTCAGGTAAGTTAGTTAACTGCCCATTAGAGCATTAAACCAAAATCATCATAAGAATACAACACAATCCAGTTGCTACAATATATCTACTACAATATTCATTTTTCAACAAAAAAGACATGCTAAGAAACAGGAAAATGTGACTCATACTTTGGATTAAAAAGCTTTCATGAGAATATGATTTTGACTAGACCCAGATGTTGGATTTAAAAAGATATCATAGCAGCTAATATAAATATTTTCAGAGAATTAAAATATTTTCAAAGAACTGAAGGAACATTATCAGTGAATTAACCATAGAGAATTTTAACAATTAGGAAAACTTAAGAGAGAGAATTGCTAGGACTGAAATGTAAAGCTAAATGTAAAGCTAGACTTCTTCACATCTTCCCTACACATTTATAGTTCATTCATAGTTCAGGGCATAATCAGAAATTCGGGCAGAGTTTAGGTAGAATTTAAAGCTCTTCATCAGTAGATTCCTTCACTCTGAAAATCTTCTCCTTCACTTTTCATGTTGACTATTCCTATACAAGTCTACCATCTTGTTTTTATAAAAGATTGAAATTTCTTTAAGATTTATTTATTTATTTGAGAGAGAGAAGAGAGACAGTGTGTGCACATGTGCATGCATGGTGGGAGGCAGAGAGGGAGAGAGAGAATCCCAAGCAGACCCCCCACTGAGCGTGGAGCCTGATGTGGGGTTTTATCCCAGGATCTTGAGATCGTGACCTGACCCGAAATCAAGATCCAGCCACTTAACAAACTGAGCCACCCAGGTGACCCTACACTAAAATTTTCTATTAGAGTTTTAGTTAATCCTATGGCATGGACTAGAGTCTGCTCTCAAGTAGTGCTTTTTTGGTGTTTTGTGTGCTTTTTTATGAAGGTGTCTATAGCTTACAATTGTTATCTGCAAGACGGTTGGTATAATAGGAACTACTTGGCCATGATGGAAGCAGAATCTTTTGATCTATTCTTGATACACATTCATTCAGTTATTCACTCATGCAATTATTCATTGAATTACTCAACAAATATTTTTAAATATTTCATTGAATTATTCAACAACATATTTGTTAATATTTGGTAGCAATGTGTATCAAGTTTGTTCAAAACTCTAGAGATGAGGTTGAGCCAGAGAAAGACCTTTTCCTATATTAAAGAAAGACAGAAAATAAATAGGAATACAAACACATTAATTATACATGAAAACAAATTCTATAGAGAAAGTAAAAGAGGGCAAAGGTGGGGGGTGGGGGTACATTTTACGCTAAAAAATTAAGGATGTCCTGTATGAGAAGATGAAATTTGAACTGAAGCATGAACAAAGAGAAGAGGGATAATACAGTCAACTGTAGAAGTACATCCTACACAGAAAGAACAGCAAGAACTAATAACTGAGGGAGGCCTGAAAAAGGTGGTCAGTTGATGAGTGAATGGTTTTAGAACTGCCAGCCTTAGTAAATTAAAATACAGTATGCCCAGTTAAATTTGAAGAAGTTGTCATGAGACGTATTATTTAGCTTAACTGCAGTGGAAAGCACTGGAAGATTTTAAGCAAGACTGACATAATCTGTTTTTAAGTTAAATTAAAAAAAGCAAATTACAGAATTCAGACAAAGATTAAATTGGATAAACAAAAATCTGGATGCCTTATGGCAGCAATTGTTTTTTAATTCATTTGTGAGAGAGGTGAAAAAGCAAGAATGTACATGGTAGTTTCAGACAATAGGAAGTCAACTGGCTGGAGTCAAGGGTTTATATTAAACAGAATATAGAAGTAGGTTTAGTGTAGTCTAAAAAGGGCCTTGAAAGATGACCAAGATATACTTTATTTTGGTAGGCATTGGGGAGATGAGACAAAAGTATTGTAATGGATCAGATCTGGACTAAATTTGTAGAAATGGCAATAAAAATATCAAGAACTCTGCTTCCCACAATGTGGCTGACTAGAAATTCTGACAAGCCTATTTGATAGAAGCACAGGGAATGGAGAGTGGGATAAAGATAATTTTGATTTGTTGCACTTCAGATGCTAATAGAAAATTGAAGTGAATTGTCTTGTGAAGAGTTAGAGATAACCATCCGGAGCTCAGAAGTAATCTGGTTAGATATGGAGATTAGTTATTAAACTCCAAAAGTGGGTTTTATCACCAAGAGATTATAGCAGTGAATAACAGTGGTCTGACCACTAAGCCTTGGATATGTAAGAATAGAATAAGGAGTTAGCAAAATTACTAAGACATAATAAGAAAAGTGGAAAACACACAGACTTCAGACAGAGGTTTTTACAGGAAGGCACTGAATTCACATTCACCATCACTTCATTCTCTAAGCCTTGCATTTGGTAGGTGCTTACTTAGTATTTGTTGAAAAGGTTGTAAGATCCTCCTGTATTGTAAATTATTCACAGGATAAAAATTAAGTTACTACAACTTTTAATTTGACAGAGTTAGAAATTTTATTAAAAATTTTAAAAGGGGGAGTTTTCAAACTATCAACAATTCTTATTGAACACCCAGTAAATTCAGGTCATATTTTATAGCACTTTATCCACAAAGAACATTCCAAGATTATCACATGAAAGTATACCCCTCTCACCTAGTTCTTATATTTTATAGGTCATAAAACACAGAATTGAAGTATATAATAGTAGTAGAATGATGTCTCACAAATTAACAAAGTACACAGTATTAGTGAACAGTCCCAGCTAAATTTGCCCATTTAAAAATAATGCCTAGGGCGCCTGGGTGGCTCAGTTGGTTGAGCGACTGCCTTCGGCTCAGGTCGTGATCCCAGGGTCCTGGGATCAAGTCCCGCATCGGGCTCCCTGCTCTGCGGGGAGCCTGCTTCTCCCTCTCCCACTCCCTCAGCTTGTGTTCCCTCTCTCGCTGTGTCTCTCTCTGTCAAATAAATAAATAAAATCTTTAAAAAAAAAATAATGCCTAGAAAGCCAAACCTAAAATATAACAATTTGGGAACTAATCTGCTGAAAGACAATTACTGTAATCAATAATGTTTTTGTTTTATTTAGATTTCTGTATTCTAGAAAGTATGTGAAATAATCCTAGCATCACTTTGAGATTATGCTTTATACTATCATAGTTGACCTTACAGTTGATATCAGTAGTTCTCAACAGGGATGATTTCCATGAGACACTTGGCACTGTCTACAGATATTTTTGTTTAAGAGGGCAAGGGGATGGGTGGGGACAGTGCTCCTGGTATTTAGTGATGGAGGTCAGGGATACTACTAAGCATCCTGCAATGCTCAGGACAATACCTTATCATGAAGAATTATCATACCCCAATAGTGCCAGCATTGAAAAGCCTTGTATATCAAAGTCTGTGGTTCCAGAGACAGTCATAAAATATACCTGGGTCAAAACCCTCTTTACAGGGACAAAATTTTTCACCCAGTGCTGAGATCTTGAGGCTCCCTTCAGCAGAACTGTTTCTGCCTGCTTGGATTTATAGAGCAGGCCACTTTCCTTCATATATTCTGTACTCCTAAAAATGTACAGGAAGCTTGAAAATGTTTTGCATATTTCCAAACAGCTAAAAAAAGAAAGTTTAAAAAATCCTTCATCACATCTCCTTTGTTAGATGCATTCATGGCATATTTGTGTCATTTTTTTCATGTTCTTTTTTTTCCCCTTTCTTCCACCAGGCAGTAGGTGGTCAACTAGCTTAGACAGTCAGCATCAAACTCAGTCTATAAATCTGTTACTATTTTTTCTATCTCTGTATCAATGTTAAATGTATGATACCTATGATTTTGATCATCAGTATCAATACACTTTTCCATGCTCACTCTTGTATAAAAAGGCAATAATTTTCAAATACCTTTTTACTAGCAACCCCCTGCCCCCCTTTTTATAAAAGTCTTTTTTAAAATTTTTTTTCCTTTTTATAAGTCTTACATGAAGTCCCAAATGTAAATAGAAGACTTAGTGCCAAGTCACCATTACTCCCTAATTCTATCATCCTTACCACTTTACCTTATCTTTTTAAACAAGCAATACCTTTGTGAAACATCTGGGGCTAGAAAAAATAGTGTTTGAAAGACACTGTAATAATATATTAGGATAATTGCACAAACATTGCCCTTCTCTATTGACAAAGACCTTGTTGCAGCTAAACAGAAATTTTGGCTGGCAGGCAGCAAGCCATGTATCAGTTTCAAATATTCCTACATCAGCAGATGTATCAAAATCCAAGTCTGGCATACAAGAGTCCCTTTGGGGGCATTAATTTAAAATATATCACAGCATGGGTTGTTCAAAGCTTGACTGTGTATTAACGGGGGATGATCATTTTCTCTTTGCCTCAACTAATCTTTGCTGAACTTGCTCCCTTGCTATTATCCAATGAAATCTCCTGAATTTGCTCCTTGCCATTGACAAACTACCCTACTTCTGATAAGGGCAGAGCCAGGCCACATCTTGGCTATCATGTCCCCCGCCACTCCTGCCCTAAATGACACTTAGAAAAAAAAAATAGACATTGAGATCATTTGATTAAAGGTAAAGTTCTCAATCTTATGGTGATATAAAGCAAATTATCTCTAAAAAAAATTTTGCTATTTTTGCCTATCAAAAGCATCTTTAAAAGTAACAATCTTAGGGGTACCTGGGGGTTCAGTCAGTTAAGTGTCTGACTTCTGCTCAGGTCATGATCCCAGGGTCCTGGGATTGAGCCCCACTTCAGACTTCCTGCTCAGTGGGAAGCCTGTTTCTCCCTCATCCTCTGCCCCTCCCCCACCTGCATTGGTGCTCTCTCGCTTTCAAATAAATAAATAAAATATTTAAAAGTAACAATTTTAAAACTGAGATGAAGCGATAATTTATAACCAAAAGAATGCATAAAATAAAAATATATTACCAATGAAAGAAGAACTAAATTTCATTTTCATATTGAAAATTGTTTCCAGGTAAGGGATTTAAAAGGAGCACAGCCATCCAAGACCTATGTTTTTGTCTTTGTGCTACCCTCTCTTCTCCACACATTCTATAACCTAATTCCCTTTGTCTTGCTTCTTTTATGTAAGAAAGACAAATTTTTTTTCAAAAGTCATTTGTTCACTTGTTAAATATGTCATGAACATTTATTACGTGTATTGCATGTGGAAGGCAAAATGAAGCAAATAAACTGCAGGATTCCTATATCCAACCAGTACAATTACAATGCCTATATTGGACCAGGCACTGTTCTAGGTATCTGAGGTACAACAACAAGCAAAACAGGCAGCATCTTGCCCTCATGGATTCTGGTGGAGGGTTCAATTCCTGTTAATGAGAAGCTTTCAACAAAAGTGGGAGAGAAATAGGTAGGTAGACAATCAAAAATAAGAAGCTGTGCCCCTCACAGTTGTTCCCTAACTGTACATATGGGTATAATGTATTAGTCACTTGTAATTATCTGTTCATTTTCTATTTCCTTCATTGAAACAGTTTTCAGCCTCTAAAAAAAAAAAAAAATCAGCAGAACCCTGTATATTAGTGCATGCCAGTTCCCTATGTAAAACTGATAAAAAGTGAAACTGATTAAATTGGAAAGGAAGGGCCATATGTCACCAGCATCCTGGTCAACTAATATGATCCCTAGGTCACCCACAAGGACTCTGTGGGGCACTGATTAAAAACCACCAGGGCATATAGTTTACTGTGGGTGGCAAAGTGCCTATGAACTCAAATACTTGTTAAATGGATAAGTGACACTTTCAAGAAAAAGAGCTTTCTAAATGCTGTAATCTAGATGTTTTCATAAAAGACATGAGACTCAGGCTGTCATTTAAGATACAAGTAGGCTTTAGTTTGATGTAGAGAAGGAAAGTAAGTTTATCTTGAAAAACAGTGTAAAGAAAGAAATGGACAGAGAAACACAAGGTGCATGGTGGGGAGGGGGTAGAAGCAGATCACTGGGGCATAAAAGGTGGACACACGTTGAAAACAATATGTTGATACTCTATAGGTGATGGGCCATTAAGAATAGATACCAGTCAGAAAGAAATGGAATTGCCCAGATCAGACAGCTTCCCTGAGTTTAGTCTCCAAATCCGCACTCTCTATCATGACCATTTAAATACATTTCATGAAGTGTAAAGCACTGTGCATGCTTTACTTATGAATCGTAGGTCATTTTACAATTCTGTGCAGTTACAGTCAGATTATTTCAGCTGGAGGCACTGAGCTACAGTCAAGGTCTCTTCTAACTCAAAGATTTTTGATTTTTAAGCTTAGAGATGGGCAGTCATTGTTGTGCATATATTTATTCTTCCTTAAATTGAAAATAAGCGTTCATGCAATTGTTCCCTTTTTGACTGGTCATATTCAAATAATCAAACTTAATTTATCTTTTAAAAATAGAATTGCATTAACAACGTTCAATAGTGCTTCCATTCTATTTGAAAAGCCATAACTCATGAAGAAAATGGACTTCGAGAAGCACTTAGGAACGACTGGTACAGCAGTATAAATCATATACATGTCCTCCTAGGAAAGCAGTTATGTTTAAAACTCTTACAAATCATGGTTTATAGTGGTTGTTTTAGAACGAGAAATGAGTATATTACTGTACATATATTTTTATGGCTTCATAAAGCTAAGCACTGCTTAAATGTATAAAGGGGTCATTATGTCAACTAAATGACTTCTCTTCCCCTAGAGTAGGTTTTAAATATCTGAGCTTAGCAAACACTTGCTAGCTTATCCTTGTCCTGAATTTAGAGAGACAATTCTGAAAGAGATATTTTGCAGTGTTTGATCAAAAATAATTAAAGTAAAAACATCCTCTCCTTTTTCCTTTGAGCACCAGGAATTTGAGCTTCAGTTAATTTAAAAAATAAAAACTTCATAATTACTGACCTGAGAAATTTTCCAAGCAGGAATGAGGAAATTACTCACCCCTTAATGAACCCAATTGATCGGCTTTCTACTAATTCTTCTCTTAAAAATTTTCTATAACACACTTAAAAGGTATAATCTGCCCAGTAACTAAATGATCATTATCTACAAAGGTGCATGTTGACTCTCCTTCCAAATAACTCAGCAGATTTACCCAGAGCTTCTGAGCCCTATTTCAGTTCCACTGAACTCAACAAATATTTGCTAGATCAACTACTATATGCTAGACATTGTAGTGGTGACAAAAATGAATTATGTCTTAGTTTATTTCCTCAAAGAGTTTCCAATCAAGACAGGAAGCAAGATATATATAAAGAGCTAGCCAGAATCCAGGCCAGAGGAAAGGTATAAACAAACTGCTCTGGAGAAGCCAAAGGAAAAAAATTACTTTCCACTGCAGAGAGGTAAGGCAATTAGGGAAAGATTCATGAAGGAGTCTGTATTTCAGTACATTGGGTTTCAGTAGGTAGAAGGGGGCTAAAAGAGAGGCATCATGGGCTGAGAGAAGAATAAGAGCAAAAGTCTTGAGATATGATACTTCAGATTCTTCAGTGCTGCCTAATCTTGTGGACTTCCTCCCTGATAAAGATGATTCATAATGGGTGAGGCTTTTCTATTTTGCCCTGAGGCCAGTGGCAAGCTATGTGTAGTGCTGGCAAGACTAGTGCTTCTGGAATCAGATTTAGGTTCAGATTCCAGCTGAGCTGCTTACTGGCAGATATGCTGCATACTATTCCTGAGCCTCAGTTTTCTTATCTGTGATATAGATCTAGTAATATTTACCTTAAAAGGCAATTGGGAAAATTAATTTTAAAAAACTCCATAGAAAACAACTACTAAATAAAATCATAGGAGGTGATATACCACAAAAACAGTTTAAATAAATCAAAATGGAATCCTAAAAAAATGTTCAATTAACCCACAATAAGGCAAGAAAGGAAACAGGAAAAACAAAAAGAAAATAATAATGAAGAGGTAGACTTGAGCTAATAGCCCAAAACTTGAAGCAGCTCAGATGTCCTTGAGCAGGTGAATGGTTAAATGGTAAATAACCTCTAGTACATATAAACCATGGAATACTACTGACCAGTAAAAAAGAATGAATTTTTTTTTTTATATGACAGTGAGAGACACAGCGAGAGAGGGAACACAAGCAGGGGGAGTGGAGGAGGGAGAAGCAGGCTTCCTGCGGAGCAGGGAGCCCGATGCGGGGCTCGATCCCAGGACCCTGGGATCATGACCTGAGCCGAAGGCAGACACTTAACCATCTGAGCCACCCAGGTGCCCCAAAAGAATGAATTATTGATAGAAGCAACAATTTGGAAGAATCTCAAAGGATTATGATGAGTGGGGGGAAAAAAAATCCCAAAGGTTTTATATAGTATGATTTCATATAATATTCTTGAAATGACAAAATTATACAAATTGAGAAGATATTAGCAGTTTGCCAGGAGTTAAGGATTGGTGGTTATAAAAGGAAAACACTAGAGATCTTGCAATAGAAATGTTCAATATCTCAAGTGTGGTGATTGATATGTGAAGACACACATGTGATAAAATTGTACAGAACTAAATACACTCACAATACAAGTAAAAGTAAAATTGGGTAAATATGAATATTATGTTTGAATTGTCTCAATATCAGGACCTTCTTTGTGATAGTGTACTCTATTTCTATAAGATGTTACCATTAAGGGAAATACAATGAAAGACACAATTGCATGTCAATCTACATTGTCTCAAAATAAAAAGTTTAATTCAAAACCAAAACGAAACGAAACTCCACAGACCTTGTATTAGTTTGCTAGGGCTGCCATAATAAAATACCAGAGTTAGTGGCTTAAACAACAGAAATTCATTTTCTCACAGTTCTGGAGGTTTGAAAGTCTAAGAGAGGCTGTCAACTGCTCTGGTTTCTTCTGAGGCCTTTCTCCTTGGCTTGTTGACTGCTGCCTTCTTGCTGTGTCCTCACATGGTCTTTCCTCTGTGTGCCCATGTCTGTATCCAAGTTTTCTCTTCTTATAGTGACACCAGTCATATTGGATTGGGGCCCACCCTGAAGACCTCATTTTAACGTAATTACCTCTTTAAAGACTTTATCTCCAAATGTGGTTACATTCTGAGGTACTGGGGTTTAGGGCTTCAACAAAAAAACTTTGGGCAGAGCGCCAATTTAGCCCACACAGACTTAAAACAATAAAAATCATAGCAGAACACATAGGAGGAAATTTTCTTGGCATTTGATTTAGCAATGATTTCTTGGATATGATACCAAAAGCACAGGCAACAAAAGAAAAACAGGTCAGTTATACTACATCAAAATTAAAAACTTCTGTGCATCAAAGGATACAATCAACAGAATGAAAAGACAATTCATAGGATGGGAAAAAATAGTTGGGAATCATAAACCTGATAAAGGGTCAATATCCAGAATATATAAAGAACTGCTACAACTCAACAAGAAAATAATCCAATTAGAAAATGGTCAAAGGAGTTAAATGGACATATCTTCAAAGATATATAAATGACTAGTAATCACATGAAAAGATGCTTAATATCATTAATCATTGGAGAAATGCACATAAAAACCACAATGAGATATCACCTCACATTCATTAGGATGGCTACTGACAACAACAACTAAAAATCAAAACAGAACAAAAAAACAGAAAATAATGCTTGTGCACTGTTGGTAGGAATATACAAAGGTACAACTACTGTGGAAGT
Organism: Mirounga angustirostris; assembly: GCF_029215605.1. Taxonomy (NCBI): domain Eukaryota; kingdom Metazoa; phylum Chordata; class Mammalia; order Carnivora; family Phocidae; genus Mirounga; species Mirounga angustirostris. The sequence continues at coordinate 109,644,846 of NW_026991709.1, forward strand.
TGTTCTGGCATTTTTCACAAAAAATTACACTTAAAATTATATGATGCAACAGTTCCACCTTTGGATATATACCTTATACCCTAAAGAATTGAAAACAGGGACTCTAACAGATATTTTACACCCATATTCATAGCAGCATGATTCACAATAGCAAAAAGATAGAAGTAACCCAAGTATTCATCATCACATGAATAGATAAATAAAATGTGATGTATACATACAATGGAATATTACTCAGCCTTAAAAAAGAAAAGAAACACTGACATATGCTATGACATGGATGAACTCTGAGGACATTATGTTAAGTAAAATAAGTCAATTAGAGAAGGACAAATATTACAAGATTCCATTTATATAAGCTACTTCAAATAGTCAAATTCATAGAGACAGAAAGCAAAATGGTAACTGCCAGGGGCTGAGGTAGAGGGGAACATGTAGAATTATTATTTAATAGGTAATCAGTTTTGTAAAATGAAATGAATTCTATGGATAAATGGTGGTGATGGTAGCACAAAAATGTAAATGTATTTAATGTCACTAAATTAAACACTTAAGAATTGTTAAGATAGGGCGCCTGGGTGGCTCAGTTGGTTAAGCGACTGCCTTCGGCTCAGGTCATGATCCTGGAGTCCCGGGATCAAGTCCCGCATCGGGCTCCCTGCTCGGCAGGGAGTCTCCTTCTCCCTCTGACCCTCACCCTTCTCCTTCTCTCTCTCTCTGTCATTCTCTCTCTCTCAAAAAAAAAAAAATTAAAAAGCAGAAAAAAAAAAAGAATTGTTAAGATAGTAAATTTTATGTCTATTTTGCTACAATTAAAATAAATGCAAAAAAGTTTTTTTAAGTCATAGAGACCTGCGCACATATTAAGCATTTAGAAAATGTTAGTTATTTTCTCTTCTCCTACAAACCCTAAGATGGATTTGTTTCTTTCTTGGGTTTCTCTCCAGGACCAACCTCTTAACCTCTTTCCTTTCTTCTTCAGCAAGAAGTTTGAATTTTAGTAAGGAAGATCTTGAAGATCTAGTCAGACTAGGTCTCTGTCACTTCACTCCTTTACTCTACATGGCTCCAAAACTGAACAGTTGGGTAGAGGCCATTTTATATGTATTTTTTTTTCCATTTAGATATAAGAAAGCTGTTTCTTGGCTTAATACATCTCTTTTTGTAATATGACAGCCAATTTAATAACAAATAAGATAAGATGATAAGTGTTCTCATCTTGTTGCTTGGATACACTGGCGTTTAATATTCTTGAGGTAGTGAAAAAAATGGAAGTGAGATATTTTTTCCCCACAGTGAGAACTACATCTAATGGAGTGTCTTACTTTCTATTATTTTAACATAAAATATATTCAGTGTTCTCCCTATCATATATCAGAGTTAATATACCTTGAGCACAAGGACCTAATGTTCATACATGTTAAATAGATTGGACATTTTGCCCAAAACAAATTCCTCATTTTTTACCTTGAATTTCTTAAATATCTTGAAGGATGCTTATTTACAGTCAAATCACTCTATTGTTTCAGTTTGGAAGACATTGAAAAAGCAAGGTTAAACATTTATTTATGGCTAAACTTCTTATGCAATAATTTGTACTTTTTCTCTCCAAGCAGGAAATACAATAAATGGGAGTTTTCAAACTTAATTGACCACCCGACCACTTATTATTTTAAATTGAATAATTTCAGGACTGTTAAAACACCTTTTGGGACCCAGTACAATTTGGGATTGGGATGGATGAGGATGAGTCATACTGCCCATGAAGAAACTGGAAACATCTTCAAATTGGCTTTCCCCCCAAAAGAGGTGGGAAAGGCAAACACCGGCTTTTCCTTCTTTAATAAAAATGTTGCTGTTCTGAGGTTGACCCTAGGAAAAGTTTGAGAATGTTGGCATGGTGAAGTGGTGACTAGCATTTAACAAGTGTCTGCTGAGCATCAAAGACTTTGTCTTATTAGAGCAGGGTAATAGGGTGATGAAAAGGGAAGTACAGAGGACTGGAAAAGCTTAATTTATTCATTTGGATCCAGCTGGATTAATTCTCATTATTATAGCTTAAAATAATAGCAAGTGGTTTAAAACCAGATTCTTCAAAATTGAAAAAAGCACCCATCACTTTGGCAGATCTGCAATTTCCAATCACACCTGCCTCAGTCCCAGCATGTCAGGTCCTCTCCTTCAGAATACTGGCTCAAATCTTGCAAACACCACATCTCCCAACCCACATGTTTTGCGGGGCCTTGGTGCTGGGGGCGGCAGCAGTGGGTCCTGCTAAAGCCCAAGGCACACCTTTTTGAAATGGTGCTTTCCACCCCAGCTGGTGACCAAATACTGCCCAAAACAGACAATGAGAACCTCTGCAGATGACTGCACTAAAGGAAAAAGTGGCCAGGACAAAACAGCACAGCACATGCAACATACATAGGAGACATCCTCTGAAGCTCTGGGTTTTGGGGAACAGGGGACGCTGTACTACAGGACTTCATCTTCAAAAGCAGGAGAGATAGCTGACTTTCCTTACACACAGAAACAGACATGAAGAATTAGGCAAAATGAGGAGACAGAAATATGTCTGAAATGAAAGAACAATACAAAACCATGGCAAGAGACATAAGCAAAACAGATATAATATGCTTGATAGAGAATTTAAAGTAATGATCATAAAGATATAGGACTTGAGAAAATACTGGAGGACATCAGTGAGACCCTTAACAGAAAGATAAAAAAGAACTAATCAGAGATGAAGAACACAACAAATGAAATTAAAAATACACTAGATGGAAAAATAACAGGCTAGAGGAAGCTAAGGAACAAATTAGTGACCCAGAAGACAGAATAATAAAAAGCAATCAAGCAGAGCAGGTGAGAGAAAAAAATATTATGCAAAATGAGAATAAACTTAGGGAACTCAATGACTCCATCAAGCATCATAACATTCACATTATAGGGATCCCAGAAGAAAAGAAGAGAGAAAAGGGGGCAGAAAATTCATTTGAAGAAATAATAGCTAAAGACTTTCCTCATCTGAGGAAAGAAACAGATATCCAGATCCAGAAGGCATGGAAAGCCCCTAATAAAAGTAACCCAAGAAGGTCCACATCAAGACACATTGTAATTAAAATGGCAAAAAGTAGTGATAAAGAGAGAAATTAAAAGCAGCAAGAGAAAAGAAGACAGTTACATACAAGGGAAATCCCATAAGGCTATGCATGGTGTTTTCAGCGAAAACTTTGCAGACCAGAAGGGAGTGGAATGATATATTCAAAGTTCTAGAAGGAAAAAAAAAATCTGCAGCCAACAATACTCTAACCAGCAAGGCTATCATTCAGAATAGAAGGAGAAATAGTTATCTCAGACAAACACTAAAGAAGTTCATGACCACTAAACCAGACCTACAAGAAATGTCAAAGGGGACCCTTTGAGTGGAAAGGAAAGACTACAGGTAAGAGTATGAAAAGTAGGAAAAACAGAAGAAATAAAAATAAATGTATCTGTAAAAATTAATCAAGGGATTCACACACATACAAAAAAAAAAAAAAGGGCTGTAAAATATGACACCATATACCTAAAATGTGTGAGGGAGAGGAGAAAAGAACGAGTCCAAACTTAAGCAACCATCAACTTAATATAGGCTGATATATGCAGAAGATGTTATATACAAACCTAATGGTAACCAAAAATAAAAAACCAGTAACCGATATGCAAACAATAAAGAGAAAGGAATCCAAGTATATCACTAAAGAAAGCCAGCAAACCATGAAAGAGAGCAAAAGGATGAGAAAAAAAAAAAAACACAAAAACAACTACAAAACAAGTAACCAAATGGCAATAAATATGTATCTGTCAATAATTACTTTGACATAAATGGACTAAATGCTCCAATCTAAAGACATAGGGTGACAGAATGGATTAAAGAAAAAAAAAAGATCCATCTATATGATGCCTACAAGAGGCTCATTTCAGACTGAAAGACACCTGAAGATTGAAAGTGAGGGGATGGAGAAACATTTGTCATGCAAATGGTTGTCAAAAGAAAGCGGGGCGGGCGGAGGGGGCAACAATGCTTCTATCAGACAAAATAGACCTTAAAACAAAGACTGTAACAAGAAACAAAGAATGACACTACATAATAATAAAAGGGACAATCCAACAAGAAGCTACAATTCTAAATATTTATGCACCCAACGTGGGAGCACCTAAATACATAAAACAGCTAATAAAAAAACATAAAGTAAGTAATCAATAGTAATACAATAACAGTAGGGGACTTGAACACCCCACTTACATCAATGGACAGATCATCTAAGCAGAAAAGCAACAAACAGTGACTTTGAATGACACACTAGACCAGATGGATTTAACAGATATAATCAGAACATTCCATCCTAAAGCAGCAGAATACACATTCTTTTCACAGGCATATGGGACATTCTTCAGAATAGCTAACACGTTAGGCCACAAAACAAGTCTCAACAAATTGAAATAGATCTAATTCATACCATGTATCTTTTCTGACCACAACACTATGATACTAGAAATCAACCACAGGAAAAAATCTGGACAAATACATGAAGGTTAAATAACATGCCACTAAACAACAAATGGGTCAACCAAGAAATAAAAAAAGAAGTTAAAAAGTTACAGGGAGATAAATGAAAATGAAAACACAACAATTCAAAATCTCTGAAATGCAGCAAAAGCAGTTCTAGGAGGGAAGTTTATAGCAATACAGGCCTACCTCAAGAAGTAAGAAGCTCAAATACACAACCTAACCTTATATCTATAGGAACTAGAAAAAGAACAAACAAAACCTCAAACCAGCAGAAGGAAGGAAATAAGAAAGAATAGAACAGAAATAAATAATACAGAAAATTTTTTTAAAAAGAGAACACATCAATGAAAGGAGCTGGTTCTTTAAAAATCAATAAACCTCTAGCTAGACGCTTCAAAAAAACGAGAAAGAGAACTCAAACTAAATCAGAAACGAAAGAAGAAAAATAACAACTGAAAACACAGAAATACAATCATAAGAATATTATGAAAAATTATATGCCAACAAATTTGACAACCTAGATGCATATAATCTCCCAAAACTGAAGGAGGAAGAAATAGAACATTTGAAGAGACTGATTACCAGCAATGAAATTGAGTCAGTAATTAAAAAACACTCCCAACAAACAAAAATTCAAGACCAGAGAGCTTCATAGGTGAATTCTAACAAACATTTAAAGAAGAGTTAACATCTATTTTCATCTCAAATTATTAGAAAAAAATGGAAGAGGAAGGAAAACTTCCAAGTTCATTCTATTAGGCCAGCATTATACTGATACTCGAACTAGATAAAGACACCACCAAAAAAGAGAACTAAAGGTCAATAATCTCTGATGAACATAGATGCAAAAATCCTCAACAAAAATATTAGCAAACTGAATCTAGCATACATTAAAAATATTATTCACCATGATCAAGAGGGATTTACTCCTGGGTTCCAAGAGTGGGTCAATATTCACAAATCAACTTGATACATTACACCAACAAAGGAAGGGATAAAAAGGGAAAAGTGAAGGGTGGGGGGAATCGGAGGGGGAGACGAACCATGAGAGACTATGGACTCTGAGAAACAAACTGAGGGTTCTAGAGGGGATGGGAATGGGGGGACGGGTTAGCCTGGTGATGGGTATTAAAGAGGGCACGTATTGAATGGACCACTGGGTGTTATACGCAAACAATGAATCATGGAACACTACATCAAAAACTAATGATGTAATGTATGGTGACTAATATAACAATAAACTAAAATTTTAAAAAATTAAAAAAAAATATCATTTCAATAGATGCAGAAAAAGCTTTTGGCAAAGCACAATATCCATTCATGATAAAAACCCTCCACAAAATAGATTTAGAGGGAACATACCTCAACATAATAAAGACCTTATATGAAAAATCCAAAGCTAACATATATGCAATGGGTAAAAACTGAGCTTTTCCCCTAAGATCAGGAGCAAGACAAGGATCTCCACTCTTACTCTTTTTATTCAATATAATACTGGAAGTCCTAGCCACAGCAGTCAAACAACAAAAAGAAATAAAAGGTATCCAAATTGGTAAGGAAGAAGTAAAACTTTTAGTATTTGCAGATAACATGATACTATATATAGAAAACTCTAGAGACTCCACCAAAAAGCTACTAGAACTGATAAATGAATTCATTAAGGTTGCAGGATACAAAATCAATATATAGAAATCTGTTTCACTTCTATAAACTAATAATGAAGTAGCAAAAAAAGAAATTATGAAAACACTTCCATTTACAATTGCAACAAAAATTATAATATACTAGGAATAAACTTAACCAAGGAGGTAAAAGACCTGTACTCTGAAAACTGTAAAACACTGTTGAAAAAATTGAAGATGACACAAAGAAATAAACAGATATTCCATACTCGTGGATTGGAAGAAAAAATATTGTTAAAATCTCCATACTACCAAAAGAAATCTACAGATTTAATGCAATCCCTATCAAAATACCAACAGCATTTTTTACAGAACTAGAACAATCCTAAAACTTGTATGGAATCACAAAAGAGCCTGAAGAGCCAAAGAAATCTTGATAAATAAAAATAAAACAGGAGGTATCACAATTCCAGAATTCAGGTTATATTACAAAGCTGTAGTAATCAAAATAGTGTGATATGGGCACAAAATAGACACATAGAATATATATAAAGAACTTATACAACCCAACACCCAAAAAACAAATAATCCAGTTAAAAATAGGCAGAAGACATGAACACACATTTCTCCAAAGAAAACATACAGATGGCCAAAAGACACATGAAAAGATGCTCAACATCACGCATTATCAGGGAAATGCAAATCAAAACCACAATGAGATATCACCTCATACCTGTCAGAATTGGCAAAATAAAAAATGCAAGAAACAACAAGTATTGGTGAGATTGTGGAGGTAAAGGAACCCTTGTACACTCCTGGTGGGAATGCAAACTAGTGTAGCCACTATGGAAGACAGTATGGAGGTTCTTCAAAAAAATTAGAAATAGAACTACCATTTGATCCAGCAATTACACAGAGCAGTTAAACAAAGAATGCAAATACACTAATTTGAAGGGGTATAATCACCCCTATGTTTATTACAGCATTATTTACAACAGCCAAACTATGGAAACAGCCTAAGTGTCCATGGGTAGATGAATGGATTAAGAAGTGGTATGTACATATCTATATATGTATAAGAGAATATTACTCAGCCATAAAAAATAATGAAATTTTGCTATTTGTAATAACATGTATGGAGCTAGAATGTATAATACTAAGTGAGATAAGCCAGAGAAAAACAAATCCTATATGATTTCACTCATATGTGAAATTTAAGAACAAAACAAATGAAGAAAGGGGGGAAAAAGAGAGACAAACCAAAAAAACAGACTCTTAACCATAGAGAACAAGCAGATGGTTATCAGAGGGGAGAAAGTGGAGGGATGAATGAAATAGGTCAATGAGGTTAAGAGTACACTTATCATGATGAGCACTGAGTAATATATGGAACTGTTTAATCACTATGTTGTACACCTAAAACTAAAATAATACCGTATGTTAGCTAAACTTGAATTAAAATTTCATTATTTCATTATTTATTTATTTATTAAGATTTTATTTATTTATTTATTTATTTATTTATTTATTTATTTATTTGACAGAGAGAGACACAGCGAGAGAGGGAACACAAGCAGGGGGAGTGGGAGAGGGAGAAGTTGGCTTCCCGCGGAGCAGGGAGCCCAATGTGGGGCTCGATCCCAGGACCCTGGGATCACGACCTGAGCCAAAGGCAGACGCTTAATGGCGGAGCCACCCAGGCGCCCCTTGAATTAAAATTTTAAAAAATAGTAGAAGGAAAAGAAAAAGTGAAACAAACAAGGTACAAATTACAGGAAGGTATTTGTAACATATATAAGCCAAAGAAGTCTAATATCAAGAATATGTAAATCCAATATATATCCAATATTTGATTGGTCAAAATTAAGAAGTCTTAGAATGTGGAGAAATGGAAAGATGGGGATCAAACCAATTTTCCTGCATTGCTAGTGCAAGTTGATAATTCAATACAATCTCATTAGAAAACAACTTGGCATTTTCTTTGAAGTTCAAAATTTGTATACCCCGTGACTCAGCCATTTTACTTACCGTTTAACCCCAGGTATTTGGACACCTGTACAAGAATATTGATTATAGTTCTCTCTGACACAGGAAAACAATCAATCTGGAAACATCCCAAATGCTCTTGATGAGGGAGTGAGCAAATGAATGGTGCTGTATTCACAGAGTGGGATACTATACAGCAGTGAAAACTGAATGAACTACAGCTAGATGCAACAATAAGTGTGAATCTGGGTACACTAAGTCTGAGTAGAAAAAAAAGCAATCACAGTAGATTAAAATGGTATACAGAAAAATGTACTATATATTCTTTAGGCATGTATACATATGAAATATGGCTCACTTTATAAAGCAAGAAAATAGAAAACACAAAACTCTTGAGAAAGTGGTTGGCTGACAGAAGGATGAGTGGGTAAGTATGGATCTAGGTTAGAACAGGAAAACAAAGATGAATATGTAAATTACTAGTAATACTGTAGTTCCTGGGTTGAGTATTTACAAGTTTCATTTTCCTAACTATGTATACATACAGACAGACAGACATGAGCTGTAAATGAACAATTTACATTAGTCCATTTATGGTTAATTCAACTTTGTACACCTGATTTCGAGAAGGAAAATAAAATATAAAACCTTATTTTCACATTGCAATGGCCCCAATGTCTCCACAGAAGCCATTATTTGAGTGGAAATCAGCTGGAACCCAGTGGAACACAATTGTGTTGTGTTTCTACCAGAAAATCAGGAGACCTTTGGGGACCTCCAATGCAGTTCTGGCATCACTAACCTTTCTTGATCTGTATGGAAATAGAAAGAATTCTTCTAACCAGCACAGCAACACCTTCCTGAGTGTCAATGGAGATATTTTAAATGTATCTAAATTACCTTCTTTTTTAGAAAACCTTATTTTTACAGTTATCGATCTCTTGAGGGATCACTAAATCGAATTCTTCCATTTTCAGATGGCTAAGGTCAAATCCATGGAAGTAGAATTGCCTTCAGTAACAATCAAGTTGCTGAAGTGAAAGTCAATAAAAATATGTCAGTTCTGATTTTGTCCATGCTGATATCTATGACTTCCCCCAACCAGGGCAGGACTTCAGTGATCTAAAACAGCAGCAGTAGCTGAAAAGTAAATTGAATTGTGGTTTTCATGAGTCATTGATGTGAATCACAACTGGTTTCCAGTCAAACTCTAGTGGCATCTCTGGCCTGGATGGAATTCATTGAAATGTTCCTTTTTCTGACAGCATGTATGCTCACTTTCCTGTACAGTCACTTTCCACTGGGCACTTTCCAACCTCAGTGGGTTAGCATTTTAATAGCTACCTTCCTCAGCCAGGAAGCAGCTTAAGCTATAATTCATTCAGATTGGTAAAAATAGATCTTTCTGGGGACTACAATCTTCAAGTCAATTGAGGAAAACAACTGAGCAGCAAAAGGATGTAAAGAAAACATAATAACTAAAGAAAACAAAGCATTTTATTTGATTGGGAGATGATTTGCAGTCTAGCTTTTGCCTTGTGTCTGAGAAATTTAAATAGAAGTAAAAGGACAACTCTTGATTTAATTTTAAAGTTATGATCATTATGGTCTTCTGCTCAAACCTTGGGAATGTTATTTAAAAAATAAAAAAACTAGTACCATGGAGGCTAGTAAGACGGCACTTCCTTAGAACACTGATGAGGGAGAAGTTCATTTTGAATGGATCCATCCGTCCATCCTTCCATCCACCCTTCCATCCATCCTTCCTTCCATCCATCCATCCATCCATCCATCCATCCATCCATCCATCCATCCATCCATCCTTCCTTCCATCCATCCATCCATCCTTCCATCCACCCTTCCATCCATCCTTCCATCCATCCATCCATCCATCCATCCATCCATCCTTCCATCCATCCTTCCATCCATCCTTCCTTCCATCCATCCATCCATCCATCCATCCATCCATCCATCCATCCATCCAGTAATTACCAGGTATCTTCAATGTAGAAGGCACTGGATATTGGTACAAATCAATTTGAAGCACAGTCCCTTTCTTTAAAAGGTTTATATCTAATAGGATTTAATCCCCCGTGGTAAAGATAAATCAAGATTTAATCTGTCACTAAGTACAAAAGTTTTTTCTAACATTTTTTAACATATTATTGAAGTTTTAATATCAAACTATTATGAAAAATAAATTTAGGCATTCATTCTTCTTTAGGACTTTTGCCATATGCTTAAAAATTATATCTATAAATCAAACTGCCTTATATTTCAGAAGACTACTAAAGAAATGCAATATAGAATATCTTTGTGAATCAGCATAGCTTAAGTATGTTTTTAATATTTTTCATTTATCCCACAACACTTTGTACTGTGAATTACCTTTGAGGCCATGAAAACCAATCAGATTGAAAAAATGCATTTGGAGGAAAAAAGGCTCAAGTAGAACCCATTGTAAGTGTGATTACAATTTTATTCTCAAAGATAATTACATCTTTGGAAGTGCCTTATAGAGCCTAAATAGTGACACTTCATTGTGAAGACAGTCACATTTGCCATCTCTTTATTACTATTCTGTTTTTCTATCTTATGAATTTCTCAAAAGCCTATGAACACCTTATTGCTACTGAGGAATGTATGCATGTAGTCTTGGAAAGTTAAAAAAAATAGAGATGCAGGTCAGAAGTATGGGACTCTGACTTCTCTTGAGAGTTTTGACTTCTTGTTGTAATTAATTTAAGAAATTTTGCAGAATATTTTTTATTTAAAAAGACATGGCTAAAACACCATTTATAGATACAGTGAGTGAAAATAATGAGACTAAGACCATGATAATTTCACCAGTGAAATCCAATTTCATTACACTTTTAAAAAATATTAAATAGAAAAAATAAAATGTGTAAATCAAGAAGTTTAAGAAATAGGGATGGCTTTAGCAATACCTATCAGGCTTCCTATTTTACTTTCTTTATATTTGTCCTTATATATTACACTCAGATTTTGATTTCACAAATTTTATGTTGTGAAATAAATGGAGAGTATAAAAACAAAACAAACACCAACAAAAATGAAAAACCCTCGAGAGGAAACCAAATACATATAGAAAATATTTAATTTATTGAATGCATATTCATTGAGTGCTCTGTGTTCAAGATACCATATTTACTGCTACATGAGGACATAAAGATGATAAACTAAAAGTCTCCACCTGCGGTTTATAATTCTGTTGAAAGATAAGAGCAAGAAACATAGACATAAAATTCAAAGGACGTTGAGTTACTTGTAATTTTTCCTAAAACAAAAAAATATTAGGCCTCCCAGAGTACTACTTTCTAGAACACCTTTATACATTTATTTTCCTTTAAAGTGCTTAACACATTTGTGCTAATTTATTGACTTCTGTACCTTTTTAAAATGTCTATTACCCCTATTAAAGGGGAGGTTTCATGAGGAGAGGAATCATTACTATTTGGCTGGCCCATATTTTCTTAGCACCTCACATATTATAGCACATGGAAGCACTCAATAAATGTGGGTTTTTTTAGTATTTTATTTATTTGAGAGAGAGAGAGTGCACAAGTGGGGGGGCAGAGGGAGAGGGAGAAGCAGACTCCCCACTGAGCAGAAAGCACAATGTGGGGCTCCATCCCAGGACCCTAAGATCATGACCTGAGCTGAAGACAGATGCTTAACTGACTGAGCCACCCAGGCGCCCCTCAATAAATGTTTTTGAATGAATGTCTGAATAAGTGAGAAGTGAGTTCAAAAATGACAATACATTTATATGAAAAATATTATGTAATATTTAAAAACTAGAGTAATGGTAACGGAAATCATGTTGAAAATATTCAGATCATAACATTTAGAGTAAAAAATCAGTGAAAGAAGACTTTGCATAAAATGTAATCTTACAATAGAACAGATCAATGAAACCAGGAGCTGCTTCTTTGAAAAAATCAACAAAATTAAACACCTAGCCAGATTCATCAAAAGAAAAAAGAAAGAGGACTCAAATAAAAACAATCAGAAAGAGGAAAAATAACAACCGACACTACAGATAAACAAAGGATTATAAAGAATATCATGAAAAATTATATGCCAACAAATTGGACAAGGGAGAAGAAATAGATAAATTCTTAGAAACAAAGAACCTCCCAAAATTGAAGCAGGAAGAAACAGAACATTTGAACAGACTGATTACAAGCAATGAAGTTGAATCAATCAAAAAACTCCCAACAAATAAAAACCCAACACCAGAGGGCTTCACAGTTGAATTTTACCAAACACCTAAACAGAGTTAATACCTATTCTTCTCAAACTATTCCAAAATATAGAAGAGGAAGGAAACCTTCTAAATTCATTCTATGAGGCCAGCATTACCTTGATACCAAAACCAGACAGAGACACCACTAAAAAACAGAGCTAAATGTCAATAATCTCTGATGAACATGGATACAAAAATTCTCAACAAAATATTAGCAAACTGAATCCAGCATACATTAAAGAAATCATTCACTGCAAGTGATGCTTCTTCCTGGGTTGCAAGGGTACTTCAATATTCACAAATCAATCAATGTGATATACCACATCAATAAGAGAAAGTATAAGAACCACATGATCATTTCAATAGATGCAGAAAAAGCATTTGACAAAGTCATACATTCATTCATGATAAAAACCCTCTACAATGTAGGTTTAGAAGGAACATATCTCAACATAATACAGGCCTTATATGAAAAACCCACAACTGGGGTGCCTGGGTGCCTCAGTCGTTAAGCGTCTGTCTTCAGCTCAGGTCATGGTCCCAGGGTCCTGGGATCGAGCCCCACATTGGGCTCCCTGCTCAGTGGGAAGCCTGCTTCTCCCTCCCCCACTCCCCCTGCTTGTCTTCCCTCTCTCTCGCTGTGTCTCTCTCTGTCAAATAAATAAATAAAATCTTTAAAAAAAAAAAAAAAGAAAAAGAAAAACCCACAACTAACATCATACTCAATAGGGAAAAACTGAGAGCCTTTCCCCTAAGATCAGGAACAAGACAAGGATGTCCGCTCTCACCACTTTTATTCAATATAGTTCTGGAAGTCCTAGCCACAGCAGTCAAACAACAAAAAGAAATAAAAGACATCCAAATTGGTAAGGAAGAAGTAAAACTGTCAGTATTTGCAGATGACATGATACCATATATAGAAAACCCTGAGGACTGTCCAAAAACCTACTAGAACTGACAAATGAATTCAGTAGGGTCACAGGGTACAAAACCAATAAACAGAAATCCATTGCACTTTTATCCCACAATAATGAAAGTAGCAGAAAAAGAAATTAATAAAACAGTCCCATTTACAATTGCACCAAAAATAATAATACCTAGGAATAAACTTAACCAAGGACGTGAAAGACCCGTGAGGTGAAGGCAATAGAACGCTGATGAAAGATTGAAGATGACACAAAGAAATGGAAAGATACTCCATGCTCATGGATTGGAGGAACAAATACTGTTAAAATCTCCATACTACCCAAAGCAATCTACAGATTTAATGCAATCCCTATCAAAATACCAATAGCATTTTTCATAGAACCAGAACAAATAACTCTAACATTTGTATGGTACCACGGAAGACCCTGAAGACCCAAAGCAATCCTGAAAAAGAAGAACAAAACTGGAGGTATTGCAATCCTGGATTTCAAGATAATACTACAAAGCTGTGGTAATGAAAACAGTATAATACTAGCACAAAAATAGACACATAGATCAATGGAACAGAACAGACAGCCCAGAAATAAACCCACAGGTATATGGTCAATTCATCTTCGAGAAAGGAGGCAAGAATATGCAATGGGAAAATGATGTTGGAAAAACTGGACAGCTACATGCAAAAGAACTAAAACCGGGCCACATTCTTAACACCATACATAAAAGTAAACTCAAAATGGATTAAAAGACCTACAGGTGAGAACTGAAACCATAAGAGTCTTAGAAGAGAGCACAGGCAGTAATTCCTCTGACATGGCCATAGCAACATTTTTCTAGATGTTTCTCCTGAGGCAAGAGCAACAAAAACAAAAATAAACTATTGGGACTGCATCAAAATAAAAAGCTTCTGCGCAGTAAAAGAAACCATCAACAAAACTAAAGGAGAACATGCTGAATGGGAGAAGATATTTACAAATGACATATCTGATAAAGGGTTAGCATCCAAATATATATAAAGAACTTATACAAGTCATCACCCCCAAAACAAATAATCCAATTAAAAATGGGCAGAAGACAAGAACACACATTTCTCCAAAGAAGACATACAGATGGCCCACAGACACATGAAAAGATGCTCAACAGCCACATGAAAAGATGCCCAACATCACTCATCATCAGGGAAATGCAAATCAAAGCTACAATGAGATGTCACCTCACACCGGTCAGAATGGCTAACATCAAAAATCCAAGAAACAACTAGCGTTGGTGAGGATGTGGAGAAAAAGGAATCCTCGTGCACTGTGGCAATGGTGGGAATGCAAACTGGTGCAACCACTTGGAAAACAGTATGGAGGTTCCTCAAATATTAGAGAACTACCCTATGACCCAGTAATTCCAGTACTGGGTATTTACCCAAAGAATATAAAAACACTAATTTGAAAAGATATACATGCCCCTCTGCTTATTGCAGAATTATTTACAATAGCTAAATTATGGAAGCAGCCCCAGTGTCCAGGGATAAATAGATAAAGAAGTGGCATATCTTTACAATGGAATATTACTCAGCCATAAATAAGAATGAGATATTGCCATTTGCAACAACGTGAATGGATCTAGAGAGTATAATGCTAAGTGAAATAAATCAGTCAGAGAAAGACAAATACCATATGATTTCATCATATGTGCAATTTAAGAAACAAAACACATGAAAAAAAAAAGAGGAGCCAAAATACAGAGTCTTAACTATATAGAACAAACTGATGGTTACTGGAGGGGAGGTTGGTGGGGGGATGGGTGAAATAGATGAAGGGGATTAAGAGTACACTTATCATGATGAACACTGAATAATGTATACAATTGCTGAATCACTATATTGCACACCTGGAGCTAATTTAACACTGCATGTTAACTATACTGGAATTATAATTTTTAAAAAAGTAATCTCAAATATGTAAAAATAAATACTTAAAAAGAGGAAATATGTAAAATGTTTCCTGAAGATTTTCTTTTTTTTGGCAAAATATGAATTTCATTCTCCTCTTTTATATCCTTTTCTATCTCTGTTTTCAAATTTTCTAAAATAATCAAAATTTCTATTTCAGGTAATGAATTACAAAAAGATACCTTAAGGGGCCCTTGGGTGGCTCAGTCAGTTATGATCAGGCCCCAGGTGGGGCTCCCTGCCTTGTGGGGAGTCTGCTTCTCTCTTTCCCTCTGCTCCTACCCCCTGCTTTGCGCACTCTCTCTCTCCCTCTCTCATGCCGTCTCTCAAATGAATAAATAAAAAAATCTTAAAAAAAAAAGATAGCTTAAATGTTGTTGATAATAGGTCCATCAGAGTTTGGAGGAGGTTTTAATGAGATTGTGGATGGATTAAAGGAGATAATGGCTAAAGAGATTATGATCAGTATGTTAATTCTACCATGTAAGGGAAATGCATGAAATTGATCCTCACTCCAGATGGTGCAGACCTTCAATTTTAAGTATTAAAACTCTTTTTAAAAAGTTTATATCTTTAATAGTCTTTAAAAAACTATTTAAGTACCTAGTCATTTTATTTAGTAAATTTTAACCCATAAGGAAAATTAGGCTTAATTCATAGACCATTTGATTTGGATTTATTTAATAGCTAAATTTGAATTTTTCATATAATACATAATAAAATCATTCTAAATAGTATCAGAATGTCAAATAACAGCTATAGCATTCTTATATCCATATACCCAGTGTTCTTATTTTCCTGAGAGATACTGAGAGTTTATTTTGGTTATAAACTTACTACAAGCCAAAAATTGGTAAGTGCACTCAAATTCTAGGAAATTTAGTGAGACTTACTAGTAATAAACTACCAAGAACAATCAGCAAGTGCTCTCCTTTCCTCCATCATTATATCACAAAAAAATTCAAACACAACACCAAGTTGAAATTACTTTACAGTGAACACCTATGTACCTACCTTTATATTTTCCATTAATATTTTATTTATCACCTATCTTACTAGCCATCCTTCTAAAGATCCATCAATCCAACAAATCTTTTTGATGCATTTCAAAGAAGATGGGACACTCCTCTCTACATACTTCAGCATATATTATTAACCAGGTTTGAATATTTGTATTTCTTATGTAAAACTTGCACACAAAAAATGGAGAAATCTTAAGTGTATATTTGTTCAGCTGTGACAGTGAATGCATTTCTGTAACCCATATCCCCAGTAAAATCTAGAATATTACCATCACCCCTTATGTCCTTTCCCTGTCAATCTTCACCTCCATTCCCTGAGGAAAACATTGTTTTGATTATTTTATATACCATAGATTAGTTTTGTCTGTTCCAGATTTTTATATAAATGGACTGATGCAGTGTATACTCTTTAGGGTAAGATTTCATTCACTTAGCCTGATGGTTTTGAGATCCATCCATATTTTTACGTATCAGCAATACATTCTTTTTTAATTGCTGAGTAGTATTCCATATAAATATACCATAGTTCGTTAACTTATTTTCCTAGGTTTAGATCCTGGAGTATTTCCAGTTTATAAATGTTATTAATAAAGTTCGTACTGAAGTTGTTCCATGGGAGATACAGTGAGGATGCCTTTTCATAACAAAGTGGACTCCAGTGGTTTGACTTTTAAACAACAGACAAGTGCAAATGCACTAAAGAATGGGTAAGGCGAAGTACTGCATGGAGAGACATAGATCCCCATGGGAAAAGTTTCTTTGACACATTGACAAGAGAGCACACAGACTACATAACAGTTTTCTCCACCTATGAACATAAATCCTTCCAGCTCTCATTTATTATTCCCTGGGAGGATTTTACCAGAAAGAATACAACCAAACAAACAATAATGAAAGATGTTGGTGAATGCTTGAAATTATAAAGCAGCAGTCTTCGGGATATACGTCACCCAACTTCAGAAGTGTGCTGTTGTCAAGAGTGGGGTTCTCTAACAAAGCACCCTAAGTCTAAGATATTTCCTATCATTGGGATACTCACAACTCCTGGCTTTGGACAGTTCTTTTATCAACTAATTACCAGAAAGCCCCAAAAAGGCTGGACTACTTAATTGTTGGGGAGCTTTGTGACCCTTTTGATGTCTGCTTTTGGCATACTAAAGAGTAACTTACACAAAGATAAAAAGCATTCATGGCACTAAAAGGCTACTCTTAATAGATTAAAGCTTCATAGCTGGTTCAATGACAAAGGTCTTTCAATATATATTTTCTTTCCCCTCTAGAGTAAATATGCAATCATCCTGTGTAAATAATAAGAGAAAATTATACCAGTAGAAAGGAAACCACAGAGTTTTATGGAGTCAAATGAAACAGAATGAGGTGAAATGAAATGCTCAAGATCATAGGAAGAGAATAGATATTTTGCTAGAACAAATTTAATTTCTTATTCCAAAGATTCCTTTATAAAATTTTAAAATACTAGTTGTCTTTCCCATAGGCTCTTGTTTTGTAGATGCCCTAGGTGTTATTTTACTCCTGAAAATACTCTGCACCTGCCTTTACTTCCTTCTATTAGCTATAGACAAAAGTTATCACCAAAAACGAAATTTAAATGTTTTTTTCATCTTGCAGGGACAATGTGAGGAAACAGTGGAAGATGTTACTAGGGATCCAAGAGAGATCTAAAGCAGAATACAACCTTTAAGGAGTTGACAGTGTTGTTGAGACCTAATTAATATAGTTGGGGACCCTGAGAAATGTGGAGAAGGCTAGATAAGAGCAAGTGGCAGGTAATAAGGCATACATTGTAAGAAGGATCAGAGGAAAATCAGACCCAAGGAAGTGATCAAACTTACAATAAGTCTTAGAGAAAGTACAGGATCTGATCTGACTAGGCAGAGATAGGGGTGTGGGGAAGCAGAGACAAAGAGAGACTGAAGAGATCATGGTAGAGGCTACAAAGAAAGGAGAGTGGATAAGAGGATAACAACCTTTGGCTATCTTATTTCCTGTTGCTCCCAGGTAGTCTGGAGATTAAATGTTAAAACAGGTGCACAATATTCATTTGTAGAGGTTATCAGGTAGTTTATTAACTTGAATGTTTACTTTCTGTTTTTAGCCTTCAACAGAATTTTACAGTCTTTGAATAATTAAGCAATGTTTATTTCTGAAAGACATCTGCAACTCTGTGGGTTTAATAAACTTAATATTTCTTGTTAAATGAATGTCTGAAATGTTTGGATCTCACTTTCTTAGATATAGAGAGTACCTCTACCCTTGATATAGGATTTTTCCCCCTTAAAGAATTTTTCATTAAGGAAGTCACAAATATAAGAGTTATCTTTGCTTTTACCTGAAATAGTTGTATGGATATCTTAACAGTGGTCTTCTGAGCCCCCTGACCCTATTTTCATCTGAAATAGTTTCCCTTACACATTATTAAAAAGAAAATGATAAGGAAGTTGAGAGGAAAGAAGAAGAAAAATGAGACAACATTTTTAGGGCAAGTCTGAGTCCTTTCCTTAAATTTATGATTGTTGAACATACCCCATTAAATAAGTCATTAAATATGATCAAATATGGATCTTTATAAAGTAATGGAAAAATTTACCATCCTTTTAGATTTAGATCTCCTATTTCTCTTATTTAGGTAGTTGTCAAGAATTTAAAAAAAGAGCTTACTATCCTTCAAAAGTTCATTTTTAGTTTTTGACCAGATTAGTATAGGGGCAGAAAAGAACATACGAAACACTATATTGAAAAGTAATACCAGTTAGGAAAAGAAACCTAACCTTCAGAGGTAAATCTATCTTTCTCTCTCCTTTCCTTGCTAAGTCCAAGTTCTGCCTCTAAATCTTTATGTTTAATCCAGGAATTTACATAACCCAATTGAATCTCAGTTTTTAAATCTTCAAAACAAGGACATTTTTTACTACATGATTTCTGTTTCTTTTTAGTGTTGATATTTTATTTTTAATAATCACCTAAATTTATTATAGAATCTGACTATAAAGTTAGAGGATTAAATACCATGAGGTCATGGAACAATAATTGTAGAGTTACTTCAGGCAAATGTGAAAAACACAAAGAAACTGGTACAGTATTTTAATATTTTTCATATTTTTGTGCTAGTTATAAAAATAAGAGCCTGAAATATTGTTAATCTATTTAAATTTTTTATATTGATTTTTAAATTTGGCAAATAAGACCTTATTATATTACTTAAATAGAATGAATTCCCCCCCTAAATTTCCCTAATGTAAATTGATCTTTACTTATTTCGGGGAAAAAAGATATCACTAGTTGGGCATATTCCTGTGGGTTTTTTTTCCAAGACAAAAATTATTATATCTTTTTTTAGTCCAAATGTCTCTTATTTCTAATGCTCCAAAAAGATAAAGATTCACTGGATTATGTATTCTTCATCTACAGGAAAGAGGAAAAATGACACAGTCTTGTTGAAGTCTTCTTGTAGATTTATACAATTTCTTGTTAGCAGGACTAGGAAGTGCTACATAATCTATTACCAAATTTCAATAGCCCAGGAAATAAGTGAAAGGACCATGCCCCTAATTCAATATTCAGTTATATTTTATTTGGATTTTGTGGTGCACATTATGATGTGTTGTCAAAATTGCTCTTCAGGAATGAAGCACTTAGGGGCGCTTGGTGGCTCAGTCAGTTAAGCATGTGCCTTCGGCTCAGGTCATGATCCTGGGGTCCTGGGATCAAGCCCTGCATTAGGCTCCCTGCTCAGCAGGGAGTTGCTTCTTCCTCTCCCTCTGTGTGTGCTTTCCTCTCTCTCTAAAGAAATAAATAAATCTTAAAAAAAAAAAGGAATGAAGCACTTAGCTCCCCAACACCTGAGACTGCTACTATAAGATGGCCCCTCTGGTCCATCCCCCTTGGGAAATTCCTTGGTCAAAGAAAACCACCTCATCTAAGGCAACCCTTCCTTCTAAGGAAGCCTGCATACAATGACTCATCAATACAGAGACATAAGTGCTCAGCCCCCTCACTCTAACTCAAGATGATTCCTCAAGGGCCCTCCTGGCTGAAGAGCTCACCAAGAAGTCAGTTGAGGCTTTCAAAGAGACTTCACCAGAGTTCAACTTCTTCCTCTCCTCAATCCTGCTTTAATCCCCTCTCTTATACAGGTGTTGATCCTCAGAGTACTCCTTAATTCCTGGCTACATGCTAATTTCCACCTCAGTATCTGCTTACTGAAAAACTCAACCTATGACAAGTGATGATACACATTAAGATAGTGCAAGAAAGCAAATGCTATTATGGGATTTTGGAGCTGGGTCACCTACAGCCTAGCGGGAAACAGACACTCATTGTTCATTCAAGAAGTACAGATAACCCGTGGGACAAGGTAGCAGGGCAAATGTTCATCGATGGTGAACTGGGATGCTCTGTTGAGGGAGGAAAATACATAAGCTGGTGTGATAGCAGGCATTTGACTGATAGGGAGAAAGTAGTAACTATGAGGACAATGGAGTTAAATGGCTATTACTAAGCTCAGTTGAAGTTCTGGGGTAAGAGAACAAAAAGCCAAAAGTGATTAACCAGCAATAAAGATCTAAGTACAAGGGGTGCCTGGCTGGCTCAGTCAGAAGATCATGTGACTCTTGATCTCTGGTAGTGAGTTTGAGCCCCATGTTGGGTATAGAGATTATTTAAATAAAAACTTAAAAAAAAAAAAAAAAACTAAATACAAAAGCCAGAGGATCTTCTTAGCAGCATATAAAGAAGCCCATATATCTTATACTGTGAAAGTGAAAATGCTGAGGCCCAGGCCTTAATTCTCAGAGTAGCTAGCTCCAAAAAAGTTTAAAGGTACAGCTAGGGTAGGTCTGCCATGCCATGTTCAGAGTCTGGTTTGGGAAAGAATACAATCCTGTACATGGGATGGGCACATCTACGTTAATGCACATGAAACTTGAATCCCAAGATTTCTCTGGACGCACTGAGCCTACAAAAGTGGCTTACATCTCCTTTATAAGATCTACCACTCTCCCTTCTCTTGAAGTTGCTGCAGGTGCCTCTCCCTTAAGAGACAACACGTTACTCCCATCTCCCCATCCCGCCTTAGGATCGTCCTCAACTTCCTGGCTGCTAGGCCAAAAACTAAGTTTATGTCTCAGTATAACCTGGCTATAAATATTCTGGGTCAGCTAAGGAAGGAAAATATGAAAGAATTTCAGGAACTAGTTATTGAGTATTGGAAGGATCTGGGAGATTACTCATTGTTCTACATTATGAGGCCGATGGACTAAACTCAGGCAGAACATATACTTTCCTGGAATATAGAATTTAACACCCTAGAAAGGTGTTAGAAAGGACTGGAGATGGTACATGCATCCAAATGGCTTTTAGAAACATGGAAAAAGTGACAGATCACATTAAGTAAGATGGAAATCCCAAAACTGCCATGATAGATGATGAAAGAACGGGTTTAAAATGGACTAGAGAAGTAGGCATTTTATTTCATTTTTTTAAAGATTTTATTTATTTATTTGACAGAGAGAGACATAGTGAGAGAGGGGACGCAAGCAGGGGGGAGTGGGAGAGGGAGAAGCAGCTTCCCGCCGAGCAGGGAGCCTGATGTGGGGCTTGATCCCAGGACCCTGGGACCATGACCTGAGCTGAATGCAGACGCTTAACAACTGAGCCACCCAGGTGCCCCAGAAGTAGGCATTTTAGAATGGATATATTTTGTATGGCTATAAACCTCCCAGAGGACTCTATTCCACACACTGACCCAGAGTAATGTGCTCGTGGCATCACTAAGTTCAGTAGACGCTCTCCTTTCTGGGCCAAGTTTTCACAGAATTGCAATACACAGAATTTCACATCATTTGCAATGTGGATGATAACAATTGGAAAGAATAGAGGCCAGGTGGCAAGGTGCAACTGTCAGAATACAGGTGAGTGCAATTATAATGAATATCAAGGCTGGCATGGCAGCAACATGAACCCCAGGGTTTGCAAGAGTTTGACAGTTAAAAGCACATGTTGGGAGTCCTGCTCCAAGCCAAACAGTGTGAGGAACTTCATGGATCCACTCCCCCGCTCTTTGTGCCAAACAGGCAAGAGGAGTTAACATCTAGGCCAGGGGTAATCAGCCCTGATCACCTGATGGGGGCAGAGCTGCTGTTATAGTGGGAGCAGGGAGAAATGCTTTTGATATTTGCATGATCTACTTGGGAGCTTCTTGGAACTCCCTTTTCCAGTTAACAGACAAGTTCAGCAATACTGCCCTGAGAAGGGTACAGTGGCAAGGGGCTCAATCACTCTAGGGATGGGGGTCTAGGGCCTAGAAAGGAAATTTAGTCAAAAAATTTGATAAAACTGCCTAGGAGGAGATTATAGAAGATGCATAAACACTACCTACCACTTGAAAAAGTTAAATCCACAAAAGCCACAAATCTGGAGCAACAGAGACTAGTGGAAAAAGGAGTCTTGAATTATTGCTGGAGGCTGTCTTTCTTTTCCTTCACCACTGAGTTTTCCTATCTCTCCACTTTGTCCCCAGACAACTGGCTTATTTAATCAAAGCCAGATGCTACACTATTCTAAATGCATGAGAAAAGATTTACTTCCAAAATGGACATCTAAAATCTTCCAGAAAATTGTTTTTTGTCTTACCTTCTTATATTATTTTAAACTTCTCTCCACTGCTCACATGGATAAGGAAAAAAAAATACAAAATAAGGCAATTCTTCATAACACTACAAATATAGAAATTATTTCTATCTCTATTATCTATTTCACCTTGTTTTATAACTGGACACTGAGTTTCTTTGTTTAGTTGTTTGTTAGGATTGAGCATGCCCTAGTTTCCATGAGTAGTTTTGATTGTGTCAAACAGCCTATGTCTTTAATACCAGGGAGAGCTTGATTAAAGAAGGATACATGACTGGAGTCAGGTCAGTTAGGATTACTCATTACTTTTACCTCCCACCTCAGAAAATAGAAAGCTTAGAATCCATCCTCAAGAGCATGAGTTTTGATATTACATAGACTCAGATTTGATTCCTGGCTCCATATTTATTGTGTGATATTATATAGGTTGCTCAATTTCTTAAAGTCACTTTCCTCCTATGCATAAGAGTTAATAATAACTACAAAATGAGATTATTAGCTAATTTAAAGAGAGAATATATTAAAGCTTGTTAATGAAATTCTTGGCCCATCCAAAAAACAAAAAAAATCCTACATCTGCTCTGAATCAGTACCACTGATTAGGAACACCTTAGACAAGCAAGTAAACAAGTAGGGTACTGCACTGGAACTTATCCCTCAGGGTGTCACACACTTTTGAATGTCTTCCTCAAATATTTTTGATTCTCAGTTTGCCATGCTTGGGACCAGCTGAGGTTAGCAGTGTTATTTGCATGGGAGGTCTCTGATTCCAGGCTTGGTCATGCATGAGTCAAGTAGTCAGATGTACCAAATTCAAAATTTAAAGTCCCTTTCCAGTGGCTTGGACTGTCTAAGATCTAAAGCACAATCTGGGTTAGGAGCTCCAAGGCTAAAAAAGCTTGCTATGTTTTCCTTTTGGGTCATTCCCTGGCCCTCTACCTCAGACATGGGATTGACTAGAGTTCCCAAGGAACTCTGTGGATCATGCCTAAAGGCCAGGAGGGTATCCTGATGGGAAAATCCCCCCGCTTGGCTGGTGAGGTATTTCTTTCATGGGATAATGCAAGATTGGTATACCAGACTGGTGCTGACATACTGATATGGGGTGACTCTCTCTCATGTTGGACATCAGATTTGCTCAGACCTCTGGGCTAACAATCATTCATTTCTGACCATTAGGCTTGAGCCCTTTGTGTGAACCTGTCAGTTGTCTCCCACTCATTTAGTTCCCACGGCAGTGTTGACTCTGGTTTATAGCACCCAAAGAGTAGTAGCCAGAATCCTTTACAATGTGTACCCCTCATCACTGGGACCCAAGATGGTCATCCCATCCTCTCCACATGTTCTATGTCAAGTGTCAGAGAATCCTCTGGGGTAGCTACCACACCTGTCTCCTCCAAGGACTTTTGAGACTGGGAAAGGGAGTACGTTTCAAGGCCAACGGGCCCTTCTTATTGATGTCCTCTCGTCTCTAATTGATGTAGTAACATTATATTGTCCTGGTCACTCTTAAGCTGTAGTGCATAAAGGATGGACATTCTTTGTGCAAATAGGACTGCCCCATCACTCCACTTACGGACCCCTCACCTATCTTCTTTGCTGGTGGTGATGTGTGAATGGCGGGGGTGTAGTTAATAATTAAAGAAATAATACTCTATGAATGCACAGATGACAACCTAAAGAATTCAAGAGAAGAAAGACACAGTTGGAAGATGTGTATTGTTCAATATCTATAGTATAAGCTCTTGAATGATGAATTATCATTCATGTTTCACCATACTCTGGGTGAGACTTGCATTTGTGGTCATCATCAAAGCAGCAGAGTAGCAACCTCTGAAACAATCAGTAAAAGCCAATATTCACAGGTAGCACAATGGTTGATTTAGCATGATGAGTAAAAGTGTAATCAACATTTAAAAATGTGTATTAGAGAACTGAAGAAAATCTTTATTATTTCAATACAAGAAGGTTGGGAAGAATCATGGCATTATAGGCAGCAATAGCATTGTTCTTTTCTAATGGTGGGAGATATGAAATTATCCAGAAACAGCAATTTAGGTATTAATGAATCATTTTTTTAATTTAATTTTATTTTTTGAGTGCTGAAGCACTTTATTCTATAAAGAATAAATACTCAGATGCTAAAAACAGCCACGTGTTAAAATATACAAATTCTTAGTTATAATTTTGAATTGACTATTATAAGACAAACAAAAGGTAGACTTTAAAAAGTGAATTTTGGGGGTGCCTGGGTGGCTCAGTTGGTTAAGCGACTGCCTTCGGCTCAGGTCATGATCCTGGAGTCCCAGGATCGAGTCCCACATCGGGCTCCCTGCTCAGCAGGGGGTCTGCTTCTCCCTCTGACCCTCTTCCCTCTCATGCTCTGTCTCTCATTCTCTCTCTCAAATAAATAAATAAAAAAAATAAAATAAAATAAAAAAATAAAAAGTGAATTTTGACTGAAGGCTTGTATAAAGTGATAATTTGGAGGGGTTTAGGTTAATTCTAGCTAACAATGATATTGTTCTTACTGTATTAGCTATACATTAATCAGCTGGATAATTAAGCCACTGTTTCATATTTTTACAACCAGTTTGGAAGTATAACAAATTATTTGTTATTTACCAGGGTAAACTTGGTTTGAGAATACATTATACTATGAACATTTTCGGTTACTACACTATTAGCATTCATTTCCTCAGTAACTTCTTTTGAGGTCTCCACTTTATTTGACATGACTCATAACTATAAAAGTTTTAGAAAAATGGAAACTTGTGAAGAAAAAAAACCCACTTCCTAACTTTATTTTTTTAAAGATTTTATTCATTTATTTGTGAGAGAGAGAGAGAGCACAAGCAGGGGCAGCGGCAGAGGGAGAGGGAGAAGCAGGCTCCCCGTGGAGCAGGGAGCCCAATGGGGGGCTCCGTCCCAGGACCCTGGGATCATGACCTGAGCCGAAGGCAGATGCTTTAACGATTGAGCCACCAGATGTCCCTAATGAATCAATTTGATAGTAAAGAGATGGTCCTTAGACCTGACAGGAAGAAATGGTGGCTAAGCATTATGAAGAATCTTTATGTGCAATGACTGGACAATAACTATATATTTAAGTACCTTCTTTCTCTATTCTTTATTCAAATTCTTCATTGATGAATCACTGTACCTTGAATGGGTCCTTGAGTTTTATAATACATTTTTAATCAAGTTGTTTTCATAGACAGGAGCCCCTCAAAATTTTGCTTTATCCTCAACACATCTTAGGGGCTGCTCTACTCTTGACTGCATCTAGTCATGCAGGTCATACACATGCAATTATAGAGGGCCCCATTCTCCTAGACTTTAAGGAGAATGGCACCAAATTGTTCAGTGAAGACTGACTTTTCTAGTGCCCTGTCATGTATTTCCTCTCAGCCTTAGATTTCTTTTCATCTTTAAAACACTTTTTCCTAACTCTTGGGTATTCTAAGAGGGTACTATCTGACTTTTTTCTCACTACAATCAAAAAGCCCAACAACCCAAACTCAACCATAATTCTCAAATTCATTCCATCCTGCCCATTTTCTTCATCAGTGACTAGGTTATTTGGAATAGGCTCCTCCTCTACCTCTGTCTCTCCCCCACTCTAGCTCTTACATGGAGGACCATATAATCCTCAAGTAACTATTCTATAATGTATACCTGAGTTCTCCAAAGCTAAAATTTGAATCCCTCAGTAAGGTACACAATCCTGTCCGAACATCTATTTATTATTTAATTTGTTAATGTGAATACTACACACTTGATATTTCATTCCCATGCATCCTCTGAACATAAAATAAACCTTAAATGTTTCATACATGATGACCTTTTCTGCCTAAAAAGCCTTTCCTCACAATGTATGCATGACAAGGTCTAATCACTTTACAAGATGCAGCTGAAAAAGGTTTTTTTCTGTGAAGTTTTGCCAGACTCTTTGGGCAAGAGCCTCTTACCTATGGTCCCTACTATTATATATTTATCATATTACATGTGGAATTACTGGTTTGCATGTCTATCATTGTGCTAGACTGTGAGCTCCTTGAAGCCTGAGACTCTGTTTTATTCATATTTATATTTACAGTGCATGAGAAATGAGCATTTATTAAGTATATATTAATGAATGAATAAATCCCCCTGGATTCTTACATGGATTTTCCATAACCCCTCTTTTTATAGAAATGTTTTCTAGCCAAGTTTATAGTTCACTTGTAGGTAAATGTATTAGAGACTTGTTATTTTCAAAAGTACTCATCAAAAAATAATTACTATATAATTAACAAAAAATATAAGTGAAAGAAAGTTGAAAGAGACAAAATGACTGATTGTTTTATAAAATGGTTTAATTTACATACTTTTTAATTATGGCTCTTCCTGAAAGACCATTTTGTGTCATTGAACCTTCTTTACTGATCTTACCCATAATACCAAGAGAGTTGAGAGAACTGAGGCTAGGAAACCCATAGCAGAAATGGAACCTAAATTCTAATGACAAAATGCAATTAAAATTCTAGAGTGAAATAGTATGAAAAACCTGTCATAAATCAAGAAGATAAAGAAGAAATCAAGTCACATATGAATATTAATGCTTAAAGTAAGCAGTTATTTACAAACCAGAAAGGCATTTAAATGGAAAATCATTTTTAAAAAAAGAGGGGAAACAAAAAAAGTTGGATGAAGTTCTAACAGATATGAAGTGAGCCATAGGAACCAAGAGAGTAGTAAAAGTAGTAAATGCTATAAATTTAAGGCTCCAATATCAAAACTCCCTAGCATTTAATGACAATGTTCTAGTCCTGCTTTTTATGCTCCTCAGCAGAGCCAAACCTGAACGTATAGGTGAGTGGGTGCACTAAATAGAAGAATAAATGTTAAAATTTAAGGTTCAGCCTTAACAAGAGCAAAGGAATCACATCATGTTTTTATGACAGATTTCTTTTATTTATTTAAATTTAAATTACAGAATAACTAATATGCAGTGTTATATTAGCTTCAAGTGTAGTGACTCAACAATTCTCTACATAACTCAGTGCTTATCACAATAAGTGTACTCTATACCCCCTTCACCTTATCACCTCCTCTTATGTCCCCTCTGGTAACCACCTGTTTGTTCTCTATCTTTAAGAGTCTGTTTGTCTGTCTCTTTTTTTCTTTGTTCATTTGTTTTGTTTCTTAAATTCCACATATGAGTGAAATCATATGGTATTTTTCTTTTTCTGACTGACTTATTTCACTTTGCATTATACCATTTAGATCCATCCATTTTGTTGCAAAATGGCAAGACCTCATTCTTTTTTATGACTGACTTATATTCCAGTGGTGTGTGTGTGTGTGTGCATGTGTGTGTGTGCACTTCCTTATTCATTCATCTGTGCATGGACACTCAGGCTGCTTCCATAGTTTGGCTATTGTAAATAATTCTGCAATAAGCGAGGGGCATGTGTATCTTTTCAAATTAGTGTTTTTATATTCTTTGGGTAAATATCCAGTACTGGAATTACTGGGTCATAGGGTAGTTCTCTAATATTTGAGGAACCTTCATACTGTTTTCCAAGTGGCTGCACCAGTTTGCATTCCCACCATTGCCACAGCGCACAAGGATTCCTTTTTCTCCACATCCTCACCAACGCTAGTTGTTTCTTGGATTTTTGATGTTAGCCATTCTGACCGGTGTGAGGTGACATCTCATTGTAGCTTTGATTTGCATTTCCCTGATGATGAGTGATGTTGGGCATCTTTTCATGTGGCTGTTGAGCATCTTTTCATGTGTCTGTGGGCCATCTGTATGTCTTCTTTGGAGAAATGTGTGTTCTTGTCTTCTGCCCATTTTTAATTGGATTATTTGTTTTGGGGGTGATGACTTGTATAAGTTCTTTATATATATTTGGATGCTAACCCTTTATCAGATATGTCATTTGTAAATATCTTCTCCCATTCAGCATGTTCTCCTTTAGTTTTGTTGATGGTTTCTTTTACTGCGCAGAAGCTTTTTATTTTGATGCAGTCCCAATAGTTTATTTTTGTTTTTGTTGCTCTTGCCTCAGGAGAAACATCTAGAAAAATGTTGCTATGGCCATGTCAGAGGAATTACTGCCTGTGCTCTCTTCTAAGACTCTTATGGTTTCAGTTCTCACCTGTAGGTCTTTTAATCCATTTTGAGTTTACTTTTATGTATGGTGTTAAGAATGTGGCCCGGTTTTAGTTCTTTTGCATGTAGCTGTCCAGTTTTTCCAACATCATTTGTTGAAGAGACAGTCTTTTTCCCATTGCATATTCTTGCCTCCTTTCTTGAAGATGAATTGACCATATACCTGTGGGTTTATTTCTGGGCTGTCTGTTCTGTTCCATTGATCTATGTGTCTATTTTTGTGCTAGTATTATACTGTTTTCATTACCACAGCTTTGTAGTATTATCTTGAAATCCAGGATTGCAATACCTCCAGTTTTGTTCTTCTTTTTCAGGATTGCTTTGGGTCTTCAGGGTCTTCTGTGGTACCATACAAATGTTAGAGTTATTTGTTCTGGTTCTATGAAAAATGCTATTGGTATTTTGATAGGGATTGCATTAAATCTGTAGATTGCTTTGGGTAGTATGGAGATTTTAACAGTATTTGTTCCTCCAATCCATGAGCATGGAGTATCTTTCCATTTCTTTGTGTCATCTTCAATCTTTCATCAGCGTTCTATTGCCTTCACCTCACGGGTCTTTCACGTCCTTGGTTAAGTTTATTCCTAGGTATTATTATTTTTGGTGCAATTGTAAATGGGACCGTTTTATTAATTTCTTTTTCTGCTACTTTCATTATTGTG
Source organism: Mirounga angustirostris (assembly GCF_029215605.1). Lineage (NCBI taxonomy): Eukaryota > Metazoa > Chordata > Mammalia > Carnivora > Phocidae > Mirounga > Mirounga angustirostris. Next base: position 109,674,640 of record NW_026991709.1, read on the forward strand.
GGATAAAAGTGCAATGGATTTCTGTTTATTGGTTTTGTACCCTGTGACCCTACTGAATTCATTTGTCAGTTCTAGTAGGTTTTTGGACAGTCCTCAGGGTTTTCTATATATGGTATTATGTCATCTGCAAATACTGACAGTCACATCAATTAGGATGGCTATATTATTAAAATAAATAAAAACAACATCTGAAAATAATAAGTGTTGGCAAAGATGTGGAGACACTGGAACACTTGTACATTGCTGGTGGGAATGTAAAATGGTATAATCACTTTGGAAAACAGTATGACAGTCTATTAAAATCTTAAACCTAGAATTTCCATGTGACTCAGCAATTCCACTTTGGGATATATATAACAAATAGAATTGAAAGCAGGGATTCAAACAGATACTGTATCCTCATGTACATAGAAGCATTATTCATAATATTCAAAAGTGGAAGCAACCCAAATATCCATTGACAGATGAATGGATAAACAAGCATGGTATAAACATACAATAGAACATTATTCAGCCTTAATAGAGAAGGAAATTCTGATACATACTACAGCATGGATGAACCTTAAGGACATTATGCTAAGTCAGTCAGGACAATATACCAATCACAAAAGGACAAATATTGTATAATTACATTTATATGAAGTATAGCAGTAGTCAATTTTATAGTAAAAGAAAGTAGAATGGTGGTTGCCAGGGGACTGGGGGAAGGGAGAATAAGTGTTTGTGTTTTACAGCTACAGATATTCAGTTTGGGAAGAAAAACAAAGTTCTGGAGATGAATGGTGGTGATGGTTGTATAATGTGAATGTATTTAATGCCACTGAAGTATACACTGAAACACTGAAAAAATGGTTAAAATGGTAAATATGGTTTATACGTTTTGCCACAATTAAAAAAAGAAAAAGGTAGCAAACATAATTAAATATAATATTAAGTTATTACAGATAAAATAATATTTAAGCATCTGATAACGTATAAAATAAACATAGTAAGGATACTGACACACATTTCAGATACAAATACACTTGGGTACTGAAAGATGCTGGTAGGACCCAAGGTCTTACTAGATTTCTGTAACATAATACTTGATATATATGCATGTGTGTGTGTACATATATTACCTGGTGGCGACAAAATGGCTGCTGCATTTCTGAAATAATTTACGCATTGAATGCAAGAAGAAGGCTGAATGAGGTAACAGGCTTTCCTCATAAGACCTTCTATCTTAATCAGAAGGGGAAGACCTACTTAAATATGCTGATATACATCTCTCTCCATGGCCAATGCAAATGCCCAGTTTTAGACTAATCACCAGCAAATGGAAGGTAATCATCCCAACTGACTTAGATCAATCATAGTTTATAATATGGAGATGAAAAGGTGCTTAGCCTTCTCCCCTCTGTCCCACCCTCCTCACTTCCTGGATAAATTAAGGCTATGTTTGCATTTAAGGGAAGGAGAAGTGGCTCTTAGGTATGTAATAAAGACAATCTGGTACATTTATCAAGAGAAATGAACTCAAAAGAAAGTTGTAGAATACAAAAAGAAATAGTGAGCAAAGACATTGATAAATTATACTAATAAAGCTAATTTTTTGGTATTAAAAAAATCCTACTTTGTGGGGCTTACAAAAGTAGCTTAATTACTTTATAATAGACTAATAAGGGACTTATTAATTGGTAGTTAAAATATAATAGGGTCTTTTCTATGTTTAGAGGAAAGGCTGAAATACTGAATTAAAAGGTTTGGTTAGAAAAGTATGTAGTTAATACATTTTCTAAGAATTTAAGAATGGAATCTACTGATTCCAAATGAGCAAAGGAAGAAAAGCTGTCTTTAGAAAACTTTGTCATTCCAAAGAAGCCCTAACAGCAGAAAAAAGAAAAGAAAAAGGGGAAAAAACACAGGAAACTTACCTATTACAAGGGAGAGATTATCAGCTTGGATAAACAGTTATAGTTATCTACAAGAGATACTAAGTTGAAAAGAATAAAGCCACACTTGTTTTCCACCCTCAAGCTGGGAGTATTACTACTGATAGAGCTGAAACCTGTTTATGGAATGTTCTGCTAGCATGCTCCTCACAATCCCTCCCTCTCCTGAAATATTTGTTCAACTTCTCTATATATTTCTATGGACTTTTATTCATACAGATGCATCCCTGAACAATATGCTTATCATTTTCATATCTTTAAACTTTATATGAATTGGACCACAGTACCTAATCTTCTGCAACATCTTACTTCAACATTATGTTTATAAGATTTAGCCATGTGGAGTTTTTTAATTTTTGCTATGAACAGTATTCTGTTTGAATAAACCATTTTTACGTTGGATATTTAGGGGGCTTTCTCCAAGTTTTTGTAATCACAAACAATGCTGCTATATATTTTCTTGTACAAATCTCCTTGGCCACATATTTAAGAAGTTCAGCTTTATAACAAAGAGTGAAATTGCTGGTTTATGAGACATGTTTATACATTCAGCTTTATTAGATTTCATCAAGTTCTGCTCCAATGTAGATATCTGTCCCAGACTATATTTCTACCACCAGTAATGAGAATTCCCATTAATTTGCATTCCCATTAGTTTGGTATTATAAGACTGCTTAATTTTACCAATCTTGTTAGTGTGCAATAGTTTCTAATTGTGATTTTAATTTACATTTTCCTGCAATTCAGTGAATTGGAGCATCTTTTATACTACTGTCAATTTGGTTTTCCTATTTTGTGAATTTCCTTTTCCCTTTGTCCTTTTCCCTTTTGGTTTGTGGGGGTTTTCCCTGATTGGTAAGAGTTCACTATATATTCTGCATAATAATTCTTTGTTGAATATATGTATTTCAAATAACTTCTCCCAGGTATCTTTTCACTTTCCTTCTGGGGTCTTTTGAGGAATAAAATTTCTAATTTAAGCATAATCTACTTCACCAGTCTTTTCTTGAATAGATATTATTTTGGCACTTTTAAAAAAATTCTTCCCCAGATCAGGATCATGAAAATATTTTGCTATATTTTCTTCAAAAACACCCAAGTTTTGGTGTTTTACATTTAGGTTCTTTAATATACCTGAAGCAATGGCTAATGTTGAGTGCTTACTTTGGTAGACATGAGCACAGAAGCAAAATGAAGCCTTTGGCAGAGTTCTTTTGGGGAATAGGCTCCTCTAGCCTCTTACCCACCGGAGTCTAAAGCACAGCAGTTCCTAGCAACTGCTCTCTCCTATATTATCTAGGTCTGCTTTCTAGGGAAAACATGCTTCTGGAACTATCAATTATTGTACAAGTTTTGCTCTCCCATAGACTCATATCCCTTAGCCCCTGATAATTGACCACTGTTAGGATGGCATCCTCTTTTCCTTAGGGCAACCCTTGGTACTATCCTTCTAAGAAAGATTTTACTCGGAGATTTCCAGGTTCTTTTCTGATCTAACCCAGAATGTGACATATCCAGCAATTTCATGCACCAAATAAAGAGAGAGGAAAATAAACTCACTAATTTAAACTCTAGGTTAGAGTGATGTGCTTTACAACCATGTGTCCTTTAGCTAGCCAATAAATATGATTTGCACTCTGTCAATTCAAATTTTAATGGTTCTTATTTTCATAATTTATATACTAAATCTATAAATATTCATATAGAAAAAATTCCCATTAAAAAAACTGGAAGTACAGATAAAAGACATTTGGTTCTGTTACTGCTTCTGTGAGGATATATTTGTTGGGGGTGATAATGGTTACAGAAAGAAAAAGAGATTTTTTTATGTAAAATAAACAAAAATGAGACTGAACAGCAAACTAATTCTCAAAATGTAAATGCTTAGTTATATTGAAAATTCCTTTGAAAGAAAATTGATGAAAATCCATATATTTGAATCTTCAGAAGAGTTTGGATTATAAAATGATGCAATAAATTAACATCTTAGGCAAAAAGGATTTATTTGTAATCTCTTGATGAAGCTAAATTTTCAATGAAGAAAATGAAGTCAGATTAAAAAAAAGAAGAGGAAGAAGAGTTGTTTGGTGATTTGGGTGGCATATTGCAAATATATAACTTAAATGGAATAAAAAAGGAAGCAGATCAAAAGGATAAGTGATAAATATGTTATTTTCTAATTTATAGTTTATAATATACAGGCTTTTATACAGTTAAGATGCAGTAATTCTCTATAACTTGCAGTTGAAAAAAAAACTCTCTACAGCATATCCACAATATATGCTATGAAAGAAATACACATTTAAATTTTTTCTGCTTATGCTGGGTAGAGAAGCCCCTCTTTCAGACAAAAATAACTGCTTATGATATGGAAAGAGCCCCAGATGAATGAATGGGTAAAGAAGATGTGAGATATATAGGTATATATCTATACAGACATAGATATATAGATAATACATACCTAAGATATCTATATATCTTATATAGTGATATATAAGATTTTATTCTTTTTGATGGCTGTTTTTCAGCCATCAAAAAGAATGAAATCTTCGGGCGCCTGGGTGGCTCAGTTGGTTAAGCGACTGCCTTCGGCTCAGGTCATGATCCTGGAGTCCCGGGATCGAGTCCCGCATCGGGCTCCCTGCTCAGCAGGGAGTCTGCTTCTCCCTCTCCCACTCCCCGTTTGTGTTCCCTCTCTCGCTGTGTCTTTCTCTGTCAAATAAATAAATAAAATCTTTAAAAAAAAAAAAAAGAATGAAATCTTACCATTTGCAATAACGTGGATGGAACTAGAGGGTATTATGTTAAGCAAAATAAGTTGGAGAAAGACAAATACCATATGATTTCACTCATATGTGGAATTTAAGAAACGAAACATATGAACAAAGGGGAAGGGAAGGAAAAATAAGATAAAAACAGAGAGGGAGGCAAACCACAAAAGACTCTTAACTATAGTAAACAAACTGAGGGTTGCTGGAGGGGCAATGGGTGGAGGGATGGGATAATTGGGTGATAGGCATTAAGGAGGACACGTGATGTAATGAGCCCTGGGTGTTACATGCAAGTGACGAATCACTAAACTCTACCCTTGATACTAATAATATGTTGTATGTTAACTATTTAATTAAAAAAAACTGCTTATGCATATACAGCCGATTCAGATAATATTTGTAAAAGATATTCTAAGATAGGCAGATGGGATTAATTTACTAACCAAGGTGTTTCACCATGACAAGGGAGACATACTAAAATGATTACCAAACCCATTTCCTCATTTTATTGTTTGAAAAATCAAGATTAAAGGGCAAGCCTGGGTGGCTCAGTTGGTTAAGCTACTGCCTTTGGCTCAGGTCATGATCCCAGAGTCCTGGGATCGAGTCCCGCATCGGGCTCCCCGCTCAGCGGGGAGTCTGCTTCTCCCTCTGCCCCTCCCCCCTCTCATGCTCTCTCTATCTCATTCTCTCTCTCAAATAAATAAATAAAATCTTAAAAAAAAAAAAAAAAAAGAAAAATCAAGATTAAAAACCTATTAGATGAGGCCCTGGTCCAATTTGTGCTCCAACTGGTCCACAAGACACCTTTCAGAGATCAAATTACCGAAAATGTAGAAACATACTATAAGTGAATAATACTTTTTCTATTAAAAAAAATCTCTCAAACATCTGGTATAATATTCTATACTCTCAAAGCAGATACATCATGCCTTACAGATGTATGTTCTATTGAATTTAAATTAAGTATATGAACTTGAGTTTCTGATTTTTATGATTAAAAATTAGGCATCTTACTAAGGACATATTATTCTAATTGATGAAATTTGATTCTTTTACACAAAGAAGAAATTTAGAAAGTGACTGGGGGACCATACATAAGCTAATCACAGCACTCTTAAGTTGTTCATGACAGTACCATGGAACAGTTTATCACTTCCCCTACAACCTCCTCAACCTTTCACGGTAATTTTTTTTTTTTTTTCAAAGACTGTGAACTCACAGTTATTAACTAGAACATAGGTCCTTTCTTTTCCCTTTCATACATTTTCTATTTTGGAATAACTGGTAGAGTTAAATAAAGGAATGAATTTTAACCCTCATCAGGTCAAACTCTAATGCTTTGGACCAAAGCTCACTGTGAATTTAAAGTCAGTTTTCACAGTAAGGTCAAAAAATGACACACATTACTAAATCCCTAAATTCTGAGGATTTTCTACCTGTTATTTATTATATATGTTTAATATGCTGGATCCCAAGGGCTTGTGAGTACTTTCTCTTTATTAGTTTACTCTCAAATTTCCATATTTTGCTTAAAGTGGTTAAGAAACAAGCTACATCATATTGATTGTATACCAAGAAAAGACAATGATATGCTAAAAATAATTGCCATTAATCAGCTCAGAATAACCTTACTAGTTATTCAATACTCCAATAATCATAGTTCAGAATTTGCAATTGTTAATATGGTATAATTTTTATGGTACATAAGCTAAAAAGTATCACTAAATCATAAGTCCTCCTAGCATAAAAAAGGGACTGAAATCTTAATTTCATTAGCTTTTTCATACTAAGTTTTTAATAAATTAATGAGCTTTCAGCATCCTGTTAGCTTTTGTATCTACTGATTGTTAAATGTTAATATACTGTTATATTTATAATATGTGAGGACATATTTGTATTTAATTATAATTAATTTATATCACAATTATGACACATATAAGATATATTAACTTATGTTTATGATGTATACATAAGTTGAGAGATATTATTCATGGGAATCACTACTTTACATTTTTGTTTATTACACATATGCTCAAATAAGTACAAATCATGTTTTAAAGTATAGCTTACAATTCTAGATTTCCAGGCATTCCCACAGTTACGTGCCTTCAAGTTATCAAAATTAATACATTTTAAGTGAGTGATGTAAATAAAATATAAGTGAAAAGTTACTTTATGAAGGAAGAGTGACAATGTTGAAAATTCTAACGAACTATACATATGCATGTAGCATGTTTAAACTGATTGGAGTTTTCTGGATATTTTGTGAAGACTTCCTCTTTAGTCTTTCCTGAATTACTGAGAAATAATTTTCCCTTAATAACCAAGTAATTTAAAATAGAGAGAACATATAATGAAAACTAACAATAAGTTACAAATAAATTTAAGAAAATTGAGTCTAAAAAGCCAATATTTCTATTGATAACAGTTTTATTGCTGAAATAATAGCTTTATAGAGCTATGAAAAATTAATAATTTCTATTTTAAGAAGTATCAGCTATCCCAGAAACATAAAATGAAGATATTCCATACTCTCCTGCAATTCTGCAAATAATCAGAACCTATAATTTAATTTTAGAAGCAGTAACTCAACCTAGGTTAACTCAACAGTCTCTAGCTACTAACCAGAATGTAGAATATATACTTTTTGATGGAATAAATGATTATGCAATAAGATCAAGAAGCTTTTCTCTTTCAGACTTTGTTTTTGACATCTAATTTTAAATTTGAAGATATCTGTATAGTAAATGACTTTTACACTTTCATATTCAATAATTGGTTGAGGGTAGTAGTATCTGACATAGTGTGGTTGTAACAGATTTTGTGTTTATGTGTGTTTGTGTTTTCAGTTTTAATAGACCTTATTTTTTAGAGCGCTTTTAAATTCACAGCAAAACTAAACAGAAAGTCAGAGATTTCTCCTATACCTCCTACCCCTACACATGCATAGCCTCCCCCAGAATCAACATCTCCCACAAAGTGGTATATTTGTTATAATTGATGAACCTACACTGACACATCATGATAATCCAAAATCCACAGTTTAAACCCTGGTTCACTCTTTGTGTTTTATATACAATGGATTTAGACAAATGTATAATGACATGTACTCATCTTTATAGAGTGTCATATAGGATATTTCCACTGCCTTAAAGATCCTCTGTGCTCTGCCTATTTATCTTTCCCTGCCCCCTAACCTCTGGCAACTACTAATCTTTTTACTGTCTTCCTAGTTTTGCCTTTTCTGAATTTCATATATTTGGGATCATACAGTAAGTAGACTTTTTCAGATTGGCTTCTTTCACTTAGTAATATGCATTTGAAGTTTTTCCATGTCTTTTTAAGATTTAACAACTCATTTATTTTTAGTGATGAATAATATTCTATTATCTGGATGTACCACAGTTTATTCATTCACCTACTGTAGTACATCTTAGTTGTTTCCAAGTTTTGGCAATTTTAAAATACGCTCCTGTAAACATCCTTGTGCAGATTTTGTGTTGACATGTTTTCAGCTCCTTTGTGTATATACCAAGGAGTGCAATTGATGGATCACATGGTAAGAGTATGCATAGTCTTCCAAACTGTAACAGTTTTTTTTATTTTATTGTTATGTTAATCACCATACATTACGTCTTAGTTTTTGATGTAGTGTTCCATGATTCACTGTTTGCGTATAACACCCTGTGCTCCATTAAAATAATAGAATTCTAAGATACATACTAGGATAACATTTGTATCTTAGGATAAACAAATAAAAGAGAACAATATGGTCAAAATTGTTTTCCTTGAGTATAACTAGGCAAGAAAACAAAATAAATTTATAAGTTTGTCTTTTGTGAAAAAAGAAAGTAAAAAGTTCTTTACCAATTAAATGCACAAACACAACCAACTGAATAATTATTCTGGTAATATAAAAAAAGTTCACCATTAAAACAAATACATAGAAAGTTTCAATTCCAATTATATGGTGAGTTAGTTTCTCAGATAGACTCTCTCAATGAAAACAGCTAAAATAACAGATAAATTAAAATTAAAAATCTTAAGCATGAGATGTACTTATAGGAAAGTAAGAAATACTCAAGCCAAAATCTACTTGAAGGCAGAAATCTTGAGAACTAATCACCACAAGTGACTTTTGAAGGACAGAAAACTGAACTTTGCTTTCCATAGCCTCTAGGGCATCAGGGACCAGTAGCAAGGCCTTAGGCACCTTCTTCAAGTTGAGCAGTATAAGAGGAGAGCTGTTTAACAAATCCCCTTCCTCTAACTTCAAGACAAATGGACTATCTTGAATCAAGGCACTGAAATAAGAAAGAAAGAAAAAAAAAAAAAAGGTCTGCTTCTAAAATACTGTAACCACAAGCTTAACCTGATATCAACCTGGAGTCAGAATTCATACTACTTTATATAATCTAAACAAATTATAAAACTTTATGTGGCCTCAAATGGGTAATACACTCAGACAACTTCCAGAAACTAAGAGAAATCCTTTTAGGAAGAGTCTACTTCTATCCGAGTTCTCAATTTCCCACAAGTAGGGTTCCACAGAATTGAAAAACTTGAAAAGTCACAATAAGAGAGACACAGTAACAACAATAGGCAACAAACATGAAAAGACTTTATGTACTGGAATTATCAGACACAGAATATGAAATAAAAATGTTATGATAATTACAAAATAAGTATAATCTTGAAAAATCTTTTTAAGGAATGCAAAATTATAAACAATAAAATGATGTTCTGGCTCTGGATGAAATAGAATAAGCACATTTCACCTTTTCCCACTGAATATAACTATGAAACCAGGATAGAATGCATGGATCAACCATGTGAAGTCTCTGACAATTTTACACAGATTGGAGAAGAACATTAGAATTTCAAAATAACACTGAATAAGCAGTGAGTTTACCATTTTTTTTTTGGCCTCTAATACTCTTATCTGAATGCAATGCAGCTATAAACTTGCAAGTGAGCATGGTGGCAAAGAACAAGAGAGAGCTGCTAGATATGCTCTCTAGTTCTGGCTTGAAGACCAAAAACAAGAACTCCTAATGCTGAGAGGGAGTGCAGAAATTCCTCATTTTATTCCTCTTTTTTTGCTTCTATTTTCTTGTCCCAGCCCCCAGGGAATTCTTTTGCAGGGGAAAAAAAAGAAAGTTATAGAAAACTGAAAAAGCCAAAACTCCAAGGAAGAACATTTGACTCTCCTTTGGCTATACCTAGTTTCAAAAGGGGGAGGAGGGAAGTCCTACAGCTTTTTATATCTCTCTGCCCTCATTCCAGTGGAGCCAGAACATGGGTCCCATCATGAAAATGCATCAAAGAGCATGGCAGAGTGGTTTCACTAGATACTCCACCAAAAAATGGAGCCCTTGAAAAGCAAAGTACTGGAGAAATGATAAAGAGAGAAGAGCAAAGAAAAATGACCCAATAAAGTCAGTTAGGAACTTCAGGGCTTATTCTTAACCTCTATATGCATAGATCCAATCCTAATTAGCATCCCAAAGATTGTGAGAACTAAACTAACAGAGTAGGTCTGAGACTGATCACTATGGGGCATCCACCCAGGAGAAAACAAAAAGCATAACAAAAGTTTTGAAAACTGAACTAACACTGGAACCATAACCCACAGGAGGTGGGTTAGAACTTGTGGCCTGAACTTACTAAAACAAAAATATTAACATTTTGTATAGAATTTAAACAAGATTTAAAGTATCTAAAAGACATAGGAATGACCCAATTTGAACAGCGGAGAGAAAAAAAAAAATTTTAAATGAATGGAATCTCAAGTACCAGTGGGAGAATACAATAAGGCCTAAAGGTCATGCCAATAGCATCCCTGAAAGATAGGAGAAATAGGATGGCAATGAAAAAGAGATAAAGTGGGGTGCCTGGGTGGCTCAGTCATTAAGGTCTGCCTTCGGCTCAGGTCATGATTCCAGGGTCCTGGGATTGAGCCCCACATCGGGCTTTCTGCTTGGTGGGAAGCCTGCTTCTCCCTCTCCCACTCCCCCTGTTGTGTTCCCTCTCTCGCTGTCTCTCTCTGTCAAATAAATAAATAAAATCATAAAAAAAAAAAAAAGAAAGAAAAAGAGATAAAGAAATAATGGCTGAAAACTGCTCTTTTGGGAAAAAAAAAAAATGCCCCTAGAGGTTCAAGAAGTTAAGCAAACCCAGGAGTAAGCCCAAAGAAATCTATACCCATATAAATCATAAACTACTGAAAACCCAAGATAAAGAAAAAATATTGAAAGTAGTCACAGAAAAATGATATATTAACTACAGAGTAGCATCAATTCACATAACTGAGGATTTCTTACCAGAAACTATGGAAAACAAGAGAAAATGGCACAACATTTTTGGAGTATTGAAAGAAAAAATCGTCAACCCAGAATTTTATATCCAAGTAAAATATTCTTCAGTAGTAAGGTGAATTAAGGATATGCTTGGATGAAGGAAAACTAAGAGAATTTGTACCTATCAAATGTGCTATAGAACAATTTCTAAACGAAGTTTTCAGACCAAAGGGAAAAGATTCTGGGGGGAGGGGGGCTTGGGGGTAGAATTTAGAACTTCAGGAATGAAGGAAGAGCAACAGAAAGAGTAAATATGTGGGGAATTGCAATAGATTAGTCTTCTTGTCTTGAGTTTTTTAACCTAAAGGAGTCTGGAAATTACAAGTAATGTGAAATAAGCAAGAACAAGCAAAAAAAACCCAAAAAATAAAGTGACAGTCCTAAATCTAAACTTACCAATAATTACATTAAATGTAAATGATCTGAAAACACCAATTAAAAGACAAAGGTGGTCAGAATGGATTTTTTTAAAAAATAATCATATGCTGTCTAAAAAACAGTCACTTGAAATATAATGATATAGGCAAGTTAAAAGTAAAATGGTGAAAAATTGCATACTACTACTAATAGCTGGAGTACATACATAATGAAAAAAAATTTCCAATTTACCAAGAAGACATAATTCACAATATATAGGAACCCAACAACAGAGCTTCAAAATACACAAAGCAAAAACCTACAGCATTGAAAAAAATAGGCACATTTAAAATTGTAGTTGGAGACTTGAACATCCCTTTCTCAGTAATAAATAAAAGTAGTTGACAGAGAGTCAGCAAGGATATAGAAGAACAAAACAACACATTAACCAGCTTGATCTATTTGATATATACAGAACTCTACCTAGCAACAGCAAGATGTACAATCTTTCCAGGAGTACATGGAATATTCACCAAGATAGATGATACTCAGGATCACAATATACCCATTGATTTTAAAATGGGTCACAAACCTTAAATAGATGTCTCACTGAAAAATACATACAGATGCCATAAGCATATAAAAAGATGTTCCATATCATGTGTCACTCAAATAAAACAACAATGAGATACCACTATACTCCTATTAGAATGGCCAAAATCTTGAACACTGATAACACCAAATGCTGGTAAGGATCTACAACAGTGGGAGCTCTCATTCATTCCTGGTGGGAATGCAAAATGGTACAGCCACTTTGGAAGACAGTTTGGAGGTTTCTTACAAAATTAAACATACTCTTACCATATGATCCAGCAAATGTGCCCCTTGGTAGGTACCCAAAGGAGCTGAAAACTTATGTCCATACAAAAGCCTAAACACAAATATCTATAGCAGCTTTATCCAACTGCCAAAACTCAGAAGCAAACAAGATATCCCTCAACAGGTGCATGGCTAAATAAACTGTGGTACATCCAGACAATGGAATAGTATTCAGTGCTAAATAGAGATATACTATCAAGACATGAAAAGGTATAGAGGAAACTTAAATTCATATTACTAAGTGAAAGAAGTCAATCTGAAAAACCATACTATGTGATTCCAACTATATGACATTTTGGAAAAGGCAAGACTATGGAGACAACAAAAAGATCACTGGATGCCAAAAGTTGAGAAGGGGGAGGTATGAATAGAGCACAAAGGATTTTAGGGTAGTGTAACTTCTCTGTATGATACCATAATGATAGAAACATGTCTTTATACATTTATCCAAACCCACAGAATATACAACACCAAGAGTGGACTATTATGTAAACTCTGGACTTTGGGTGATTATGAGGTGTCAACGTAGATTCATCAATTGTAACAGATGTACCATTCTGGTAAGTAATATTGATAATGGGGGAGGCTATGCATCTATGGGGGTAGGGAATATGGGAAATCTCTATACCTTCCACTCAATTGTGTTGTGATCCTAAAACTGCTCTAAAATTCTTAATAAAAAAAAACATTTAAAATGACATAAGTAGGGCACCTGGGTGGCTCAGTTGGTTAAGCGACTGCCTTCGGCTCAGGTCATGATCCTGGAGTCCTGGGATCGAGTCCCGCATCGGGCTCCCTGCTCAGCAGGGAGTCTGCTTCTCCCTCTGACCCTCCTCCCTCTCATGCTCTCTGTCTCTCATTCTCTCTCTCTCAAATAAATAAATAAAATCTTAAAAAAAAATTAAAAAAAATAAAAAATAAAATGACATAAGTATATGAAGTACCTAAGAATGAGTCTAACAAAAGATGTGCCAGACCTTCACATGGAATATTAGTAAACCTTAGTGCAACTTAAATAAAATCTCAATAAGTATAAATATATATACTATGCTCAAGGACTAGAAGATTCCATATGGCAAAGATATGAAGGGTCCTCAGATTAATCAATAAATTCAAGCAATTCTGATCATATTGCCAAATGTTTCTCTATTGTATTTGACATACAGGTTAGAAACTTTTATTTGGTAATGTAAGAATGAAGAATAATCCAGAAAACCTTGAAGAAAAAGACAAAATTGAGGGGATTTCTTTAGCAGACACTAATACTAATTATATCATGACAATATGATATTGGTATGGGATAAACCAATAGCCATATGCAACCAAACAAAAAATCCAGAAATAGACCCTTGCATATATGGACTCTTGATATATTTATTACAGGGATGGCATGTAGTTCTTTATAGAAAGAACTGACATTTCAATAAATGATGCCAGAAGGATTGGATATCCTATCAGAAAAAGGAAAAAGAAACTGAATTCCTAACTCATTCTATTTATTAAAAATAATCTTAAAGTATACTAAAAAACTAAATGTAAAAGGCCAAACTGCAAATCTTTTAGAGGAAAATTTTTGTGTATAACATAAAGATTCTGAGTTAAAGATATTTTAAATCAGATTTGAAATTTTTTTTTAAAGATTTTATTTATTTATTTGACAGAGAGAGTGATAGTGAGAGCAGGAACACAAACAGGGGGAGTGGGAGAGGGAGAAGCAGGCTTCCCGCGGAGCAGGGAGCCTGATGCAGGGCTCGATCCCAGGACCCTGGGGTCATGACCTGAGCCGAAGCCAGATTCTTAACGACTGAGCCACCCAGGTGCTCCCAGACTTGAAATTTTTTAAACATAATACAAAATGTACAAGTCTCACAGGAAAAAGTGATATACGTATCCACATTAAAATTTTAAGCCTATTTTCATCAAAACACCATGAAGTTAAAAAAAAAAAAAAGGAAAAAACTAGAGAAAAAAAAATATCTCTATAACCATGAAAAACTTGGTGTCCAGTTCTATAACTTTCTCAAATGAATTACTAATGACAAACAAATAACAGAATATTAGACAAAGCCTTAAAAAGCATATATGTTAAAAATGCAAATTAGCCAATAAACATGAAAAGATGTTCAACTTTGTTAGCAACAAAAAATAAAGCAAGTTAAACTACAAGAGTTACCATGCATCACCCAAATTTTCAGGCAAAAGTTAGAAATCTGATACTCATATGTTGGGATACATGTGAAACAACGGGAACTTCTGGCCAATGGTGGTTGTGATATACAAATTGACCTAACCACTTTCAAAAACAGACTAGCTTTCCATAGGAAACGTGACGTACATACAATAATATATGATCCAGGGATTTCATTCCTGAAGTAAATATATAAGAATATTAATAACAAATTACAAGAAAACAAAAATGTCCATCAATAGTAGAATGGCAAATTGTCAAATGGGCTTAAAATGGAAGGCTATTCAGCAGAGAAACTGAATGAAGGACAGCTACATACAACACCAATGAATCTTCCCAAACCTTGTATCTATTGAGCAAAATAAGCTTGACACAGGAGATGTTACAGAGTAGGAATTTGTATTAAGTCCAAAAATAGCAGAGATATATTTATAACTGGTAAAATTATTTAAAATTAATAAAAGAAAATGGGATGATAATTTAAAAAGTCAGAATGATGAAAACCTCTGGGTAGAGTGTGAGAAGTGAAGCAATTGGGGAGGAACGCACAGGGGACTTTGAAAGAACTGCCAACAAAAACGGAGGTGCATAATTTATTAAAATTCTTTAAGCCAACCTATATACCTATGCACTCTTCTGTATGATATACTTTTAATAAAACAAATGAAAAATTGCATAGAAAATAAATTTTTATGATATCCCAAAACTGAGTTAGTGTACTTGTTCAAAAAGTTGCATCCTGATGTAGAATATTTGGCTATAATATTTCTTACTCTCACATATTCCAGTTTTGAATTCTTGATCCCCTAAATGTCAAATATAATTATAATATGGTGTTTTGTTTAAGCATATGTGATTAAAAGGACACCACTGAGAGAAAAAGGAACCCTCATCAACTGCTGATGTGAATGCAAACAGGAAAACCATTGTGGAAAACAGTATGGAGTTTCCTCAAGAAATTAGAAATAGAAGTGCCATATGATCCAGTAATTCAACTAATGGGTATTTACCCAAAGAAAATGAAAATGTTAACTTGAAAAGACATATGCACCGCTACATGCATTGCAGAATTATCTACAATAGTCAAGATATGGAAGCAACATGTGTCCAGTGATAGATGAATGGATAAAGGAAATGTGTATATAGATATATAGATATATATATACACACACATACATATATACATACACACACATATACACAAAGGAATATTACTGAGCCATAAAAAGATGAGATCTTGCCATTTGTGACAACATGGATGGACCTAGAGGGTAATAATGCTAAGTGAAATAATCAGAGTGAGAAAGACAAATACCATATGATTTCACTCATATGTGGGATCTGAAAACAAAACAAATGAATAAACAAACAAAAAGCATAAACAGACCTATAAATACAGATAACAAACTGATGATTGCCAGAGGGAAGGGTAGTGGGGGGATAGGCAAAATGGGTGTGGAAGGGTGGTGGGAGATATAGGCTTCCAGTTAATGAGTGAATAAATCACAGGAATAAAAGGCATAGCATAGGGAATATAGTCAATGTTGTTGTAATAGCATTGTATGGTGACAGATGGTAGCTACACTTGTGGTGAGCACAGCAGAACATAGAGAGTTGTCAAATCACTATGTCATGCACCAGAAACTAATGTAACATTGTGTGTCAATTATACTCAAAAAAATCTTTAATTAAAAAATAAGAGAACACCATTGAATTGTAGTAATGTGTAATGTTTTCCAACTGCTAGAAGTGGAGAACATAATTTTATGTTTATATTTGCTCCTACTGAGGACTCTTTATTTCTTAGATTTATATAATATTAGAAAGGTCTCCTTCAGGGGCGCCTGGCTGGCTCAGTTGGTTAAGTGTCTGCCTTTGGCTCAGGTCATGATCCCAGGGTCCTGGGATGGAGCCCCGTATCAGGCTCCCTGCTCAGCGGGGAGCCTGCTTCTCCCTCTCCCTCTGCCTGCTGCTCCCCCTGCTCTCTCTCTCTCTCTGTCTGTCAAATAAATACATAAAATCTTTAAAAAGAAAGAAAAGAAAGGTCTCCTTCATACTACCAAACTCTCTACCTGGGTTTATAGATTAGAAGTGAATTATTTTTGGTTATGAAAGTCAGGAGACTGCTTCTAGAATGCTGGTAATTCATTCAAGGAAATACTATCCAGGTATAAAAAGGCCAGTTTTTGAAGCCAGAATTGCCAGTACATTATTGCTCTTTTTGTGCAGTTTGGCATAGGTCAAGGATGTATTTGGGA
Source organism: Mirounga angustirostris (assembly GCF_029215605.1). Taxonomy (NCBI): domain Eukaryota; kingdom Metazoa; phylum Chordata; class Mammalia; order Carnivora; family Phocidae; genus Mirounga; species Mirounga angustirostris. The sequence goes on from NW_026991709.1 coordinate 109,691,389, forward strand.
CTATGCTGAAGTTCAGTTCATTAGAACATGAGTTTAAGTTCATATTTGGAGAAACATGCAGAGTGCTGAAAGTTCATAGGAACCAATTTTAATCCTACTCATTTATTTTCTATGACATTGTCTTTTATAGAAGACTTTACCCCACTATGTTTTCACATCTCAGCATTTTTTGCTCATGATCCCTAAGACTTTGTTATAGCCTATAAACTGGAAATGTAACTAAGTTTTCTTCCCTAGATAAATAGGTAAAATTCATATAAGTTCCTGGGTAGATTACAAATCAAACACAGTCTTTAGAAGATTTACTTCTCTTGCTACATCTTGTAAAACATTTTTTTCCTTGCTAGTTTATACCTACTTGTAAACAGACACATTTATCTTAAGATTTAAATTAATCATCCTTTTGCATAACATGGTAGAAAATGTGCTTTTACTTTGACACTGGCTAGGACTAATGAGTATGAGTTCCTTTCTGTATAAGTTGTGAGTACATTTGAAGAGTATTTTGCAGTGAAAATTTAAGTACCAGTGTTTTCACCAAGTAATACAATAGTTACAGTGTTCCCTAAAAACTTGTGCTTTGTGCATTTAATTATACCTGGTAGAAACCACCATTCCTTCTATGGATGATACTAATATTATGGATAGAAATTTATATAGAAAATATGCTTGCAGAGTTCATGGTGCTCAGATTTAAAACATTCAACCTAAACTGGACCAAGTGTTATATAAATATTCTGTGGGAATTAAAAATATTTACAGCTGAGTCAACAATTCTTATACAGACACCCAAACACACACGAATATATATATATGTCTGTAATTATTTCTGTTTTCCAAATCACTCACCTCAAACAATCAGTTGAGATGAAATCAGCCTAATTCTGAAAGAAATGCAGCTTTCATTTGACGCAAATAATACGCAAAGGTAGGTCCCTGAAAAATCTGAATATTAAAGGCTCCCAAACTTATTTTAGCAAACTCTCAGACTTGACAATTCAAATCAAATTACTTAATTTTTGTTTGTTTTGAGCAAATCATATTGAAGCATGTGTGTGTATACACACACACACATACATACACACAGAGATCATTGGTGTATAGGTTAATGAATTTTCACAAAACACACATGCACAATGAAGACTTATGTCCAGAAACAGAATACTACCATATCCCAGAAGTCTTCTTCATACTCCCTTCTAGTCACTACTCTATCCACAAAGGAAGGCACTATCTAAATTTTAATATCATAGGTTAATTTTGCCTACCTTCAAACCTTATGTAAGTGGAATCATATGGCATGTACTCATTTGTGTCTTTTTTTCCTACCAATATTATGTTTGTAAAATTTATTCATGCTGTTTTATATATTTATCTTTTGCTCATTCACATTTCTGTTTAGTATAAGATAATGATTTTAAGACATCATCTCTCATGACTATATACACTATGTTAAAGATATTGTACTTAGTAAATACTACTTTGAGAGTCACTGGCTTAAACCTAGCATTGTAACAGGGCATAAAATTTGGTATCAGAGGACCTGGAGGAAAGTTAGTCACACAACACCTTTTTAACTCTTCCACCCTATGTAGGAAAAGTTGACCCTACTCCTTAGTTTATAGAGAAAACTCCTATTAAGAAGCTATTGTATCTTCGGGGTAAGATACAAATGTAATGATCTGAAGGGGTACATGCACCCCAATGTTTATAGCAGCAATGTCCACAATAGCCAAACTATGTGAGCCAAGATGTCCATCAACAGACGAATGGATAAAGAAGATGTGGTTCGTATATACAATGGAATATTACTCAGCCATCAGAAAGGATGACTACTTATCATTTACATAGACATGGATGGAACTGGAGGGTATTTTGCTGAGCAAAATAAGTCTATCAGAGAAAGACAATTATCATATGGTTTCACTCATATGTGGAAAATAGGAAACAGCTCAGAGGATCATAGGGGAAGGGAGGGAAAACTGAATGAGAAGAAATCAGAAAGGGAGACAAACCATGAAAGACTCTTAACTATAGGAAACAAACTGAAGGTTGCTGGAGGGGAGGTGGGTGGGAAGATGGGGTAATTGAGTGATGGGCATTAAAGAGGGCATGTGATGTGATGAGCACTGGGTGTTATATCCAACTGATGAACTATTAAACTCTACATCTGAAACTGATGATGTATTATAGGTTGGTTAATTGAATTTAAATTTAAAAAAGAGGCTATTGGGATACCTGGGTGGCTCAGTCAGTTAAGCGTCTGCCTTCAGCTCAGGTCATGATCCCAGGGTCCTGGGATCAAGTCCCGCATTAGGCTCCTTGCTCAGCGGGGAGCCTGCTTCTCTCTCTGCCTTTGCCAATTCCCCCTGCTTGTGCTCATGCTCTCTCTCTCTCTCTCTCTGACAAATAAATAAATAAAGTCTTAAAAAAAAAAAAAAGAGGCTATTGTAATTTACCATATTCTTAATGTAGCAGACCCTACTGGTTGGCTCATAAAAGAACCACTAAGACTAATTGCTTTTCTAAAGCAAAGCTAAAATTTTTCTCCCTTTCCTCTATAGAGGCTGAAAGGTCCAGGTATATATTTTTTCTCAACTTCTCTAATGATTAGGCATGACCATGTAAAACAGTCCTGCCAATGAAATTTAAGAGGAAGTTTTCTGGGGATTTCTGGGAAAGCCTTTGCTTTTTTGTTAAAGAGCTAAGTATGGAGAAGGCAAAAGAATAGCCAACATTGAGGGAGAAGAACCAAATTGGAAGAATGATACTATCTGACTTCAAGACTTACTAAAAAGCTACAGTAATCAAGACAGTGTGGGGGCGCCTGGGTGGCTCAGTTGGTTAAGCGACTGCCTTCGGCTCAGGTCATGATCCTGGAGTCCCGGGATCGAGTCCCGCATCGGGCTCCCAGCTCGGCAGGGAGTCTGCTTCTCCCTCTGACCCTCTTCCCTCTCGTGCTCTCTGTCTCTCATTCTCTCTCTCTCAAATAAATAAATAAAATCTTTAAAAAATAATAAAATAAAATAATAATAAAAAAAAAAAGTGTGGTATTGATGAATGAACAGACAAATAGATCAACAGAACAGAATAGGGAGCCAAGATATAGTCAACTGATCTTTGACAAAGGAGCAAAGGCAACACAACAGAGCAAAGATAGTCTCTTCGACAAATGGTGCTGGAACAACTGGACATCTATATGCAAAAATTAAATCCAAAAACAGACCATATACCCATCACAAAAATTAACTGAAAATGGATAGCAGACCTAAATGTAAACTACAAAACTATAAAACTCCTAGAACATAACATACAAGAAAACCTAGATGACCTTTGGTGTGGAGATGCCTTTTTGATACAGCACCTAAGTCACAATTCATGAAAGACATAATCTGGACTTCATAAAATTAAAAAACTTCTGTTCTGTAAAAGACAATGGCATGAAAATGAGAAGACAAACCAAGACTGGGAGAAAATATTTGCAAAAGACACTTCTTATAAAGGACTGTATCCAAAATATATAAAGAACTCTTAAAACTCAGTAATAAGAAAACAACCTGATTAAAATGTGGGCCAAAGACCTTAATATACACTTCAACAAAGAAGATATATGGAAGGAAATGAGCTTATGAAAAGGTGCTCCACATCACATGTCATTAGGAAAATGCAAACTAAAACAACGGTGAGATACGACTATACTCCCAATAGAACGGCCAAAATCTTGAACACCGACAACACCAAATGCTGGTGAGAATCTACAACAATAGGAGCTCTCATTCATTGCTGATGGGAATGCAAAATGGTACAGACATTTTGGAAGACAGTTTGGAGGTTTCTTACAAAACTGAACATACTCTTACTATGTGATCCAGCAAATACCCTCCTTGGTATTTACCCAAAGGAGCTGAAAACTCATGTCCACACAAAAACCTGCACATGAATGTCTACAGCAGCTTTATTCATAATTGTCAAAACTTGAAAGCAAACAAGATTTTCTTCAATAGGTGAATGGTTAAATAAACTGTGGTATATCCAGACAATGGAATAGTATTCAGCACTAAGAAGAAATGATCTATGAAGCCATAAAAAGACATGGAGTAGCCTTAAATGCATATTAATAAGAGAAAGAAACTAATCTGGAAAGGCTACATTCTGTGTGACTCCAACTATACAACATTCTGCAAAAGGCAAAATTGTGAAGACAGTAAAAAGATCAATGGTTGCCAGGGGTAGGGAGGGGAGGAAAAGATAAATGGGTAGAGCAAAGAGGATTTTTAGGGCAGTGAAAAAACTTTTTATGATAATATAATGATGAATATATGTCATTGCACATTTGTCCAAACCCACACAATTCACAACACCAAGAGGGAACCATAACATAAACTATGCACTTTGGGTGATTATGATGTGTCAATGTAGGTTCATTAACTGTAATAAATATACCATTCTGCTGAGTGATGCTGATAATGAAAGAGGATATATATGTGTACAAGTAGGGAATATATGAGAAATCTCTGTACCCTCTGCTTAAATTTATTGTGAACCTAAAAATACTCTAAAAAATTAATATTTAAAAAAATAAATATGACAAAAAAGCAAAAAAAAAAAAAAAACTCAAAAAGAGATTAGCATAAGAGAAGAGGTTATCAATGTCATTCTTGACCTTATCTTCCTATCTTGCTTCTGAATATGATTCAGCAGTACTATTGGGACCATGAAATAATGAACATGGAAATGAAAAGGTGATATACTAAAGTGGTCAAACCAAAGTATTATGATAATCATAAACTTTGATTATATCATTGTGGTGCTGAGCCAATTTTTAGACTCATTGTTCAATAAAATAAGTATTTTCCCTATGATTTTACTCCATGTTATGTGAGCTTTCCATTAGTGCAGCTAAAACTATGCCATTGATACACCATTTATCTAAATAATCAAGATAGAAACATGAATTAAAGAATATTGCTTAGAATTATGCTGTATTTTATATTGATTTCTTGTGAAAAAAAAAAAAACCATACTGATTAAAAGTATAAAACTGGGTGTTCATCCTACATGAATTATGCCTAGTTAGGAGATACGTGCAATACTTTCATATTCTTTTCTTTAAAACAATATTGTGAAGTTCTTGCTGTTGTAGAATAACTTGAGCAAACATTCAAATATCTTACTATTGAGATCCTCCCTGGCCCACTGGAGAATGCTGATGGTAGACTACTACTTAAGCACCTAGCAGAAATCCCCAGAGGTCAATGGACTTCAAACAATTATTATTTCAGCAGGAGCAGAAAATACCATTTAACATCTTCCTTTAAACAGCTAATCATAGTTCTGAAGTGGTTTATAGTCTCATTAAATTAACAGTTTCCCACAGACTTTTGGTGTCTGCTTTTGGGGTTGAGATGTTAGGAGAAAAGCATTTAAAAGTCCTTTGCTCCTCCTGTTGAAAGTGATTAATCCTTTATTGCACCTACTTATTCTTATTTATAGCAAACATCCCTTATCTCTCCCTTACTGGCTTTCAATAGCTATATCTAAATAAGAATAAATTATACTTAAGCTTTCTTTTGATTTAAAGCATATTTGATATCTATATCTGGATCTGGATATATCCTAATGGGTATTTCATGAGTATTTAAAATCTATCTTAAAACATGGAATCTTACTAACAACTTATATTTCTTATGTTTGTGATGAGACCATATACCATATTGAGTTGGTTTAAACAACGCAGTCAGAAAATCTGTCCTCAAATTCCATTGTTAGTAATATTGTAGTAGAGAGGTTGAGGAATCATAAGAAAAACTATGTTAACATTCCTGCTTTGCTTGTTTGGAGAAGCACAGTTTTTATACAATTAAGGGCCCAATTAATGAATTTTTCTATTTTTTCTACATTTTATAGCAGGAAAATCAAGGAATTTGGGGTTTAAAGAACAGTTGTGTGGTATTTGTAAAACTGAAAAAATATCTGCATATTCCCTGCTTTTGATGTCTAGACTACTTTAATGGACCTCATTCACTTAAACTAAAAATCACATTGTGGCATAGAAATGATGACAAATATTTCCCAGAAAAGCCCAAAATGAGTATGTATTCTTTCTTGTAACCCACTGATTGTAAACAGAAGAAAAGCATCGAAGAACTCTAATATGATCTTTTTAAAGTACATTTTCCATGTTATATTAAATTTCTAAAATTTTATTCATTTAGGAAGATAAATAGGAAAGTAAAATTCCATATGAAGAGAAATAGATACAACTATTCACATTTTCCAAATGACAAATAATAATATAGCTAAGACTTGTAGACACCCAGTGCTATTTATCAAACTATATGAAAGCATAGTATAAGAAGAAAGTACTTATGTAGCATGTAAGCCAGCCTTTGACCAGCTTTGGCACCTAACCAGAAGTCGTATTTTTGGAGGCACAGATAGTGTTCTATTTAACACTGGGGGCATATCTTTTTCTACTTACATTTCCTGGAAAATAAGTACATATTTTGTAACCAGTCTATGAATAATGAAATACCTTCTCATGAATGGCTGACTTCAGAAGGTTCAGGGTTTCAACCTGGAAAAACAAGTATATATTTGTATGTCTGTCTAGGTTTGTGTGTACTTATGCTACATTCCATAAACTGTTTTACAAAAAGGTGTCTGAAGGCCTTCGCTGACTCCCACTTCCCACATTTCATGAAGGGGTAGAGGGGGTGGCTCTTCAAGGAAGGCTTCAAGTCATGTGTTTCTGTCATGAAACCAATCACAGGCTACTTTAGTAGGTAGAGTGTGTATTGTCTCAAAATGTTCCCCAAATCAGTAACATTCTATTGGAAGACAAAAGCAAGTAAGTGCTCTTAGTTTATCAGAGAGGTTCTAGAGAGACTTCTTGCTCATGGAAAGAGTTAAAGAAGACTTTGATGATTGTGAACTAAAATGAGAAAGAATACAACTATGTCCTAATAAAGGAAGAAACAGAGGTGGAAACCAGTTAGTTGTGTGTGTGTATGTGTGTGACGTGTGGTGTGTCAGGGTAGGGTGGTGGTCATAAGGGGTCTGACCTCTAGATATCAATTCCTCTTGTTACTTTTTGATTCCTTCAGTTATGTCCATTGCAGCTTGGTGAAAATGCTGAAACATCCTCTCTTCACATCCCTCTCCCAACCCTGCCCCATACACACACATACAGATGGATAATCTCAGATGGATAAAAAGAAGATCCCTCAGGGTTCTTTTCCTGGAGACAGAAAATACAGTGGGTTTGCAAATGGCCACAGAGTTTACCCAGGCATCTTTTAATTAGAGAGTCAATGAGTTTCTTTGGCTTCTCAGAGACTGGATGAGAAGGAAACTACAGAGATAAGTAAAAGTCAATATACATTTAAATTCTATTTTTGTTTAAAGAAAGTTACACAAAATTGTGAAAACAATTCATACGTTACTTACTAGCTAGAAATTTAGATAAATATCTGTAACATTTTCTATCCATTTGAGTTTTGATTTGCCAAGCAGATTCTGGGCTTTATTTTTTCCTGAGGTAATTCTCTTTTTTTTTTTTTTTTTTTTTAAGATTTTATCCATTTATTTAACAGAGATAGACAGATCACAAGTAGGCAGACAGGCAGGAGAGGGAGAGGGAGAACAGGTTCCCCGCTGAGTAGGGAGCCTGATGCGGGGCTCGATCCCAGGACACTGGGATCATGACCTGAACTGAAGGCAGACACCCAACCAACTCAGCCACCCAGGCATCCCCTGAGGTAATTCTCTTACATTTCAATATCAGTAGGTGGCCATGGTGCCTGATTAAGGTATCCTTGTCTGAACAGAGTGTAAGCCATGCAATTAAAAATCCTAAACCATAGATAAATGGTTATTTTCTATTTGAACACACAATTGCTCAAAAAGCAAATAAATTTTTTCCTGAGTTAAGTACATACCTTTTATGTGCATTTGACTTGTATGAATTTTCATTACTGTAAAATTATTTCAAAGTCTGTATTGATTCATCAACTTAAAAGTGTTATTAATCTCTGCACCCCCTAATAATATTTTGAAAAAGGTAGTGAATTGTAAATTGTGTTTGTACTATATAGAAATAACAGCTCTGCTTTGAGGGAATGAGTCTTGCATTTTGCAAGTATTATTATACAAGAGTTTCAGAGATGCATCCATTGCATAAAATGTGACCACCCTGTAATTATAAGATCATTGTGAAATATTCAGACAATCAGAACATATAAAGAAAAAAGTAAAAATCATCCATAAGCCTAACACTAAGGAATACAATTATGGCCTTTAAAAATAAGAAGACACATAACTGCTAAAATGGTTAAGCAAAATATTAACTTACATTTTCCTTATGATACAAAATTAGAGTAAGGTTAGAAGAAACACTACATCAGTTAAATACCTCAATCACTTAACTACTAATGCTCCCTAACTCCTGTTTATTTGGATTTATATTCACCCCCTTCCCACTGTTAGATTTGAAGGGAGCCCAACCAAATGCCTTCAGCCACACAGCAGTCCTCCTCAATCCCTTTCATTCTCCTAAAGACCAATCTCTTTGGGGCGCCTGGGTGGCTCAGTCGTTAAGCGTCTGCCTTCGGCTTAGGTCATGATCCCAGGGTCCTGGGATCGAGCCCCGCGTCGGGCTACTTGCTCGGCAGGAAGCCTGCTTCTCCCTCTCCCACTCCCTCTGCTTGTGTTCCCTCTCTCGCTGTGTCTCTCTGTCAAATAAATAAAATCGTCTCATTAAAAAAAAAAAAAAAAAAAAGACCAATCTCTTTGACTCTACTTCCAAAATACACTTTCATTCCCCCATCTCTGCTGTCACCCCCCTCCTCTAGTCCTCCACCATTCTGTACCTGGACTAATGCAAGGGACTTCTCTTTGTCTCCCTGCTTCCTTACATTTCTGCCCCTTTAAAACAGTCTCTCATTCAACAGCCAAAAATAGCCATTAATAAATTATTGGATTTATTTATTCAATCATTCGTGGCCTTGAACCTACTTTGTGCTCCATACTTTCCTAGGCACTGGAGATAGATCAGTGAACAAAACAAATCTCCTCTCTTCATGCAACAACTTACAGGTTCTGGGATTTCTCAGGACTTCTCAGGCCTGCAGGTTCTTTCTTAGATGCCTGTTAGGGGAAGACTTCTGTGTCCCCCACCCCACCCCACCTCACCCTACCCTGCTGGATTAAGTGCACATATTTGTGTTTTCAGCGTTTCCCGTGCATTCCTGTCTCTCAGCAGCTGCTTACCCTACATTATTTTGGTTAATTACCTTTCCGTCCTTCCTGTGTTAGACTGTGAAGTCCTCCTAAGAAGGGACTCTGTGTTTCCACTCCTTTTTATTAGATTACATCATGACCCCATGACCTAACTACCAGTTACTGGAATATTTGTTGGGGAAAAAGGCCCAGAGAATTGAATTTCAGTATCATACAGAAATGAAGCAGCAAATAAAAAACCTAATGAAGAATCTCAGGTTCAGAAATCCATTCTGGGCTTTTCTTTCTTATATCTCCTAGACAGGTTTTAGAATCTGGTTGGAAATAACCCTAAGTAAGGTAGGGATCATATAAAAGGGAACAGGTTTGTGAAGACTAAAAATACAGTCAATATCAAACCCATTTTTAACCTTCCAGCTGGGTGATTCTCTACCAATTATGTAAATTCAAGACTTATTTTTCTCATTTCTATACCAATAATCGATACATATGTCATGAAATATCTAGCCAGTTTTCCTACAGGCAGATGAAAATGTGGTATGATGCTAATGGTGAGTTATACCCATACAGTGTGAGTTTTTATTTATTTCAATTACTGGTAATTTTCTGACTCTTCTCCTTGAAGTCTGGGCCTATCCCTTAGGCCTATTCATCTCTATCCCTTCTATTTTTCCAGACATAGGAATGTGGTAGGGTGTGTTAGACAGTGGTTTAAAGTCAAACATAATTGGTCAGATCTCTCAAAAAATATGTTTTTTCTGAGATTCTGTCTGCAAAAAGAACATTGAATCCACATGTGTTGTTTTCTCCTGTTGCCATTGACATCCAGCAGTCAACATCTGGTCTGTTTTTAGTTTTTAAAAAAACTTTTCTTTTTTTTTTTTGTTTGTTTTGTTTTGGTTTTTTGTTTTAATGTGGCTTTCCTATTTTTCTAACGATGCCAAGATTGTCTAAATTCTAACCTTTTTTCCAGGGCTTTATTTTATATGGATTATGGTTCAGTAAATTATTATTATCACTTTCCTCTGAAAAATGAAGGATGATAATCTTTCTTTATGTTCTCTTCGACTTTTTAAAACAAAATATTTTAAAGTTGAATTTTATGCTTTTCTAATTAAAGCGGTATTTTTAAAATAATTGAAAAAAGCTGACTTAATATATCAGAACAATAATATATTCTTCATCTTGGCTCAGGATGAATTGGCTTGATTTTGCAAAGACCAAAGGATTCATTTTTGTGAGGACTGAATTCATTCACCTTCTTAATCTTGGTTTAGAATATATAATATTGTGTGGGTAGTGGAGATTGGAGAATTAAGGACACCCCTCTGAGTTTTATTAGGAGGAAATAAAAGCTCACATTAAAACTTGTCTTAGAATGACTCATAGATTCAACAGGGATCACTCTCCAAAATAAAAATGACCCTATGTTTAGGGGAAAAAAAGATGATTAGAGGCTGTGACCAGCCTGAGTTTCAATTCTAAAAGAAACAAAATTCTCTGTTCTCTGTGAATTTCTTAAATCTCAGCTGATTTTACTTTACAACTGGAAAGTATCAGGACCACCATGAAAAAACAGACAACAATTTGGTCTTAAAAAAGTATTAAGTAAATATTGATTTCTCAGGAGAAAAGCTCAAACCACAGACATCCCACACCCAATAATTAGGTAATCTACTCTAAATGCCAAAGATGAGTAGTAAAAAATAGAAAAAGAAACTACAGCTTTTATCCACAATTTGACAGGTATATGAAATACCAAAGGCAAATTTCAGTTATCTAGAGCTTAAATTGCTAAATACTTTACTTTCTTTATTTAATGTTTTTTAATTAAAATGATTGAATATAAAGTGCTATTTAAATAATTCTCCAACTGTTCTTATTCCCTTTTCCCTATGACTAATGATTGAGAATGCATGGTCATTTTTGCTCAAAAATTACTTGAAGCTATTTAGCTTCTTTACCTCAAAAATTAGCATAAATATTGCTGACCATTCACACTTCTTATTGTCTTCCATTAAGAACACTTAGCCTGAGAAGGTACAAAAGGGGACACAAGGTGTTCTGTAGAATGTTCATATTTCAAGTTGATGATTAATCTTTTCAAATGTTTTAATGTTAATATGTCTAGAAATCATTCTCTGGTGCATTTTCTAATTTATGCCACCATATACCAGGATTTTCTTCTATGAAGCTGGTTTCTATATGCAGTATTATGAATATGATTAAGGCACTAACACATGATCTTGGGCACATCATAAGAGCTGGTGTGCATTGACTGATTGCTACAATTTGTAAATTTCACATTTGGGAAAAGTAGAATCATAGTGAAATATGCTTTGATGATAAGGATGAGAGTTTTTCTCAGAAAATTAACACTGTGCAAAGATTATTTATAAAATACATCATTGTCCAGAAGTCAGCTCCATGAGTACTACAGATTTGTGAAAATTATTCCCCTTGCTTCCTGATAAAGAAGGACCCCTCTGTAACTTCAAGCTTGGTTACCTATCTAAAGAATTGAGTGGCAAGGATCAACACTAAAAGGCTGGCTTCATTTTTCTCACTTTAGCCCACAGTTAAGTTGTCCTTTAAAGCAAACTCTACTTACGACTTTAGGATTTAGGGCAGAGATGAAATTAGAGTCCAGTCTTCCAAATCATATACTTCCCATAGAAGTATAGGACCACATGATTCCTGGTCTTGTGTTTTCATTAGAGTCACAAGATTCCCATAGCAAACAATGAAAGAAGAATAGATATAAGATCAGAGAAAGATAAAAGACCCCCTTCAATATTATGTCATAGCCAGGCACTTCATTCTATATAATTAACTACTCTGAAATTGACTTCTGGATATTTAAACCTTTTCAAAATCTTTTTGTTTTTCTTCATCTTCAGAGTTTCTTGGGTTAAAAAAAAAAAGTTCAGGTTAGAGGAAGTAACAAGTTAGGCATTAGAAATCAAAGCCTGCCAGATGATGCAAATGACATCATTGAAAATATAACAGTGATGATATTAATGATGCACAAACAAATACAGCCCTGGCTTACCCAGTGCTCTTGTATCCACCTTGCTTTACCAGAACAAATCTTATTTAAGTGATGCAACCAGGTAGTGGAAGGCTTGGATTCGATTTTGGAGGAGGGGACAACTCTTTGTTATACATTGATTGGGTTATGCAGCTCCTTCTCTTCTTTACAATTTTAAGTGTTTATTACGTAGATATTGTTGAATACTGGCCATCTTTTCCCACCCTAACTGCATAATATTAACACAATTTGCCTTGGATATCTATTAAGCTGGCATTATTGGTGATGTTGGCTGCCTATTATGTGTACCCCCACCCTTCCTGCGCAAGGAATGGGGTAAGGAATTACCTATTACTCTCGATATCCAGAAAAGGAGGAAATGGCAGATGCTTGCTTTTGCAGCAGCTAGGATAAAAGCATGTAAGATTGACATTGCCAGTCAGACACTCTCAACCAGTAAATCCACTCTGGAGTGAGTGATGCAAAGATGCAGGGACAAAGGAGATTTTGTCCTGGTACAAATAGCAGAGACAACAGTTCCAGGGTCAGCGCTGGCAATGGTGCCAATGGCAGAAAATGTCCAAGACTGGGGGGGGGGGGGGCGGGCGGCGGCAATATCTGGCATCCTGCAGCTGTGGCCATAATGGCCATCCCAATGTTTCCTGAGGAGTAACTTTAGCTGTGTTCCTGGTGTTCAGTCTTTTTTGGTTCCTGCTTGTTTTCTGAGCCTAATACTCCAAATTTGCTGCAAACTCTGTGAGTACCCAACAGGCTTTTTGAGAAATTCCTTTTGGATTTAACTTATCCAGAGTCAGTTTTGGTTAGTTTCAAGGAGGAACTTTGATAGTTAAATGGCTTGAAGAGAGAAACTTTGGCTTTCTGGGTCTGGAAATACCCAGTGCACATGCTTGTTTTGGTGCAGATTTCACTCACTAGTAGGGAAATGTATTGAGGGCCAGCTTAATTTCTCAACAGCTGTTAAGTGCTTGCTGTCCATTCTAACCTCTCCAGAATTTTCCGTATACAATCAGCAAAATATTACAAGTGAAATCTCTCTCTCTCTCTTTCTTTTTCAGCTGGTGGACTCAGTTCTTCCTCCTTTATGTAAGTTTTCCAAAGGCTTTGCTATAAACAATGCATCATGTAAAGATCTAAAGAAATTTGCTCATTTGCTGTTATGTTCATAAAAGTCTCTGTCCCACCATTGTTCTTTCCAAGTGGCAAGAGCACTGGACCAGAAGTCTGGAGAACATACTTCCTAGTCCTTGTTCTTTTCCCAATTGACTGGTCACCTTCATCAATGACGTCATCTTTCTGGGCATCAGTTGCCCATGTGTAAAATGTGGGAAGGAAACCTCAGAAAGGTAGGCTGTATCGCTTCTTCTTGAATTACTTCTTGCTTCACAGAATCTGATTTCATAAGAAAATATTCTAACAGGAAAAAAATTGCCCTATTCTCCCCAACCCCTCAACATAAGCATCATTATCCATCCTTTGATAAAACAGAAGGAGAAAAAGGGGACAATAAAAGCAGAAAAAGGAAAGAAAAAAAACCTTTTTTCATTTTGATAGAAGTTCACGAAATATAGCAACTCAGTTTCAATTTTCTGGAGCTCTGCACAATTAGTTAATCTTAATTATTGCCTAGAGAAACCTAACATGCATAATTCCAGTTGTTTAAAGAATTCCATTCATTAAAATAAAGGAGTAGGGCATAGGTAGAGTGATATTTTTATGAAGCACTACACTTGTAATTTTCCAACATCTGTAGGGAGTTAAAAAACAATCACTACGATCATTTCAGTTACTCTGAAGCCAGCAATATGAGTAATCCTTAGACGTTTTATGGGTCCTACAAAATCATCAAATAGATTTTCAAAAACTGTTTGCAGTAAGAACCACACCTCTTTTTTTCTGGGCATGGAAAAATCATGTAAAATAGATTCTCAATGAAGCCAGCATTTTAAGTAACAGACACAGAGTTTATTTTTAGAGACTGGGCTGCCATTAGTCCATAGTTGGACACTTTCTAGTCTGACTTAAACACACAAGAAACACCTTCCTGATCATTTATAGAGCAAGGTCTTGTCTCCACCCTATATAAAGTATGAAATATAAAGGTTCTAATAATAGGGATACACCTAATAAATGCATTGATGGGTGCTTTCTCTTTCGACACAATTAAACTGCCCTAAGCAGTACCTAGTTAATGAGGTCTTAAATTGTCAGAAATAAATAGGTGCACTCTGCCTTAACTTCCACATGAGGCAATAGCAGACACTGCTCTTTTCAGCTACTTACATTTATTTTGGACCCTCTGCCTATCTAGTCAAGGTCCCCTAAGTGAGACTGGTCAGGGGCCTCCAGCTGCACGTCTCATCCCTAAGAAGCCTGCTATCGCGCCACATGAGCCTGCTTTATTGGAAGCTGACACCGTACTAACAAAGAAAGCTGGCAAGCATCTGTAATTGGGCAGTTTAAGCTTGGGAATATTAGGAAAAGACACTTAGTTCTGCATTACCCTTGAGCATTTTTAGAAGGTGTGAGGTACTTCTGCTTCTAATTAAAACCAGAGGAAACCCTGAAGGAAGGCCAGCCTCACATGCAACAAAGGGGATGTGTATTTTGACAGGCTTTTTCCCTGATAGTCACTTCATCGCTATCCCGACTTTTCAAATTTCTGTAGTAGGGGAAAGCCACTCTCATTCAACTTTTCCAAACTAAGAATAAAATGACCGTGTGCCTAGGAAAGACGGTATGATGATTTAAATTCATATTAAGGTACACATGACTGACATCAGATTATTTCTGAAGGCTGGCTGGGATAAGAAGAAAAGGGATAAGAAGAAAAGAGTATTTCGATACTAAGAGTGTAAAAAAAAATTTGGAAGTTGGCCAGGAAACATAATTCATCCACAAAGAAACATAAGGAAGCAGGTATTTAGGAGGGAGTTGTGAGCTAGCTTGATGCTTACCCACTAGGCTTACAGAGAAGCTGCAAGGTGACTTTTGTTTTAATGGGGAACCTTTGGTCAGGCCTGACTTGATGTCCAAAAAGTATGTCACGTAAATGTTGCCAATAGAAATCCCAGGCAGACTTTTTGTTTATTGCCTGTCTCCTCCTCTGTTATGTGAATTTCTTGGGGGTAAGGAGTATTACTGTTCTATTCACCACTAGATCCCCAGCACCTGAAAAGTGTCTGGTATGTGGGAAAGACTCAATAAATATTTGTTTTAGGAAGGAAGGAGCAGAGGCCTATTGAGACCACCCAGTGACAGGAAATCTGGGGCATGTGGTCTTCGGTAGTCCAATGAGCATGTAGCTATCTATGTTCAAGAAGTCTGTCTGTGGGGCGCCTGGGTGGCTCAGTTGGTTAAGCGACTGCCTTCGGCTCAGGTCATGATCCTGGAGTCCCTGGATCGAGTCCTGCATCGGGCTCCCTGCTCAGCAGGGAGTCTGCTTCTCCCTCTGACCCTCCCCCCGTCTCATGTGCTCTCTCTCTCTCAAATAAATAAATAAAATAAAAAAATCTAAAAAAAAAAAAAAAAAGTCTGTCTGTGGTATAAACAAATGAATTTATAACATACCCAAGGGAATGTGTTTATAAGATAGTTGGCACAGCATTCTCTTGGCAAGGTCTATCTCGCTATGTTCACTCACCCCAAGGCTCCCTCTGGCCTCTACCTTACCTCCCACTGCATAGTCCTTCCCTCTTGGAGCACCTAGATGTGTTTGCATCACCCATCATGCTACCCTTTGACTTTATGTTGATTGCTGGTCCTTAACTGAGGTCCCACGTTTATTCCTGGAATTCACCACTGGTCTTTAGACACCAAGTCTGCACAAATCCAGTGACTCTCCAGGTGTTTCAGATTGAGCAGCAAACTTTCATTCTTAAGTATGCTCCCAATCTGGCCACTGCCCAACCGTGTCAAGTCCCATGTTCACGGTGTGGTATAAATCTGAGGGTGAGATTAAGTCTTTAGAGGAGGGAACTAATGGGTCCACCTTCAAGGAGCTAGCAACAGGAGAGACTGAGGAAAGGGGAAGAGGATAGAAAGAAAGGAGTTCCATGGAACCTGGGAGCATGGAAAGGGCGATGGGAGAAAAAACTCTATATACTTTAAAATCTGGCTCTGGATTTGTCCTGTCCCAAATGCTGACTGTACCAGCCTGTAAAACATTTAGAGAGATGCACAACTGTGCAAACAAAGCAAATTGCAAACCAGTTTTAGTAATTTCTCAATGAAGGGATTACCCTGTAATTCTCTGTGAACCTCCTATTTTGCAAGCCCAAAGGGAAAATAATTTGTTCTAGACATGTCTATTATTGCTTGTCCCACCCTCAGCTAGTTGGAAGGGAAACTGCCCTTGCCTTCAAGTTCCTGCTGAGCATGCACAACCATGCTCACTGGCCTCGTCCATAAAATACGGTCAAAATAGTATCTGCCTCCCAAGTTGTTATCGGGATTAAATGAATCATGTCTAGAGTGTTTAGGAGATTGTCTGGCACATAGTAAGTATCCTTTAAATGTCAGCAGTGATACTGACTGTGATGGTAAGAGATGACAGTGATGATGTTTACAATAATGTTAACACATCACTAGGTATGACTGATTGGACAAGACATACTCCTAGCCAAAAGCTACCAATCAAGAAGCTGCATGTTGTTTTCTGATTTCTGTGGCTGGTTTCAAACGGTGAGCTAGACCAATGAGAGCTTTTCTCGGAGAACCAACCAATAGTGACCGATAAAGGTCATGGCTGGTGTGGCCCCAGTGTGGCAGTGTGAAGGTTAAAATCGGAAGGAGAAAGTAATTGAAAGAAAGGTGAGTGAAAATAGGCATCGTAAGAAATGCACAAAGAAGCAGAAACACAGAGAGAAAGAGACTGCAAACCCAGAGTGATCGGCACGCGGCCTGCCTTTTAATTCTGTTGCTCTCACTACTGGTTTCTTAAATGTTCTCCTAAATTCCAACCCTCACTCCTGACTTTTAGTTTTAAATCCATTTGGGTTTGTATGGTTTTTATGTTTCATAAGCCCAAAGAATCCTAACTGGATTTTAAAAATACTTTTTATAGTATAATTAGTCATACTACAAAAAATGAGTCAGACATTATCTGGCTACAAGACTTCCTTTCAACTGTGGTTTACAAATTTTACAGCATACCAATCATTACAAACACTGATTAACAGATTCAGCTGTTTATGCACATTGGAATTTCTATGGATAGTCCCTCCCATGTAATTCCATCCTCATGTCCATTACAAAGAGATAGCGATGTTAGTGATCTGAACCCAGGACTGAAGTGGCAGAGGCATGTCAGGCAGTGCAAACTCAAATGCCTACAGGGGACACTAATGCATAAACTGGGTAAAATTTAATACAGAGTGGTAGGAATTCTGCCAACTGAAAAAGCATGCCATCCTGTGACTCTCTGGGCCCCTTCCCAAGAAGAGAATTTCTCCTCAGATCAGTCTTCTGTT
Source organism: Mirounga angustirostris (assembly GCF_029215605.1). Lineage (NCBI taxonomy): Eukaryota > Metazoa > Chordata > Mammalia > Carnivora > Phocidae > Mirounga > Mirounga angustirostris. The sequence continues at coordinate 109,709,149 of NW_026991709.1, forward strand.
GGCTGATGGAAATGTGTTTCTAATACAAAAACTGGAAACCCAAAATTTAAAAACTTGAATCTTCTGATTTTTAAATGTTGGAAACTAATTTAATTTTTAAAAACAGATATGTCCCAAAGGAAATGTGTCTGCAGACCCAACTTTATCTGAGGCTGCCAGTTTGTACCCTCTGATGTAATGGGATGAGAAATACACTCTAGTAAGGAACTGGATGCACAACTTATCATATTTCCTAACTCCCCAGCTGGCTATGTGGTTACACTGTAAAAAGACAAGAAAGGGGAGACTTTATTTTGAGATGTTTTGCCAGAGGGAAATGAAAAAAAGTACATCAACATTTGTCTAAAAGATTCGAGAACAAGTTAACATAATTATCATCAAATTATGGATCCTGGTAATAATGCATATATAATAATGCAATAATGCCTTTTGTATTGCAATAAAACCATGTTATGTCTCCTAACATAGTTGTATGTCATTTTGCAATTGTCTTTTCCATCACGTACATTTCAACAACAATGTCTAGGAAATCACAGTACGTGGGTAATTTTTAAACTTTTTTTCCTGTTCCTAACAGATTCATATTAATCCCTAGGCTTTTAGAGTTATATTTAAACATACTCTTTGTCTATGGTAAGAAAGTAACTTAAGTGATATATACACATTTTTTAATTTCCCTAGAATGATGATCTCTAGGTTTTTAAAAAAATTTTCCAGACTAACCTAATTAATTGCAATAGAATATACATTTTGAAAGGCAGAGTATATAAAACATAATACAAGGCATGGCTTTCAGATTATAATTCAGTCATAGTCTTCTCAGTGTATGCTCCAACTGTCCTCTTATTTTCAAAAAACTATATGAACACTCTCTATGTAATGTAAATTTTTGTATTCTGTCTTTTGCTCTAAATTCTTCAAATTTAAAGCAAAGTGGTTACAATGGAGAGATTAACTTCCTTCCACATCCTCTCTCTTAAAACCTTTGTATCTAATGCTGAAGACAAAAGATGTAAGAGAATCAGTTACTGGTATTTAAAAACTCTAGACCTCATATGCAAAAGTACTCACTACTTCCAGTGTTAACCCCAATATGTAAAGAGCTTAGAAGAGCTTCCAATGTTAACACCAACTTAGAAGAGTTTACTACTGTGCTTGAAGAAGAGAAAATTGAACAAACAGAAAATTAGCAACTGTTCTTAGACCTATTAGAGGCCTCAGGTTGTAGGGCAAACCACCCCCGGAAATCTGGGAGAGACAGGCGGTGACAGGCAGAATAACAGCTACCCAAAGAAGTCCACATCCTAATCCCTGGAACCTGTGAATATGTTATTTTACACAGCAAAGGGAAATTAAGGTAGCAGATGGAACTATGGTCAATAATCAACTAATATGGGGCGCCTGGGTGGCTCAGTCGTTAAGTGTCTGCCTTCGGCTCAGGTCAAGATCCCGGGGTCCTGGGATCGAGCCCCGCATCGGGCTCCCTGCTCAGTGGGGAGTCTGCTTCTCCCTCTCCCTCTAACCCTCCCTCCTACTGGTGCTCTTGCTCTCTCTGATGAATAAATAAAAAATCTTAAAAAAAAGAATATGTGTAGGGCGCCTGGGTGGCTCAGTCGTTGGGCGTCTGCCTTCGGCTCAGGTCATGATCCCAGGGTCCTGGGATCGAGCCCCTGCATCCGGCTTCCTGCTCCGCGGGAGGCCTGCTTCTCCCTCTCCCACTCCCCCTGCTTGTGTTCCCTCTCTCGCTGTGTCTCTGTCAAGTAAATAAAATCTTAAAAAAAAAAAAAAAACAGAGCAATGCTAGGGCAGTTTATAGGGATTCTGCATACCACTGGATGGCAGGTTCCTTAAGGGCAGGGATTAGTTTATTTTCCTTAATATATTTAGACCCCGTGGCCCCAGAATGTTGTCTTGAATTTAGCAGTTGTTTGAGAATATTTATAGCATAGAATCAAATAAAATGGAATGTATTAGAAATGTTGTTTAGGGGCGCGTGGGTGGCTCAGTCGGTTAAATGTCTGCCTTCGGCTCGGGTCATGATCCCAGGGTCCTGGGATCGAGCCCCGCATCGGGCTCCCTGCCCAGCGGGGAGTCTGCTTCTCCTTCTGCCCCTCCCCCTGCCCATGTGCACATGCACTCTCTCTCTCTCTCAAATAAATAAATGAAATCTTAAAAAAAAAAATGATCATCATGGCGCAGTCAGTTAAGTGTCCAACTCTTAGTTTTAGCTCAGGTTGAGATCTCAGGGTCCTGGGATCGAGCCCCGCATCGGGCTCCCTGCCCAGCGGGGAGTCTGCTTCTCCTTCTGCCCCTCCCCCTGCCCATGTGCACATGCACTCTCTCTCTCTCTCAAATAAATAAATGAAATCTTAAAAAAAAAAATGATCATCATGGCGCAGTCAGTTAAGTGTCCAACTCTTAGTTTTAGCTCAGGTTGAGATCTCAGGGTCCTGGGATCGAGCCCCGCATCGGGCTCCCTGCTCAGCGGGGAGCCTGCTTCTCCCTCTCCCACTCCCCACCTTGTGTTTCCTCTCTCACTGTGTCTATGTCAATAAATAAATAAAATCTTAAAAAAAAAAAAAAGTCTGTCTCTTCCTCTCCTTCTGCCCCTGCCCCTACCTCGTGCTCCCTCCCACATTCTCTCTCTCATTCTTTCTCTAAAAAACAAACAAACAAAAAACACACACCCAGAGCATTCTCCATAAGAAAGGCTTATCCCTTAAGTTTACCCCACGTGAAGTATACACCGTATTGTTTCTCGCGGGTAGAGTAGTCCCTCCCTTACCGACGAGGATACGTCCCGAGAACCCCAGTGGATGCCTGAAATTGCGGGTAGGACCGAACGCCACGTACACTGTTTTAGTCTCTCCACATACATACCCATGATAAAGTTTAATTTATAAATTAGGCACAGTAAGACATTATCAGCCATAACTAATAATAAAGCAGTTACAGCAATATGCTGTAATAAAAGCTATGTGAACATGGTCTTGCTCTCCAGATACCTTACTGTGCTGTACTCACCATCCTTCTCGTGAGCATGTGAGACGATCAAACGCCTCCGGGAGATGAAGCGAGGTGAGGGGCGCAGGCAGTGCCACGGAGCGTTAGGCTGCAACTGACCTTCTGCTGATTCGTCAGGAGAATCACCTGCTTTCGGAGAGCGATGCCGGTAACTGAAACTGCCGATGGCGAAACCGCAGATAAAGGGGGCGTTCTTGCGAACAGTTCAGGGAAGTACGGGTTTAGGTGAACAGTTCACAAAGGGTGTTGGGGGACGTCTGGGTGGCTCAGTTGTTAAGCGTCTGCCTTCGGCTCAGGTCATGGTCCCAGGGTGCTGGGATCGAGCCCCGCAGCGGGCTCCCTGCTCTGCACATTAAGCTCCCTACTCAGCCAGGAGCCTGCTTCTCCCTCTCCCACTCCCCCTGCTTGTGTTCCCTCTCTAACTGTCTCTCTCTGTCTGTCAAATAAGTAAATAAAATCTTTAAAAAAAAAATTAAAAAATTAAAGGGTGTTGGGATCAGCAGCATTGGCATCATCTGGAAACCTGTTAGACCTACCGAATGAGGACAAAGGGAGAGGGAGAAGGAGAGAGCAAGGGGGTGGGGGGAGGCAGACATCTGTGATTTTTTTTTTTTTCCAGACATTTGGGTTTTGGTAAGTCTTCTAGGAGATTCTGATGCAGAGGAGATTTCACACAAAAGGGCGCAAGAGGGGCACCTGGGTGGCTCAGTCGGTTAACCCTCCGACTCTTGATTTTGGCTCAGGTCATGATCTCCGGCTCATGTGATCAAGCCCCGCTTCAGATTCTGTGCTCTGTGGGAAGTCTGCTTTAGATTCTCTCTCCCTCTGCCCCTCCCTCCTGCATTCTCTCTCTCCAAAATAAATAAATAAATGTTAAAAAAAAAAAAAAAAAGAGGGCATAAGATAGATCTCTTGCATCAACACAGGCTCTCTTGGGACGTGAGGGCATCTAGACATGTCTCTGCTTCCTCAGGGGGCATGTGAAAAATGCTGCTGAGAACCAGAAGACCTGGAATAGCCCTGCCACATGGTTGAGGATAAATGCCAGGAACTAAATGTCCAAGCAACTCCCTAGACCAGGTTGGGGGGGGGGGGGGGGCGAGGGGGGCGGAGCATGGCTGAGACTCAAGGGGTTGACATCATCTGAAACAGTCAAGGAGGAGCCAAGGCAGCAACATGGTGGATCAACCAGCCAGTTCTACAAAGACTCAGCACTCAGGGAGGGTAAGGTGAGCTTCCTATGAGGTAGAAGGGAAAGAGGCAATCAGCGCTTAGAAGATGTCAAAGAGGGGCACCTGGGTGGCTCAGCTGTTAAGCGTCTGCCTTCGGCTCAGGTCATGATCTCAGGGTCCTGGGATCGAGCCTCGCATCGGGCTCCCTGCTCCGTGGGAAGCCTGCTTCTCCCTCTCCCACTCCCGCTGCTTGTGTTCCCTCTCTCGCTGTGTCTCTCTCTGTCAAATAAATAAATAAAATCTTTAAAAAAAAAAAAAGTCAAAGAGAGTATACACCCTCTAAATATTTGTATGAAATAAGACTGTTTTCAGTGCTTAATTTGGAAAGTAAAGTTATCCCCAAACCCTTTTACTACCCAGTGAACTTAGAAGTTACAGATAAATTTAAAAAGAAGACAAAACTAACAGTTTTGCAAATCTGTACAGAGTGGAAATATTTCAATGCAACTAATTTGTCCATTTTATTATTTGATTATTTAGAAAATATTTGAGAATTAAAGATGATTATTTCAGATGTCTTTTGTCAAAAAGCCTCTAAGATGTGATTGTGATGGAAACATGGTATTGAAATAGAGATACTGCAGTGATGAATTACAACCACTTGAGGGCAGTAAAAGCACAATTGTCTGTATAGTACGTCTGATTTAATTACAACTTTAAAATTAAACACTTGGCCAGAATGGCTTTCTGTATGTCTACTTTGGTCTAGAGTTATAATCCCCCACCTCCATAGTTCAGATGCCCAGGGAGTTTCCCTCATGTAAGTAGAACAACAACAAAGATATTTTAAATGTACACATTCTGTTTGTTTGTTTGTTTTATTAGCTCTATTTTTGCTGTGGCTTATAATATAATTGTGAAACAGTGCCCAATTAAGTCACAAGTTCAATTTCTTCACCTCAAATCATCCTTTAGGTTCATGTAAGTGTATCTTAATGTCCGTCCATGTATGTGGGCATGCATGTTTGTGCAAGTGTGTATGTTTACTCAACAGAAGGTTGAGTAAATAAATATAGTTGTAAGCATTACAGTGAACAAACAGAATTCTTTGGGGGTATGTTCATAAAGTGCCTTTATTCTTTCCCATCACTGCCCTGCAAACCCTCTATGTTGGTATGCTTCTTTTTCATCACCACTTAGATGTTAAAAGAGATTTTCGAGTTACTTTTATCTCCTCCCTCCAATTATCTAATTTCAGTGATTCAAATGTGCGTCTTGTATAATACTTAATATTCCAAACTTAAACTTCTCCCTTCATTTTGTCTGCTTCCCACTGGAAAGCCTGCACTGGGGAGAGGTGGTGGGGTAGTCACAAACATTCAGATCTATTTCCTTATCTATGCCTCATTTCCACTCATCTTTTTTTTTTTTTTTAAGATTTTATTTATTTATTTGACAGAGAAAGATAACAAGAGAGGGAATGCAAGCACAGGGAGCTGGGGAAGGAGAAGCAGGCTCCCCACTGAGCAGGAAGCCTGATGCAGGGTTTGATCCCAGGATGCTGGGATCATGACCTGAGCCGAAGGCAGACACTTAACGACAGACCCACCCAGGCACCCCCTCATTTCCACTCATCTTTCCATTCCCAAGGTAGCCTCTGACTCCTAGAGGGTTGGAAGAGAGGTAAAAAGCAGGAGATGTCTTCTTTCATTTATAGCTCTGTAATCTGACACTGTTTATCTCCACCTGTGGCAGAAGTTTAAATCTACCTATTTCTCCTGAAGCAACTTTTGGGAGCTTTTGGGAACTGAGTGATTATACTACTGGAGCTGCCAGCTTCATGGGTGTGAGACCTGCGTAGCTCTCCAGACCACATGCTTAGAGAAGCCTTGTGCTTGGTTTAATGCTCTGTCATTACCACTTTAAAATTTTTAATAATTTTTAAACAAGAGACCGTGCATTTTCATTTTTCACTGGAACCCAAAAGTTACAAAGCTAGTATTGACTGAGTCCCTCCAAACTGCTGATCTGTTGCAAGGTAGTGGCCTCTCCTTTAACTGACAATTTCTAATCTCCCCTCAGCCTCTCTCTAGTCAGATTATATCCCCAGCAGAAACCCCCTTGGGCAGAATCCCATGAATAAAGACCCCAAGCCAATGCCTTATGTGGGTTCTTTTGCTCCAGAAGAGCAAACACTTTTGGGGAGTACAGCTATTATAAATCTCTCTGCTAGTGCTACAAACTATCTCAGCCAACCTCTCCCTGGAGATTTCTTTTCAGGCATGAGTCAGATGGTTCTATTGTGTTCCTAAGCAACGGTGATCCTATCTAGGCCCTCGGTATACTCCAGAAAGCCCCTCTTCCTCCAGACAATTGTCAACATATTAGTTGTTCCTCTAACACCCTGGCTTTTTGGACCTCCATTCTTTGATACTGCTGAGGTGGGTGGGACGCTCAGAGTCAATACTTCATATTTTAGCCCCTCCTATGCAGGTTCTGGATAGAGTGTTCAGCCTTGCTTTGGAAATTACAAGTTCCTGCCTTCTGCTGTTTTGTTCTCAGACTTACTGCTGAGGGAGCTCAGCAGAAACAGAGACAGAAAAAATGCCAATAAAATGCCCAGCCACATCATTTATAATGACGACATTTTACTCAAAATTGGAGATTTTGAAACTATTTATCTGAAAAACATTTTAAATAGTCCTAACTCAGTAAAAATATTAATGGCTTCATCAGTAGGAGAGAAGAAATATTCAACAAATATTTTGAGCATCTCCTTTGTGTAGGGACCAGTAATAAGTTCTACTGATAAGCAAATTATTAAGACAGCCCCACAGTCCTGGGGAGCCCACAGTTAGAAACTGAGTAACACAAGTAGACAATTTTCCAAAGTTAGAGGAGTGATAATAAAGTTTTTTCATAGGTTTTGCATATGTTTCCTGAGCTTGCAGGTGAGAGTGGGGCTGTGGAACTTCTTCCCTGAAGCTTCGTGATTGGTAGATTGCTTTTAAGATCCCCTTAAATAGATCCACCTCTCATCTCTCAGTTTCTGGCTCTACTGTATATATAAGATGAAATCACAACTGATGTACATTCTGACATGAGTTTGATTCTACCCATAAATTATTTTATGTCTATCCAAAACTCAACTCTGTGGCAAGGCTTTGCACAGGGCATCTTGAATGTTTTTCTATCTCATTGCTATGACGAACCAATATGAGAGCCTTTAGACAAGTCTTTTTTAGTTTCTCCTTCAGTGTAGGAGAAGCAGTCCATAATGAGAGGTAGATGGGTACCATTATAGGACAGAGAAGGAATCCAGTAGCAACATTCTTAGTGATGTTGGATGTCTTGACTTGGAAATCTATTGTCTTTTTGCCCCATTGGAGAGTTCCTTGTATGATTAACGAAATTTTATTAAATCTCTTCGGTTGTGGATCCCTTTGGGAACGATAGGGACATTTACAGCTTCACCAAGTAAAAATACTCCCAGATTAATTGACAAAAACAAACAAAAAAGACCTCCACCCTTCAATGGGGTGGGGAAATTTCAGGTTGGATTTCCTGAGCTTAGCAATTATAATGTGGTTTTTAACTTGGAAAACATTGTCCAGATTTTGTCTTTCTGGTACTAAAGACAGAAAATCAATGCATACTGATTATAGGTTTTGGTGGCTTTTCTAGATAGCCTGACTTGCTGGGTGATATTTTTCTCAGGGGAAGGAGTCACATTTTGTGTAAACATCCTCTGCCATAGTAAAGCCAAATTGTGCCCTCTGACTGGCTCCGGCATGTTTCCTCCTTAAAGCACTGAATTCATCATGCATCACTCTCAGCGCAAGGGAGCAGTATTTCTAAAGCAATACCAACTGCTTCCATAGCCCATGTGCTAGGCATCAGTACACTATGTCACATACCATTAATAATTTCTCCCATCCTTAGAACAGGATTCTCCTACTTTTAGGAAAGATCTAGAGCTGTCCTGCCAGGAGTGCTCATATTTCTCATTCCACTCTCCTCTGAACCTCCAAAACTACCCAAAGGGTCTCTTTTTCAGTCTTTTCTTTCCATCTAGAGAGACACTTGATTTAAATGTATATTTCTCAGCTTCTGTTGGTGCAATCTCTGGGGAAAGCCCCAGATTTTCGATCATGTCTCTGCCCCCCCCTCCCAGCTTTAAGAGGTCCATCCGATTTATACCCCAAATGAAGGGTGTCAGTGGTCTGAGAATGAAGACTGCCTTACAGAACATTTGCCTTCTCTGGCTGAACCATGGCCGTTAACGAGTGATTAAATCACTTTTGGCCAGCTAACCTTATAGTATCATCCCATCCAGTTTAGGACAAGGAAGGACATAATTAAGAAATAAAAGTGTTGTTACCAGTCTACCCTTAAAAGACCCTCCAAATATATACACCTGAAATTAACCATGTAGCCTACTTCAGTGCAAAAAATCTAGTTTATGAATGGGGAATTGAATTTTTAGCTACAGACTAGCAAATGCCACAATTTTCTTTACCCAGTGATTTAATTTTTAAAACTATAATACCATTCATAAGACCTATGAGTCAGCATCAATATATGATATAATGCTTATTAAAATTGGTAGAATTAAAATGAAGATATTTTGATTAAGACAGAGGTTTCTCAACCCTGGCAAAATATTAAAGTCACCCGGAGACCATTTAAAAGAAAAACATTACTTGAATTAGAATTTCTGAATTTTAAAAAATCTCCCCAGATGGTTCTCACAATCAGCCAAGATTGAAAATCACTGGCCTAGGATTTAGAATACTTGTTCCAGGTTTCACTGGAGGTGACTGAGTCAATCCTCTTCCTCACAAAGCTGCTGTGAACATCATCCTACAGACGGGAGCGAGCTTAGTGCTAACCAAATGCTCACAAGTCAAATCAGTATGAGACATGGGAACCAAGTGTAATCTTTGATTGACAGCTTTAAACACCAGCTGTACTTTCAATGCATCTTCACTTCTCTAAATCTACTGAGTGGAAGCTAGCAGATAGGAAAAATTTCCCCTGATGAGAAACTATGACTGCTATATAATTAACAGAGGCCTAGGCATAGCAGAACTAACACTTCTTAGGGAACATTTTCTATTCTGCCTCTTTGAGATAGTCTAACATTAGGGCTTCAGTTTTCATCTCTCCAAAGACTTTCCAAATACAATCATATTATCTAAATATTCCAACACCTTTAATGCGATTCCACATCAGTCACTGGTAAGTAGATGATATCAGAGAAGTCCTGATGTGCTCTTTCAGACAGTAAAAAATTCCCTCTGGACAAATTAGTACTAAATTCTCATCTCCTTCAACCTCGTAATAGCCATTCTTTAACAGTGAGAAGCACTATCTCTGCCAGAAAGCCCAGGACATACTAACATCAAGGTATATTGATCAGATTTAGTCCATTTGTTTAGTATATTGGTCAATATCTATTTTTAATCTTTCTAGGTTTCTCAAGATTCATGTGGATTCCAAAACTTAGTACTGTGATGGTTACCAGGTCTTTAATATGGTCTGATGGCTTTTTAACCATGTTTTTTTTTTTTTTTTCTTAAATGGCCAAGTATCTCATAACAATGTTCTATACTGTACCCTTTTCCAACAACCAATTCTCATTCTAGAGAATAGCACATTCTTATCGCATAGCTTTCCTATTATTCTCTCCATCTATTGCATGCATTCTAAGGAGTCACTGAAATCAAAATTGTCTAAACATCAGCCTCCTCTCATTTGGAAACACTAGCTAAACCATGTTGAAAATGACTTCTTTGGGTCTTCTGACATCTGTTAGTCCCAACAATCATGTGGGTAAATATAGCCATACTCTGTTATTAGAACATATTATCACAATAATTAATAATCACTTTTTAATATTAAAATTTTAGACCAACCTAAATGAAAATGTCACTGAAAATCCAAATTCAAAGGCTTTCCTGATTTATGATTCTAATCTCTTTCGTCTTCTGCTTCAGATTCCTCCAAAATCAGATTGTGGAGAGATGGGATTAGGAGAGAGAAGCAAGGATCTTTTTGCATAACTCATCCTGCTGCAGTCCCTGGGCTTTACATTTGCAGGAAGCAGGCCTCCTAATAGTGGCCTGCATGGATGCAAGTATGAGTTCTTTGGAGGACCTATCTGAAGGGCCTCACTGTAGTTGTCTAGTATGTGTCATGTGCTTTCCAGCAAGGCTTTTTCCAACCACTTCACAGCTCCAATTTGCTCCTGGGGTCATCTTACCTAGATTAAAGCCCTTCAGACTGGGGGCTGGAGAAATGGCTCAAACTTAACATCCCTTGACTGATAGGAAACTCATATGACCTTGCCAGGCTAATAAGGGCTACACTGCTGTTGCTTCTTCTTATATCTTTGCCAATATGGACTAATTCAGCAAGCTTTTCATCTACTCAGTCTTCTGGATAAGGAGCAGCTTAAGCCATTACATTCACATATGCATTTGGACCTCTAGGGGCATATGCCTGGTCTCCTAAGAACTTGCTTACTGTGCTCTATCCTATAGCCTGAAATTGTTTTCTTTGCTGATCACATAACAAACATTTTTAATATGTGATTATTATCCTTGTTTTGGAGTATCCTACTCCAAAAACTTCCTTTGAGAAAGAAACTGATTGGGTCAAACATTAAACCCTAGTTCCCTCTACTGTGGTCAAAGAAATGGAGTTTTGTGGGTTTTTCCCATTTAGAAGTTTCTCTGGAAGCAGATTCTCTGATCAGAGGAATTTAGCAGATTTATTAAGGGTAAGTGGGGCAGAGTGGAAAAGGATGTCTCCAAAATTTAATTCTCCAAAGTATAAACATCAAGAAGAGAAGAAAAGAACTCAGAAACTGGGATACCTAAAAGAGAGTAGATCTTTAATAAATTCTACTTTGGTGTAAATTCTTAGGTTAATTTTTGATGTAAATCTTCTTCAGTATAAATTCTGTACTAGCCTCACTTGCTCATCTAACAAGTTAAATAAAATTAGTTGGAAGCATACCAATTAGATTTTTTTTTTAAAGATTTTATTTATTTGAGAGAGAGAATGAGATAGAGAGAGAGCATGAGATGGGGGAGGGTCAGAGGGAGAAGCAGACTCCCTACTGAGCAGGGAGCCCGATGCGGGACTCGATCCTGGGACTCCAGGATCATGACCTGAGCCGAAGGCAGTCACTTAACCAACTGAGCCACCCAGGCGCCCCACCAATTAGATTTTTAAGTGATAAAAAGTAAAACGGAAAAGAAAGTTTCTTATAATAGTTAACATTTGCATAACCAGTTACAAGAATTATCCTCTTACTGAATGAAAAGATTTTATTTTAGATTTTAAAGATCAATGCATCCTAGTGAAAGAAACAGACTAGTAAGGAAAACATATTTTATGGCAATTTTCATGTTCTTTTACAATTACAACTCAAGTTTCAAAGTTCAGGTCAGTAGATACATATTGTCTCCATATTCTGAAGATAAATACTAGATTTATCTGTGCCAAACTTGATGAAAGCTGGCAAAACCAGTCCTCTACCAGCCTTTACAGTTAGAACACTAGAAAGATGTCTCATAAAATCTGAATGTACTTCTTTCCTCTGGGAAAATGGAAGTAATAGATAGAAATAACTCTGTAACCTTTTGGTAAGTTTCTCTATTTTTGCCTGAAGTACTTCTATGAGTCTCTGTTACTTGCAACCAAAGGATCCCAGACTAAAATATGAAGTACTATAGTCTTAAATGGATCTTCAGACAACCATATCATTTTCCTTTGTCTAAATTGGTTTCTAATGGAAGTAAGGAGGGAACATCTGAAGTAATGAGACCATTCTCTGGAAGGTTATATAGAAGGACATCTTAAGGTCATCATGTGGAGAAGACCCAAGGTTCTGGTGGTAACTCAGTCATCCTGACAACAAACAAAATAAAAATTGCCATCTCAGCTACACTGAGGGCAGGCACATTCTAAAGAAGTCGGTAAAATGAGGACATGTCTCACTTTCTATAATGTATTATTGCTATTATTTATCTCTTAGCCTATGTAATAGTTCACATATATTATCTTCCTTATAAGGCTATGCAGCTCTGAGGACATAGTTCCTAATTCATCTCCGTATTTGCCCATCAATCAGCACGAGGTCTCTAATTTAGTATTCAGTATGTGCTTAATAGGTATTTGTTAACTGAGTGAAAATGATGAAGGAATAGGATTAACTTGACTCCTGTTGAAAATTCTGACACTCAGGGATCTTCCCTATAAGACTATGCATCTCTGAGGACATAGTTCCCTAATTAATCTCCATATTTGCCCATCAATCAGCATGAGGTCTCTAATTTAGTATTTAGTATGTATATGTATATATTTAGTATTAATAGATATTTGTTAACTGAGTGAAAATGATGAAGGGATAGGATTAACTTGACTCCTGTTGAAAATTCTGACACTCAGGGATAGCTCAATTGAAAACAAGGGGAATATGCATTAAAAGAAGAGGCTCTCTGAGATAGCATGTACAGCTAGAGTAGTGGTTTCCAGTCAGAACTAGTTTGCTCCCAGAGCACCTGCAGCGATATCTGGAGACATTTTTGTTTGTCACCACTGGGGGGTGAGGGAGGACACTACTACTATCTAGTGGGTAGAGAGGGCAGAGATGCTGCTAAATATGCCAGAACAGCTTGTAAGAAGGTACACTGGTGTCTTTTTGTTTTGTTTTTTGTTTCATTTTACATTTGAAAACTTCATAATTAAACTTTCCTAACAGGTGTTTTAATATTTTTATTCAATGTGCCATCTGACTCACTACATAAGCTGTGGTTAGTTTTGTGAGCCTGGTCACAAAACTCCCCACCCCTCTACAAAAAGGAATTATCTTGTCCATACGATCAATAGTGCCAAGGTGGAGAAATACTGTACTAGAGTTTTATCCGATCAAAGACCCCTTCTTGATGACTGGAACAGGAAGCATGTCTTTGGGTTTCAGTTGCTAATAACAACAGCTGATGCCAAAAATATTATTTGCCCCATTACAGCAAATATCCCCTTATCTTTTTTAGTGATAAAACATCCTGAGTTTTAGCTGGGCCCTTGACTACCAACTAAAGACTATATTTCTCATCTTATAGCCAAGAATGAGGGTGGGACTGAATTCTAGCCAATGGAAAGGAGTGGAAGCAATGCCTGCTTTGCTCTTAAAAAGGAAGATTTTTGTACTCTCCATTCTTTCCTTCCTTCAAGTTATAACATGGATATGGAGGATGTGAGACAAGTTTTCTGTGAAGCCTGAGGGAGTGCAAGGCTCAAAGTTAAGTCTGCTCAGTGTACATCTTCCCGGCCAAAGTCATCTTTGCCTAGCAATAGAAGAGTAGAATCAGAGATGTTTCATCGGAGATGGCCACAGATATCCTATCCTCAGTCTTTCACAGTTTTGGATTAGTGCAGAGGAGTTCTCAGTGTCCTTGAGAAGGGGGACAAGAAAGCTGATTGGGAATTTGAACAGACCTTAACAGATGGAATAAGGAGGATGGGAAGTGACCTTAGACATGGCAGAGTGAAAGTAGAGGGGGATGAGGATGCTATGATAGTGGGTATAAGTGGGCTCAAGTTTGATGAACAAATAGCAGTAAACCCCAGGATAGGACTGAGAGAAAGTAAGCAAAAGAACTACCATTCTGTGTAGGCCAATGAGTACTGAATCCCTTCTAAAATATAATTTATGTCATCCCCTCAAGAAAAGAGAAGGGAATGAAAACAATCTGGAATTGACAACTTACAGAAAGAAACAGAAAAATTCATAGGCTTTCTGCATAAATACACAGTGACCTCCAGTGGATGGAGGTGAGAAATCTTTCAAAGATCCACAAAATCTTGCCTAGTCATGGAGATGTTTTGAAGAAATGGATTCTGAAGAAAGACAATAGTTTCCAAATTCTAAGAAAGTATTCAAGACGGACTAAAGTAAATAGTATTTGAAGAGGGCATAGAGGAAGAAATGTAGTAGAATGAATATTGGGGTGATATCTGAAACTTTCTACCACCTTTTCAAATGGGCTGAATGCCCCAACAATGGATCCTGGGCATTTATTGCTATAGAAGGGGAATAGATAGAGTTCAAAACAAATTGTCAGTTGGTTCCTATATATGGTTAAAAAAAGTCCTAATTGCATAAATAAGAAATAAATTTTAAATTTAAATCATAAATCTTATTAGCACAAGAGCCAGAGTTATGAGAAATAAAGGGTATTTAAGGAGCAAATTCCTAAAATGCAAAGACCACCAAGCTTTCAGATTAGCAATCCTCAGAGGAAGAAAGCATGATGATTTAAGGGTGGTTTTCTCAGTCAAAGGAGACAGAAATTCAACCTGTTACTAGGAAAAGGAGCCTTATAGGACATAGGACTAGATCTTAGAGGTTTGTCTGTGTCTAGGAGTGAGAACTTTCACCCACTTCCATTGATCCTAGAGCTCTGTGTAATAAATAAAGCCAAACAGAATCAGTGCTACTAGAGTGATATCAACTATATATTTTGGGTGACCAGGCTCACAAAACTAACCACAGTTTGTGTAGTGAGTCAGATGGCACATTGAATAAAAATATTAAAACACCTGTTAGGAAAGTTTAATTATGAAGTTTTCAAATGTAAAATGAAACAAACAAACAAAAAAACAAAACAATAAAAAGACACCAGTGTACCTTCTTACAAAATTTACAAAAAAATTAAAAATTTGCCTGATTTTCATTGGATTTAAAAAATAAATAAATATAACTCAACTATTCTCCTTCTTCGTATCATTCCATTATCTTAAAAGAGACAATGTTTGCCTTAGCACAGATGTGAATCCTCAGGCAATAGAGCAAAGAAAAGGTATTAGAGCTCAAGAGCCAGGCTGTAGAACCCATGTCGGGATCTGGGCCTATGGCTGGGCCTGGGTCTAAGTCTGTGGTGGGCCTGTGGATCATGAGCTAGGCCTGGCCTGGGCCTGGACCTGGGTCTGGGTCCTAGGCTAGACTTGGGGCCTGAAGCTGAGGCTGGGACAAGCCTAATCCTAAATCTGGGTTTGGGATTATGCCTAACTCTGGATTGGATCTGGGCCTAGATATAGGACTTGGCCTAGGGCTGGGACCCAGGTGTGGTCTTTTCCTGAGGGGTTTCTGGGTTTGAGGCTGGACCTAGGGCTGGGGCTGAAGCTGCAAATTTTTATCTATAAGAGGAAGTTTCTGTTCCAGCTGCAGAGGTCTTGCTCCTGATTAAGTCAGTAGATATCAGGAGTCATATCTAGACTTGCTCTCAAACAAGGTCTCTGAATTTATCTCAGTGACTATGAATTTTGCATCAGCAAAGCAAAGTCTTTCAGACTCAGTCTTCTGTTTAAATCCTGAAATCTTGATATCTGAATTAAAATAAAAGTTCATGAATCATCTACAAAGAGTGAGAGTTTGACTTCTTTGCCAATTTGGATGCCTTTTATTTCTTTTTGTTGTCTGATTGCTGTGGCTAGGACTTCTAATACTATGTTGAATAGCAGTGGTGATAGTGGACATCCCTGCCGCGTTCCTGACCTTCGGGGGAAAGCCCACAGTTTTTCCCCAATAAGAATGATATTTGCTGTGGGTTTTTCATAGATGGCTTTTATGATATTAAGTTATGTACCCTCTATCCTTACACTGTGAAGAATTTTAATCAAGAAAAGATGCTGTAATTTGTCAAATACTTTTTCTACATCTAATGAGAGTATCACAGGGTTCTTGTCCTTTCTTTTATTAATGTATTGTATCACATTGATTGATTTGCAGATGTTGAACCAACCTTGCAGTCTAGGAATAAATCCCACTTAGTCATGGTAAATGATCCTTTTAATATACTGTTGGATCCTATTGGCTAGTATTTTGGTGAGAATTTTTGCATCCATGTTCATCAGGGTTATTGGTCTGTAATTCTCCTTTTTGATGGGGTCTTTGTCTGGTTTTGGGATCAAGGTAATGCGGGCTTCATAAAATGAGTTTGGAAGTTTTCCTTCCATTTCTATTTTTTGGAACAGTTTCAGAAGAATAGGTATTATTTCTTCTTTAAATGTTTGGTAGAATTCCCCTGGGAAGCCGTCTGGCTCTGGACTTTTGTTTGTTGGAAGATTTTTGATGACTGCTTCAATTTCCTTGCTGGTTAGGGGTCTGTTCAGGTTTTCTATTTCTTCCTGGTTCAGTTTTGGTAGTTTATACATCTCTAGGAATGCATCCATTTCTTCCGGATTGTCTAATTTGTTAGCACATGGTTGCTCATAATATGTTCTTATAATTGTTTGTATTTCTTCGGTGTTGGTTGTGATCTCTCCTCTTTCATTCATGATTTTATTTGTTTGGGTCCTTTCTCTTTTCTTTTTGATAAGTCTGGCCAGGGGTTTATCAATCTTATTAATTCTTTCAAAGAACCTGCTCCTAGGTTTGTTGATCTGTTCTACTGTTCTTTTGGTTTCTATTTCATTGATTTCTGCTCTGATCTTTATTATTTCTCTTCTGCTGGATTTAGGCTTTATTTGCTGTTTTTTCTCCAGCTCCTTTAGGTGTAGGGTTAGGTTGTGTATTTGAGATCTTTCTTGGTTTCTTGAGAAAGGCTTGTATTGCTGTATACTTCCCTCTTAGGACTGCCTTTGCTGCATGATGTTGGTAAGAATGAGGAGTAAGTGGAACCTTCCTACACTGTTGGTGAGAATGCAAGCTGGTGCAGCCACTCTAGAAAACACTATGGAGGTTCCTCAAAAATTTGAAAATAGAGCTACTCTATGACCCAGCAATGGCACTCCTAGGTATTTACCCCAAAGATACAAATGTAGTATTCCAAAGGGGCGCCTGCACTCCAATGTTTATAGCAGCAATGTCCACAATAGCCAAACTATGGAAAGAGCCCAGATGTCCATTGACAGATGAATGGATAAAGAAGATGTGATACACACACATACACACACACACACACTGGAATATTATGCAGCCATCAAAAATGAAATCTTGCCATTTGCAACAAAGTGGATGGAACTAGAGGGTATTATGCTAAGCAAAATAAGTCAATCAGAAAAAGACAATTATCATATGATCACACTGATATGTGGAATTGGAGAAACATGGTAGAGGATCATAGGGGAAGAGAGGAAAAAATGAAACAAGACAAAACCAGAGAGGGAGACAAGCCATAAGAGACTCTTAATCTCAGGAAACAAACTGAGGGTTGCGGGAGTGGTGGGGGGTGGGAGGGATGGGTGGCTCGGTGATGGACTTTGGTGACAGTATGTGCTATGGTGAGTGCTGTGTAAGACTGATGAATCACAGACCTGTACTCCTGAAACAAATGATACATTATATGTTAATAATAAAAAATAAAAAATAAAATAAAATAAAATTCATCAAGAGGAGAGAACACAAATGAAGAGATAGCTTTAGTTATGGCATAACAATATTTGTAGTGAGAGGGCACTTAGCTTCTTTAGTTCTTTTAAATCCTAAATAATTATTAGTTATCAAGTTTATGTTTTAAAATGATAACTTATATTTTAATCAAACATGTTGCCTTTGGATGTCATTGATATTGTTTTTGAAATTGAGTGATTATTACAGTAATTTTATTTCTAAACTTTTGTGGGCCTGTGATTCTATTAAAATGGATCATAGTTTATAGTTATCTATGTAGAGATGCCTTAAGAACCACTCTTTCAGTTCCAACTCTGTCTTTGACTTGACTTTGAACATGATGGTTACTCTTAGAACCTCACCCTTGGGTGTCTATGTGGCTTAGTCAGTCATGATCTTGGGGTCCTGAGATCGAGCACTGCGTCAGACTCTTTGCTCAGTGGGGAGTCTGCTTCTCCTCTGTGCATGCTCTCTCTCTTACTCTCACTCAAGTAAATAAATAAAATCTTAAAAAAAAAAAAAAAAAAAGAACCTCACCTTTGGCTAACAGCTCTGCCTCCTGGACTTGTGAACAGTCTATCAGCTAGTAAAAACAAAGTATAGAATCAACAAGCTGTATCCATTCCTTTCATAGGAATCGTCCTCCACCAGGCCTCACTATCAAAATTCTTCTCCTAGAGAATGCAAGCTACTGTGAGCAATTCAGTTGTTTGAGTTGAACAAAAGTGGTCATGAATAGTCTAGAGATTGTAGAATACCCCATGATACACTGCTGAAGTGCAAGTTACTATCTCAATTTGTACTTATTTTGCTTCTTCTGTTTTGATCCTGGTTAAAGAAAATAACAATTATTGAGTTTCTATGATGTGTCTGGCACTTGATACTCATTTACTCAGTTAATTTTCAGAATGACCTGCAAAGTAGTGTTGTGATCCCTATTTAATATGAGGAATATGAGCTTGAGATATATTTAATCACTTGCCTCTAGCTATGTAGGTATATTTGTCTGAACCAGGATTTGAAGTTAACATCCTCAGACCCTATATAGGAGCTGTCTGACCTCTGCCTATTCTCTGATTCCTAGGGTGTCTACAGAAGGGACAGTGCTCCCTAACTCATAAAAAAATGCTTGCCTTTGGTTTCTGACCCTTATTAGTTTTCCTGACCCTCATTTTTCCTTCAATATTGTGACTTAACTTCTGTCTGGAATCTGAGCCCCAGTCTATGGTTTACTGCTAGCTATTCTCTTGGTATGGTTTCTATGTGAAATTTTTAATGTATGTAACAACTGACTTAGTTCTGTGAAACTGCATAAAGAAGACCTCAAAGGGCTTCCTGACTCGCCCTCCACCACTCCTCCTCATCAGTTGCAGAATTGCAGACTTCAACAAGAAGAGACTATACCTTGCATTTCCAAAGAGAAGAAGCCTACTTTATTACTTCAGAAAGACAAGGGAAGAATTTTTCCTTACCCAGCAGCAAGCTCAGCCAATAAGAAAATACCATAATTCAGCCAATGAAAAATCATCACTACTCTCAACTTTTGCTTTCCTCCAGTAGACTTTTTTTTCTCTAAAGCAAGCACTCCCAACTTCCTCCTTTTCTCTATAATGTTCCTTTCCTTTGATTTCCAGACTTGCCTATGGTTTGTCATAGCTTGCATGTTCCCAGTTGCAATTCCTCTGCTATACCCAAATAAACCCATTTTGCTGGTAAAATAACTGGCTGTTTTAAGGTTCATAGTTTGGATTTATGTAATGATGTAGAAATTAAGATATATGATATATAAACTAACAAAAAGAAATATAACAATTCTTGATTTTTACAAGATGGTGTGGGTGTGTGTGTGTGTGTTATTCAAAATAAATTATGAATCCCAAGGCAATTTGTTATCCTTACCCAGTATAATATGCTGTTGTCTATGCCAGTCTTTGTTTTTAAAGAATGCAAATTAATTTTAATATTGGACTAAGGCATTTCTAAGGAAGGAAAATCTGTTGTAAAATGTCATATGATTCAAATTTCATTTGTATTCCACTTTGAATAGCATTGCCTGTGGCATCACTTCATCTAGTAGCACAGATGGTAGAAATGTGTTTATATATTTATGTTTTTTATATTCCTTATCAATTTCATTCATAACCTTTGGTGCTGTCATTTGAGGCAGTTTTCATTATTGAGACTCTAAGATATATGTGGAAATGACCTGTTCAGTTGCCCTGAGTAAACAAATCCAGGAAACTCAGGGTCATGAGAAAGTCATTAGTTATGACCTAGAAGAGTTAATGTAGCAAAGAAAATCAGGAAGCTTCTGTTGACAACAGATTATTACTCAACGTCATTTTTTTTAAGTAGGCTTCATGCCCAGTGTGGAGCTCAGTGCAGGGCTTGAACTCACAACCCTGAGATCAAGACCTGAGCTGAGATTAAGAGCCGGATCCTCAACTGAAAGAGCCACGCAGGTGCCCCTCAACATCACTTTTTGGTAAAAAAACAAATATCAAGAGTAAAACAGAAAGCCTTATCTGCACTATTCCTTATTAACATACTTAGCATGGCTAATGGTTGTCCTGGCCACCAGAGTCTCTAAGGGTCTCTGCACATTCTGCATGTAGTCATCAGCACCTAAGCCTCTGAAATTACGCTAGGAGAGAAATGACAGCTCTGTTTTCTTTTACTCTTTTTCATGAAAAACAACATCTGGACAGTGAACCTTTAAATCAACTTGATTAAGCATTGACTATTAAAAGCAGAGTGCTAATGATGTAAAGGAAAAATGACGGGACATGAATATCAACAAGTCATATCAAGGTAGTGGCAAAAAGGGATTTTCCAGTCTGAGCTGGATTTACATATACAAAATTATCTAAATGTTAGCCTGTTATAAATTCTGTGGTGTTGGGAAAATAAAATAAGATATTAATTCATGCCTAAAATCTCACACCATCTTTGTTTGTCCTTCAGGTAGGAGTTTTGAACTGTAGTAAATGAAAATAACCTTCCCTGAAAGGTGATGCCATACAGTAACTGGTACAAGGTTGCTTAAAGGAGAACCAGAGCAGGATGGTGTGGATGAGCCCATGAAGCAGAGTTACCTCTTAAGTCAATATGTGCTGATTTGCTTTGGGGCTGCCTATCTGTCACACTGACATGAATGGATATCTAAAGGCAGGTTTTTCTAGAAGACAGAGAGACAGAGACAGAGACAGAGACAGAGACAGAGACAGAGACAGAGAAATGGAGTTGAGCAGTGCCTGGGTGGCTCAGTTGGTTAAGTGTCTGCCTTCAGCTCAGGTCATGATCCCCAGGGTACTGGAATTAGGCTCTGCTCATGCTCTCTCTCTTGCTCACTCTCTCTCAAATAAATAGAATCTTAAAAAAAAAAAAAGAGTTGAATGACACCAAAAGAAAATGATCAGTGGGGTAGGTAGGCCATAGCTGCTTGAAATTATATGGAAAGCATGATATTTAAGAACAGAGATTTTATTATTTTTTTATTTAAGATTTTATTTATTTATTTATTATTTATTTATGAGAGTGAGAAAGCAAGAGAGCAGGGGAGAGGAGCAGAGGGAGAAGGACAAGCAGGCTCTGCACTGAGCCTGTAGCTAGACTTGGGGCTCCATCTCACGACCCTGAGATCATGACCTGAGCCGAAATCAAGGGTCAGATCCCCAACCAACTGAGCCACCCATATGCCCCAGGACAGAGATTTTAGAACTACACACTCCTGGGCTCAAATCCTTCATCCATTTACAATTTGTGGAGACAAGATACATAACTGTGCTATGGCTTAGTTTTCTCAGCTGTATTTCCTAGAGTTATGGATAAGATTAAAGATGATGAGTATCATGAGGGTGGTATAAGATTTAGCTCCACAAAATTAGAAAACATTTGGATCTTGTTAGCTAATATTAATTCTATTATTATTATCATCACTTCCATTGCATAGTAAGAGTGTGGATTCTGGAGTCAGACTATTTAGGCTCAAATCTTTTCTCCTTCATTTACTAACTTTGTAACCTTTGCCAGGTTATTTACCCTTGATGTGCCTTGATGTCCTTATCTATAAAATGATAACTATTCCTACCTTGTGAATTTGTTAGGAGGGGTAAATAATTTAATTCACATGGAGCTATTAGAATCATTAGATCCTGCAAATAGTAAACATTTTAAATGTTAGATGACATTACACCTGTATAATTTTAAATGGTTTAAAGAACACTGAACAGTGGCAATTTGATCATAAGACAGGGTGGTTTCAGTACAGACTGAAGGTTGGATTTTGGGTTTTGTTGGTGGTGGTTTGTTTTGTTTTGCTATGACTGTCTAAACTAACCTCAGGTGCCTGAAAGTTGGGATTATTTTTTTCCAGGATTCTGTTATGGCTGGAGCACTACCTACAGTCATAGCCTCTCTAAGTAGGAGGGAACTCAGAGGTCATCCAGGCCCATTTAAGACATGCACACTTTTCACGGCATCTCCAATAACACAAGGCATAGCCAATGATGGGGAACACATTACATCTCAAGGCAGCTCATCCAATTTTCAGATACTCATAGGATAGAAAGTTTGTTCTTGTCTGGAACTGAACATAACCTCAATTCCCTCCTAACCACTAGACAAGTTCTGTCCTGTAAAGCATCTCAGACTAAATCTAATTCCTCCTCCCTATGAAAATTTTTTGAATATTTCCAAATAACATTCAAATCTACTCTTCTCTGCACCATACTGAGTTCCTCTTTTCTTGAAGCTAAGTTTCTTCTATTGTTGCTTGTATAAGAGCAGCATGGAGTTCTGTGGAATCCAACTGAGCAGACATGAAATTTCCATGTGCTTAACTTGGGCAGTTTATCAGATTCCTCTGATGGAGGAATCTGCCTCACAGAGATGGAAGAGGTAATATACTACTTTAAAGGTAGCAATAGGGATTAAATGTATGAATAGATGCATAACACTAAGCACAACATAGGTGCTCAATAATAATGATAATTATCCTGATAATTACTGTTTTATGTAGAATGTTTCTGCTGCTATTCTGGGCCTTCTTCGATGAAAGTGTTCAATGTACCAACATGGAAGAGAGTGAAATAATTATATACATTCTTCTGTACTATTTCTAGATGTGATCTAATGTCAAATTTTAGGAGTCTCATAGAGACATTTGAAATCACTTATAAATAATAAGTGTGGTGAAAGTTACAGAATGCTTATTATGTGTTGTTCATTGTGTTAAGCCTGTTAGGTACATCATGCACTATCTCCATTACAACAATACTATGAGGCAGAAAGCCATTACTACCCCTACTTTAGAAGAACAAATTAAGGTTTAGTGATACTAAAAAACCTTTGCAAGTTCACATAGCTAGTAAGTGGCAAAACTAAAATATAATTCAGGTCTCTCTGATTTTCTTTTAAATTCTCTTCTATGTTACCTTTTTTTCACTTGTGGTATGAGTTGATTTAACATTTATAATAGCAAGAATGTTGTCATCTCCTCAATTTGCTCCCACTGAAAACAGATAGAGAACTAGGATAACAAAACCCAAATTCCTTGTCAAACATCTACAACAAAACTAGAAGCCAAGTATCCCCACAAATCCACAATACAACTGGGGAAATGATGACAATAGTGGAGTGGAAGGAAGTAGATGGAAATAATGAAATATCTGATGGATCTGGAAACATGAGAACCCCCAAATTGCCAGTAATTACTCACTGAAGGTGTGAGGGGCCAATCTGAAAATCATCAGTTGCAACTAGGGGTGGGAGGTAGATTTTTAACTTGGCACAAGGGGTCCACAGTCAGGTGTGAGGTTGCTAGAACAATTCAGTCTTATGAATTTTCAAAATTAATCAACAGAAGCTGTCTTCTAGGATAAAGTTCAACTATGATGAAGAACAAACTTCTGGGTATAGAAGCCAAACTGAAAAGAACAGTGTCAACGGAAGTAATGAAAAGAAAGTTCCAGATAAAAGAAATGAGTGGGTGAGTGGGCAGAGCCAGGAGATCTCAGGAAATATAGGGCAATTTTTAAATTGACTTTACAAAAAACTCAGAATAGCAGGCTCTAGATCTGGGGTGTTGGAAGACCTGGAGGGTCCAAAATGATTCCATTCATGTTGTTGCCTGCCAGGGGAGGGAGCTTAGCTGGGACTCTCACCAGGAGTCTTGATTCTTCTCCACATGGGTCTATCACCAATGCTTTTTGGACTTTCTCAGGCCTAAGGACTGGGTTCCAAGAAGACCTAAGAAGGAAACAAGAAGCAAAAGCTATCAGTTATCTTAAGACCTGGGCTCAGAAATCCCAGGAAATCACTTCTGCTACATTCTACTGGTCAAAGCAGTCATAAGGCCAACCCAGATTCAAGGTGTGGGGAAATAAACTCCACCTCTCAAAAGGAGAGTGGCACATATGACCAGTAAGAAAAGAACTGATGGAGGCCATCTCTGGAAACTATCTAACATGCATGTTTATATTGCAAAGAATGAAAGTGTATCCAGTTATTGATATAACTACACTGAAACAAACTATTCCAACTGACTTCAAAATATAGTCACAGATTATACATCTTTGGTAGGTATATTCTAAGGACAAAAATAACTGCAAAATGAAATATGTATCTTAAAAGAATTTTAAAAATCATATTGTTTGTGGTAGTGTTGATAACTGACATTCTGAAACTTACCTGTAAGCTAGAAAAAACAAACGAGAAAATTATGTGATATCATAAATTTATCATTCCTTATGTTATTGAGAATAAGGATTCTTAGCTCTGGAAAAATAAGACAGTATAAACTCATGGTATATTTTATCTTAATTTTTTTTCTTATAATGTATTTTATCTTAAAAAATGCTATCCAGTAAAATTCCTAGAAAAATGAGCAGTCTAGAAGAAACACACTAATAGCACTAAAATTGAAATATTATGTCTCACTAAAAAGAATGAAAGTTCCTTAATAAATGGTTGATTTCAGTAATAAGAAATGTATAAGATGGGCATGCCAAATAGCAAGGGAATTATCAAAAACACCAAAAAAGTCATACCAAAATATTTAGGAGCCTACTTGAGAAGGGAACAATTTGACCATAAACAAAGATATAACTACAATAAGTTTAAACATATCACAAAGTTTAAATCCATGAATTTAATATGGTCAATATGGGAAAATGCAGCTTATTATTTTAAAAACTGCTAAATGCAGGAAAAGAACAAGCATTTATCCTTTTTCTTCTACATATATTTGGCTACCCCTGGGGAATAGTAGATATGTAAAATGCCTCTTCATAGGAGTATTATAGCTAATAAGTAAAGAAGGAATATTAGATTTAAGATATTACCATATTTCAATTCTCCAAAGATTCATGAATCAATTCATTCATTTTTAAGGGTTTCTAACATTACAAAATGGAGGAAACTAGACATCATGTATCTCCTGATGAAAGAACAC
Source organism: Mirounga angustirostris (assembly GCF_029215605.1). NCBI lineage: Eukaryota > Metazoa > Chordata > Mammalia > Carnivora > Phocidae > Mirounga > Mirounga angustirostris. The sequence continues at coordinate 109,734,203 of NW_026991709.1, forward strand.
AGCAGCATCTGTGAAGTCATATTACAAAAGCAACCAAGCAAAAGTGAGCATGAAACTGAGTAAGCCTCCATATTCAAAACCCAGTAATCAGAGGAACATGTTAAGTGACAGTCACAGGGATATAATCAGAAAAATTCAGACCACAGCAAAATCTACAGGGAAAACAACCTAATTTATTCAACAAGTAAATTACAAAAGAATAAAAGAACTGGAGAAGATGCCTAGAAATTTTAGAGACATTAACCAAGTATAACATGTCATTCTAATTTGAAAAACTGAAAAAAGAATTTGGTTTATACACATATACTATATTGTACATATATATGCACACATATATACATGGACATTATATATTTAATATATATATATACATCATACATTATATGATATCTATCACATTTTTCATAGAATTAAAAATTTTAAAATTGGATATTTAATATATGATGACATTGGAGAAATATTAAGAAATTTCAGATGCAATAATTAAATCTAAATCTCAAATCTCAACAAGTATGTGTTTCTCTCTCCCCCAAATTTTTGCATTGTATTGCTGGTTCCACTTCAGCCTGTGTTGCATGAGTTTCTTAGTCCCCTTAGATTACATGTTCTTCTAATGGCAGATGGCAGGAGCACACAGGCCAAACTTAATCATACAGCCCTACATAGTCTCTGCTGGTGTCATGTCATGTCATTAATATTATAAACTATTTTCATGACCAAGTTCAATATCCACAGGTAGGGACATAAACTTTGTCCATAGGGGAGGAACAGCGAAGTCACATGGAAAGATCAAGAACATATAACCCTACAATGGAAGAGAAGTGAAGACATGAAAACAATAAGTCATTCTACCACATAATTATTTTAAAAATGAATTCTTATCTTTTAGAGATAAATATTAAACATTTATGGATTAAATGATATGATGCCTGGCATTTACTTCAATAAATGATGAAGGTACAGGTAAAACAAGGTCTTCCATGCGTTGATATATATTGAAGCTATGTGATGGGGACATTGAGAGTTCATTTTACTATTGTTTATTTATTACGAGTTTACTTGTTGCTCCAAAATAAACAGTTAAAAATTTCAGGATAATTGAAAACAAATACTCAATGTGTTTTCATCACTATGTATAGATCATAGAATTGTGAGCAAAAATTTGCTAGACATTCTTAGATATACAAATAGTTTTGAATAGCATCTTAGGGAAGGAGAATTTCTTAAAAATGAAGTAATTCTGAATTGTGAAAGATGAGACAACAAACCAAGTATGTTTATTCTTTCTGAGAAACTTTGAGTGATACATGCTTGTATAAATGACTAATGTTTCTCTTTTTTTTAGTTCAAGAAGCACTTTTATTTACATTATTTTAATTAGATCTCTCTTTGAAATTTTATTATATGTAGATGTAGATATTTTAATTATATATTTATCTGTACCACAACAGAAATATTTCCTGGCTATCAAAAATATCAGATGTCAGTTTTCTCTGCAAATGTATGCGTTATACCACTCATGTCTAGGAAAAACAACAAGTACACGACTGAAAGATAAAATCAAAGGAAAAAAAAAGAACATTCATTCAGGACTTTGTAGCCAGCAAAGTGTTTCCATATTTATCACCTCAAATTCCACATGAGTAAGTGAAATTATTTAAAAAAATCATATCCTGTAATTTACACTTACCCTAAGAAGACTATTTTAAGATGTCATATATAATAATCCCTCAATAATTCTGGTTAATCTTAAAATCTTAAGTGACTAATGTTTCACAGTAAAACCATTTCAATTCTATAAACAAGATATATCCACAATCACCTATTTAGTGATTATTCAGTGATCTGGTAAAATGAATGATCATTTATCTTTTAAGCATATCACAATTATTGAACAAAACAAAAAATAAAATTCTGATCCCCCGTTTTTTACCCATATTCTACATTATCAAATTGCTGCCTAAATTACAAACTCTTTTCATTCTGTTCCCAAGATCACTCAATCACTTCACATTTTTGTTTGATGATATGTTATAGAAATTATTTAGTTCTTCATTTTATTTATCTAAATTTTAAGACCTGTTATTTATAACTTATAGTGTACCTTAAGCTCACATAAACCTTGTAGATAGCATTTTATGAGCTTCATCCTTATTACTCTATAAAAGCTCGGTGTACTTTCCAAAAATGCAAAAAAGCAGAGATGAAAAAAATTCAGAGGTTTTATGAATGGTGCTTTTCCTAATTATTAGACATGTAGAAGTGATAGTTCTTTCCAACTCATTGAATCTGTATCATTATTCCCTAAATGTCAGTAAAAGCAATTATAAAAATAACGCAGTATTTTAACAAAATAAAATATTTAGAGTTAGGAGTATTTTGTCTAGTAGAAATCATTTACATAATGCTGATTTAAAAATAAATTATGCTTTGGCTCTTACTTGAATCTATATGTGATATAGGTATTAAAATGTATATTTAGGGCGCCTGGGTGGCTCAGTCAGTTGAGCGACTGCCTTCAGCTCAGGTCATGATCCCAGAGTCCTGGGATCGAGTCCCACATCGGGCTCCCTGCTCTGCGGGGAGCCTGCTTCTCCCTCTCCCACTCCCCCTGCTTGTGTTGCCTCTCTCGCTGTTTCTCTCTCTGTCAAATAAATAAATAAAATCTTTAAAAAAATGTATATTTATTGATAACTGAGCACAGTTTGGGGGATATTTACAAATTGTAACTGACTAAACTGGAGTGTACTGGAACTGAATTTGAAAATAACAGTTGAGGTGGGGCGCCTGGGTGGCTCATTCCATTAAGCGTCTGCTTATATATGAATGAGTCACCCAGGTGACCCGATTTTGAATGTATTTAGAACCCATGGCACATCTCAGTTTGTCTCATCAATCTCTGGTATAGACAAAAGTTTAATGAGAAAACATGACATAGGAACAAAATGGTTGAATTATTGATATAAAGAGCTTTACTTTCTGGTTAAATGTATTACAGATGTATGTATTTATCTCTCTATATAACAAATTTCTATATGTATGTCAAGACTTCCTCCAGGTCCACCAATTTGGGAGCATGAATAGATCACAGAATATCAATGCTTTGTCTTGCTTATGCTCCACCTACTCAGCATGTCTAAATCCTGCCCAGGTGTGTATTTATGTAAGGCCACTGGGATATGTTTCATTTAGGCTCATAAGTATACTCATGCTTCCTTCTCTTCTGGCAGATTCTCTCTCATGGCATCCTGCTGGGATTGCTGAACACAGATTTTACTAACTACTTTGCTCCTGATAAGTACTTCCACTTAGATCTGGCATCAAAAGTTCCAATGGAAACCACCATCATTGCCAATGGATGTTATATTATTATTCAAGTTTCAAAATAGCCTGATGTTCCAAGTTTACATTTGGGAGAATCTTTTTTGTCTGTTTTTACCTTCTACTATATGGAGGTTTTGGGTAATGTGTGTGGGAGTTTGGGGTGGGAGGGTGTTGGGAGGGTGTTGCTCACAAAGCTCTGCTACTTGTGCCCCAAAGTTTTACAAAGATTTTAATGAAACAACTGTTTTTCAATTAACTTAAATCCTCTCTTCTCCACAGAACTCGGACATGACTATGTGGGACTTAGGGAAAAAAAAATCTAAGTAAACCACATTGTGCTGCACTCAGAATCACCCATTTCTCATGTCAAAGGCCTTGTCCTAAAAAAGAATTGGCTGAACTCACCTGTTTCCACTGATGATGAGTTCTTTCCCTGCGGAACCCTTCATACACACACACACACAGTGCATGCCACCCTGCCCCATCGTTTACCAAGCAAGAGTCTTTATCCTGGCTGTAGACAAATTGAAGCAAAAATTGAGGTAATAGTTTCTAATGTACACATTAGAACTCTTGTAGAATGTGTCATTTTTCTAGCACACCAAATATTTGCTACTTAGTTTTTGATCATTGAAACAACAGGAGGTGGGTACAATATAATATATGCAAGCAGAGATAGCCCTGTTTCAGCAACTGATATTAAGAATAAATAACCTCATCCTCTCCCCCATGATAACAATTTTAACGTTTGCTACAAATAACTTGAATGGAGACCTTTAAAACACATACTTTTATATATTTTAACTTAGTACACTTTGAATGGAAAGCGCTGAAATTAGCTTTCATTAAATTAATTTCAAACTCTTCACATTCTTGAAAGTCAAATTTCAAATGAAGAAAACTACATTTTTAGGAGGAAAAAATTAAAAATCTCCCTTCCCCATATTATTGTTTTGTTATTGAAAATAATGCTCCATAATGGTTTGTAAATGGCTTTGATTTTTAAATACCTTAGTGGATTAAAATTTACAGTGATCACTTGGACTTCTTCTTTTTAAAAAATTTTTATTATTATTATTATTATTATGTTCAGTTAGCCAACATATAGTACATCATTAGTTTTTGATGTAGTGTTCAATGATTCATTAGTTGAGTATAACACCCAGTGCTCACCACAACACTTGCCCTCCTTAATACTCATCACCTGGTTACCCCATTTCGCCCACCCCCCTCCCTTCTGTAACCCTCAGTTTGTTTCCCAGAGTCCAGAGTCTCTCATGGTTTGTCTCCCTCTCTGATTGATTTCTTCCCCTATGGTCCTCTGCACTATTCCTTAAATTCCACATATGAGTGAAACCATATGATAATTGTCTTTCTCTGCTTGACTTATTTCACTTAGCATAATCATCTCCAGTACCATCCATGTGGATGCAAATGGTAGGTATTCATCCTTTCTGATGTCTGAGTAATACTCCATATATGAACCACATCTTCTTTATCCATTCATCTGTTGAAGGACATCTTGGTTGAGATTGTCCTGGAGAGTTTATGTTTATTTGGAGTCATATCTAAGTTTCAAAGCCAATTCTGACACTTGCCTTGCTTAATTTCTTAAAGCCTATTTCCTCAACAGTACATTGGAAACAGTAATACAACCAATGTGGTAAGGCTCTTGAGGGATCTAATGAGTTACCAAGACACAGCTAATAATTTTTTACACAGCATTCGTCAGTCTTTTTCTTTATGTGACATACACACACACATCAGTATAACATTATATATTTCAAGTATTGGTCTATATAGACTTAAGTGTGACATGAAAAAATTATAATTTAGTATCATTAAGGATCAAGTCAAACCAATATATTCACAGCGAGAGATTAAAAATCTAATTACATATTATATAGAATAAGAGCAAGTTTTATATTTGAATACATTGTTACTTTCAATAGAAAGTTATCAAAGAATAAATTTTCTAATAAAATATCCATATTATTAAAATTTAGACAAAATATGAACATGACTTATTGATTCTAACTGGGAATCTCACTAAAACAAAAATCACAAGATTCTGGGTTACAGGACTTAACGTTGCATTACAAAAGAAGCCAACTACCTATAAACCTTATACATCTGGTCGTTAATAGAATTTTCTATCCTCACATGTTACATATTCTCAAGCTTATCCATAGATTCCATATCATGTGGTTAAATTCAAGATTATAAATGAGTCCAACATCCTGCATGTGTAATAAAATGTGACTGACTGGAGGAGGAGGAAAAGATGGTGGAGAGTATGTGACCCTATCCCAACCGGTCCCCAGAATTGAGCTGGATATCTATCAGACCACTCTGAACACCCATGAAATCAGCCTGAGATGTAAGAAGATATATCTGGATCTCTACAAACAGAATATTGCAGGCAGTTTCAAGGTGTGAAGTGGGGAGCCATAATTCCGCAGGCACATATCCAAAGATAAATGGAAGGGGGAGGGAACCATGGGGATCCTACACCACCAGTGAGTGATAGCCTCCTGTGCTGGGGACCAGGCACAGACTCACAGACTGGTAGCAGAGGGGAAAGGACTTTAGGGCAGCCCCCTGGATTGAAACCTGGAGTGATGGGACCCTGCGTGTGAACTGGGGGCAGCTGGAAGTTTTAGAAGCACAAAGGGCAGAGATGTGCCCCCATGCCCACCTAGAGGCAAGGACTGGGAGTCCTGCTAAGGGGCACACAACCCAGGATGCTGCAGTTTTTAGGAGCACAGACAGAAACTGAGACAGTGTGGCCTGGAGAGCTCACTGAAGAACAGACTGTGATCTCTCTGCTCTGAGGCAGAGGGTTGGAAATGATCTCTTCTGCTCTGACTCTTGGAAGAGATGTGGAAATGTGCCAGGGAAAGCCACCAGAGAACAAAAGCCCTCCAAAAACGGTTTTCACCGAGGTCATTCCCCCCCACAGGGGGTAGGGCAACTCCGCCCAAACAGAGTTGCCTGAGTAACAGCCCAGCGGGCCCCTCGCCCAGAAGATAGGCTGGGAGAACAAGAGGCCAACAACCCTAAGGTCCCTATAAAACAGGTGCATCTTGCTTGGGTTGTGGTCAATAATTTGCACTCTGTACATTGCCTCGACCACCCCTCAACAGAATGACTAGGAGGAGGAACCCCCAAAATAAGAAAAAACTCAGAGACTGTGACTTCTGCCACAGATTTACAAATGGATATAGATATAACCAAGATGTCAGAAATGGAATTCAGGGTAGCAGTTGTGAAGACAATAGCTAGAATGGAGAAATTGATTAATGGCAACATAGAGTCTCTAAGGGCAGAAATGAAAGCTGAACTGGAAGAACTTAAAAATGCTAGCAGTGAGATCCAATCTAATCTAGATAGTCTAACAGCTAAGGTAAATGAGGCAGAAGAATGAATCAGTGATCTAGAAGACCAATTGATAGAAAAGAAAGAAAAAGAGGAGGCCAGGGAGAAACAACTCAAAATTCATGAAAACAGAATCAGAGAAATAAGTGACACCATTAAACGTTCAAATGTCAGAATTATTGGGATCCCTGAGGGGGTGGAGAGAGAGAGAGGACTAGAAGATATATTTGAGCAAATTGTAGTTGAGAACTTCCTTAATCTGGGCAATGAAACAAACATTCGTGTCCTAGAGGCAGAGAGGACCACTCCCAAGATCAAGGAAAACAGACCAAAGACCCAGCATGTAATAGTAAAACTCACAAATCTTAGAACCAAGGAAATCATCTTAAGGGCAGTTAGGGGGAAGAGATTCCTTACATCAGAGGGAGGAACATCAGAATAACGTCAGACCTATCCACAGAGACCTGGCAAGCCAGAAAGGGCTGGCAATACATATTCAGGGTACTAAATGAGAAGAATATGCAGCCAAGAATACTTTACCCAGCAAGGCTGTCATTTAGAATGGATGGAGAGATGCAGAGCTTCCAAGACTGGCAGAAACTGAAAGAAAATGTGACCACCAAGCTGACCCTGCAAGAAATATTAAGGGGGGTTCTATAAAAGGAGAAAGACCCCAAGAGTGATATAGAACAGAAATTTACAGAGACAATCTATAGAAACAAGGACTTCACAGGCAACATGATGAAAATAAATTCATATCTTTCAATAATCACTCAACGTGAACAGCCTAAATGCTCCCATAAAATGTCACAGGGTTGCAGATTGGTTAAAAAGACAGGACCCAACCATATGCTGTCTATAAGAGACTCATTTTGAACCTAAAGATACATCCAGACTGAAAGTGAAGGGATGGAGATCCATCTTCCATGCCAACGGACCTCAAAAGAAAGCTGGGGTAACAATTCCTACATTAGACAAATTAGATTTTAAGCTAGAGACTATACTTAGAGACACAGAAGGACACTATATCATTCTTAAAGGATCTATCCAACAAGATCTAACAATTGTAAATATCTACACCCCCAACATGGGAGCAGCCAACTACATAAGCCAACTGTTAACCAAAATATAGAGTCATATTGATAATAATATGTTAATTGTAGGAGACCTCAATACTCCACTCTCAGCAATAAACAGATCATCTAAGCAGAAAATCAACAAAGAAACAAGAGCTTTGAATGACACACTGGACCAGATGGACCTCATAGATACATACAGAACGTTCCACCCTAAAACAACAGAATACTCATTCTTCTCGAGTGCACACAGAACTTTCTCCAGAATAGACCACATACTGGGTCACAAATCAGGTCTCAACTGATACCAAAAGATTGAGATTATTCCCTGCATATACTCAGACCATATTGCTTTAAAACTGGATCTTAGTCACAAGAAAAATTTGGCAGAAATTCAAACACTTGCTGGGCGCCTGGGTGGCTCAGTTGGTTAAGCGACTGCCTTCGGCTCAGGTCATGATCCTGGAGTCCCGGGATCGAGTCCTGCATCGGGCTCCCTGCTCGGCAGGGAGTCTGCTTCTCCCTCTGACCCTCCTCCCTCTCATGCTCTCTGTCTCTCATTCTCTCTCTCTCAAATAAATAAATAAAATCTTAAAAAAAAAAAAAAGAAATTCAAACACTTGGAAGCTACATACCACTCTGCTCAAGAATGTTTGGGTCGGGCGCCTGGGTGGCTCAGTTGGTTGAGCGACTGCCTTCAGCTCAGGTCATGATCCTGGAGACCCTGGATCAAGTCCCGCATTGGGCTCCCTGCTCGGCAGGGAGTCTGCTTCTCCCTCTGACCCTCCCCCCTCTCATGTGCTCTCTCTCATTCTCTCTCTCTCAAATAAATAAATAAAATCTTTAAAAAAAAAAAAAAGAATGTTTGGGTCAACCAGGAAATCAAAGAAGAACTTAAACAATTCATGGAAACCAATGAGAACAAAAACACATTGGTCCAAAACCTATGAGATACTGTAAAGGTGGTCCTAAGGGAGAAATACATAGCCATCCAATCCTCACTCAAAAAAAATTAAAAAATCCTGAATTCACCAACTAACTTTACACCTTAAGAACTAGAGAAAATGCAATAAATGATGCCTAGGCCACACATTAGAAGAGAAAAAATTAAGATTAGAGCAGAGATTGAATTGAATTAGATTAATTGAATGAATTAGAAACTAGAAACACAGTAGATCAGATCAACGAAACTAGAAGCTGGTTCTTTGAAAGAATTAATAAGATTGATAAACCCCTGGCCAGACTTATCCAAAAGAAAAGAGAAAGGACCCAAATTAATAAAATTATGAATGAAAGGGGAGAGATCACGACTAACACCAAGGAAATAGAAACAAGTATTAGAAATTATTATCAACAACTATATGCCAATAAATTAAGCAACCTGGAAGAAATGGATGCCTTCTGGGAATCCTATAAACTGCCAAGACTGAAACAGGAAGAAACTGACAACCTGAATAGGCCAATAACCAGTAACGAGATTGAAGCAATGATCAAAAGCCTCCCAAAAAACAAGAGCCCAGGGCCTGATGGATTCCCTGGGAAATTCTACCAAACATTCAAAGAGGAAATAATACCTATTCTCCTGAAGCTGTTTCAAAAAATAGAAACAGAAGGAAAGTTTCTAGACTCATTCTATGAGGCCAGCAATACCTTAATCCCCAAACCAGGCAAACACCCCATCAAAAAGGAGAATTTCAGACCAACATCCCTGATGAATATGGATTCCAAAATTCTCAACAATATCCTAGTTAATAGGATCCAACAATACATTAAAAGGATCATCCACCAGGACCAAGTAGGATTTATCCCCAGGATGCAAGGGTAGTTCAACATTCGCAAATCAATCAATGTGACAGAACACATTAATAAGAGGAGGGAGAAGAACCATATGGTCCTCTCAATTGATGCAGAAAAAGCATTTGACAAAATACAGCATCCTTTCCTGATTAAAACTCTTCAGAGTATAGGGATAGAGGGAACATTCCTCAACTTCATAAAATCCATCTATGAAAAACCCACAGCGAATATCATCCTCAATGGGGAAAAGCTGAGAGCCTTTCCCTTAAGATCAGGAACACGTCAAGGATGACCACTCTCGCCACTATTGTTCAACATAGTACTAGACGTCCTAGCAACAGCAATCAGATAACAAAAAGAAATAAAATGTATTCAAATTGGCAAAGAAGCAGTCAAACTCTCTCTCTTCACAGATTACATGATACTTTATGTGGAAAATCCAAAAGACTCCACCCCCAAATTACTAAAACTCATCCAGCAATTCAGTAATGTGGCAGGATACAAAATCAATGCACAGAAATCAGTTGCCTTCTTATACACTAACAATGCAACTGTAGAAAGAGAAATTAGAGAAATGATTCCATTTAAAATAGCACTAAAAACCATAAGATACCTCGGAATAAACCTAACCAAAGAGGTAAAGGATCTATACTCTAGGAACTACACTCATGAAAGAAATTGAGGAAGACACAAAAAGATGGAAAAACATTCCATGCTCATGGATCAAAAGAATAAACATTGTTAAAATGTCTATGCTACCCAGAGCAATCTATACCTTCAACACCATCCTGATCAAAATTCCAATGACATTTTTCAAAGTGCTGGAACAAACAATCCTAAAATTTGTATGGAATCAGAAAAGATCCTGAATCACCAAGGAAATTGTGAAAAAGAAAAACAAAGCTGGGGGCATCATGTTGCCTGATTTCAAGCTATATTACAAAGCAGTGATCACCAAGACAACATGGTACTGGCACAAAAACAGACGTATAGACCAATGGAACAGAATAGAGAGCCTAGATATGGACCCTCAACTCTATGGTCAAATAATCTTCAACAAAGCAGGAAAAAATATGTAATGGAAAAAAGACAGTCTCTTCAATAATTGGTGCTGGGAAAATTGGACAGCTATATACAGAAGAATGAAACTCGACCATTCTCTAACACCATAGACAAAGAAAAACTCTAAATGGATGAAAGACCTCAATGTGAGACAGGAATCCATCAAAATCCTAGAGGAGAACATTGGCAGTAACCTCTTCAACATTGGCCACAGCAACTTCTTTCAAGATACATCTCCAAAGGCTAGTGAAACAAAAGCAAAAATGAACTTTTGGGACTTCATCAAGATAAAAAGCTTCTGCACAGCAAAGGAAATAGTCAACAAAACAAAGAGGCAACCCACAGAATGGGAGAAGATGTTTGCAAATGACACTACAGACAAAGGGTTGATTTCCAAGATCTATAAAGAACTTCTCAAACTCAACACCCCAAAAAATATATAATCAAGTCAAAAAATGGGCAGAAGACATGAACAGACACTTCTCCAAAGAAGACATACAAATGGCTAACAGACACATGAAAAAATGTTCATCATCATTAGCCATCAGGGAAATTCAAATCAAAACTACATTGAGATACCACCTTACACCAGTTAGAATGACAAAAATTGACAAGGCAAGAAACAACAAATGTTGGAGAGGTTGTGGAGAAAGGGGAACCCTCTTACACTGTTGGTGGGAATGCAAGTGGGTACAGCCACTTTGGAAAACAGTGTGGAGGTGCCTCAAAATGTTAAAAATAGAGCTACCCTATGACCCAGCAATTGTACTACTGGATATTTACCCCAAAGACACAGATGTAGTGAAAATAAAGGCCATATGCACCCCAATGTTCATAGCAGCAATGTCTGCAATAGCCAAACTGTGGAAAGAGCCGAGATGCCCTTCAACAGATGAATGGATAAAGAAGATGTGGTCCATACATACAATGGAATATTACTCAGCCGTCAGAAAGGATGAATACCCAACTTTTACATCAACATGGATGGGACTGGAGGAGATTATGCTAAGTGAAATAAGTCAAGCAGAGAAAGTCAATTATCATATGGTTTCACTTATTTGTGGAACATAAGGAATAGTATGGAGGACATTAGGAGAAGGAAGGGAAAAATGAAAGGGAGGAAATCGGAGGTGAGATGAACCATGAGAGACTATGTACTCCGAGAAACAAGCTGAGGGTTTTAGAGGGGAGGGGGGTGGGGGGATGGGTTATCCCGGTGATGAGTATTAAGGAGGGCACGTACTGCATGGAGCACTGGGTGTTATATGAAAACAATGAATCATGGATCACTGCATCAAAAACTAATGATGTATTGTATGGTGACTAACACAACATAATAAAAGAAAGAAAGAAAGAAAATGTGACTGACTTAAGAGCCTAATCTAAAACTCACTCTCACATCATCCTGAAGTTGTCTTCCTTAGAGTTGTGTTATTAGATGACACTGAGATCAAACTATGTGATACGTTATAAAATAAACATCCTTAGATAAAATCTAAAAATGGCCCTGAAGTATATGAACTTCCATGCAGTTGTAGCCTAGTATGTGGAGGTTAAGAGCATGGTCTTTGAAGTGCAATCCTGCCACTTACTTGCTGTGTGACCATTAAATTCTCTGTGCCTTGGTTTCTTCATCTGTAACCTTCATAGGGTTTGGCAACAGCTGAATGAATTAAATATATAAAGTGCTAGAGCAACCATGCCTTGCAAATTTTAAGTGCTTCCCAAGTGTTTGTTATTACTGTTATTTGTGCTGATGGTTTAGGATGGGATTTGGTGACTTGGTCCTGAGGAATCTCATTTAGAGTTCTGAATAATAGGGTATCCCCACAGGAATCCATAGCAAATAGAGATCAAAACACCTGATTTGTTACTGGTAACCCTGGATTGCAAAGCACTTGAACTTGAACTTGAGACCAAAGTGGGGTTTCCCCACTAATTTAAATATATAAATCTAGTCAGAGATATAATAGCTGGGAACCCTGAGGCCTCATCTACATTTTTATAGGGACATAAAGAAGAATCTCTTTCACATGATGGTAGATAGGTATATATTTATGTATATACAGATATATAGATATATCTATCTTCTCTAATAGTATCATAATTGAGTTAAATTGTAGGCTACTCAGGTGATACCACAGGGAATTGCTTGGTGGAAAAAAATTCTCCAGGAGGACAAAGTGTTTCCTTACACACTTCTTTTCCTTTAACAACAGACAAGAAAATGTTCTAAATATTTCTCATAGGAAAATGAGAAGTATATCTGTAAAATGAAAATTTTTCAATTCTTTTTGGATTTCAGACAAGAATTTCTTTTATGGACAATCTCATTTTTAATTTTTTTTTATTTTTTAAAGATTTTATTTATTTATTGACAGAGAGAGAGATAGCGAGATCAGGAACAAAAGCAGGGGTGTGGGAGAGGGAGAAGCAGGCTCCCGGCCAAGCAAGGAGCCTGATATGGGACTCGATCCCAGGACCCTTGGAGCATGACCTGAGCCGAAGGCAGACGCTTAACCAACTGAGCCACCCAGGTGCCCCTCACTTTTTTAAAAATGTTTCAAGTTTTTATTTAAATTCTAGTTAGTTAACCTATAGTGTAATATTAATTTCAGGAGTAGAACTTAGTGATTCATCACTTACATATAACACCCAGTGTTCATCCCAACAAGTGCCCTTAACACTTATTACCCATTTGTTTTATTTATTTTTTTAGAAGAGAAAAGTTATTTTATTTTTTATTATGTTATTTTAGTCACCATACAGTACATCATTAGTTTTTGATGTAGTGTTCCATGATTCATTGTTTGTGCATAATACCCAGTGCTCCATGCAATAAGTACCCATTTGTTTTAAAAGAATTCTTTGTTGCTGGAGTACTGGAATATGGTGTACTCCAATATTTTTAGTACCAAGGTTTCCAAGTGGGGCAAAATTACTCTTCACAAAGCATGGAGTGAGGACCTAGACTGAGGTAGGTATGGAGACCGGCAAAAAAAGCAGGACAATAGGCAGAGAATTCTATTTGCTTTCAGGAAAATTAGTGGTTTTTTGCTTTTTTGTTGGAAATGACTGCAGAGGTTAGGTTTAAAACCAAAATCGGTACAAAGGAAAAGAGAACGCATGAATAAATGCAGAGGCGAAAGTCAAATGATGGTCAAGATGAAGTAAGCCCTTAAGAATATTTAGAATCTATGAGTGGGAATTTAAACCATTTAGGATATAGACTTATATTATATAGTTAAGCTCATTAACTTCTAAGGGAGAAAATTTTCTGTTCTGGTAATAGCCTAGTAACTCTTATCAAACCACACTTCCTGCAAGGAATATCTATAAACTCCAGGAACATATAAACAACCAGCTACATAAAGACACTAAAGGGTGAACAAAAAAAGGCACAGGAAGGGGATCAATACTTGGCAGAAGTAAAAGGCACTGGGTGACATTCCCAGCTACATTTTAAAATAATTTTAGCGGGCGCCTGGGTGGCTCAGTTGGTTAAGCGACTGCCTTCAGCTCAGGTCATGGTCCTGGAGTCCCGGGATCGAGTCCCACATTGGGCTCCCTGCTCGGCGGGGAGTCTGCTTCTCCTTCTGACCCTCTCATGCTCTCTCTGTCTCATTCTCTCTCAAATAAATAAATAAAATCTTTAAAAAATAAAATAAAATAAAATAATTTTAGCCTGGGTGCAGGTCCTTATCAGGCCATGCAGGGCTGCTAAAATCCAGAAAGAAGCCCACAGCCTATCGGGCATGAGAAAGCAAAGGACAAGTTCAGGTTGAACTGAACAACTGGAAAATGAAAGGGAAGGATTTTGGAGAACAGAGAGTTATAGAAAGGGAACTGCACATCTTGACTCTACTCAAGTGTCTAGCTAACCTCTGAATGATGGATGTGCTGGATAGATTCTAAGCAGCTCAGTTAAGGCTAAAATAACTGGAATGAGATTGCAGAGTTTGGAGTTTGAGTTCAGCCATGAAACAAAATATTTGTACTCTTCAATGGAACATAAGAGAATCCAGAGACTCTACAATATATTATTCAAAATGTCCAGAATACAATCCAAATTCATTAGATATGAAAAAGCAGGAAATTGTAGCCCATACTTAAGATAAAAGGCAATCAATGGAGATCAAGTTTGATATGGCCCAAGTTTGGAACTAGCAGACAGATTTTAAGCATCAATTAAAACTATGGTCAAAGGTATAGAAGAAAATATAAGGAATAAGGCAATGGCGTCTGGCACACATGTTTGTGTTTACACACTCTATTCTTCATAGAAAATAGCAGTACTTATAAAAGCAGTGATGACAGAAAGTAGCTCAATTATGCACACTAAGGAGCATTGAATTCAAATTTAGTTTGTAGGACATTCATTCATAATAAACAACCATTTAAAATGTACCTTGCTGGGTGCTAGAAGGGCAATGAAAAATTAGATGTTGTTCTTCTATTCACAGACCTTAGAGTTGACTTGAACCTAAACAACAATATTATAAGGCCAAAAAATAATGCATTTCATTAAAACAGTACTTAAAAGCAGTCTGGGGCACCTGGGTGGCTCAGTCGTTAAGCGTCTGCCTTCGGCTAAGGTCATGATCCCAGGGTCCTGGGATCGAGTCCCACATTGGGCTCCCTGCTCGGCAGGAAGCCTGCTTCTCGCTCTCCCACTCCTCCTGCTTGTGTTCCTGCTCTCGCTATCTCTCTGTCAAATACATAAATAAAATCTTTAAAAAAAAAAAAAGAAAAAAAAAAGCAGTCTGAGGTCTCCGCTATTAGTGGAGGAGAAGATCTAAAGGAAGGCTTTAAGGAGTGACAGATGACATGGACCTTAAAAGACCTTAAAATTTTTATTTGTGGGCATGATGGGACAGGGGTGAGCATCCAGCTGTACACAGTGAAGAAAGGTCTGCATATAATGAGATGAAGTAGCCGCCTTTGGCTTCAGGGTTTAGTTTGTGACAATGTTGGTGGGATCTAACATGATAATGTAGGTGGGCTCAGATTGCAAAATGCTGGGACAGATAGTTAGACATGATTCTAAAAACAATAAGGAACCAATTAAAAAGAAAAGATACAAAAGCCCAACATCATTCCCTTCAAAAATTACAAACCCAAAAAGGATTTCCATTATTTATTATGATTCTCACAATCACCTGTTAAAAAAGTAAATGGAATAGCTCATATAATTTTAGTGTAGGTCTCTTTAGTCTGTTGAGGATTAAGTTACCAGATGATAGATTTGAGCAAGAAAAGGATTAAGAAATGTGCTATGAAATTACTTAACATTTTGGTTACAAGATATATATGAGAGTTTATGGTTTCATAAAATATTTCACTGTACTACTTTAAAGAGTCCACTATTCCTTTGGGTAGGGGTGAGGCAAATTGAATTCCATCTTTACGAATTAAAACTCATGCATAAAATACAAATTATGATTAAATTATATGTTTCTAAGTTTGCAGAAATAAGCAAATACTTCTTTCCTAAGGCCCTTTTGTGGCCTTTTCTGATGAGGAAATTCAGGAGATTCTGTTGTCAGCTTATTATCAGGCAGTTATGAAATCACATTGAAAATTTTAAAATATTGACAATAAAGGCAAGGCATGAAAAAATACCTTGAAGCCTAATAATAAATAAGAAAATAAATCCTTTGTGAGTAATGTGTTTTTATAATATCTCAGTAGCTTCAAGTACTGAAACATTAACTGGGTGAATTTTAGGTTTTTGTATTGTCAGAATATAATAACACCAGATTATCTCAGAACAGGAAGGACAATAGAATTTTATTTCTTTGTACTCATAATGCTTATTGTATCCTTCACGTTACAGCTAATGACTTTAAGAAAAAGAGCATAGCTACATGGCCTTGGACATATTTTGTTGCTTACAAGCAAATTATGCGATATTTATTTGACTTTAAAAAGCTAATGTAGCATCCGTTTATTTTTTTCCTATATTTGTTTTGTGGCGTGGAGTGGTGGCATCTGGTTAATCTATATTAATATGCACATAAGTATTCCCTATATTCTACAATTTCATAAAGTGCATTTGTTTAGAAAACTTCCTTCAATGGCCTTATGTAATATTCTGTGAAAACAAAGCTCATACCAGATATAAGTCACTGTCTTTGAGATAAAGTCGTCCAAAAGCATTTACCTTTGTTTTGTTTTGTTTTGTTTTGCTTTGGGTTTTCTGATAAGCACTTTGTGTTCTATAACTCTGAGATTTTTGCAATTCTCCATGGTCTCTCTTCTAGCAATCATTTACACCTAAATTCCATGAGAGACAAGCTCAAATTTCTCTCTCCTTTGTTGAACCATCTCCTTAGGTTCCATTTAATATGATTAATTGCTCTAAAAACCATACAAAAAATAGGACTTATAGTTAAAACTTGACCCCAATTCATGATCAATATAAAGAAATGTCATATAGGCATCATTGAACTCAACAAGTTGCTTTCTTCCTTGTTGCTACTGTTTACTTTAAATTTTGTTCAAGAGCACAATTTCTAACAACAGTCCTTAATAGTGTATGCCTAATCTGTTACTTAGTTTTCACATTAATTTATAAGCTCAAACAAATAAGAATAACATAGAGAATGTTGCCAACACAATTTTTTTTTTTTTTATAATCTGACCAGTGATTAAATACAGACTATTTGATGCTTTATCTATCTGCTATTCCTTTTACACTGATTGAGAAAGTCTTGTAACACCCACGGTTTTGGACTTCCATGATCAAACATTAGACAATGCCAGTCTAACTCCTTGAAGTTCTTAGGTGAAGAAACCAATAAATACTTCCCATTTTCTTCTTTTCACATACTCCAGATGCAGCGTGTTTTTAAAACAGTGTCAGGTCTATCCCTCTCTGATTTACATCTGTGAGTTGAATCAAACTGTAATTGGCCTACAGCTGCACATATAAAATAATCTGTTACACAAGCATCTCACTTTTCCCTGCATGGAAACATCAGTCCAGGACCTCATCTTCTAATGGATGTAAGGGATTTGAATTGGTGCCTCAGTTTACTCATCAACATCTCCCGGAAGTGATCTCCCAAAAGGAAATAGAAGACAGGGTTGATGGTACTGTTCAGAAAGGCCAAAGGCCTAGTCAAAATGTAGAAGAAGTTGATGGCTGCCTGAGTGCATTGGTATTCCTTCCACTTCTCCAGGCGTGAAGCGATCCTCACGTTCCGCATGATGTGGTAGGGAGTAAAAAGCACAGAGAAGATCACAACGGCCATGATGACTAAGGTGAGAGGCTTTTCAAGGGGCAAAGCAGTACCAAGCTGCCTGCTCCTCTGCTTTAGGAAAAGAGCAATCTTGAAATAAAAGAAGCACATCACCAAAAGGGGAATGAGGAATCCCAAGAAGGTTAGGCATATGCTATAAATGAGGCTGCTTTGGGCGTTCCCAGAACTTGCATAATCAATACAGTTGGTGCCATTGACAGCTAAATTAGGATTTATAAGAGAAAGTATGGGCAGTAGCTCTAAGGTTACTAAAACCCAAATAGCCAAAGAGATTAAAACAGCGAACTCCTTCTTTTGTAGAAAGTGTTCCCGGAAAGGATACTTCATGAGCAGGTATCGATCAATGCTGATAAAAGTGAGAAAAAGAATGCTGGTGTAGAGATTGGCATGAAGCACATATCGGTTGCTTATACAGAGCATGTCCCCATATATCCACTTTCCATGAGAATAACTTCTAATCAGCATGGGAAGTGTGCACAAAAAAGCCAAGTCTGAGATAGAGAGGTTAAAGAGATAAACGTTACTGCTATTCCAGTTCTTCAGACAGAAGAGGTAGCCAAAAAGAACAGTGCTATTCCCAAGGACTCCCACAACAAACTCGATCCCATAAAAAATGGAAAGGTAGTACTTTTCCAGGGCAGCCTCTGCTGCCAGCCAATTTGGGCAAGTTGTGTTCCACGCCTACAGAAGAAAAAGAGAAGGTTAAAACACTAGACTATGACTAAAGACAAAACTGCACAGAACATAATAATAATAATTTAAAAAAAACTCTTGTTTTTTTAAACTCTTAAAGCTTGAACTATAAAAAGTTGATTATATTAGGAAGGAGTGCATATACATACACATTCATATACAGGTATGTCACTAATATATTACTTTAACAAATATTTATTGAATACCTTTGAACTATATGCTATGCACTGGGGATAACAGCACCAAGTCAAAGTTCCCAATCTCAAACAATTTATACTTTCTTGGCTAGAACCAGGAAACAAATAAATGCATGTCACGTAATGGTAAAAAAGGTCTCAAACATAAAGGAAAGCACGTGCAAAGGCCCGGAGGTGGAAACACACTTAGAGGACTTGACAAATAGCAAAGAGGCCAAGAAATGGTGCAATGAAATAAGTGGAGCATCTAATTCTTTCTTCTGTCTCCAGGTATTCAACCAAGTCTGCTGAGTTAGATTTAATTGAACACAACCTGGGAGAGGACACAGGGATTCTTATCACTCCAGTCTTGCTATTTTAATAGATTCTATTTTATTTCCATATTGTCAAAGAATTATGGTTATTTTACTAAATTTGAATATAATTCCAGTTTTAAAACATGATTTTTTAAAATTTAAAATATGAGCCTTAAAATCTTAGTAATGATAATGAGAGTGGCCACAATTTGCTGAAAGCTTATAGTATATCTAAGCAACATCCTTGAAGTCAGCTGTAGTTTATCTCCAATAACAAATAAGCTACCAAGTCTTGTTTGCCTGTGGTGTCTGGCTATTTCTCAAGTCCGTCCCCTTCATGACCATTCTAGTCCAGGCCACCATGATCTTTATCTTAGACTGTATTTTATCTTCTATGGTCTCCTCACATCTTCTCAAGCTCCCTTTCAATCTCCCTTCAACCTGAAAGCCAGACAATCTTGAAAACTACAACCAAAATCCGGATCATATTAACTCTCCTCACCCAAAACACTTAAATGACCTTCCACTGTCTAGGTAATGAAGTCCGAATCCTTAATGAGTACTTAAGGCATGCAGGATTTGGCTCCTGTAGGCCACTTCAGCCTCACCTAGCATGACTCTCCTCCTTGCTCTTCTTCCTATTCGTTGAATGCACAGAGAACTTTCCCAATGCTCAGTTCACTGAATCCTTTCTCACTGACTTTTTCCCCCTGTGACCCTTACCCCATCACGTACACTGCCCTTATGTCTGCACTCCTTTCAGACTTCAGTTTAAGTGTGGGTTTCCCAAGACAGACTCTCTGACCCACCATTTTATGTATATTTTATGTTCTCCTTGTAAACTAAGTTTCTTTGAATTTCTTGCAACTTTATCTTATTCATGTTTATCTTCTACATCTGGCATAGTGACTGCCAGATAGGAGATGGTCTGTAAACACTTGTTGCATGGAGATGGAGATAAACATTTGACTGTTTGGAAAACAGTCTTATAAATATTTCCTCTAAGGTCAGATAAACCCATTGCTCTATCTCACTGTAAATCTGACACTGTACATAATATGACTAAGATTCAAAATGGGCAATTGTAGTAGTTAGGTATCTTTGTTTAGACACACATTTGTCAAAGGTAAAATTACATACATATCTTCAGGATCAATTTTTTTAATTAAGATTAATTTAAAAATTAGGAATTTATATCTGAAATTAATAAATATCAGAAAGTCTAGGATATGTATCAAGGTATGAGTTTTATCACTAGGGATGAGACACCAGATAATATTTAATGTGTCCTTTTTCCTTTCAGTTTATTTGGATTTTCTATTTGTTTCCCCAAATCACCATGTGTTGGGTATATTGAGATTTCTAGAAATATAGCAAAAAGTTTAATGGTCTTTTTTTTTAAATAGGCTTTTTTTATAGATCAATGGTAATTTTTCACTATTATCTTTATCTCTCTCCCCCACTGCTTTCAGTTCTAAGACTTCTGGAAGCACTCTCTTCCTTGCCTTCTATGATATGGCAATCTCCTTACAGTCCTCCTTTCTCTCTTTGTAGGCTATTTGCCCAAGCTTTAAATGCTGGAGCTCCTCAGAGCTCAGATCATTATTTTGGGATTGCTCAAAACGCAAGTGCACAAACTCAGTGGAATAGTAAGACAATAGAAAGCTTCCTTAAGACTCATTTCTTTCATTTTGAATTTCCTCTTTTTCTAGTCCTCACTCTTATTTTTCTGATGATGCAGTTCTTAAGTGCTCTGACTTATGTCAGTAGCTTCTGTGCAGCAGGAAGATTTGACTGCCATGGCAGGAAAAGAGAGCCATGAAGACATGTGTAACTCCATCTGCCAGGTTCCCAATAACTACCACTCAGGCAAGTCAGGGGCCATGCTGAAGCCATGCAGAAGTCTTCTGCTTTGAGCTGTCCACTGGGACTAGAGATTCAGGGAGGTAATAGGGGTAGAGAATACCAGAACTGGGATAAGGAAAATGAATGGCTAGTCGCCTTTGTCCTGCTTCTCAGGTTGCTTTAACCTTTTTTTTTTAAAAAAAATGTATGTTATTCTGTAACACTCACTAAGAAGATACAAGTAGGCAAAAAGAAGAAATGAAAGTTGTCTGTAAACCAACTACTCTTAATACTTGGATATACTCTTATAGTTTAATATTTATTTGAATTTATTTTTTACAAATAATGAGATCATGCTCTTTATGATATTTTATAATCTGCTTTTTGATAAGTTTATTTTATTCTTAAAATAATCGTCTTAAGTCCTTAATATTAATAAACTGTGGTTTATAAATGTCAGGCCGTCATATTTGCCGGCCAATTTCAACCTCACCAAGACCCATAATTTTCTGGGTATTAGAGTCCAAATTAGATGATGTTTGCAGTTGAGTGTGGTTTTTAGTGTGGCCGTTACAATTCTACAAATTGATGAGATAAGCTGATCCTTTAAGGGAATTCCTCAATTGAAAGGAAATTCCTCATGAAAAATTAATACTCTCTCTTCCATTTTCTAGTGGTTGTATTTTTAATTTCTAGGAAACAGAAATCATGATAAATAGGTTATAGCAGTGTTGGATGAGTTATTTTTAACTGTTTTTTTAGCTATCATAATTAAAGTGAAATATTTAATTATATATCCAAACATATATCTAAACCAGTTGAATTATTAAATTACAAGCAATATTCAATTTACTCACATAAGCAGATCAGTAGTATGCATTTTTAATTTGGAATAATGTTTCTTTCACTGTTGTTCTATTCAGCCCTTTAAAAATGTATAGTTTTGAAGCTTAAATTTATAAATACGTTTGATAGCTTATTAGCTTTTAAATTGTTTTTTCTTATAATTATCACAATTAAACAAAGATCGTTTGTGCATTTTAATCCTTGACTGATTCTTTAAGGCAAATTTACATGGCAATATGAGTATTTTTTTTAGCTAATTGCTATTTTCATTAATAAACAATTTGAATGAACAAATATTCATACAGAAAAGTACAATCATTTAATATTGATAACTTCATTTTTAATATATTTCCTGAATTTACATTATAAGTCAAGGTATTAAAAAGTGATAGTAAGGTATCAAATTATATGTTTATGAATTAAAAAAATAATTCACCAATTATAAAAAGTTCTGGAAGGTATTAGCAATGTTTTTGCAATTTCTCATTTTTCCTTAGTGAAATATACTCTTGAACAATTGTGATTTTTACAAACATAAATGCTAAATTTAATTTTTAGAATGCCTTGAGATTCCCTCTCACATATTTTTTTCTAAACATTTAAATTTTTTTCTGTAAGTAGTTACATTTAAATAAACCTGATTACTCTTTTTGTTGAAATATGTTACCAATATGTTGTCACATTTAGCAAATGTGATAAACCTCCTTAAGTAAAATAAATTTAGTATTTGGCAATTACAAAAGACATTACATTTAATAAAAAATAAACGTAGGAGAAAAAATTATGACTTCCCTTCAGTTTCTTTTGTTGTTCTACATGTTATGAATGACAGTTTAGACAGTTCATTTGCCCATTACTTAAAACCTTAACTGCTCATAGGCCACTTTTAAAAGAAACCCCTAATGGGAAGCCCGGCATTACTTTGTATACCTGAGTGACATGAGTTGCATTATAACTTACCATTCCGTTGGAAGGCCCTGATCCCTTGACAGAAATTATTTGCCAGCAACTTGATACAGCTTCTAACCCAATGCTGTGCCCCTGGATGTAGTGAAGTCTAATTTGCATATCATGCAGAGAGGATTAATAATTTATTCAGTCAAACTTCCAAGTACAGTTCAAGGGGAACTTCCCGTGAAGTCAAGACACAAACAAATTACACATTTCACAAATAGAGTTTGTAAAGACTACTGTTGAAATCATTCACTGTCAAAACAACAGAGAAGCATTCATTATTTTCATGTTGATTTGCATATTTAAAGTTAGCATAGTTTATATTGGAAATACAATTGCTTCTGCTTTTTTCTGCTTTTGCCTTATTTTTCAAATTTGACAATTGTAGTGAATTCTACATTGGGCATATAACTAAGCAGCTGTTATCAACAATTTTGAGGGAGCTGTAAAACAAATTCTGAAAGCAAATCTGGGTCTATGCTCTGTCCGTGTTCCAGCAAAAGGGACACTAGAGCTTCAGGTAGTTCCCATTTTATTTTCTGTGATTAAAATCAAGAGACACATAAAAAAGACACATCACATGGCTAGGAATTAGGGAGAGAGGTGGTGTCTAAGCAAGATAACCTCAGTACATGGCAATTCATTCCATCCCAATCAATGCCTGGCAGAGCACCTGAGAGCACATCACCACGATTTCAGACAGGAAGCACACCTGGCTTTTTCTGAGGATTGTATCAGATTCATATTCAAGTAAACACTCGGTCAGCTTGATTTGAAACATTGGGTTTATGCTGAGAAAGTCCTTTGTTGTGCAGGCAGTAGTCATTTCATTTGAATGCCGTAAAGTTGAATGTTTAGTTAGCAGTGACAGGCAGAAGCTCCAAGAGAAACTCTGTATTACAGCCCGTTCTTCTAGCCAAACATTTCCCCTTCTCCAATATATGAGAGTCCAAAACTTAGAAACTTGAAAAAATATATTTTATATATATGCACATATGTATTCCATACTTAAGAGTATACACATGCATGAAATATAAATGTATTTATATGTGAAATGCATGTGTATTTATGTCAAACAATGTCTCGTCAATTGCTGGGTTCTTATGATATTCTAGGTATTGCACTAAGCACCTTTGTGTACTGAATGCTTACAAAAACTCTCCAAGGTTGCTATTTTTTAAAATTTTCCATTTTATGGACGAAAACACAGAGGCTCAGAGAGGTTAATTACAGATCACAGAATCTGTAAGAAGAGAGACCTGAGTCTAAACCTATCTATTATATATTTTGATTCTAAAACCACCTGCTCTGATTCTTGATTGCTTACAAAAATGAATGACAATATCTTTAATGTATACCACAGATTGAATCAAAGTTCGAGAATTAATGAAAACCATTTTTCAGAAATGCAGCTATTTTCTACCTTTAAAAGGAAAAAAAGACTAAAAACATCATTTTTGTCTGTAATTTTGAAAGGGCAAAAAGCAAAGAATTTGGATGACCAGTGCCAGGCTTATTAATTTAAACATAAGTTAATATGGCTTGCCTCCAGACAACCAAGGCATATGAATGTATTTCATAAGTTCCTGCACCATTCTGATGAAAGCCAAGGGCTATTCCCTTTGTGGGGTGGTATAAGTTCCCCAGAACTTCCTCTTTCATCTCTCCACATCCTGACTCTGGACTTCTAAGATGAAAAGTGGTCTCTACTTCTCCTTTCTCATAATACAAGTGATCCGACTTGTGGCCTGGTCGCCTTACTTCCCTCCTATGTCTTATTTTTTTAATTTTACTTATTTATTTATTTGAGAGAGAATGAGATAGAGAGAGAGAGAGCATGAGAGGGGGGAGGGTCAGAGGGAGAAGCAGACTCCCTGCTGAGCAAGGAGCCCGATGCGGGACTCGATCCAGGGACTCCAGGATCATGACCTGAGCCGAAGGCAGTCGCTTAACCAACTGAGCCACCCAGGCGCCCACTTCCCTCCCATGTCTTACTTCACTGCAGATCCCATTGCCTCAGGATGCTTTTAATGGAGAAGCTAGAGTGACTCTGGGATGGACCTAATAAAAGGTCTCTAGTACTTCTATTCTATTCATATTATGAGTCTTTATGCAGGTCTACAGGAGGTAACTGAAGAGAGTTAAGGCCAGAGTCAGGGTTATAGGCTCTGTGAGCAGGGCTCCTGTAATGAATGCGCTACCTTTTAGCCACACAGGACCTGACACTGTAAAGGACCACACACTTGATTTAATGCTCTACTGTCACATTCCAACTGAAATTTTTCATAACCTTTTAACAAGGGGCCCTGTATTTTCATTTTGCACTGGGCTCTGCAAATTATGGAGCAGTCTTGCCTGTGAGAGTACACATCTAGAAAATCATTTCTAGTCAGCATATAAAATTTCAACAGGGCAAAGTTTTTGGTTTTGGGGTTTTGTTTTGTTCGAAATAAGGTGACATGTTGAAACTTACTGCTTGAGGAACAATGAAAATTTTGAAGGCAGTCAAGTTTGCGGTATAATTCACTATCTAAGACGTAATACCACATACTGGTTAAGAGCAGATGCCCTGGAGGCAAACGACCCCCTTTCCAATCTTAGCTTCATGGCTTACTGCTGCTCAGTTTTCTTGTCTGTGAAGGAGGGATAATAAAAGTGCCAGTCTTATGGAGTTGTTATGTATATAGTAGAAGCACACAGTCTATACATCTAATATATAGTATGGGTATATATTAATTGCTGCATAAATGCTGACTGTTCTAGAAGTTTATAACAAATGAGAAGGAGACCTCTTCAAAATGATCATGTCAATCCAATGTCATCAATGTTAGAATATTTGCTGCCCAGGAATGTCCATTTAAAATGACCCTATAAAAGCCAGCACGGTTTAAAAAAAAAAAAAAGAATTCTAATCTGGCCTTGCCTTTTACTCTCTGTGTGGTCTTTGAAAAGGCAACATAATTCGGTTTCCTCATTTGGAAAAGGGGAATAATAATTCTTACCCCATAAACCTCATAATGTCCGTTGTACAAATGAGATATTATGTGAAAACGCTATGGGCTAGGAATGCAAGAGGAGTTCAGGTAAACCAGGAGCACTCATCAGGAAATTCAAGAGGAAAAATAAAGGGTGGGAAGGACAATCAAAATATTAACTAAATCCAATGTTAGTAATCAGTCTAACATTTTCTGAGCAGTCACTCTGTAACAACACTGTGTGTGCATTAGTTCCTTTAGTATTTACTAGGATTCAATGCAGTGTAGACTGTTAATACCCCTAATTTTCAGATGAAAAAACTGAGGAGGAACAAAGTTTAAATAATCATCCACAATCACGTAGCTCATAAGCATCTGGGTTATAATTTGAAGTCTTATTTGTTTGATTCCTGACCAAGTCTCTGATTTTATTTTGTCCCTGTCATGGTAAAGAAGGAAATACGAGGTCAAAACATAAAATGACTATTGTTGGACATTTTTGACTCTAAATATGGCACTTTAATGTGTCTTGGCCTAATAAAAGTAAGTTTAAAACTAACACTAAGTTTAATTATTGGTTATTATATTTACTGGTTATCAAATTTAATTATCTGCCATCTAAATAGAATAGAACATTTTAGATAAGAAACCAGAAATGTTGAAAATGAGTAAGCAAAGTGTTTACAGGAAGGTTCTACTAGTGACATCTTTGAGCATGTTTGGAAGATACACTTCTTTCAACAGCATAAACAAGTCTGTGTGGAAAACAACCTGGTCTAAGGGTCACAGGGATCTTCAAGGAATCACAAGCAGGGAAATAAAAAGACAATTAATTCAATTCAAGGAACTTCTAATCCTGTAGGGGTGGTAAAAATATTATTACCTTACTATTAATATTGCAGCTCCAAAGAGGTTGAAAGGAATCAAGAAAATTATTGAGGAAGATATTCTGGTGTTGCTATATTGGATGGGCATACCCAGGGCTACCTGATTATTTTCCTGTCCAATTATGGTTTTACGTAATAAACTAAGAGAACAGCAAGACAGAAAACATAATAGAGAGTATATGTGCATTGCCTCTAAACTCTTCCAGCTTGCAGATTCTAGAAACAAATTTATTGACCAAATTTGCTTTACCAAGGAAAGTTGTCCATTCAAGATAGGCATGCAAGCTGAAGCAAAGCAATCTGTTTCCTCTTTACATAAAAATCCTTGTCATGTAAGAGTCACATTAGTAACGCAGATTTGTACAACAATGTTGCCAGCATTTTTTCTTTTATCATGCAATTGAGAAGAATGTGACGTGTTTATTATTTTGGGGCATAATTCAAAGAAATTGTTTTCTGCTGAATTAAAATATGTTACTTGTTAAAAGTATCTGGCGACAGCTGAAAAAGTTCTAAATTCTTTGAACTATTAATAGTTAATCTAGAAACATAGCAAAATCACCTTTTAATTTTCAGTTTATATTCAGATTCCAACAGCTAAATGATTTTTTAATGATATATGGTAAACTTAATCACAGGTGTTTCCCAACAAAAATAATGTTGTCTTGTTTCTTTGATATGAAATTTAAACATATGTGTGAAATATGGAGACAATTTTCCTTCTTAACAGTCACTAAGGCATAACCTGATTAAAAGAAGAGAATTTGCCTGAAATATTGAAATAATTTATTCATTTGTTAATTGACTATTCAACAACTCAGTCTTTTCCAGTCACATTTATTGTATTTTGTATAAGTTTGCTTGATTCTTGGAATATTTTGCATTATTTATGAAAACAAAACAAAACAAAAAAACAGCTAGTTAATTGTTTTGATGTACATATAAGCACTTGCAATTGGGTACTAATTAACCATTCCCCATCTCACGTTCCTTGTTTGCTCTAGTTTGTCATTTACCTTTGGAATAAGGAATAAGAAGTCAGTTTGCTTGGATCTCACTGAGCACTTTAATCATTGAATCGGGAGGTTTTCAAAATTCTCTAGAGTATGGGAAATATGTTCATTAAGAGAGCTAAGTGCTTTGTGAGTGCATTATAGGTTAAATTAAGGAAATTGCCTGCCCCACTAATAAAACATTTAGTGGTGTAATTCTCCTGTTTTAGTATCTTTACCTCTGCAACATACTCATTGATGCAATTATTAATTTTGAAATATGTTTTGTTCTGACTTACTATACTGCAAAACTAACACAATTTGATTTCACTGTTAGGCCAATATTGGAATATATGTAATGTAATGAAGAATTTTCAGGCTGTAGTAGTTCTGACAATTGCAATTAAACAACATAAAAAGTTAAGAAAATATTTCAAACACTGCCTTTTAAAAATATCCCCCACCCTGTACATATTATTTATGTGTCTATAAGTAGTATTTTTTTTTAAAGATTTTATTTATTTATTTGAAAGAGAGAGAATGAGAGACAGAGAGCATGAGAAGGAGGAAGGTCAGAGGGAGAAGCAGACTCCCTGCTGAGCAGGGAGCCCGATGCGGGACTCGATCCCGGGACTCCAGGATCATGACCTGAGCTGAAGGCAGTCGCTTAACCAACTGAGCCACCCAGGCGCCCTATAAGTAGTATTTTTTCATGTTTAAAACCCAACAACACTTACATTATTTAAAAGAAGAGCCCACTTCTCTAGAGGAGCACTGAGTAATGTATAAAATTATTGAATCATTATATCGCAAACCTGAAACTAACATTACACTTTATGTTAATTATACTTCAATTAAAACACAAGTAAAAGAGTTATTATTGCTGGTCAGAACTCCTAGTACGAGCTATTGGGTCAGGAGAAGTGCTTAGAAACCATCGTGTAGAGCTGCCTCATCCTGAGCACAAGGGCCTCAGGCTCAGTGGTTTGGAAGGACATGGATGGATGGAGAAGGCTGAATCTGGGAACATGGAGGAATGTTTTATGCACAACAGAGATGCCAAGATCCATGTTGAGGGAGGAAAGAGTGATATCTATCTATCTATCTATCATCTCTCAGTGTGGACTCCCTGTTGCTTCCTATTGGAAGAGGAGAAAACCACTCTCTGATCCATCCCCAGATTAGTGCCTAACATTGTCTCTTTTACTTAAAAAAAAAAGGAGAGAAAAAGAACAGCAAACGTGAGAAAAAGAATCCAACAATTTGACCCTCCATGATGCCTCTATCTTCAGGAGAAGGGTAGAACATATCAGGAGCTTCTCACCGCCAAAGGAATTCAAAGCACAAAAGCTTATGCCAAAGACGATGAACTCCAAACAAAACTCTATTTTGTTTGTACACTGTGACCATAAAGAAATGCACCAGCTTCATCAATTTGTTTTGCCACTGATAGGGCCTGTAATCCTCAAACTCCAAGCAAACTTTTTGAATAATAATGGCCCAATCCCTTTATTCTATCATTCCTTCCTACTGTACTCAACATCTTTTGAAGACCTGTGTGTATATCTATCAGGAACTGGAAATGGTGAAATGCTCATTTGTAGCAGAGATTAGAATATAGGGAAAATAAAAATGAACTATTTTTTTCAATGACACTAGAATCTTGAATGTTAAATACCAAGCTCCATGAGAAGAGAAAAAGAAGCAGAGATTAGGAAAGACTTCCACAAGCAATATCTGATACTTCTTTTCTCTCCTCATTTCTGTTCCTTCCTCATTAGTCAGACACTAATATTTCATTGCCTAGCTCATGTCATGCCTTTTTTTCAATAATGAATTCAACAGACATGTATTGATCACCTACTATGTTCAAAGTGATAGAGGAAATAAAAGGATAAATAGTTATAAAACCTGACCTCAAGGAACTTATGACCTTTTGAAACTCAGATCTTTTTAATATTCTCAATAAAGTCTAACTCTCTGTGGAATTTCTCTTGCTTGCTCTCCATATCACTTCAGCTATTCCACAATATATGCTTGTTATTATATGAATTTTTAGAAGAAAAATTTTTTATACTACTCTATTAATGATCTAGCACTTCCATAATCCCTGAAAAATCTCTCCTTTTCTTGAATGGCTAAGTCAAATATTTAATATGTGGTCTTAAAAATTTATATCATTATCTGGGCTTTGATTTTCTCATAGATGAAGCAAATTGGTGGGCTGAGTTGTAAATGGTAAATAAGAGATATAAGGGCTACTTCTCTCCATGCTTGAGTTCATGGTAAACATTATTTGTCAATCATGCTATTGCTTCTTCTGTACCCAAACTTATGCTTAGAAAATTTTTTTTAACAGAATGCTCCAGCAACTCCTTACAGATTAAAGATATCATTCATGGTACATCTTGGTTTGAATATAGGAGTTCTCATTTAAATATAAATTACCTGGTTCTACCACCTGCTAACTTCCTCTTAAAAATCTAGTACCAACTGAGAATTTGTTTTTTTTTTCTTTTGTATTTATTGTTTTTATTGAGGTAAAATTGGTATATAGCATTATATAAGTTTCAGGCATACAACATTATAATTTGATGTTTGTATACACTACAAAGTGATCACCACCCTAAGTCTAGTTATCATCCATCACCATTCAGTTGATCCCCTTCACCCATTTTGCCCATCACCACCACCTTCTCTGGTAACCACCAATCTGTTCTTTGTACCTATGAGTTTATTTTTGTGTTATTTTATTTGTTCCTTTGTTTTTTAGATTACACACATAGATAAAATAATACAGTTTGTCTTTCTCTGTATGACTTATTTCCCGTAACATAATACTCTCAAATCCATCCATGTTGTCACAAGTGGCTGAGTAGTATTCCATTGTATATATAGACCACATCTTCTTTATCAATCCATCTATTGATGGGCACTTAGGTGTTTCCATATCTTGGCTATTGTAAATAATGCTGCAATGAGCATAGGGGTACATATATACTTTTGAATTAGTGTTTTCATATTCTTTGGATAAATACCTGCCAGTGGAATAGTTGGATCATATGGTAGATTTTTTTCCCTAACATTTCCTGCCCTTTCATGTTTCCTTATTGTCCAGGTTTCTAGAAAACTCCTGGTTGTGAGTTTGACCACAGTGGATGCATTAGCTAGATTTGTTTATTCTGATTTTATTGGTTTTATTATGTCTGAAAATTATTATAAACTGCTTCAACTACTTTTTGAAAAATGTCAGCTTCTAAATAAGTGCATTGTTGTTTCAATGATTATTCTTTGTATGACCTTTATAATCTTATTCAAGGTTTATGGGGTATAAATTTCAACTTAAAGTAATCCAGACTATGTGTCAATCAATATATAGGGCTTGAAATTTTTACAATTCATTTTTGCAATGTGTGCATTTATGAGTAATGCAAGGGCGTTGTCTACCTTTGGTTATTATATAAGCCTTCTTTTAAATAGCAGAAAGAATTGTGTATACAGAACAAGGGACAAAAAGTTTCCAAATATTGTTCCCTAGAGAAATGAAATCCCAGCCTCTTAGATAATCTGTGGGAGGAGGGAATGCAGGAAAAATAATTCTAGAACTCAAGAAGAGAATGAAGAAGAAAATAAATCATAGAAATGGGGGAAAATCCCCTGAGAATCCAGGACATCAAAGACTGTGCTGACATAGGGGAATGTTTGGAAGCATAGATACATGCATGCCAAGGTCAAAGAACAGGAATTAATGGGAAGAACAAGTACTTTACCAACAACAAGCAATAAATTCACTGTTGATGATAAAAATTAGCAAAATTTAAGGAATCTGATTTACCTTTCTCTTAACTGGGTCTTTTGCATATTTATCTTAGTTAAGACAGTCTGTTGCCTCCATTAAATTTATAACTATCTAGTTTTGTTTACACAGATGGGAAAGATTTTGCCAGAATTGATATGTTTCTGTTAATTTTAGTTTGCATTTTATGCTTTTACAAAGTTGGAAATACTTGCCAATCATAATTTTTAAAGTTTATTTATAGGTATGCAGCAATACAAAGTTCTAAATTTGCAGATGAAATTTTATTATGTTTAACTCTAGGGAAATTAAAAAATAGTAAAATTATATTTTCTAGAAAGAAACCTGTACCATTAAGCTGAGAAATAAAGGAAAAAGAACAAAGAGTTGATTGTGTGACATGAAAGAAGGGCAGGAGAACATTATATGTGCAGATGAAAGGTTAACACGAGCCAATAAGAGTCTCCACCACAGTCAGGACACTAAAGCAAGTAATATGAATACTGCCGACGAATATGTTTGAATTTGTGTAAGAGTACTTGCATTTCACACTTTCTGGTTCAGACACAGTACAATACTTAAAATTTTTATTTAAGAGATTGTAGAGACACCTGCTATTGTAAGAGGTAATTCAGAGGGATCTCATATATTCTTTACCCAGTTTCCCCCCCATGGTAAGATCTTATAAAACTCTAGTACAATATCATAACCAGGACATTAACATCGATACAAAGCATTTCCAGCACCACAAGGATCCCCCATGTTGCCCTCTAATAACCATCCTCACTTTCTGCCCACTTCCACTTTCTTAAACATTAGTAAGCACTACTCTGTTCTCTTTTTCTATAATTCTGTCATTTCAAAAATGTTATGTAAATGGAATCATGTGGGATGTAAACTTCTGGGATTGATTTTTTTTCATTCAATAGAAGTCTCTGGAGAATCATCCACATTGTTGTGTGTATCTATAGTGTGTTCCTTGTTATTGCTGAGTAGTATTCTATTGTATGCATGTACCGTGGTTTAATGATTCAACTGTTGGAAGATCTCTGGGTTGTTTCCAGTTTTGAGCTATTAGGAATAAGGCTGCTATGAACATCTGTATACAGATTTTGGTGTAAATATAAGTTTTCATTACTCTAGGCTGAATGCCCAGGGATAAAATTGCTGGGTTATGTGGTAGTTGCGTGTTTAGATTTTTAGGAAATTGCTAAACAGTTTTCCATCCTAGCTTTGCCATTTTACACTTTCACTAGCAACAAATGAGTGACTCAAGTTTTTCCGTATCTTCATCAGCATTTTGTGTGGTTGTTCCCTATGAGGCTTCTGCTGACGTTGTTGTTGGTGGCTCCTTGCCACGGGGCCATGGTGATGGCTACGGGGCCGTCCTGACTCTCCACTAGGTCTCCTCTGACACCCCCATCTGGAATAGCTGTGAGGAAGGTGCCATGTTACTGCCCAATGGGGATGAAAGTCCTGGCTCCCTGTAGGAGAGTTTGCGGTGGCTAGGTACCTGTAAGGGCAGAATTCTACCCTTACAGCCTGGCAAGGGTAGAATTCTAGACTCCTCACTCAGCCTTTGCTGGAGTGGGTGGTAGTGTGCCGGGTTTTTTCTCTGGTGTTTGGTTTGATCAGTGTTTTTTTGTCTAAAAGATTTCTATCTTGCTAGGCTGCCTTTTTTTTCTATCTCTTTTGTTAGAAGGGGCAGGCTTTTGGAACTCTTTTTTCTGTCTATGCCCCTGGCGTTTTTAGGTTGTGCTTCT
The DNA here is from genome assembly GCF_029215605.1 of Mirounga angustirostris. NCBI lineage: Eukaryota > Metazoa > Chordata > Mammalia > Carnivora > Phocidae > Mirounga > Mirounga angustirostris. The sequence continues at coordinate 109,767,349 of NW_026991709.1, forward strand.
TGAGCTCCAAATCTGGTATATATGAGGCAAAACAAAACAAAACAATAAGAGAAGTCACCCCAGTGTTATTCCTTGGAGACCAAATTTTCTAGCTGGTCTGCCTTCTCTCCCTCTTTCAGAGTCTTATGTTTTTAGTTGCACTTAACAAGGAGAGTTAGGAAAAGCTGTATTTGTTCCAGCTTCCTGGAAGCAGGGGTCCCCTAACACAGTAATTTAAATTAAACAACGTAAGTTAATAATTTTTTCTTTAAGATAACAGAAATAATTCACACTGTTAATGTATATGTTCTTCTATTTCCCTGTTACAGTTGTGAGTAGTGGCCGCTTCACTATTAGAACAAGAGTGCCTTAATCAGCCTCTACAAATGTTCTTACACAAAAGTCAGCTGGACCGTCAGTGATAACTGAAATGACTTCAATTACTTGGAAGAACTTCAGCGCTCAGATTGAGTAATTTTCAACCCCTCACATTATGTTTTAAATCTGTCTCAAAGGTACTTCAAAAAGTGTAAACGATGTGCCAAGCATGACACAAAAATTATTCTGGATGTTAGAAAGTTCAAATATAGTAAACTGATTTTTCTTTTTTGTTTTTCACTTTTAATTACAAAGGTTATTCTTGCCAAAGGTCATTTGAAAGGAAAATAGAAATGGGAGTTAGAAAGTGAGTTTTTGAAGATAATGCTAAGAAGAAATGAGAATAGTTGTTGTATTTTAAATAATAAAACTTCTTGTATCAACAAAATAGTAGTTTCTTTCACATAATGAAACATTGGATTTCTTCCATTTTCCAACCAAATATGTATGTGTACTAGAGATGTGTATGTCAGTTAAAATTTTTGTTTTATTTTCAGTTAAATTTTAAAAAATAATTTATGTGTTCTTGCCTGAAGATCAATTGCGTCCAATATATTGTATCCAACTACTTAAGAACACTGATAAACTATCCATGGTTGATGCAATTATAATTTGATTCATTATATTGTGACACAGGTCACAGAAAGCCAATGGCGATTTAGAATGGGAATGTCTAGAGTAATGTGACACAAAAATATCACTTCCTGGGAAATTCAGAAAACACCTTTCATTCTAACTGCCTACATATATAAACAGATACAGACATACATGGGCAATGGTGTGCTGGATCCCACTCATACCAGCTCGTAAGGCCCTATTGTTACATTTCTGGCCATTTTTTTAAGCTATTGGCGGTCAGGGTAGTAATTTGAACTGGGCATAGGGGAATATTTACACCATGGCAATTGGCAAAGCCTTTAAATAGGCACCATCCTCCTCTCAACACCTACTTTTCAAAGAGATAGTGGTTAAACATTTGCCAGCATACAACTCCATAAATCTTTACCTTTGCCATCATGACTGGCACTTAAATATATATATTTAATAAATAGATATATATGGCAAATGTGTATAGCAAATTTTATATACATACTATTTATTATACAATTATATATACACATATTATTATATATAAGTGTGTATAGACATACATAGTCCAAGATCACTTTTCCATCTAGTGTGCGTTTTAACCACCAGCCTGTGGCAAAACCTCTCCTAGGTGCATTAGGGAACACAAGAGTGACTTCAGGGAGTCCCTTGCCTTATTTTTAGGAGAATACCTAATTTGAAACAAAAACAATATTGGGACATTTTCTTCCTCATCTTTGCCTCATTTTCCCCTTGGAGTCATGAAATAAAAATTTCTTGGAAACAGCTGATAGTTAAACAAATATTTACAGAAATGACTGCTTGAAAATTCCTTAGTTCTTTTGGGGAGAACACAGCCTCTCTCCCTATAGGAAGTTACAAGTAATAGCAATATAAAGCACTATGTGATACATTCCAGGAGTGTCTAGAAATCCTCCCTTTCTTGGCTGGTGTCCATCCACTCACAAGCAATGAAGGACGGTCTCTCCTGTTTGGATGCAGCAGATAGGCATGTGGAGCTGTGTGACTACAGCTGGGCACGACAGGAGGAGTCACCACAAGGATTCAGGGGCTTTGGGAACCTTGCTTCCTTCTCCCCCCTGTGGTACCCCAGCTCAGCACTCCCAATCTCTGTTCATGGCTTCACATTTAAGACAGAAGAAAACCATACACCTTAACCCCTGACTACAGTAAATTTTTTTTTAAATTTCTTAATACAAGAACACTTCACCTGCCTGTTTAGGTCTAAAGGGAGAGAAAGCTATATAAAATAAATGTTGGGTGTTGATTTATTTTATTCCTGGTCTCCTTCAGGCATTTGTCAGTTAAATATAGAATAATAAAATATCTGCACAATGAGAAAACATGATTCATGATTAAGATCATTAAGTTTGAACTCATAATGATTCTGTTTCAATGTCTTATTATTGCTTTTAAGGAGCTAAATGATAAATGGCTTGAAATTGTGTAGCCTGTTTGAATTATGAAATTTAAGAGTATTATTTCTGTCATCACATAAATAATTGCCACACAGTCCTCAGAGGGAGAATTATGTGCATCTAGATTTGCACCTGTCTTAGTTTAATTTAAAGTTACATACTGCATTAGATGTAATCATAACAGCAAATGAAATAGTCTCTTGATAGCATTCATTGTACTGATTATCATTTATATAGTTTTGTTCTTAAATTTCTGCCAGTTTAATGTATCCCATTTCAAACTGTGCAAGTATCATAAAGAAAAAAAAAATGAAACATAAAATAAGTTGTCTTAACTTTGGCAATAAATGTTTTATAACTTCCATATAGAATTGATTAAAATGAACTAGAAAAAAGATGTTGCATTGTTGTCCTTACAAAAGTTCTTTCTAAGAGAGAAAGAAATGTCCCCTAAAAATCTTTCTCTGTCCCTCTATATCCAGAAAAATAAACTGCCATAATCTTAGGGAGTCAACTTTGGTGGCCCTATCAGGGTCAAGAGATAAGAGTGTTCTATTGTGAAGAATCATCACTCTTCGTCTTGAAGGGAGAAATAAAGCCCAGGCTTAATTTCAAAAATGTTCCTAGAGTAGAGCGATTCCACCATCCTATGTCCTCTGTTGCAGACAAAGGGGATAAATGCTTGGGATTTTCTAATCCCAGTGAATGAGTCTACCCTACCTCCATGATGGCTCAGACCAGTCATGTGATGACAGATGGTAAGAACATGAATCATGTGTCCACACCACCTCTCAATGGCCTTTTTCTTTACAAACATGACATTGGATCATATTTAGTTGTAAGACAGAGGAAATTTCAGATTTATAATCAGTCAGCAAGATAATTCAAACTAACTAATTAACATGTCTCTAAAACAATGTCTACATGTCTGTACACAGAGGACGTAACATAGTTCCCATGTACCAGAGGGCAAGTATTAAATGAAGGAAAATTTCAAATTCTAGATTAGAGATGATCATACTAAACAGAATGCACTTAATTATAGTGTTTTTTTTTTTTTTTTTTAGACTTGCGTTTTTCCCTTGAGATTTAAAGGTCCCTGAGATACAATGTTTACAGGCTAAAAACTGCAGCTCTTGATAATGTCCACGATAAAGACCTACTGAGGACTATAATTTTGAATAGGCAACATTTTATTGTTACAGGTAGAATACCCTAGTGAGTTTTTCTCCATACTAGCACTCACATAGTACTATTATTCATCAATAGTTAAAATTTTGCACGATGGTTTCAAAGATCTTTTAGTCACTTGCAATCTTTATGTTCTCTCTATATCTTCTTTTGCAAAGCTTATTTTCTTGTGTTTCATAGTTGTTGTGTCTCCATGTCCTATGACAGCCAGTTCCCTGACCTCTTATATCTTTAAATTCCCACAGCTCACAGTTCAATGATACTCTCTTTCCAAGGTCATGTACTCTGGGTCTCCTATTACCCTCTCGAACTTCTTGGACCAGAGTTCCATGTAAGGCAAGCTATGAAGAGGCTTTCTTGAATCAGTGAACCAATGATGTATATTGCAGACTATCTGTAGATTGGCAAAATCTTTAGGAGTAAGTGTAACTTAAAAAAAAAACACACATTAATTTTTCTATACAAAGTTGCATCATCTTACTCACAACTTTCCATAAATAGGAAAGTGCCACTTTCTATATAGATTTGGTAATAAATCAATTAATGATATGTTTAAATTATCCCTATTATGGTTAAGATTATGTCCATTGTCTCGAGGTAAGGAGAGGTGAATCAAATAAAATGCCTGCCTTTAAAAATGACTTAATAATGTATTTGAAACTATCAGTTATCCACCAGGAACCACAGAGGTGTGAGCATAAGGATGTAGCTAGCCTCTTAATGTGAGGCTTCACCTCTCCCACCTTTCCTCAAAGACTCATTTACATGTGGAATACTAAATATGGGACTTAGAAAAATATGAAATTATATGACTCTTGCTTTCTTAGCACACTACATTTTATGTTTCTTTATTAAACTTTATGTGACATTATGTTAGAAGGGCTTGCAACAAAACTGTCTGCTTAGTGATGTCTTTTCTTGCGTTTCTGGGAGGAGGATTAGATTATGTGGCATATAATTTTGTAATCCATGAAATAAACATGGCCCTTCATGTCAGGCCAACTCTGAAATGAGGAATATACATATTTGAGTTCAAAGTACACGAGTGTGATATGAACTTCTCTGTAGTATCATCACCCTAATCTTTTTAAAATGGAATCTATAATATTTTCTTGAGCATATGTGGTAATGATATTAGAGCCCTTGGGGGATTACAGAAAACAGAGAACACCAGCTAGATAGATGGCTTTACCCACAGTATTTTAGTCAGGGCATATCTGGTTGCAAAAGAGGCTTATTTTCAAGATGGAATCATAGATAAAAATATAGATGCAAGTACAGTTAGCCCTCACTAAGAGCCTGGAATTTTAAAAGTCAGCAATTAATGAATCAAAGCTAGTTTCTCTACCTTTCTCTCTGTGTATCTCTATTTATCTATCATCTATCTATCTATCATCTGTCTATCTATCATCTATCTATCATCTCTCAGTATTTCCTCCATCATCTTTTCTTTTTTTTTTTTAAGATTTTATTTATTTGAGAGAGAGAATGAGATAGAGAGCATGAGAGGGGGGAGGGTCAGAGAGAGAGGCAGACTCCCCGCTGAGCAGGGAGCCCGACGTGGGACTCGATCCCGGGACTCCAGGATCATGACCTGAGCCGAAGGCAGTCGCTTAACCAACTGAGCCACCCAGGCGCCCTCCTCCATCATCTTTTCTTTCTGTGTGGCTGCGAATGGTCACTATAGTCACGAAGACTGCATATTCCTTCAGCACAACTTCCTTAGGTTAATTACCTCATTCCCAATTTTTGAATGAGGGGTCTAACTTTCCAAGCCCACCTTTTCCAGCTAGGTCTATGGGTCTTGAATAAAGAATAGGCAGATAGTACATGCTGAATGTAGTTTTCCTCAGAAAGGGATATAGATGGAAAGTGGCGAACGACACCTCTTATAAACCTTAATCACAATATGCCTAAAACTAGAATCATCTTTCTCTTCTCTACACCCTTCCTCAACCCATGTCCACACTGTATCTGTCTTCTCTTATCCCTGTCTTCATGAACGGCATCACTGTTCATCTAGTTATCCAATCAAAAAAGATAGGAGAGGCGAACCTGGGTGGCACACTGGGTTAGGCAACCAACTCTTGGTTTTGGCTCAGGTCATGATCTCAGGGTTACGGGATCGAGCCCCGTGTCACGCTCCGTGCTCAGCCCAAAGTCTGCTTAGGTTTCTCTCTCCCTCCTCCCTGTTCTCTCTCTCAAATAAATAAATAAATCTTTAAAGAAAAAAAAAGGATAGGAGATACAGTTGACTTCCTTATCTCCACATACCCAATCAGTTCTTAACAGCTGAAGATACACTGATTTTATGATACAAGTGACATTCACTTCCTGGAACTTTTTATATATTGTTTTCATTCCATTTCAGAAAAAATAAAAATTTAATATAGTATACATATTTTATAGATGAAGAAACAGAGACTTATTTTATAGCTGAAGAGGCAGAAACTTAGAGCAGCTAAGTAACTTATTCAAAGTGACCTACATAGTAAAAGACAGAAGTGGGTTTTTAGCATAAGGCACTCTGACTCTGGAAATATCCTTGTCCTCATCTAACAGATTAGAGTATTTGTAACCAGGATAGTCAGGGAAAGTTGGACTTGCTGCAGTTATTTTACCCCTAATGTTAATCCTTTAATGGGTAAGTTACTTATTAATTCCTACCTTAATCAATAGCCAGGGAGCTAACTGGATACTGATAAAATGATGACTATTCACTTCTTAGGTCTGAATTATTTCTTGACTCCATTCCCTTTTCCAGCCAGGATTCCTTATCATCCCTGGTACCCAGAATGCCTGGCTCAGTTCAGTGCTTGGGCCTCTGCATTATGGGGTGTTGAAATGACAAGTTAAAATACATCTAGCCTTACTTAAGCAAACTCATGAGTACTATTACCTAGAAATAAAATATAAAGAAAGAAGCATGACCTATTACTCTTTCCCGTATTTTAAAAAAATTGGGGGTATAGGAGCAGGGAATTGAATCTATTGTTTCCTTCTGTCATTTTGGTTTTGTTGTAATTTATCTTTTTTTCTTTATCCATCTCAGGCCCTATTTCAGATTTGATTAATTGCTGCAATATTTTCCTCAATATTTAGAATTGAACAGTCTTTATTCTTTACAAATATTGGTTCATGATAATTGTGTGCTCCAGTGTCTTCATGCATATGTTTGTGTATATGAGTGTGTAGGTAAGAAAGAGTGTAAATTGCTAACTTAACTTGAATAATAAGCATTTAATTATTGTATATCTGTTCTTGTGACTTTGATGACCAATGCTGTAATTTATTTGATGTTGCTTCTTGGTCAGATGTATTTAGAAATCTATAAACCGTTTTAAAGTGTCCCACTTTCTGATTCGTTTTCCAGCAATATATTTACAGAGAGTTGGGAGTGTATGTATAAAAAATGTCTTCCATTCAACATTATAGGACCTTGACTTGTGATCTCTGCTACTTATTTTCTAGAAAAAAATGTAATTTGCTTTATTGGCCACAATTTTGTACTGTGCTCTTAACCTTTCTTACTTCTAATCAATTCGAAACATAGCCTTCCCTAGCATTTTTTTTTAAGATTTTTATTTATTTATTTGAGAGAGAGAGAGAACATGAGGAGGGGGTGGGCAGAGGGAGAGGGAGAAGCAGGCTCCCCACTGAGCAGGGAGCCCGATGCGGGGCTCGATCCCAGGACCCTGGGATCATGACCTGAGCCGAAGGCAGACACTTAACGACTGAGCCACCCAGGCGCCCCTACATTTTTTTTTTTTATAATTTTGTTAGGGCACATAACACATTCTGATGTATAAGTATACTCAGTTTATTGTTTTCACAGTTAAGGTTCTAGAGTACTTCTCATAGGAAGAGCACATAATTAGAGTTCAATAAATGTTTCGTGAATTAAAGGGAAGCACTATTACACTGATTGAATCTTAAGCTTATTTTCCTTTTTCATATTTTTAAAAATATTGTCCTTTGTTCTTAAAAGTTTTAGAATTAAACTCTAGGGTATATTCATTAGGAGTTCTAAGGAACATTTGATATATGTCAGCAAATCTCATTGATTTTAAAGCATTCCACATTTTTTATTGATTCTAAAAAAAAAAAAAAAAAGAAGAAGGGAAACCTTGACCCAAACATTTTGTATCAACTATAACAGCATTCTAAGCAAATTTTGTGCTGAGTTTCATTTCTGTGATAAAAAAAAAAATAACATATTTAAATTATTTGGTAAATATCCTACTTAATTCCTTAATTAAAAACAAATTTGTTTCTGTTGGTCTTGTTTTATAGTGGCTGACTATAAGAAATAACAAATTATGTTTAAAAAATACCAATTTTTAATTCACTCCCCAAAATATAGCAATTTATCAGAGATTATTGCAATGAGGATGATGGTGGCTTCTACCAGATTGGTAGTGAAAGAATTATGAGAAATATTTTTGGGATTACGGGGATAATTTTGAAAGTGTAGCCAACTGGATTTACTGATGAAATAGTTGTGAGATATAAGGGAAAGAGGAAGAAAAGATTAATACAAGATTTTTGGCCTAAGTAACTGGAAGGAAAAAATTTCATAGTTTGAAAGACTATAGAACAGCTGTTTTTGATCTTGTTATATTTGATTGCCTACTAGATATGTCAAATTGCCAATTGTACATATGTTTCTGGGACTCAGGAGAGAGCAACAGGTGGGAAATATAGAAATAAGTGGGACATACAAATCTGAAGCCACTGAAACATAGATGGTAAGTAAAGCCATCTTAAAAGATCATCTAAGTGAACTACCATGCGATCCAGCAATTCCACTTCTGGATATATATCCAAAGGAAATGAAATGAATATCTTGAAGGGATATCTGCCCTCTTATGTTAATTGCAGCATTATTTATAATAGCTAAGATGTAGAAACAACCTAAGTGTCCAGTAACAGATAAATAAAGAAAATGGGATATATGTATATGTATATACACATAGATAATTCAGCCATAAAAAAGAAGGAAATCCTACCATTTACAGCAACATGGATGAATCTTCAGGGCATTATGCTAAGTGAAATAAGTCAGGCAAAGAAAGACAAATACTGTATGATATCATTTACATGTGGAATCTGAAAAAACTGAACTCATAATAATAAAGAACAGATTGGTGGCTAGCAGGGACAAGGGATGGGGAATGGGGGAAATGAGTGAAAGTGGTCAAAGAATTCAAACTTCCAGTTATAAGATGAATCAGTTTTGGGGATGTAATGTACAGCATGTCGACAATACTGTATTGCATATTTTAAGTTTCTGAGAGTAGATTTTAAAAGTCTTCATCACACACACACACACAAAAAATTGTAACTATGTGAGGTGATATATATGTCAACTAATCTTACTGTGGTAAACATTTTGCAATATATACATATATCAAATCATTATGTCGTACACCTTAAACTTACACAATTGTATGTCAATCTTGTCTCAATAAAGCTAGGGGGAATGAAAGATCAGCCAAGAACTAAAAAGGACAGATCATGGACTGAACGCTGAGGTGTGCCAACACTCAAAAGTTGAAGAATGGAGAAATGGCTAGCAAAGGAGACTGAGAAAGCCAGAAAGGTAAGTCTGAGTATTAAGTTCCACATTCCAAAAGCAGATCATCAACTGGTACAATTCCTACCAATAAGACAAGTAAGATACAGTTGGCTGAATTCCCTGCTACATTTAGCAGTATGGGGCCATCTGTGACACACTCAGGTGTATTTTAATGGACTTGTGGGGTAATACACAAATTGCAGTGGATATAAGAGAGGATAAATGGAGAGGAATTGGGGTCTAGTATTAACACTTTTGAGAATTTCCTTTAAAGGAAAACAGAACTGTGGTGGTAGCTGGAAGACAACATGGTCTACTGCAAGGCTTTCTTTCTTTCTTTTTCTTTCTTTCTTTCTTTCTTTCTTTCTTCTTTCTTCTTTCTTCCTTCCCTCCTTCCTTCCTTCCTTCCTTCCTTCCTTCCTTCCTTCCTTCCTTCCTTCCTTTCTTTCTTTCTTCTTCCTTCCTTCCTTCCTTCCTTCCTTCCTTCCTTCCTTCCTTCCTTCTTTCTCTCTCTCTCTCCTTCCTCCCTTCATTTTAATGGAAGAACTAATAATGTTTGAATATTGAGGAGGAAAATTCAGTAGAGAAGGAAAAGTTTTTTAATGCAGTGTTTCAGAGCAATGGCTTTGTTAGACAAGAGGGGATAGAAGGCTCAGTTTTATGTAAGAACACATAGTTACAAAGTAAAAGGTAGAGTGTTTGCAAATAATGTAGATACGCTGGTAGACAAGGTAGCGGGGAATGTTGAGAAATCCTCTTTCATTTGCTTCAGTGAAATAGGTGGTCTATTATAGTGAAGAGAAGGGTGTGTCAGAGATCTGAGGAGACAAGAAAAGGTGTGAAGTAGGTGTGTATGTTCAAGGCAATGCCAATGCAATAGGGAAAAGTGTGGGATTTCTGTGTAGTTTTAAGAGTCTACTGGTTTTAGTTGCTAAGAATCAGCATAATTGTTTGCTTTTCTCCAGGCTCATTTGGCTGTGAGTGTGGAGGCAGAGTTGGATTTAACTACAGTTAAGATTGTGCCAGGTAAGTGTGGGAGAGGGAGGGACAAGCAATTTAGAGTTCTTACAATGGAAGGACTAAAATGATAGGCCATGGAATCTAAGCTGGGAGAACAAAGATGTAAGGGCATTAATTCAGTGAGAGAGGAAAAATAAACAATAATTGAAATCGATTCTCATGGCTTGATATCCTTGTAAGTTTGAAAAAGTGTTCAAGTTGGGATATCAACAAGGAATGATCTGAAAGACAGAAGAGAGCAGTCAGGTAGTGGAGTATCAGAAGTTGAGTTTATGAAGAAAAAGCAATTACTGGTAATGACAAAATCTAGGGTGTAGCCAATCACAAGTATGAGTGGCTGAGACCTGATGTAGGACATACCATTGTAAGAGAGGAGGACAAAAAGCCTAAGCTGAAAGAGTATTGAAAGGATCACCTAGGTAGATATTGCAATCCCAATTCTGAATGGAGAGTGTGGATAGAATTATCAGTAGTCCAGGAGCTGAAATCTGCAAGGAAAAATAGGTAGTGGCTCAGAAGTCTATATATGAGTCCATACACGACGGCAATAAGGAGGGATAGTGGGTGCTTATAGTTTGGAAACAGGGGCTTCAATGCTGGGAGTTTTAAAGAAGAGAGGGAGAATGGCCTGGAAGAGGCAGTGAAGAACCACAGGATGCTTCCCTCATTTTTAGGTGCATTAGTATAAGGGAAGCACTTCAAGGGCTATGGGAGAATCAGCCCACGGTGAAAGAGGTTTTAGTTAGAGCAGGAAAATAAGAAACTTTCAGAGCAAGTTTGAGGTTTGAGGTAAAGGAGATTTTACTATTAATAAGCCATGATTTCTTGAGGGAACAATAGAAAGATTCGAGAAGGAGAAAGTGGGAGATGAGGTAAGATAAGACAACATTCAGAGCCCTGAGTAGTTTAGAGTCCGAGATCTATATAGTATTGGGAAGCCTGGGTTTCTCGTTGTGATGGGCATAAACAGGGTAAAGAATGCAATTTGTGTCACCGAGTAAAGTGTGGGTGAGGATTGCAGGGAATCTGGGCTTTATGTCTAGGGAGAACATCATGGAAGTGAGAGGAGGCCAGTGAAACTGGAAAAAAAAATGAAATACACAGTGCAGCAAAATCATGTGGGCCAGGTTAAGATCAAAGATAATATTCATATATCATGAAGCAGAGGGAACAACTGAAATGTTGGAAATGACGGAATCATAATCACATTTGCATTTTGAAAGAATCTCTCTCTCTCCCTCTATCTTTGTCTCATGCACATGCATATGTGCGCGCACACACACACACTTTCTTTTTCTTCTTTTCTAATTTTGATTTTTGTTTTCTCATACTTAAATCATTAGAATAATTTCACAAGATTCTTATTTCTAGTTCAATTAGTCTTCAAAATAGCTGAGTGGTAAGCAACTCTTTTTATCAAAATATTCCTCTACTCAAACTTTCAGCAGCTACCTACCTTATGGGTTCAAATCTAAACCCCCTAATTTCCAATTCAAGAAGCCTAACCAACACATCCCACTCTATCCTTGTAGTCCAATGTGTTAGTCTATGCAAACTTCATTACTACTACACATTAGATGGCACACTCTTTTTTTCTTTAATTCATGATACTCCTCCTCTTGGAATACCTCCTGTCAAAATTCTACCTATTTTTCAAGTTCCAAATCAAATCCTACTTACTTTGTAATATCAGCTGGAGAAGATATCTTCTGCCACTAAATTCCCAGCATATGTTAGTAGCACTAATACAGACATCTAAATATAACTGTAAGATAGTATCCCCAAAAATCTGAGTTTGTGGCAATTGATAACTACGTGGAAATAGAAACTTTTGATGCTGAAGACCATATCTTATACATCAGTTGCCCATTAGTTGCCATGGCCTGCAGAATGTTTGGCATAAATACTATTTCAAAATATGTTTTAATAAGACTATAAGTAAGTTTATAGTACTTATAGGCGAGAGAACACTAGAATTTTATTTCTTTTATTATAAATTTGGTGACTATATAGATACTTCTTTTTTTATTATATTCAGTTAGACAGCCTATAGTATATTGATATTTCTTGATTTCTCAATTTTAGGTATTATCTTTTGACTTCCTTTTAAAAGATAAGTAGATACAGCTTTATATAAATTAAACACAATTATCTTCTTTCATCATCCCTACAAAATTAGATCATAATTTTTGTTAGATCTCCATTCAGTAGCTACCATATTGTTGCAGTGCATTCTCTAAATACATAAATTTCATTTCATTAAGGTAAAATTTAATATTAAAAAGTGTACATCAAAGCCAAATTTTCAGGATAATAAAGAATAATACACATTTATTTATTGTGGATTAACCTATAAAATAGTTAAATAAAATTATTTTAAAACCTCTGAAGACACACACCAGAAACGAAAGGATACATGTTATTTTTCAGATAAGTTTAAAATTCTGTAATTATACAATTACTCAATATAGGAAGTCAATATGAGAACTAATAAGAAATAGGTTGAATGGTATAATGGTTTTGCATGGAACTTATAAAAATAGTGAAATTAGTAAAATTATAACTTCACAATTTGATTGATATCATAGTTTCAGGTACCATAGGAATCAACTGTACAATGAGATAACTAAATTAAAAGAAAGAAAAATAGAAATATAATAATCAGCTTGCTTAGCATTCCACTCCTAGAATACTGAAGCTTGTATAAACAATAGATTATAAAATTAATCTGATCAATTAATACATTGACCAGCTTGAAAGAGAAAAACAGCTTGATGGTAATAAAGCAAAATAAGTGTCTTTTCATTCATAAAAATCTAAAAACAAGCATTTTAAAAGATTTCTTACAACTACATATACAAATCTATTGTGAAAAAAAATCAAACAATGGTTGCTTCTCTGGCCGTGGGGCTGAGATTTACTGGAGAAGGGGCATAAGGGAACTTTTGGGGGGTGATGGTGATACTCTATATCTTGATAGGGGTAGGATTCAGCCAGGTATGTGTTTGTTGGTACTCCATGGATGATATATTTAAGATTTGTGCATTTCATTATATGTAAATTTTGCCTCAAAGAAACCAGAAGCAATAATAACTACTATATTTGGGTTAGTGAAACATACTAAAACGTTTAGGGATGGAAAGTACTGATGTCTGCAATTTTGAAATGCATGAAAGAATAAGTTGGGTTGATGGAGAGAGAACACGTAAATGAAGAGAGAGCTAATGAATCAGGCATAATGAGATGTGAACTGTTTAAATCTAGGTGGTGGGTATATGAGTATTCCCTTTGAATTTCTTTCAACTGTTTGGTATATTTGGAAATGTTTATGGGGTGCCTGGGTGGCTCAGTGGGTTAAGAGTCTGACTCTTGATTTTAGTTCCACATTCAGCAGTGGGGGGGGGGTGTCTGCTTGAAGGATTCTCTCCCTCTGCCTCTCCCCACTGCTTGTACACTCTCCCAAATAAATAAATAAATCTTAAAAAAAAAAGAAAATGTTTATATTAAGTGTTGGAAATGAAAGGACAAAAAACTGAAAAAAAAATGACATAATCTTTGACAAAAGGTATGCCTTGTCACCAGATCTTCCTATGGGTAATGTATTTACCTAAATATCTACATTTGTAAACCAACCAAGATGCATCCACTGCCACTAAGTCTCCACCTACAGAGCCAAAAAGGAACCCAGAGGGGGAAATATTGAAAAGAGAAGTAAATAAAATTGAAATCTAAATGAAATCAGTTATTTGAATCTCCAAATAGTCAAAGTACCAGCCTAAGTAATGAAAGACAGATATGATGTGTTATTAAATAAAATAAGAACGAAAGAGAGATTATCCATTGAACAGTTGAAATACTATATTTAAATAAAATAAAATTTTTATTTCCAAGTAAATGGAAATGGAAAACTACTTAAAAATATAAAATAGTAAAAGTGACAGTATCAAATAGAGAACATGAAGGGAACAATACGGGAGGAATTAATGGCAAAAGGGAAACAACTTCAGAAATAAACTTCATGGAATTTTTCAAAAATTTTTAGTGTTGAATACTTCTCCAAGATTTAAAAGCATGGTTTATTGCTGGTTTCTTTGAGCAAAAATAAAAAATGTGTTTTTTCTCCCAGTCTTGACCAGAGCAAAACTAAAAGACAAATATCAGTACCAGCATATTATGAAGATAGATACACAGAGCTGAAATAAAATCTTAGGAGCAGGAGGGGAAGAATGAAGGGGGGGAAATCGGAGGGGTAGACGAACCATGAGAGACGATGGACTCTGAAAAACAAACTGAGGGTTCTAGAGGGGAGGGGGGTGGGAGGATGGGTTAGCCTGGTGGTGGGTATTGAGGAGGGCACGTTCTGCATGGAGCACTGGGTGTTATGCACAAACAATGAATCATGGAACACTACATCTAAAACTAATGATGTAATGTATGGGGATTAACATAACAATAAAAAATTCTTATCTAGAGTGTTGAAAAATATCTCAGAAAATAGAATTAAGTCTGTAACCTGCTAAGATTTTTACTTGGAAAGTGACATAGAAAAATGTTTTTATTATGTCAACATATATTTGAAGAAACAAATGGATAAAATTAGATTTTACCTTTGAATATGCAGAGAAGGCTTTGGATAACAGGCTTACCTACCTCAACAAAATCATAAGCTTTTGGAGGGAAATGGATGAGTAAGCCTACTCACACTTAGGAGACCCTGCTCACCTCCAGGCCCTGCTGAGCAAGTGAGCCCTTTTTCTGTGGGAAAAGGGGTAGCAGTTCCTGATCTGACCTATCGCTCAAATGGCCTAGTTTGGAAAAGTATGCCCAACAATCAGATTTCTCTATAAAAAGCTTGGGTCAGGGGCGCCTAGGTAGCTCAGCCGATTAAGTGTCTGCCTTCTGCTCAGGTCATGATGCCAGAGTCCTGGGATAGAGTCCCAGGTGGGCTCCCTGCTCAGTGGGGAGCCTGCTTCTCCTTCTCCTCTAAGTGCCCCCCCCATCCGCTTGTGGTCTCTCTTTCTCTCTCAAATAAATAAATAAAATCTTTTTTAAAAAATTAAAAAATATAAAAATATAAAAAGCTTGGGCCAAGGAGAAAATGAGACATCAAGAGCAGAAGTCACAGCATATATCAAGGGTTCCTATGAAGTGAAGTGTGTGGTTGTGTCATTTACTCCATTTTAATCAGGGATCCGAAGCAAGGAAAAGGAACCCCACCCTGGGGTAAGAAATCCAGGGTCCCCAGTGGTTGTTACCTCTATTCCCTTGAGCTTTTGCCCTTGGCTGTCTATGAGCCATTCTTTATAGTTTAATAATTTCACTCTCACATTCCTTCTCCATAACTGTTCTAATCTGTAGCCAGCTGTAATGTGTTTCTTTTACTTGAAACCAAAGAGCCCCAACTAAACAGAATGGACAAAAACTGATTAATCATTATATACTTGAAATGCCTAACACATAAGAGCAGATTAATTATTTGCTGAATAATTTATAAAATAGAACATGTGTAATGGATTAAAATTCCAATGAGGAAATAATTCACCATTTCAGACACATTTTTAAAACAATAAAAATATGGAGAATGGTTAACTTTGATTCATGCCTTATTCAGTAATAAATTATAGTTAGGTCAAAAGTATAAACATTTTAAAAGAGTCTGCTGGTTCTGTTTTTATGAAACAACTCTAAAATCTTTAGCCCCTACATTTGAATATAAGTTGCTATTATGTGACATTGTTGTGGTAGTTTAAATTTATAAAAAATAAACCTTTGGTGAAATAAATTCTCTGAGGGCTGATTTGTATTTCTATTAAATGAAATAAGGATAAAAGTATGACTTTCTCCATTCTTGGGGAAGAAGGGAGTGCCTCAGACTGAGCATTATCATGCATGGCAAAATTCTACCCATTGGATTTTAAAATACGAAGTTAACCTCCCAAATATTATATTTCAAAGCTCATTTTTATTAGAGATTCAACATATTGTTATGCAAGAAGCAATAGATACCCTCTTTACAAAATTAACATATTATTTGTGAGGGCTGTAATAGGGGCTATGTGAATAGAATCACTCCCTAGTTATTCTTCCCCAAACTGATTCAAGAAAGATTTATTTGGTTTTTAAGTACAAAAACACTATGATAGGCACCAGAGGGAATACAGAAATGAAAAGTAGGTGAACTATTAGTAATAAAAAAGAGGATGAAATTAAGGAAGTAAAGTTCTTATCAGAGAACTAAAGGAAGAGGATAGCTTTTGATATGAATCTCAGAGATTTAAATGGATTATGTTCAGCCAAGTGATGTTAATTGACCACAGTCCTGATGCACTTTGGCATAATTTATTTTTTCAAGTTTTATCATTTGTTTCTAGAAACGGAATTATAGGTTGATAAGTGGCAGACTTTGGAGGCAAACAAAAAATGGATTTTAAATGTTCAATGATTGATAAAACTGAGGAGAAAACAAAATCACCACTCTGACTTCAACCTAGCACTGGTTATAAGTAAACTTGGAAACAACAGCATGCTCCAAACTTCACATTTCTGCCAAATCTTCTTAATTGCGCTTAATTTATACCCCTTAGTTGCTCTGAGTCTCATATAATAGCTAGTGTATGTTAACAACCAATTGCCTTGGAGCCAACATGGTGAGAGAACAGCATATCAGGAGAAAGGAATGACAAGGATAAATACAGAGCAGAGTCTTTGGAGGATATAACTTGTTGTGCCTCTTGTGTTAAGTTCTGAACAGACTCCACCTCAACTTGGGGAGACCTGGTAGGCTAAGCTGAGTCATATCAGAACTTGATAAAATTTCTGTTTGAAGTGCCTAGAAAGTTAAGGATATGAACTATCATCAGTCTTGGCCTTGCAATACCTGGCTCCCACCTGCATTTTCAGAAAGTCATCCTCTTACTGATGGCAAGACATCAGATGACTATGGGAGATACCATAACATTCACTCACATAATGAGAAAAATATTTATCTCCTTCTCATTTACCTTTCAAGAAGAGAGTCTGATTTAGATTATCTCAAGTTTTTAATATTCTTTAACACTTGCTATTACTCTTTTTTAAAAGGGGGTATGCAACCTCATGCTCAGAGCGTTGATAGGCAAGAAGATTCAGATAGTATGTATATATTAGTATCCTGTGTTTATTACATTCATGACAGGTAGACACTGGTTTCTGGCTGATTATGTTATTATGTTATTTTAACCACCATACATTACATCATTAGTTTTTGATGTAGTGTTCCATGATTCATTGTTTGCGTATAAAACCCAGTGTTCCATTCAATATGTGCCCTCTTTAATACCCATCACCAGGCTAACCCTTCCCCCCACAACCCCTCCCTTCTAGAACCCTCAGTTTGTTTCTCAGAGTTCATAGTCTCTCATGGTTTGTCTCCCCCTCCAATTTCCCCCCCTTCATTTTACCCTTCTTACTATCTTCTTGAGTGGTAGATGGTGGGTAAATGAGCCTAAGTAGGTTTTTTTTTTTTTAAAGATTTTATTTATTTATATGAAAGACAGAGACACAGCGAGATAGGGAACATAAGCAGGGGGAGTGGGAGAGGGAGAAGCAGGCTTCCCGCGGAGCAGGGAGCCCGATGCAGGGCTCGATCCCAGGATCCTGGGATCATGACCTGAGCCAAAGGCAGACGCTTAACGACTGAGCTACCCAGATGCCCCGAGCCTAAGTAGGTTTTAATCAGAAAAAAGTTTTGGGTAAAATGTTATTTACTTCAGCCTTAAAGATGAGAAAGCCAGGGTCTGCTTTAATGAATAGAGGAGTTGTTCTATGAGTGAGATATAACCTAGTTAAAGAGGACCTGAATTTCACAAAAAGAATTCATTTTAGTTGTGAAATACTTATGAGAGGCTTATTTATCCATATTCACTTAATGTGTCTGGAAATTGGAAGAAAATATAACAAAGAAATCTCTATATTTTTTACGATGATGTTTGCATCTTAAGAATTTGTGTGGGTACTAAGAAACTGTGCTCAGATTTTAAGAAAATATACAAGGGTGGTTGGTCACAGTAAGTAATAAAAAACAACATAAAAATGAAATAATTGAGGCAGATAGGCTAAAGTTCCAAATGAGCATTATGGTCTATATTCTATTTTCTAATAATCTAAATTGTAACATTTCAGAGAATATTGTTTTCAAAATTACCCACCATTCTTTTATTATTATTATTATTATTATTTTAAAGATTGTATATTTAAGTAATCTCTTCACCGAACATGGGGCTCAAACTTAAAACCCTGAGACCAAGAATCTCGTGTTCTACTGAACTGAGCCAGCCAGGCATCAACCACAATTCTGATCACACATTTTCATTTTATTTTATTTTATTATGTTATGTTAATCACCATACATTATATCATTAGTTTTTATGTAGTGTTCCATGATTCATTGTTTGCCTATAACACCCAGTGCTCTATTCAATACATCCCTCTTTAACACCCATCACCAGGCTAACCCATTCCCCCACCCCCCTCCCCTCTAGAACCCTCAGTTTGTTTCTCAGTCCATAGTCTCTCATGGTTCGTCTCCCCCTCCGATTTCCCTCTCTTCATTTTTCCCTTCCTACTATCTTCTCTTTTTTTTAAACATATAATGTATTATTTGTTTACTTTTTAAGAATAAACATACTCAATTTACAATAGTTACTCAAAAAATTAAGAGAACTGATAGTCTAGGAGGCACATGGATATGGCAAAATCAGGAGGCTCTTACACAAATTAGTGAAGTGTTGAGACATTGTTCTGAGCTGAGGGAGAACATGAGAGCGTGTGCCATAGATCTAACAGGACTCAGTCATCTGGAAGTCCCAGAACAGAAATAATAGGCTCCTTCCCTCCATATACCTTCAATACAGCTGAAGCAGCATTCTCTGTTAAGTCAGTGTTAGGCAACTGTGTTCATGATAGATGGTTTTAGGAAGGCTAAGCCAGCTGTTGCTTTTCATCCTGTGTATTATGAAAGCAGGGAGAGAGATGTTTACTCTCTCTTTTATTTGTGTTAACATCATAATAAAATATGGCCTGTTCTGCTGTTTGTCTTTGACCTCTAGGTCAGTTGCATCTTTCCTACAAAGTTGTTCAAGCTGGTTATTTTTTCACTGTTGGTACAAAAAGAAGGGGCAGATCCAAGTTAGATGTCTCGTTTTCTTTTTATCTGGGTTTTTGGTTTTATTTTGGCTGTGTTTAATCAGGAATGACTATATGGGGACATAAGGAGTCTTCTTTAACAATTGAAAAAATTCTCTTTATAAATATACTTTGCTTCTTAAAATTAGTCATAATTTCATAATTAATTCCCTCTATTCTATGGACCAAAATAAAACACACATATGAATAAGAAAAGAATTGTAGGATATGATATGTTTTATAATAAAATTCCTATTCAGTTATGAATTTTTAGTTATAATTGTTCAGTGAAAAATTTTAACCATTAAATATTTTGTTAACAGACTCATGATTGTGTTATACTCAAATCATCAGACTAAATAAAATCAAACTCAAATAATCAAATCAGGAAAGTAACATCAATATAGTAATTAAATAGCTAATTATATTGCCTCTTAAAGCAAGAAATACTGTTTTTGACAATTTTTGAATATTGCCCCATTTAGTAGCTTTAACAAATTTGTGGATCTTAAACTATTTGTTAATGGAGAGAGAGTTTGAATCTATCACTTTTGTTGGTAGATGATCTTAGTTATAAACAAACAAATGTTAGAAGCCCAGTAAATATTAGTCTATCTACCACCTATTTCCTTCTGTCTGGAGTGAGTCTAACTGCCTAGTATAAATGTTCTGAACCATCTTCCCCCTTGGAGTGTGTTCATTCTAAATCTGATCAGCAACCAATCTGTCTTTTGATCGATTGCTCTTATTATTCTTCAATTCATTTGCTCATAACCTCATCTCTGCATAAGCTCAATTATTTTGAAAGTTTACTGGACAGACTTGTGTGCCTGTGGATATATTTCCTTGAAACTCTTAACATTCTTTGTTTCAGTATCATTGATGTTACAAATATGCTTTAGTTTTTGGCTTTTTTTTCTTCCCCTCAGAGCTCATGACATCCCTTCCACACACTCTGCCAAGAAGCACTCCAGATTACCATCATTATGCTAGATATTTCAGCAAACACTTCCAGGAGGTTGTCAGTTTTCTTTCATAACATTATTGCAGCTTTGCTTTAGCTATCACATGCCTAACAGTCTTCTAAATCGGTTTGCTTCTTTTGAAATGCTTGTAGGAGCTGAACACCCAGGAATAGTTAAGAAAAATCAATTTGTCTTTCCTCTGTGGTGTGCTGCCTCCTGCTGGTAGCTCATTTAAAACAAGTGAATATCATATTTTAAAATAAATATTAAATGCTGAAAGAAATTTAAGAAATGTTTCTCACATTCAAGCACTTGTGGACTATCAAGAATACTTTTGAATATGACAGAGAGTCTATGTACTGAAAAACTCTTACAAAATCAAAGCCTCTGGTTTAGGTTAGGGCTTCATGAACATGCCCAGTTATAAGATGCTTATCTAAATGATCTGCGAGTTGTATGTATAGTTAGATTATCATAATTGTGAAAACAAAATACTTGTACATTCTTCTGGAAGACTGGTGGACACTTAGATCTGTAGACCTCAGTTTGAAAAATATTAATCATCTCCTACACTATTATTTTACAAGTAAGAAATCTAAATCCAAAGAGGTGGAAGGGGCTTTGTCCACAATCAACAAAAAAGTTTCAGGCAAAAGTCTGGGTGAGAAAATTTTGTGTGTATATGTGTGTACATGTGTACATGTGTGAGTGTATGTACATATAATATAGTTTGAGCTCACCTGGCTTTCTTTTGCTTCCAATCTGAAACAACATACTGTACTGTACTTAGAGATTATGGTCATATCAAAACTGGGGACACTACTTGGGAAAATTACATTGCAATTAATTGTAATGTTTGTGTTTATTCTTTATCCATTTCATTTGAGAATCTGTGTACCCATTCAAACATGGAAAACTAAAAACCCAATTACCCCACCAAAAAAGAAATTAAAATGAAAATAAATCCCTTAATGCATGAAAGAACTGTGTGTAATATAAAAGATAAAAATAAAAGATATGGATTAAATAATATAAAGCTAAGTCAAGCATAATATTGATTAATAATATTATAGTTTAGAAATTTCATGTTCAAAATTTAAGAACTTATAATAAAACATCAATATTGACCTATTAGTTGTCAAAATAAGCCAGTGGAGAGTTATCACTGGACACATTTTATAACCTACAAATGCTGGCATTTAAAATCTAGGCAAATCTGGTGTAATATATTCAAAGTGCCAAATGGGAAAAATCTGCATTCAAGAATACTCTACCCAGCAAGGCTATCATTCAGAATAAAAGGAGAGATAAAGAGTTTCCCAGACAAACAAAAACTAAGGGAGTTTGTGACCACTAAAGCAGCCCTGCAAGAAATATTAAAGGGGATGCTTTGAGTGGAATGGAGGGACTAAAAATGACAGTATTAAGGCAGGATGCACAAAAACAGTAAAAATGAATATTTCTGTAAAAATCAGTCAAGGAACTCACACACACAAAAATGATATAAAATATAGTAACATACACCTAAAACAGGGGGAGAAGAGAAGAATGGGTTCAAATGTGGATGACCATCAACTTAATATAGATTGCTATTTTCAGAAGAGGTTACATACAAACCTAATGCTAACCATATATCAAAAACCACTAATAAACAGGAAAAGAATAAAGAGAAAGAAATGTAAATATATCACTAAAGAAAATCAGCAAAACATGAAAGAGAGAAAGAAAAGAAAGGATCAGAGAAAATCTCCAGAAACAACCACAAAATAAGTAATAAAATGGCAATAAATACATATCTATCAATAATTACTTCAAATGGACTTAATACTCCATCAAAAGACAAAGGATGTCAGAATGAATAAAAAAACAAGACTCATCTATATGCTACCTACAAGAGACTCATTTTAGATCTAAAAATACTTGCAGATTGAAAATGAGGGGATGGAGAAACATTTATCATGCTAATCAATGCCTAAAGAAAACTGAAGTAGCAAACTTATATCTGACAAACTAGATTTCAAAACAAGGACCATAATAAGAGACAAAGAAGGCACTATATAATAATAAAGGGATGTTCCAACAAGAAGCTATAACAATTGTAAATATGTATGTAGACAAAATGGGAGTACCCAAATACATAAAATGATTAATAAACATAAAGGAACTAATGGATAATAACACAATAACAGTAGAGGATTTTAACACCCCACTTACATCAACTGACAGATCATCTAAACAGAAAATTAAGAAGGAAACAATTGCTTTGAAGGATACACTGGACCAGATGGATTTAACAGATATATTCAGAACATTGTATCCTAAAACAGCAGAATGCACATTCTTTTCAAGGGCACATAGAACATTCTCCAGAAGAAATCACATATTAGATCACAAAACAGGCCTCAACAAATACAAAAAGATTGAAGTCATACCAAGCATTTTTCTGACAACAACGCTATGAAACTGGAAGTCAACCACAAAACAAGTTCTGAAAAGACCACAAATACATGGAGGTTAAACAACATGCTAAAAAACAATGCATGGGTCAACCAGGAAATCAAAGAAGTAAACAAAAATACATGGAAACAAGTGAAAATGAAAATATGAAGGCTCAAAACCTTTGAAATGCAACAAAAGCAGTCCTAAGAGGGAAGTATATAGCAATATAGGCCTACCTCAATAAGCAAGAAAAATCTCAAATAAACAACCTAACCTTACACCTAAAGGAGCTAGAAAAAGAACAAACAAAACCCCAAACCAGTAGAAGGAAGGAAATAATAAAGCTTAGAGTAGAAATAAGTGATTAAAAAAAATAGAAAAGATCAATGAAACCAGGAGCTGGTTCTTTGAAAAAATTAATAAAATTGACAAACCTCTAGCCAGACTTATCAAAAAGAAAATTTAAAGACCCAAATAAATAAAATCACATATAAGAGAGGAGAAATAACAACCAACATCATAAATATATGAACAATTTTAAAAGAATATGAAAAACTATGTTTTTGGACAACCTGGAAGAAATGGATAAATTCCTAGAAATAGAATGTACCAAAACTGAAACAGGAATAAATAGAAAACTTGAATAGACTGATAATCAGCAAAGAAATTGAATCAGCAATCTAAACAGTCCTAACAAACAAAAGTCCAGGACCAGATGGCTTCACAGGCAAATTCTACCAAACATTTAAAGAATAGTTAATACCTATTCTTCTCAAACTATTCTAAAAAAAAAAGAAAAAGAAAAACAGAAAAGGAAGGAAAACTTTCAGAATCATTCTATGAGGACAGCATTACCCTGATACCAAAACTTCATAAAGATACCCTAAAAAAGAGAACCACAGGCCAATATCTCTGATGAACATAGATGCAAAAATTCTCAACAAAATACTAGCAAACTGAATCCAGTAATACATTAAAAAAATCATTTACCATGATCAAGTGGGATTTGTTCCTGGCTTGCAAGAGTGGTTCCATATTCACAAATCAACCAATGTGATACATCACATCAATAAGAGAAAGGATAAGAATTATGTGATCATTTCACTAGACACAGAAAAACTATTTGACAAAGTACAACATCCATTCATAATAAAAACCCTCAACAAAGTATGTTTAGAAGTAACATTCCTTAACATAATAGAGGCCATATATGGAAAACCCACTCTAATATCATTCTCAATAGGGAAAAACTGAGACCTTTTCCTCTACAGTCAGAAACAAGACAGGGATGTCCACTCTCACCACTTCTGTTCAACCCAGTACTGGAAGTCCTGGTTACAGCAATCAGACAACATAAAGAAATAAAAGGCATCCAAATTGGTAAGGAAGAAGTAAAACTTTCACTCTTTGCAGATGACAAGATACTATATATAGGAAACCCAAAAGACTCCACCAAAACATTTCTAAAACTGATACACAAGTTCAGTAAAGTCACGTTGCATTTATATACACCAATAAGGAAGCAGCAGAAAGAGAAATTAAGAAAAAAAATCCCATTTACAATTGCACCAAAAACAATAAGATACCTAGGGATAAACCTAACCAAAGATGTGAAAGACCCCACTCTGAAAACTATAAAACACCAAAGAAAGAAGTGAAAGATGACACAAAGGAATGGAAAGACATTCCATGCTTATGGATTGGAAGAACAAATATTGTAAAAATGTCTACACTACCCAAAGCAATCTACACATTCATGCAATCCCCACCAAAATACCAATAGCATTTTCCACAGGGCTAGAACAAAGAATCCTAAAATTTGTATGGAACCACAAAGGAACCCAAATAGCTAAAGCAGCCTTGAAAGAGAAAAGCAAAGCTGGAGGCATCACAATTCTGGACTTCAAGTTATATTACAAAGCTAGAGTAATTGGGGGAAGAGCAAGATGGTGGAGGAGTAGGAGACCTAAATTTCATCTGGTCCCAGGAATTCAGCTAGATAGTTATCAAACCATTCAGAACACCTACAAACTCAACAGGAGATCAAAGAAAAGAATAGCAGCAATTCTATGAACAGAAAAGCAACCACTTTCTGGAAGGTAGGACGTGTGGAGAAGTGAATCTGAGGCAATATTTGGGAAGATAGACTGCAGAGGGAGGGAGCCTCCAGTGGCTAAGTGGGGGGTGGAACCCTTGCTGGGACAGTATGGTCTCAGGACCCTCAGGGTCACAGAAAGACTGGGGGGGTGCCTGAGTGTGGCAGAGCTCCCAGGTATCGGAGCAGGGAAGCCAGCTGCAGAGACAGAGCCGAGGCATGGGCTCTCAGCTCGGGGTTGCCATAAACCATGATCTGCGGCACAGTTGGGCCACTGCTCCTCCAGCAGGGACCCAACAAGCAGCAGATCTGGGGAGACTCCTTCCCCTGGGAGGAGCGGCGCAGGAGCGCACCGCAGGGATCTGCAGGGTTTGGAGACTCCACACTGGGTTGGGTGCCAGAGATAGAAACGCTCAATCACAGGCTGGGTGAGCACGGAGTGCGGCCTGAGACCGGGGAGACAGGAGTGACTGACTGCTTTTCTCTGGGGGCACACTGAGGAGCAGGCCCCGAGTTCTCAGCTCCTTGGGGGGGAGATTGGGAGGCCGCCACTTTCACTCTCATCCTCCAAAGCTGTATGGAAAGCTTGCAGGGAACAAAAAGCTCCCGAGAGCAAACCTGAGCAGATTACTTAGCCCGGACCGGGCAAGGGCGGGGCAATTCCACTTCCGGCAAAGACATTTGGGAACCATGGCAACAGGCCCCTGCCCCAGAAGATCAGCGAGAACAGCCAGCCAAGACCAAATTTACCGATCAATGAGAAAGGCAGAACTCCAGCGCTAGGGGAATACTGCACATAGAATCCATGGCTTTTTTACCATGATTCTTCAGTCTTTCAAAGTTAATTTTTTTTTTACTTTCTTTTTCTCTTTTTTTTCCCCTTTTCAACCAACATCTTAACAATCCCTTTTTAAAAAATCTTTTTTATTTTTCATTTTTAGAGTCATATTCTATCCCTTCATAGTAGTTAACCTTATTTTTGGTGTATATATATATATATATATATATATATATAAGTTGTTCTCTCTTTAAAATTTTGGGATACAGTTTCTTCTAACAGACCAAAATGTACCCCAAATCTCTAGTGTATGGCTTCATTCTAGTCTCCTGCCTTATCACATTCTCTCCCTTTTTTTTTTTAAATCCTCTTCTTTCTTTTTTCAAACAACTTCTTATCAATTCCTCTTATAAAACCTTTTATAATTTTCATCTTTACAGTCATATTCCATCCCTTCATCATATTTACCCTTATTTTTGTACATATATAAGTTTTTTTTTCTTTAAATTTTGGTGGGCACTTTCTTCTAACAGACCAAAATACACCCAAAATCTAGTGTGTGGCACTGATCTATGCACCAGCCTGATCATATTTGATCATATTCTGTTTTTCTGTTTGTTTGTTTTTTTATCTTTATCTTTTTCTTTTTTCTTTTTTTCTTTTTTCTTTCTTTCCCTTTCTTTTCCCCCAGTTTCAGGTCTCTTCTGATCTGTTTAGTGTATATTTTTCTGGGGTCGTTGTTACCCTGTTAGCATTTTGTTCTCTCATTCATCTATTCTCCTCTGGACAAAATGACAAGATGGAAAAAATCACCTCAAAAAAAAAGAACAAGAGGCAGTACCAACTGCCAGGGACCTAATCAACACAGACATTAGTAAGATGTTGGAACTAGAGTTCAGAATGACGATTTTAAAGATACTAGCTGGGCCTGAAAAAAGCATGGAAGATATTAGAGAAACCCTTTCTGGAGAAATAAAAGAACTAAAATATAACCAAGTCAAAATAAAAAAGGCTATTAATGAGGTGCAATAAAAAATGGAGGCTCTAACTGCTACGATAAATGAGGCAGAAGAGAGAATTAGTGATATAGAAGACCAAATGATGGAAAATAAAGAAGCTGAGAAAAAGAGAGATAAACAACTACTGGATCACGAGGGCAGAATTCAAGAGATAAATGATACCATAAGATGAAACAATATTAGAATAATTGGGATCCCAGAAGAAGAAAGAGAGAGAGGGGCAGAAGGTATATTGGAGCAAATTATAGCAGAGAACTTCCCTAATTTGGGGAAGGAAACAGGAATCAAAATCCAGGAGGCACAGAGAACCCCCCTCAAAATCAATAAAAATAGGGCAATACCCCAACTTCTAATAGTAAAACTTACGAGTCTCAGAGACAAAGAGAAAATCCTGAAAGCAGCTCGGGATAAGAGATCTGTAACCTACAATGGTAGAAACATTAGATTGGCAACAGACCTATCCACAGAGACCTGGCAGGCCAGAAAGGACTGGCAGGATATACTCAGAGCACTGAGAAAAATATGCAGCCAAGAATACTATATCCAGCTAGGCTGTCATTGAAAATAGAAGAAGAGATAAAAAGCTTCCAGGACAAACAAAAAGTAAAGGAATTTGCAAACACGAAACCAGCCCTACAAGAAATATTGAAAGGGGTCCTCTAAGCAAAGAGAGAGCCTAAAAGTAACATAGACCAGAAAGGAACACAGACAATATACAGTAACAGTCACCTTACAGGCAATACAATGGCACTAAATTCCTATCTTTCAATAGTTACCCTGAATGTAAATGGGCTAAATGCCCCAATCAAAAGACACAGGCTATCAGATTGGATTAAAAAACAAGACCCATCGATATGCTGTCTGCAAGAGACTCATTTTAGACCCAAAGACAACCCCAGATTGAAACTGAGGGGGTGGAAAACCATTTACCATGCTAATCGACACCAAAAGAAAGCTGGGGTAGCAATCCTTATATCAGACAAATTAGATTTTAAACCAAAGACTATAATAAGAGATGAGGAATAACACTATATCATACTTAAAGGGTCTATCCAACAAGAAGATCTAACAATTGTAAATATCTATGCCCCTAACATGGGAGCAGCCAATTATATAAGCCAATTAATAACAAAAACAAAGAAACACATCAACAACAATACAATAATAGTGGGGGACTTTAACACCCCCCCTCACTGAAATGGACAGATCGTCTAAGCAAAAGATCAACAAGGAAATAAAGACTTTAAATGACACACTGGACCAAATGGACTTCACAGACATATTCAGAACATTCCATCCCAAAGCAATGGAATACACATTCTTCCTAGTGCCCATGGAACATTCGCCAGAATAGATTACATCCTAGGTCACAAATCAGGTCTCATCCAGTACCAAAAGATTGGGATCATTCCCTGCATATTTTCAGACCACAGTGCTTTGAAACTAGAACTCAATCACGAGAGGAAAGTCGGAAAGAACTCAAATACATGGAGGCTAAAGAGCATCCTACTAAAGAATGCATGGGTCAACCAGGAAATTAAAGAAGAATTAAAAAAATTCATGGAAACAAGTGAAAATGAAAACACAACTGTTCAAAATCTTTGGGATGCAACAAAGGTGGAACTAAGAGGAAAGTATATAGCAATACAAGCCTTTCTCAAGAAACAAGAAAGGTCTCAAATACACAACCTAACCCTACACCTAAAGGAGCTGGAGAAAAAACAGCAAATAAAGCCTAAATCCAGCAGAAGAGAAATAATAAAGATCAGAGCAGAAATCAATGAAATAGAAACCAAAAAAAAAAAAAAAAACCAGTAGAACAGATCAACAAACCTAGGAGGAGGTTCTTTGAAAGAATTAATAAGATTGATAAACCCCTGGCCAGACTTATCAAAAAGAAAAGAGAAAGGACCCAAACAAATAAAATCATGAATGAAAGAGGAGAGATCACAACCAACACTGAAGAAATATAAACAATTTTAAGAACATATTATGAGCAACTATATGCCAGCAAATCAGATAATCTGGAAGAAATGGATGCATTCCTAAAGATGTATACACTACCAACACTGAACCAGGAAGAAGTAGAAAACCTGAACAGACCCATAACCACTAAGGAAACTGAAACAGTAATCAAGCATTTAAAGAAGAATTAATACCTATTCTTCTGAAACTGTTCCAAAAAATAGAAATGGAAGGAAAACTTCCAAACTCATTTTATGAGGCCAGTGTTACCTTGATCCCAAAACCAGACAAAGACCCCATCCAAAAGAAGAACTACAGACCAATATCCTTGATGAACATGGATGCAAAAATTCTCACCAAAATACTAGCCAATAGGATCCAACAGTACATTAAAAGGATTATTCACCACGACTAAGTGAGATTTATTCCTGTGCTGCAAGGTTGGTTCAACATCTGCAAATCAATCAATCCTGATACACTACATTAATAAAAGAAAGGACAAGAACCATATGATCCTCTCAATAGATGCAGAAAAAGCTTTTGACAAAGTACAGCATCCTTTCTCGATTAAAACTCTTCATAGTGTAGGGATAGAGGGTACATACCTTAATATCATAGAAGTCATCTATGAAAAACCCACAGTGAATATCATACTCAATGGGGAAAAACTGAGAGCTTTTCCCCAAGGTCAGGAACACAGCAGGGATATCCACTATCACCACTGCTGTTCAACATAATACTAGAAGTCCTAGCCTCAGCAATTAGACAACAACAAAAACAAAACGCATCCGAATCAGCAAAAAAGTGAGTTGAAACTCTCACTTTTTGCAGATGATATGATACTTTATGTGGAAAATCCAAAAGACTCCACCCCAAAACTGCTAGAACTCATACAAGAATTCAGTAAAGTGGCAGGATATAAAACCAATGCACAGAATTCAGTTGCATTTCTATACACCAACAAGACAGAAGAAAAATTAAGGAGTCGATCCCATTTACAATTGCACCCAAAACCATAAGATACCTAGGAATTAATCTACCCAAAGAGCAAAGAATCTGTACTCAGAAAACTATAAAATACTCATGAAGGAAACTGAGGAAGACACAAAGAAATGGAAAAACGTTCCATGCTCATGGATTGGAATAGCAAATATTGTGAAAATGTCTATGCTACCTAGAGCAATCTACACATTTAATGCAATCCCTATCAAAATACCATCAACTTTTTTCAAAGAAATGGAGCAAATAATCCTAAAATTTGTATGGAACCAGAAAAGATCCTGAATAGCCAGAGGAATGTTGAAAAAGAAAAGCAAAGCTGGTTGCATCACAATTCCAGACTTCAAGCTCTATTACAAAGCTGTAATCATCAAGACAGCATGGTACTGGCACAAAAACAGACATATAGATCAATGGAACAGAATACAGAGCCCAGAAATGGACCCTCAACTCTATGGTCAACTAATCTTTAACAAAGCAGGAAAGAATGTCCAATGGAAAAAAAGACAGTTTCTTCAACAAATGGTGTTGGGAAAATTGGACAGCCACATGCAGAAGAATGAAACTGGACCATTTCCTTACACCACACACAAAAATAGACTCCAAATGGTTGGGAGACCTAAATGTGAGACAGGAATCCATCAAAATCCTAGAGGAGAACACAGGCAGCAATGTCTTTGACCTCAGCCGAAGCAACTTCTTCCTAGAAACATCGCCAAAGGCAAGGGAAGCAAGGGCAAAAATGAACTATTGGGACTTCATCAAGATAAAAAGCTTTTTCACAGCAAAGGAAACAGTCAACAAAACCAAAAGACAACCGACAGAATGAGAGAAGATATTTGCAAATGACATATCAGATAAAGGGCTAGCATCCAAAATCTATAAAGAACTTATCAAACTCAACACCCAAAGAACAAAGAATCCAATCAAGAAATGGGCAGAAGACATGAACAGACATTTCTGCAAAGAAGACATCCAAATGGCCAACAGACACATGAAAAAGTGTTCAGCATCACTCAGCATCAGGGAAATACAAATCAAAACCTCAATGAGATATCACCTCACACCGGTCAGAATGGCTAAAATTAACAAGTCAGGAAATGACAGATGTTGGTGAGGATGCAGAGAAAGGGGAACCCTCCTACATGGTTGGTGGGAATGCAAACTGGAGCAGCCACTCTGAAAGACAGTATGGAGGTTCCTCAAAAAGTTGAAAATAGAGCTACCCTACAACCCAGCAATTGCACTACTGGGTATTTACCCCAAAGATACAAATGTAGGGATCTGAAGGGGCACCTGTACCCCAATATTTATAGTAGCAATGTCCACAATACCCAAACTACGGAAAGAGCCTAGATGTCCATCAACAGATGAATGGATAAAGAAGATGTGGCATATGCATATACAATGGAATATTATGCAACCATCAAAAAAAATCTTGCCATTTGCAATGACATGGATGGAACTAGAAGATATTATGCTAAGCGAAATAAGTCACACAGAGAAAGACAAGTATCATATGATCTCACTGATATGAGGAATTTGAGAAACAAGACAGAGGATCATAGGGGAAGGGAGGGAAAAATGAAACAAGATGAAACCAGAGAGGGAGACAAACCATGAGAGACTCTTAGTCTCAAGAAACAAACTGAGGGTTGCTGGAGTGGAGGGGGTTGGGAGGGATGGGGTGGCTGGGTGATGGACACTGGGGAGGATACGTAGTATGGTGAAGGCTGAGAATTTTGTAAGACTGTTGAATCACAGACTGGCACCCCTCAAACGAGTAATATGTTATATGTTAATTAAAAAAATACTGGGGGGAAAAATAAACAAACCTAGAGTAATTGAAACAGTTTGGCATTGGCACAAAAATAGACACATAGATCAATAGAGCAGAATGGAAAACCCAAACACAAACCTACAATTATATGGTGAATTAATCTTTGACAAAGCAGGATAGAATATCCAATGGGAAAAAGAATGCCTCTCCAACAAATGTTGTTGGGAAAACTTAACAGGTACATGCAAATGAATGAAACTGGACCACTTTCTCACACCATACACAAAAATAAACTCAAAATAGATTAAGGACCTAATGTGAGACTTGAAACCATAAAAATTCTAAAAGAGAACATGGGCAGTAATTTCCATGACATCAGCCATAGCAACTTCTTTCTAGATATGTCTCCAGAGGCGATGAAAACAAAAGCAAAAATAAAGTATTGGGACTATATCTAAATAAAAGCCTTCTGCAAAGCAAATTAAATAATCAACAAAACTAAAAGACAACCTACAGAATGGGAGAAGATATTTTCAAATGACATATCTGATAAAGGGTTAATATCCAAAATATATAAAGAACTTTCCAAACTTAACACCCAAATAATGAATAATCCAATTAGAAAATGGGCAGAAGACATGAATAGACATTTTTCTAAAGAGGACATACAGATGATCAACAGATACATGAAAAGATTCTCAACATCACTCATCATCAGGGAAATGCAAACCAAAACTATGAGATATCACCTCACACCTTTCAGAATGACTAAAATCAACAACACAAGAAACAACAGGTGTTGTGTGAGGATGTGGTGAAAGAGGAACCCTCTTATACTGTTGTAGGAATGAAAACTGGTGCAACCACTCTGGAAAACAGTATGGAGCTTCCTCAAAAAGTTAAAAATGGAACTACCCTATAATCCAAGAATCATCCTATGAAGTATTTACCCAAATACAAAAATACAAATTCAAAGGGATACTGCACCCCACACTTGTGATGAGCACCAGGTGGTGTATGGAAGTGTTGAATCACTATATTGTACATCTGAAACTAATATTACACTGTATGTTAACTAGAATTTAAGTAAAATTATTAAAAAATAAAGTCTAGGCAAATCAAGGAATGATGACAGCATCAGCAGTCGCATCCACATCTGGCTTGCCATGTCTCCATTACAGCAATTTCTAAGGACAGCAGGCTACAGCATTATTTAATGTGCCTCTTTTCCTATCAGGTAATACTAATCCATTTTATTTTGTAAAGAAATGATAAAGAAATGCTTTCAAAATATATCCCAGGACACTGAATGAATACAAAAAATACTCAGCCAAATTGTCTCATATAGCATCTTTAAAAAAAGAAAAAAAAGATTGATTCAATTATTTAAGAGAGAGGGCACATGAACAGGAGGTGCAGAGGGAAGCCGACTCCACGACCTGAGCAGAAACGTGAGCCAAAACCAAGAGTCTGATGCTTAACGGACTACACCACCCAGGTCCTCCTTATATAGCATCTTTTTGATAATTGCCTCAGAGATCAATTTCTATGAAGTTCATTAAAATAAAAATATTTAAATTCCTGAAATATATATAGTTTATATAGTATTTTCATTTTTAAAAAGAATTTTAGGAATTAAAGGAATTATCTTCCTTCAATTTATTCAAAGATGTTGGTTTTGAGGCATTTATTTATAGTGCTAAATACTTTTTGTGTGCTCAATTGAAGCAGGCTGAAACATTTTTCTAAACCATTTTAAAATTTCAATGTTATAATAAAAAGCAGGTTAAACACTTCAGAGGAAATATTAGTGATTTTGAAAAGAGGGCAAAATAAACTATGAATCTCACATTTCAGGAGGAAAAAAGACGGAAAGAAATCCTTTACTTCAAATTGTAACATGAATAATGTATCAGAGGAGTAAGATTAGAATTGTAGAATGACTATTTTATGCACAGAGTGATAGAAGTTTCTTTTTGTCACCAAATTGTTGTTAACTCTTTGTGCTTTATGACACACACAAAATCAAAAGTAAAATCCCGTTTTTACCAACATGATATTTGGATGCTTTCTATTAATTGAAAGATATGTTTTTCCTAATTGTGAAATTTGACTGGCAGTGACTAAAATTCTGAATGCGAAATCTGGTTGACTCTTAGGGAAATACTTCCTATCTGCTATTTTTTCCTAGCTACACATTCTTCCAGAATGATTTTTTTTTTTTGTAATTGTGATATATTTTTAGTAATCAGTTATTATTATTACTTATTTTTATCTCCAGAATTACTTTTCCAACCTTATCAAAATATTTCAGTTTGACTTATGGCCACCACCTTATTAATCCATAAATCATACTTTTTCTCGGGCTTAAGTTCAAGTGGGTTCTCACAGAGAGTGGTTCCATAGAAAACTGAAATCTAGGGCGCCTGGGTGGCTCAGTCGTTGAGCGTCTGCCTTTGGCTCAGGTCATGATCCCGGAGTCCCGGGATCGAGTCCCACATCGGGCTCCCTGCTCGGCGGGAGGCCTGCTTCTCCCTCTCCCACTCCCCCTGCTTGTGTTCCTGCTCTCACTCTCTCTCTCTCTGTCAAATAAATAAAATATAAAAAAAAAAAAAGAAAATTGAAATCTACTCTTCCTCAAGTGTGCTCTAGAATGTAATTTGAAATATGTTCTGTCTTAACTTCCACAGTTAATTTGGATAGCAGTGGCCTTTATCGATGGATTCCTAGGCACTAGACATCATTCCAAGCACTGTAAATGTGTCATAATATTTAATCCCCATATCAATGCTGAAATTAAAATTATTATTATTGGAGCTTAAATATCTTTTAAAATGTCACAGTTACCAATTTGCAGTTTCCATTTTATCCCAGTCATTGGCTCCAAAGCCCTCATTCTTTTTTGTAAGTTTCTTCTTATCTTGCTCCCCGAACCCCTCTTCCTTCTTCTTTTATTTTATTGAGGTATAATTGACATACAATATTATATTAGTTTCAGGTGTACAACATGGTGATTTGACATTGTATACATTGCAAAATGATCACCACTATAAACCTAGTTACCATTTGTCATCTCACAAAGTTAATGCAATATTATGGACTGTATTTGCCATGCTGCATATTACATCCCTGTGGCTTA
Organism: Mirounga angustirostris; assembly: GCF_029215605.1. Classification (NCBI taxonomy): domain Eukaryota; kingdom Metazoa; phylum Chordata; class Mammalia; order Carnivora; family Phocidae; genus Mirounga; species Mirounga angustirostris. The sequence continues at coordinate 109,801,863 of NW_026991709.1, forward strand.
TATATTTTATAACTGGAAGTTTGTACTTCTTGATCCTCTTCACCCAATTTGCCTTCTCTCAACCTCTTCCCTTCTGGGAACGACTAATGTTTTGTTTTGTTTCTTTTGTTTTTTAGATTTCACATAAAAGCTAAATCATACAGTATTTGCCTTTCTCTGACTTATATCACTTAGCATAATACCCTCAAGGTCCATCCATGTTGTTGCAAATGGCAAGACTTCCTTCTTTTTTATGACTCAGTTGTATTTTAGTGTGCGTGTGTGTGCGTGTGTGTGTGTGTGTGTATACCACATCTTTTTTATCCATTTATCCATCAATGGACACTTAGGTTTTTTCCATATCTTGGCTATTATAAATAAATAATGCTGCAATGAACAAGGAGCACATATATCCTTTTGAATTAGTGTTTTTTTTTTTCTTTTAGATCGTTCTTGTTCAACCTTGTTCTAGCTCTTGGTTGTCTCTTGAACCTTTATGATTGTCTAAACTGCCTGATTTATTCTCAATATGCCCCTGTTATTGAGGGTGCGCCAAGATCTGTCAGTGATCCAAGAAGAAGAATCATTTGGGACCAAGTTTCAGACTGGCTGGAAACCAGAGCATTGGACAGAAGCTTTTAAAGTGTGCAAATATATGGTCCTGTGGGGCTGCAATCGTAATCCTGCTGGCCTCCAGACTAGGAGATCTGGAGGTTTACTTTGGGCAACAGGTGCAAAAATTAGGGCTCCAGATGAATGTATAATCTCCTTTCCGGGAAGTCATGTAGAGCTGTATTGAGGCCAAGGAGGTGAGCAGGGATAGTATCTCCCTGCTTACATTGCATGGGAGTGCCTCCTTAGTTAGCCTCTACATTTGTGGGAAACCTGAAGCCTCAAGCTGAAGCGCCACGCTACATAAATAGGCTTTTTTCACAGGAAGACTGGGGATGTGTCTCAGTCTACTCTAGGTACAGTGTCTTGAGGGTGGTGGCTTGCCAAGAATGGTCTTTCTGACTGTTAACAGTCCCATGGAGCTCTGGAACTCCAGCTTGCTTGGCCACCAGAGCAGGTGATCAAAGGGCAGGCTTACCCTGTATGGCTTACACATATACACTTGCTGGCTTCAGAAAGACAGTGGGAAAATGTCTTGACCTATGGGCTCCAGCGATGCAGTGAGAGAGTGCTTAGTCTGTGTGCATATACCAACTTTATGCTAGGAGCAGGAGAATGCTGCAACAGCCCACCCCCACCCCCAAGGACCTAGCAAGGCAGCTGGAGGGTGTTGCAAGCTTGCTGCCTGGGCTAGCAGGCTATGTGGACAGTGCCACAATGACATTTGCCGGCACTTCTGTCCCTGGGGAGCTTCTGACTGTCTTCCATTCCTGCAGCAACTGATTCTCCCTCACATACAGTCTAGGTGCTTTTCGAACTGCTGTTGTTTTGCTGGGTTTAGGGCAAGCAAGACCACATGTGAGCCCTTCAAGAGAGGAATCTCCACTTTCCATAGCACTCGGGGATGCCCAGAAATCAGTCTTGTTTGTTTTCCAAGTCAGACGTTCTTGGGTATTGTCTCTCCAGTGCAGATCCCAGGGGCAAGGATGCTTGATGTGGGGCACCAACACCTCATTCTTTGGGGGAAGTACCTGTCTGGTGAGATCCCCTCCCCCACTGTGTATTGCCACACCAGAGGTGGGGTTTTTTGTAAGATCACGTCTCGGCCTCTCCTACCCCTCTCCTTAGCCTTTGTTGTGGAGAGTAGTTCATCTAGTTTTCAGAAATTTTTCAGAGGGAAATGACCCATGTGTAGCTGTAGATTTGGTATGTCTTGGGGAGAAGGTGAGTTCAGGATCTTCCTATGCCACCCTCTTTGACCCCTTCCCAAAGTCCTCATCCTCAATGCTCTGCTAATTAATTGGGGGGGTGGGGTGTTAGAGGTAATACTATAGGTAAATTTCACTTGAACAACTTCTTGACTTTCTGGCCTTCATTCTTTCTTGGCCTATGTATATGTGTCATTTCTCTCTGATGCTGGACTCAACAGCCTCTGACATTAGGTTTCTCTGGCTACACTCAGTGTCATCAGTGACATAGATTAATTTTTAACATGATAAAACAAAATATTTGAGTGAATATTAGTATGTAAGACATCTAGTCTACAATCAAACCAACACAGTTCTTACTTGGCTGGTATGACAATTGAATCAAGTCTGTCTGCTCTCCATTTGACAGGTCACAGGTATAAGAGCTGAAATAAAAGAGAAAGAATGCTGAAATTACTGTGATGATTTTCTATTTCTTCCATTTATCTTGAACTACTAAAGAAAAAATTGAATACTAGGTTCATATTGATCAATGCACATACTCACATCTCAATAGAATGTGAATTATTCTTCTCAGTGACCCATTCACTTGCTCTTGATGAACTTTCCTTTCCATTTGCCAATTTCCAAATAGTCTATTTCAAACTAGCTTGCTATAGCTGCCTTAATGGAGGTGAGTAGAGAGTAGTGTTGACCTGTGGGACAGATCCCTCATCAATCAGCCAGGGGGGTTGAAAATAATTTAAAAAGTATTTGGGTAGACTAGAGACAACAAGGTTGTAGGGATGTTTCTGAGAAAATGTGTGTGTGTGTGTGTGTGTGTGTGTGTGTGTGTTGGGGGTTGACACTCACACAGGGCCAATTTGAGCGTTGGGACCCATTTAAAAGACAAACTAGTAAAACAAGAATTAGATAACTCATTCACAGATGTCACTGAGCAGCACTCTTTCAATTACCTTTCACATTCCCACTGCCAGCATACAATCTCTCCACTGAAGGCTTCTTTTCCTTTCCCCTCATAGTAAGACGGGTCCTCCATCTGTGTGTTGGTAACCCTTTACCCTCAGTTCTCCCCCTGGTTCCCTACCATGGCATCTGGGACTATGCTGCCCCAATCATCATCTCCATTTCTTCAACATAATGCTATTTACTGTTTTTTTAAATAAAACTTATGTAAATATTTACGCCTTTCCTATAATGAAATATAAAAATACAGTACTCACTATAGTGTCTGTATTTTCTTTTTGTCTGACTTCTTATTTCTCATTTTCCCTCCTTGATGAAGCTTCTTGAAAGACTATATGTAGTCACTGTTTAAATTTCCTCAACTCTTCTTTATGCTTCACCCATCATAAGTGAGTTAATGTCCTACCATTCTATAACTTCTGCCCTCATCCGATCAGTACAAATGTCCAAGTCCATGTTCTTAGTTCAGGATTCCTGCAAAATAGAACAATTAATTTTGTATTATAAATTTTTTATTGTAAATTTGAGGATGCTGTCAAATCACAGTATATGGTTGTATTGATATGTACAAAGGTTCTTATGACCATTCCATTAATGGTTGAATCATAAAAAAAAGTCATAGAAAAAAGAATTTCCATTTAATAAGCAATTTCCACTTCTTTGTTTCATTTGAATTATTGTCCAAGTTCTTGTCAAAGCCATTGCCATTATTCATACATCATGTATTTTTTTTCCTAACTAAAGACTAATGATCCTTCTATCTTTCTGATGAAGGCCAGTAGTATCGTTACCTTACACTATGCTACAATTATTTTTTGTATACAAAACTGAAAGATGTTGACAAGATTATATTCTTATAATTATTAAATCACTTCTGTATTCATCATGAGATCTAGAAATTACTTGGCAAAGAAATAAACAAAATCTATTTATCATGAAAGAATTCCTCATTAATCCACATTGCTGTCAAATTTTAAAAGTTGAAAAGCTGTTCAGTTGATTCTGCATATCTAAATGTATGACATATGTTTAAAGTGTTCATTTGATAGTATCACTCAAGATGAAAATCAATGATCCAATCACCTATTTCAAGACATTACGAACAGCAAATAAAACTTAAAGTGTGCAGAGATTATTAATAAAGATAAGAACATTAATTAATGAATAAAAATAAATATGAAATAAAGAGGATCAACAAAAAGTCCTAACACCTTTTGGAAATGCCAATAAAGTGGTAAACCCTTGAGTGGCTCATCAAGAAAAAATTAACAGAAATAAGAAAGAAGGCATCACTACAGATTCTACTGGCATTTGAAAAGATAAAATATTATAAATAACCTTATGTCAATAAATTTAAAATCTTGGATGAAATGGATACATTCTTTGAAAAAACAACTGAATAAAGTCATCCAAGAATAAATTTAAATCTGGATGTCAATATAACTGTTAAATAAATTTAATCTGCAATTTAAAAAAACTACCAAGAATGAAAACCATAAGCAAGATAGGTTCACTGTTGAAATCTACAAAACTTTGAAAGAAGAAAGAATACCAGTCTTACCCAAAATTTTCAGAGAAGGAAAAAATATAGATGGAGTACATCACAAATAATTTTTTTAAAGATTTCATTTATTTATTTGAGAGCGTGCATGCACAAGTAATGGGAGGGAGGGGGAGGGACAGAGGGAGAGGGAGGAGCAGACTTCCCACTGAGCAGGAAACCTGACCCAGGACTCATCCCAGGACCCCAGGACCATGACCTGAGCTGAAGGCAGATGCTTAACTGACTGATTCACAAATCATTTTATTAGACCAGCTAAACTAGTTTCAAGGCCAGGCTAAAAAAAAGGAAAGAAAGAAAGATAAAAAGAAATTAACAGATGAAAATTTCTCATGGGAGTGAACACTGCAATTCTAAACACAATGTTAGCAAATAGAACCAACTACTATATATATAATATATATATATTAATGATATATATATATATCACAAATGGGATTCATTTTATTTATAGATGTTGGCTTAACATTTGAAAACCATACTAATGGAGAAAAATAATAGATTATAGAAAAAGCAGTTGAAATCATTCAACATGTATTAATAATGATAATAATAACAGTAATAATAATAATAAATCTCTCACCAAACAAGCAATAGAAAAGAACTTCTCCAAGGGTAGCTATGAAAAATCTAGACCTAACAAAGTATCATATTTAATAGTGAAATATAAAATCCTTTATTCCTAAAATCAAGGGAAAAAAATTAAGATACTCACTCTCATCACCCCAACTCAACATTAGAGGTCTTAGCCAAGGCATTAAGGCAAAAGAAAAATCAAAGTCATACATATTGAAAAGAAAGAAATAAACTGCCTTTCTTGGAGGATGACATAATCATGTGAGAAGAAAGTCCTAAGGAATTTACAAAGTCACAGTTAATAAGTAAATTTAGCAAAGGCTTAATATACAGGCCAATATTAAAATATCAAACATATTCCTATATACTATAACAAAAATGGGAAAATAAAACATCAAGACCATTCATAATAGCAACATAAAACATCAAATTCCCATAATTAAATCTAACAAAAGATTGGTAAGACTATGATGCTGAAAACATTGTCAAGAGAAATTAGAAAAGACTTAAATCAATTGAGAAATATACCATGTGCATGTATTACAAAACATACTAATTTTAATTTACCAATTCCCCAAAAATTAATCCATAGATTCCACAAAACCTGACTTAAAATCTCAAAAGGTTTTTTGGGGAAAAATTGATAGGCAGATTGTAATTTTTTTAATGTAAAGAACATAGAATAGTCGAGACCATTTTCAAGCAGAACAAAGATAGAGTATATACCAAACCAGATTTCAAATTTAGTACAAAAATCAGTGAACTTGACTAACAATAGAAAGTATTCAAGATTAAGTACACAGGGGAGGAAAAATGGAAAAATGAAGAGTGACCTCTGGGAAAATATCAAGCCACTGAATATGTGTAATTGGAGTTCCAGAAAGAGGTAGCAGATATATTGTTGGGGCAGGAGAAGAGAGGATAAATTGTTTGAAGGTAAAAAGGTCAAAATTTTCCAAATCTAAAAAAAAACTATGAACTCAAAGATCCAAGAAATTCAATAAGTCACAAGAGAATAAAAATGTAAATGATAGCAAGTCACATTTTAATCAAAATGCTAAAAAACAGTGATAAAAAGAAAGTCTTCAAACTATCCAGAGATAAAAAGGAATATTAAATACAAAAGGACATAAATAAGAGTGGTCACAGACTTCTCATTATAAAATTTGTAAGAACAGATCAACATCATGCTATATATGTTGTTCTGAAGAAAAATCACACTATAATCCTATTCAAAGTAAAACCATTTTTTTTAATTCAAGCAAAATAAAATTGTATTAAAGAAACAAAAGCTTGAGAGAAATCACTGCAAGCAAACATACACTACAGAAAATGATTAAAAGCAGTGCTTCAGCTTAAAATCTAATTTGTCTGATATAAGAATTGCTACCCCAGCTTTCTTTTGAGGTCCGTTGGCATGGAAGATGGATCTCCATCCCTTCACTTTCAGTCTGGATGTATCTTTAGGTTCAAAATGAGTCTCTTGTAGACAGCATATGGATGAGTCCTGTCTTTTTATCCAATTTGCAACCCTGTGCCGTTTTGTGGGAGCATTTAGGCCATTCACATTGAGAGTGATTATTGAAAGATAATGATTTTATTGTCATCATGTTGCCTGTGAAGTCCTTGTTTCTATAGATTGTCTCTGTAAATTTCTGTTCTATATCAGTCTTGGGGTCTTTCTCCTTTTATAGAACCCCCCCTAATATTTCTTGCAGGGCCAGCTTAGTGGTCACATATTCTTTCAGTTTCTGCTGGTCTCGGAAGCTCCTTGCCTCTCCATCCATTCTGAATGACAGTTTTGCTGGATAAAGTACTCTTGGCTGCATGGTCTTCTCATTTAGTACCCTGAATATGTCTTGCCAGCCCCTTCTGGCTTGCCAGGTCTCTGTGGACAGGTCTGACGTTATTCTGATATTCCTCCCACTGTAAGTGAGAAATCTCTTCCCTCTTGACAATTTCAAGATTGTTTCCTTGGATCTAAGATTTGCAAATTGTACTATTATATATCATGGCGTCAGTCTGTTCTCGTTGATTTTGGGAGGGGTCCTCTCTGCCTCTTAGACACGAATGCTTGTTTCCTTCCCAAGATTAGGGAAGTTCTCAGCTACAATTTGCTCAAATATATCTCCTAGACCTCCCTCTCTACCCCCTCAGGGATCCTAATAATTCTGATACTGGAATGTTTCATTGAGTCACTAATCTCTCTCAGTTTGATTCCTTGGGTTTTAATTTGTTTTTCCCATGCTGCCTTGATTTCCTTCTTTTCTATCATCTTATCCTCTATCTCACTAATTCATTCTTCTGCCTTGTTTACCCTGGCAGTCAGAGTATCCAGCTTAGACAGCATTTCATTCATCACATTTTTAAGTTCAACCTGGTTAGATCTCATTTCTGCCCTTAGAGATTCTACATTATCATTAACATTTTTCTCAAGCTTAGATATCCCTTGACAATTATTACTCTGAAGTCAATTTCTGACATCTTGGTTATATCCATATCCATTAGTTCTGTGGCAAAGGCCACATTATCTGGTTCTTTCCTTTGTTGTGGGTTCCTCCTCTTAGTCATTCTGCTGAGGGGTGGTTGAGGGAATGTACAGAGTCCAAATTATTGACCAAAATCCAAGCAAGATGCACCTGTTTTATAGGGACCTTAGGGTTGTCAGCCTCTTGTTCTTCTAGTCTGTCTTCTGGGGGAGGGGCCTGCCACGCTGTTACTCAGGCAACCCTGTTTGGGCAGAGTTGCCCTTCCCCCCTGTGAGGAGGGGATGGGCTCAGTGAAAACCATTTTGGGGGGGCTTTTTTTCTCTGGCAGCTTTCCTTGGTGGCTTTCCGTGACTCTTCCGAGAGTCAGAGCAAAAGTGAGCATATCCAAACCTTTCTATGCTGCCCAGAGCAATCTATACCTTCAAAGCCATCCCAATCAAAATACCAATGACATTGTTCAAAGAGCTGGAACAAACAATCCTAAAATTTGTGTGGAACCAGAAAAGACCCGGAATCACCAAGGAAATGTTGAAAAAGAAAAACAAAGCTGGGGGCATCACATTGCCTGATTTCAAGCTATATTACAAAGCTGTGATCACCAAAACAGCATGGTACTGGCACAAAAACAGACACATAGATCATGGAACAGAATAGAGAGCCCAGAAATGGACCCTCAACTCTATGGTCAACTAATCTTTGACAAAGCAGGAAAAAACATGCAATGGAAAAAAGACAGTCTCTTCAATAAATGGTGCTGGGAAAATTGGACAGCTATATACAGAAGAATGAAACTCAACCATTCTCTTACACCATACACAAAGAAAAAAAAATGGATGAAAGACCTCAATGTGAGACAGGAATCTATCAAAATCCTAGAGGAGAACATTGGCAGTAACCTCTTCCACATCAGCCACAGCAACTTCTTTCAAAACACATCTCCATAGGCAAGGGAAACAAAAGCAGAAATGAACTTTTGGGACTTCATCAAGATAAAAAGCTTCTGCACAGCAAAGGAAACAGTCAACAAAACAAAGAGACAACCCACAGAATGGGAGAAGATATTTGCAAATGACACTACAGACAAAGCGCTGATTTCCAAGATCTATAAAGAACTTCTCAAACTCAACACCCAAAAAACAAATAATCAAGTCAAAAAATGGGCAGAAGACATGAACAGACACTTTTCCAAAGAAGACATACAAATGGCTAACAGACACATGAAAAAATGTTCGACATCATTAGCCATCAGGGAAATTCAAATCAAAACCACACTGAGATACCACATTGCACCAGTTAGAATGGCAAAAATTGACAAGGCAAGAAACAACAGATGTTGGAGAGGTTGTGGAGAAAGGGGAACCCTCTTACACTGTTGGTGGGAATGCAAGTTGGTACAGCCACTTTGGAAAACAGTGTGGAGGTTCCTCAAAAAGTTAAAAATAGAGCTACCCTATGACTCAGCAATTGCACTACTGGGTATTTACCCCAAAGACACAGATGTAGTGAAAAGAAGGGCCACATGCACCCCAATGTTCATAGCAGCAATGTCCACAATAGCCAACCTGTGGAAAGAGCCGAGATGTCCTTCAACAGTTGAATGGATAAAGAAGATGTAGTCCATATATACAATGGAATATTACTCAGCCATCAGAAAGGATGAATACCCAACATTTGCATCAACATGGATGGAACTGGAGGAGATTAAGCTAAGTGAAATAAGTCAAACAGAGAAAGACAATTATATGGTTTCACTTATTTGTGGAACATAAGGAGTAGAATGGAGGACATTAGGAGAAGGAAGGGAAAAATGAAGGGGGGGGAAGTTGGAGGGGGAGATGAGCCATGAGAGATTCTGGACTCCGGGAATCAAACTGAGGGTTTTAGAGGGGTGGGAGGTGGGGGGGATGGGTTAGCCCAGTGATGGGTATTAAGGAGGGCACGTATTACATGGAACACTGAGTATTATATGTAAACAATGAATCATGGAACACTACATCAAAAACTAATGATATACTGTACGGTGACTAACCTAATAAAAAAAATTATTTAAAAAAAGCAGTGCTTCAGAAAGAAAAAAGATAACTTTTATCTATATGAAGGAATGAAGATTTACAGAAAGATAATCATTTGGGTCAATACAGATGTTTTTTCTCATCTTAAAAATGCTTCAAAAGATAATCAACAATTTAAAAAATTATTACTATAATTTTGGGTTCATAACATATACCATTGAAATATATGGCAACAATAACCAAGAAGATGGGAGAGAGGAAATGGCAGTAAACTGTTGGAAAGTTCTTCCTACTTATATGAAGTAGTACATTATTTAAAGTTAGATGTGATAACATAAAGATGCACATTGTAAATTCTAAAGCAACCATTAAAAATAATAAAACCAAGAGGTATATCTCATAACCCAATAGTGGAGAAAACAATTAAATTATAAAAATACTGAAATAATTAAAAAAAAAGGAAAATGGTGGGAGAAAAGCAAATGTGACAAATAGGAAACAAATAGCAAGAGGACTTAATCCCATCCCTATACATTTCCAGATATGTCCTTTATATGTAATTTCCATGTATCAAAAAGGATGTCTCTCTGACACTACATATTACATAAAAGGTATCTCAGCCCTTAAGATTATCTACTGAACTTCTGTAATGGAAGATGTTCACAACAGGGCCCAATAATAGACTAACACTTTTTCAAAAACATAGTATGTTGCCTCTGCATCAAATACATTTTGAATCCGGAATCCCAAAGACACCACTGGGTGGCAGTGCTTGACTTTATCTGCAAGTGTCTAGTGACCACCTCCAAAATCCTGCGTGCAGACCAGATTTTGTTCCAGACCCTGGCCAAATTCATTATTTCAATGTATAGGAGTTAATAGGGTGCCTATGTTGGTATATACATCTAGCAATATCCAAATAGCCTACAGGGACTGTGTTTATTTCTTAATGTTCATCCAGCAGAGACTATTTTGTTCCATACATCCATGAAATGTATCTCAAGTTCCTGAATCAGGCTATTCTTAGAAAATTTATTGATCAGGTTAGTTCCTGTATTTTATCTATTTTGATTAACTATCTTCAGCTAATCATGTGAATCAATATAATCTTTGGCTTTCTCCCCAGAGAGAAATTATCCTGATATGCTACTATAATGAATTACCTTCCTCTTAATATTCACCAGGTCAAAATTGTGCCTAACAATAGTAGTAACAGCATTTGAGAGGGGTCAGACATCCCTGAAGGAAGATAATAAACAGATATTGGAGTACCATCCAAGTGAAGGCAAATTATGTCTGAATTTCTTCTGAAGTTGGGATAGGAAAGAAAACATTGGTTAAATCTAGAAGAGCCTACTAGTCACCTTTATCTTGCTGCTCTTCTCAAAGAGCTTTCACTGAAATATTTCTGATTTCCAGATTGGTATACACAAGTGTTAGGCCTTCTACCTGGATGAACTAGAGCAACCCCAGACATACGTAAGCAAACATTCTCTCTACTTCCTACCCCAACAAAAAAATTCAGAATTCTCTATATGCATATGCATCTGTATATAGAAAATGTGTATTGCACAAAGTAATTAGAAAAAAATTAGCAATGGAAAAACAAGCAAAACACTTGAATATGCACCGCATGAAAGAGAAACACTTAAGACCACCAAGCGCAGATAGATAACCAAACTCATTAGTATTTAGAGAAATGCAACTAAAACAAAAATAAAATACTATGTCACACAAATTTAACTGGCAAAAATGAAGAAGTTTAACAAATCAAATTACTGGGAAAGGTGTAGTAGAATATATATCTCAGGTACATATATATATATGGGTGTATGTGTGTGTATCTGAGAAAAATTCTTACATATGTGCGCCTGGAGGCCTAGAAAAGCGTATTTATAACAGCATATTTTGTAATAGCAAAATAACACCCAAAAACCCCCACAAAAACAAAACAAAAACCTGGGAAAAACCTAAATACTCCAAAACAAGAGAATGGTTAAATAAATTGTGACATATTCTCATAATAGAACATTTCATGCATTGGTGAAAATGAATAAGGTTACATTCCATGCAACATCTATGGCTAATGATTGAGTGAAAGTCATGTCTCAAAAGATTACATAAAGTATAATTCCGTATTTTGCCCCTAAAACAAGCAAAACTAAACATATTGCTTAGGACCACTTACACACATCTAAAAAATATTTTTAATAAAAGAAAAAGAGAATTGCATACCCCCAAATCAGATTTTTAATTGTTTCTTAAGAGAAACAGAGACTGGATAGGAGAAATATATAGGGAGATAAAACATATTGGTAATATTCAGTTGAAGTGGACATAGTAGTGAATTCATGGTGTTTTATTATAAAGACTTTCAAAAGAGAGAGAAGATAAAGAAATTAATTCACTCTTGAAGGGCATGGGCAATCTGTAATAAGTGTAAGCCAGAGAGTCCATTTAAGGCCTTCTATGCTTTCAGGGGTCTCTCCCAACCCAAAAGCCCCTGTGCTCAGCCAGACTATTCCTCCCAGCTCCCAAAGAAAAAGAAAAATAAATATTTTTTAAAATGTAACTTCTGAAACAAGATTCATATTCTCTACACAAACAATTAAAGCGCTACAGCTACTGAGAGAAATCTGCACAGCCAAAATGGAGGCCAGACACAAGTAATGGCCAGGATGGTCATTTGGCACAATTCCATGGGTGTGACAGTCTGACGTGACTGTGAGGCTTTAAGGTATTTTGATGACAGACTGTGAAAAGCAGAGGGGATTATGTGAGATGCAAGCTCAAAGTTTCATCAGGCGGATCATTTAACTAACTGATAATTGACCTTGCTTCTTTTGTAACACATACATTAGAAATTATAATGTATATTGCTCATTCCCTTCTGAGACCAGCTTTACCTGCATCTCACAAGTCATGATATGTATGTTTTCATTATCTTTCAATTTCAAAATGTGTTCTAATTTCTATAATAGTTTTTTAACTCTAAGTTATTTAGTAATATGGTTATTACTTTCAAACTGGTGGGGATTTTCAAATTATTATGTTGCTATTAACTTCTAGCCTAATTCCATTGTAATCAGAGGATATGCTCTACATCATTTGAAATTTGACAATAATTGCTTAATGGCCAAGAAGATTTTTTAATGTTCAATGTGTACTTGAAAAGAATGTGTATTATGACATTATTTGCTACTGAGTTCAATGTGTGTTAATTAAACCATTTTTATTAATTATGTTGTTAAAATCTTGTCTACTTATTAAATTTTTTGTCTGTTTTTTTCTATCATTTACTGAAAAAAGATGGGCTCAAATCTTCCACTATGGGTTCTTAATTTTTTAAAATCCCCAAATCTCCCCCATGAGAATCCACACAGAAATTCAGATAATAAAACAAAAATCTATGGACAATATACTATGAAGCAAAATATGAGCCAGAATATAAAGTATCCATACAAACCTACAGGTATGAATGGTCAGAACAATCCACCGACAACTGCAAGCCCTGTGCAGCATCAGTGACTGTACAAGAGTCTGCCTTTGGCTCAGGTCATGATCCCAGGGTCCTGGGATGGAGCTCTGTGTTGGGCTCCCTGCTCGGCGGGGAGTCTGCCTCTCTTCTCCCTCTACCCCTCCCCTTGCTTGTGTTCTCTCTCCCTCTCTCTCTCTCAGATAAATAAATAAAATCTTTAAAAAAAAATTTTTTTTAAATAAAGACTAGACAAGAATCAACACAAGGGAGAGAAAATATGGAAAATGTCATAGGGGAAATACAGCCTGAAAATTAGGAAAAAGTTTAAAATAAAAAGGAATTTAATGGCTACTATATGATTCCATTTGTATGATATTCTAGGAAAGGCAAACTCACAGAGATAGAAAAGAGTAGTTGCCAGGGGCTAGGGGAAACAGGAAGAAATGGTTTGGGGGTGATGGAGCTAGTTCGGGCCTTCACTGTGGAGAAATTTACATGACAGTATGTACAAACTTGGTTTGTACACCAAATATAGTGAACTTTATAGCATGTAAATGTAAAAAAAAAGTGAATGCAAAGAAGAGATTATGAACAAGATTAAAATCACTTTAAAATCCACAAATAAAGAGCAGAGGGAAAGAATATCCAACATAGATATGATAAAAATTTCCCATAGAAGAAAAAGCAAAACAAGGAAATGGAACATTTGCTAAAAATTATTATTTGAGAAGATGTCACTGAAATTAAAAATAAGAAGTATTTGAACCTAGATAGCAATAAGGTGAATGGCATGCCTGGGAAAAATCAAACCAGAATAACCAACACTAAGACATAATTTAGTAAAAATTATTAGTTTTTAAAGAAAAAACAATCTCTTACACATTAAGGAAAATAAGACGAAATAACTTACAGGAGAATGAAAAACCAAAGGCCTTCAGATATTTTATAACAATTTTTAAGCCAAAAAGAAATATATATATACATAACCAATATTATATCAAAATATATATCAAAATATATATAAATCAATATCTATAATAATCAATGATTTTTTTATCCAGTCAAAATTAATTTCAAATACAAAGGCTGAATTTTGTCTCCCCATAAAAGATATGTTGGGGTCCCAACCCCCAATACCTAAGATTCGGATTTTATTTGGAGATAGGGTCTTTATAGAGGTAGTCAAGTTAAAACGAGGTCATTGGGCGCCTGGGTGGCTCAGTTGGTTAAGCGACTGCCTTCGGTTCAGGTCATGATCCTGGAGTCCCGGGATCGAGTCCCGCATCGGGCTCCCTGCTCGGCAGGGAGTCTGCTTCTCCCTCTGACCCTCCTCCCTCTCATGCTCTCTGTATCTCATTCTCTCTGTCTCAAATAAATAAATAAAATCTTAAAAAAAAAAAAAACGAGGTCATTAAGGTGGGTCCTCATCCAATATGACTGGTGTTCTTATAAAAAGGAGAAAATTTGGAGAAAGAAACATACATAGAAGGCCATGTGATGATGAGTTGTGCTGCCACAAGCCAAAGAGCTCCCAGAGCCTAAGAGAAGGCTGGAAACAGATCCTTCCCTAGCACCTGCAGAGGGAGCATGACCGTTGGCCACCTTGATTTCAGACATCTAGCTTCCAGAACTCTGAGAAATACATTCGTGTTGTTTAAGCCACTTTGTTACAGCAATCTAGGAGCATAGGACAGATTATCAATAAAAGTAACAGATGACTCACAGAGCTTAGATAGATGAAGTCAATAATTTTTTCTATATAATTTCCCTAGGTATTACAAAGATAGATTATACAGATATAACAACAAGACTTGGTCTAAGATACAAACTACAATATTAACCTCTCTTTTGGTACCTAGAGAATTTTTACCCTGATTATCAAGTTCCATAACACTATTTCTCTTTGGGACAGATAAAAGTGTGGAAACTAATCAATGTCTGGATAACATAGCTAGAAAAGAGAATGGAAAGCTTGGAGATTTTAGGTGACATTGTACGGGACGTAATCAGATCTTCCCTTATATTGCCAATAAATAAATTAGAGTACATGACTTTTGCTTGGATGTTTCCAATCTTTTTTTAAAGATTTATTTATTTATTTTAGAGAGAGAGAGAGAGAGCAAGTGGGGGGAGAAACAGAGGGAGAGAATCTTCAAGTGGACTCCCCACCAATCCCACGACCCATGTGATCATGACCTGAGCCAAAACCAAGAGTTGGACACTCAGCCGACTGAGTCACCCAGGTACCCTGGATGTTTCCAATCTTGATAGCTTTATCACAGTGCTCCAATACCACCACATAAAAGGCAACCAATTTTGGGAGTATGGCCCAGTGAATCTAACCTTGTAGCATGTCAACAGTAATCAAAGCTACATAAATTCACTGGGTAGTCAAGAGCCCAGTGTCAGAAATTGCAAAGGAAGTCTGTCTAGCAGTGGCTTTTGCAAAATGTCTCTCTTCCAGAATGTTCTGAGACCAAATTTACAAAATAAATAAATGAGGATTGACTGGGCTACCCTAGCACACATTTCTGCCACATTCTTAAGTATCAAAATAATAAAAATTAAAATTAAAAAAATAAAGGAAAAGTGCTTTCCTACTCTGGAATGTAAGGCTTTTCAGGAATTAAACGCTTTGAACTTTTCTCTAGCTGTGAGCCAGCCTTCCTGTCCAAGGATATGAAACTGCATGCTAGTGAGACTACACACTCATGCTCACAAGATTGAAAGAGGCTTTCATCAAGAATCACTATGAGAAATATTCAATGAACAATCAACAAAATGTGCTTTCTGGAAAGATGCACCTTTTATGGTTTGCTTGCATATCAGTTATTTTTGCTGAATGTGCTATCATAATGTAGAGTTTTCTAAGAGTTTTTTTTTCTCCCTGATTAGAACTGGTGGCCAGTATACTAAATGATGAAAAAGAACTGGAATCAGATTCAGTATCACAAAAAAAAATTTTTTACAACAACTTAAAAATATATTTTAAAGGAATTTAAAGGAAATTAAATCAGAAATATAACAATATAATTTGTTAGAAGATCAACTTTCCATACAGATTTTATAAACCTCAAAGGAGAAATATAACTGACTCCAATGACATTCATTTTGTTCTCATTTGTGATAGTCACAGATGTTTTTTTAACCCTTTAGGTGTTGAGCTGAAGAAAAACAACTCTTTGCACATACTTACTTTCTTTCTACATTAAAAAAATATGAAAAATATGTATGAGTTTGTGGACTGTTGAAATTGTCATTTTTAATTGTCTGCTGAAAAATGTAGGTTTGATATAATGTCTGTTCTTTATTGAACAAGTTAGATATTTCAGTTGCTCTTGGGTCAACTAGCTTGTAAATTTTCACTACCCCTACCACACACATAGAGATACATACAAATTTCTTGCTACATTTTTAACTTCTTAACTTGATTCAACTGGTTATACTTAATATCCAAGATTCATACTACTGTATTACAGGTATTTTTTTCATAGCAATAAATCTTTAGTTTTAGTTTATGATTTCACTCAACAAAAGGCTTGTAGAAGTGATTTATCATTTGGGTAAAATGACATATTTGACAGTTTTTTGAAAACCTTGTTCACTCCATACTGAGCTGGGCTATATTGTTGAATTCATATTTAGATTAGAATGAATTATAATGAATTATAATGTTGATCTGTTGCCTTTTTAAAACATAACATTTGACTGAAAATGTGAAAAAAAAAGGTCTTCCAAAAGACATCTAAATCCTAATTCCTGTGAATGTTACTTTACATGGAAAAAAGACAGGTATTTGTAAATGTAATTAAATTAAGGATCTTGAGAGGGGGATATTATCTTGGATTACTTTGGTGGACCCTAAATGCAAACACATGTATCTTTCTAAAAGGGAGGCTGAGGAAAAGGCCATGTGAAGATGGAGAAGAGAAAGATTTGAAGATGCTAACTTTCAAGATAAAATAATCTGGCTACACCAAGGAATACTGTCAGCCATCAGATGAAAGAGGCAAAGAGCTCCATCTAGAGCCTCCACAGGGAGTGTGGCTCTTGCCAACACCTTGATTTTGTGACCCCCAGAACTCCTGAGAGAAAATATTTCTGTTGTCTTAAGCCACTAGATTTGTAGTAATATGCTACAACAGCCACAGGAAACTAGTACAATTACTTTGTAATTTATTTTCTTTATTTTTCCTTTTCCCACGCACTATTGCCATTTCTGTGCCTGCCTGGAAACTATCTTCTCTAATTTGCCAGTAACCATTCTTATTTCTCAACTTTAATAGGGATCGGCCCCTAATGGGACCAACATAATTATAATCAACTATAAATGAAGGGATTAAATGCATTTTACACCTGCAGGTTCTGTGAATCAGAAAAATTAACTAGCTCGAGGACATACAGTAACTGTTATAACTGATTTAAATCTAGATTCAGATAACACAAATGACATTGTTCTTTGCACTACAACTACAAAATATCACAAATTACAATCCATTGCCTGATGGCCATATATATTTTACATATACTATATTTATAAATTATTATCCAGCCAACTAATATACATATCTCTTATCCTGAAACCTAGATGTAAATACAGTGGTGATGCCATGAATGATAAAGCTCCATGGATTCCATTCTCAATATGGTCATGAGTAACTTGAACTCCAACATTTCGAAGTCTTGAAACATACATAAATCTATCATCCTTCAAAAGATCATATTGACAAGTAAGAATATAGGTTGGTGGCAAATTCTGTAACCAGGAATCTTTGACTAACAAGGGTGAAGCTCTGATATCTGTAAGTGCTGGAAATGAATAATTGTGTCTTCCAAAAATTGGTTCAGTATAAACATAACCCTTTCTAAACTTCTTGGGTAAGAGAGTACTCCAGTTAGCAAACTTAAACAGATGTCTTGATCCCAGAGGCATATGTTTATTTCTTCTCATTGCCTGGAGAAATGCTTCATTCTTATTGAAATATAAACTGATGAGTTTTATGGCTAAGTCCCTTGTTAGAACTATACCATTCTCATTTTCTTGGTGAGATGACACATAGGAATCAATTAGCTGTAAGCTAGGGTAAAGTAAAGCTTGTATCTTGACTTTATGTTAAAATTCAAGATCATTCTGCACCTGAAAAAACATAAGATGTCTTATAAGCAAAGACTTCCAAAACACCAGGAAGAGGAGATTGAATTCTAATAATTTAAGCAGTCGTGTGATAAACAAATCTACAAAATTGATGCAATATTATAATTATTTTCACAATATTTATAATGTCTTCCAGTGGCAGGAAAAAAGGTCAAGCTCATTTCAACAGTAAAGTTTTAAAAATATTGTTTGTGTGTGTGAGAAAGGGAGAAAGAGAGATACACACTCCCAGTCATAAAATAAGTCATGGGGATGTAATGACAGCATGGTGACTATACTTCAATAATACTATATTGTATATTTGCATGTTGCTAAGATAGTGAATCTTAAAAGTTCACATCACAAGAAAAACAATTTGTAGTCATGTGTGGTGGTAGATGTCAACTAGATTTATTGTGCTGTCAGTTTGCAATATATACATATATCAAATTATCATACTGTACATCTGAAACTAACATAATGGTATATGTCAATTATATATCTATAATTTTTTTAAAAAACAGACATATGGCAGGAGGTGAGGCACAATTGGGCTGTACCCAAGAGCAATCTGAGAGACTGGGAGCAACAGACACAGTGAGCTCCTCAATCTGAGGCAGTGACAGGAGGAACAGCAACCTGGCTTCATAACCACTAGTCGCACAGACCCTGCTAGATTTGCTTTAGCAAGTTGATGGTTTATAATCAATTGGCTTGGTGCATAAAATGAGTTCAGTACAGTGGGCAAAGGGGAAAAAAAGAGAGAGACGGGGAGAGGGAGATACATACATATAATGATGCTTTTGTCAAAAATCACCAATGCAAATAACCTGAATAGTATATTCCCGAGGGAAATTGACAGTATATATAAATTTGTAAAAATTCTTGGCTGAAAACAACCACAATGAATGGAAGAAATACATGCAGTTATTAAAATAATATTTATCTTAAAGTTTAAAAATTAAAATAAAATATTAATATTAATATTAAAATATTTTAAAGTTTAAAATAATATTATTTGGCTGTTAAGCAAGTTCCCAACATCATACTATAAATTTTAAGAAAACATTTAAATGTAAAAGTACACAAAATGATGTACTGTATGTTGGCTAATTGAACATAATAAAAATGAATAAATAAATAAATAAATAAAATGTAAAAGTAGAGAGACAAAAAGAAAAAGAAAAAAAAGCCAATTGATAGGTAACTTACTTTCCGAAAGAATGGTGATATTTGGAAAACAAAGGGATGAAATTATTTAAAAGAAAAAAAAGCCAATTGATAGGTAACTTACTTTCCGAAAGAATGGTGATATTTGGAAAACAAAGGGATGAAATTATTTAAAAAAAAAAATTTGTTGATATTTACAGTTTGACGTGCAAGGAGAAAAATGTGAAATATTTGATAAGGAGCCCTTTTTTCTTTCCAGAGGTGAAGGGTGTCCTGAGGTTCACCTATGACCCTGTGGACCGTGGGAGAGAACCTCAAAATAATCTCCAAGGAGCAAGTGTCTTAGCTAGAGCATTGCATCTGAGACAATGACATCTAGACAAATGAAAAAACCTGCTACTGCCCCAAGTGAAAAGCTCAGGCCTGGAGGATGTACCTATAAGTCAATCTTTCACCACAGTGGCTGGATGAACCCAAAGGATGGAATAAACTGAAATCCAAGAGGTACCTCAGAAAGGGAAATAGTATCCCACCACCTCCATGATGCTCTCTGAAGGTGCTGGAGGCTTCACAAGGTTAGAATGAAAATGAGCCAAAACAATATTCCCTGACAGAAACTCCCAAATCTTTTCCAAGTGCCCTCAGGTAGATGATTTATTGAGCAAAAGTTCACCATCAACATCCCACTGCCAAAATCCTAAACCTAGACAAAGAAACAAGCTGCACCACAAACACAGGGATAGGGCAAAAGGAACCCACCAACATCCTGATCTGGCCCGAACAGCCCTTTCTGGAATGTCAGATGAAATAAATTATTTTCCCACAAATGTGTCACTACTTACCACCTCTAGGTCCCTATTACAACATTTGTTGCTTGGTCATTCAATGCATCTTCCTATTTCTCGGTCATCCTTTGAAGCTCATTTCAAAGTTAACCCCCTTCGCAATATTGGAAGAGAACCTGCTGGTCAGATCCTCCAAGTCTGGCAGTTTTGCCCTAGTTTTAACAACTATGTTATCAGTCCGGTACGAATCTTCTCAGATGTTTTCTACACATTCTATATATATTTATAAATATGTATGTGTGATTATGCATGTGAGTACCTTTACTTCAGATAATGAAGTGTTCAGTTGAGCATTAAAAAAAGTAGAGAAATGAATAAATCAATATTGCTGCTCAGTTTATAATGCTCTTAAGAGGACACTATCGTTAAACCAGAAATCACAGGATGTAAGAAGCAGTAAGAGACATATAACAAATAGGTCCCAACAGTAACACTGAATTATTCAATTATCTATAGCTTTGTTCTTTCCTTCTAGACCCACATAGACTCAAAGACAGCTAGCTAATCAGAGCACAAAGGTCCAAATACGCATTAATATTGATCCATAAACATTACTACTGGAAGCCCTGAGTGGACCATCCTATAATATAAATGTGACTATCACATGAATGGATATGTATTTCTCATTTCATGGGCAACTCATATGTACCTGACTGCCAAAAATGTATAAGACATTTATTTATCTCAGGACATTGTTACTCTGAAAAGAACAAGAATGAAAATACAAAGTCAAAAAAAAATTTGAGATAACACACCTTGCTTGTTATAATATCCTTGAGGTTTAAACACTGGTAACTGTTCTTGAGTTGTCGTTTAAATTTTTCTTATTTTTCAGTATAATAAAGACCTTTGGGTAACCCAGTAAAAGGCTATGGAATATGCTCAACAAAGTACATCCTTATTCTTAATCCTTTTCAATAATTAACATTATTTCAATGAGAACACAATGGATATGAGGCATTTGAACTTCCCTTTTATAATTAAGTAACATTAATCCTAAATTCATGAAATCTAAAAATAGAATTCTCTCATATAAACTATTCCCTCTGCTCCTCTTTTATTAAACCATGTAATTTGGATCTCTAACTGGTTTTTCAAGTCATGCCACTATATTATTGTTATCATGAGAGTAGTTTATCCACACCATGGTAAAGATTGGTCTCCTAAATCTACATATTTGAGAATGAATCTGGAACCAGTCCATAAAAGGCTTCTGTGTCATGCTAAAAAGCTTGGAGTGACATGAGGGTCAGAACTATTTTCACTCCTACATTAATTCCTTTGTTTACAACCAACCCTCATGAGTTGGGAATGGTGGCTGAGGCTGAGAGCAAAGTCAGAGAAAAGATGCTTCATGACTTTATGTCCTGCACAGAGAGGCCTGTATGAGTCTACTGACTCCACTGCTTTGAAGCCCATTCAAAGTCATTGTCCGTCATGGATACCTGTGCCTGACATAAAGCCTGCTCCAGACAGTCCGAAGCATTACTGGATCCTCTCCCATTCCCCAGATGTCCCAAGACCATCTGTTGGGGCCTGGTGCTTTCCTAGAGAGAGGTAGGTTTTGCCTGCCAAGGGCCTATATACTACAGTTCCTGCCTTGAGTCCCTCATTATCCACTGCCCCTCTCAAACCAGTCACTGGTTCGAAGGGTCCCTACCATCTAGCCCCCTGGTTTGGATGTGTGTTATCTAAGTTCTGCACATCCACAGCAACTTATCCATTGACTGCCATCCACAGAAGTATAGATGTATACAAAAATTAACTTACATGTAGAATTCCTACATCACTCATGCTAAGTCTTATTCATCACACTTAGCAGATCTACTATTTTCAACCCAGGAATCCCAGCTTCATAGCAACTAGAATTGTAACTCCCACTGATTGTCCTTTTCGTTGACCACCCCACTCCACACCACACCCAACTTCACCAATATACAGATAGCCAGTGCGTATTTAGGTGAACTCTGAACCATCATGAGGGAATTCCAATATAAGAGGCCTTTTGGCCTCATCCTAGGGTGCATGTTCCAACTACACTGGAAGCTGGAGAACCCCCACATGGAGGCTTCTATAGTCTGAACGTTTATGTTGCTCCAAATTCATATGTTGAAAATCTAATGACCAAGATGATGGTATTAGTCAGTGGAGTGTTTGGGAGGTGATTAGGTCACCAGAGTGTAACATTCCTGAATGGGATGAATACCCTTATGAAAGAGGGCCCAGAGAGCTAGCTTTCTCCTTCCACCACATGAGGATATAATGAGAAGCTTGCATCCTGGAAGAGGACCCCCACCAGGCCACACTGACACCCTGATGTCAGACTTCCAGCCTCCAGAACAGTGAGAAATAAATTTCTGTTGTTTATAAGCCACCCAGTACCTGCTATTATGTGATAGCAGCCCAAATGGACAAAGAAAGGGCCCTTCAAAAAGCCCAAGATGATCAACTTGCTCTCCTCCTTAAGGATTTATCCTATTCTTTCCTGCTCCTTATTCCTTCCTTGAAAATCGCACTTCCCATTTTATGTCCTAAAAGTAGGACAGTGAAACAGAGTATATGACTCAACAGTGCTGGATTCATGAGATACCATGTCCAGGTACAAACCTAGTAACTGGGGAAGAAGGGCCTGAAATCAGTATTGCTCAGTGGTTAAGCTTTTCATATCCAAGTTTGAATCCTGGATTTATATTAACTCTATGACCTTGGACAAGACACTTAACTTTGTAAGGCCTCCATTTCCTGATCTCTAAAATTGATATAAATTAGTAGATACAGCATATCAGTTTTGTGCGGGTGAGATAAAGCATTTATAGTATGGTTCTGGGCATTTGGTAAGCACTCAGTAAATGATAGCTATCCTTCTTATTGTCATGGAGACAAATGTAATAGAAATCCAACAGCTTATCCTTGAAATGCTTCAGAAAATGTTTCTTGGGGGTGCCTAAGTTGCTCAGTCGGTTAAGTGTCTGCCTTCAGCTCAGGTCATGATCCCGGAGTCCTGGGATTGAGCCCCAAGCCTGGGTCCCTGCTCAGCAGGGATTCTGCTTCTCCTTCTCCCTCTGCCCTTACCCCGCTTATGCACGCTTTCTCTCTCTCAAATAAATAGATAAAATCTTTTTTAAAAAAGAAAGAAAGAAAGAAAGAAAATGTTTTTTGATCTTCCACTGAGCAAACCATAGGAAATATTGGCTCGGCTCCATTTTTGTTTGAGGATGAACCAGTGGTGTCTTATCTGGACAAAAGTTGTAATAACTCTTGTGCAAACCCATGGCTCAGACCACAGAAGTCTTCGAAAAAACATACCCTCTCCCCAACCCTATTTAAGTAGTACTATACAATAGAGGAGCATTGTCATAAGCTTCTTCTTTTCACTGTTTCAGTCACTTGCTTAATCTGACCTGTTACCTAATTCTCTTCTATTTTCATTTCTCTTATTTTTTTTGAGTAGGCATTTTTTGACCAGCCCCACCTCCACTTTTAAACACAAGCATAGCTCCCAAAGTTCATTTTATATCAGAATCTATCTACTTTTTAAGAAATCATGATTGCTAATACTCTATGAGCATTTGCTACAAGCAAGACATTCTGGGTAGTGTTTTACATTGAATTTCTTCTTGTATACATCATAAAACATTCAAACCCACTTCCCATCAACCATTCTTGACTTTTTATTCATTATCCCCCAAATCCAATAGTTCCCCAGACCTGTCAATTTCACCTCTTTTTATTTCACCAATCTAGCCACTATTCTCCATTCCCGTTGTCACTATCCTAATCCACAATACTGTCTTTGGTCATCAGTGTATTGCAATTCTTTCCCATGTTCTCCTTCCCACTCTCTCCCACCTTCTACACTACTCTCCATTTTGCAACAGTATTTTTTTTAAGTTTTTACTTAAATTCCAGTTAGTTAACACACAGTGTAATGTTAGTTTCAGGTGTACAATATAGTGATTCAACACTTCCCTACAACACCTGGTGCTCAACACAGCAAGGGCACTCCTTAATCGCCACCACAGATTTAACCCATTCTCTCCACCACCACCTCTACCCTGGTAACCATCAGTTAGCACTTTATAGTTAAGAGTCTTTTTCTTGGTTTGCCTTTTTTTTTCCTTATGATGGTTTTGTTTTGTTTCTTCAATTCCACATATGAGTGAAATCATATGTATAATGGAATACTCAGCCATAAAAAAAAAAATGAAATCTTGCAATTTGCAATGATGTGGATGGACCTAGAGAGTATTACGCTAAGTGAAATAAGTCAAACAACAGTATTTTTTAAAATACAAATGTGATTAAAATTTTTCTATGACTTCACAATGCCCCTGGAGTCAAGTTAAAAAAAAAATTCAAAAGGCCCTTGTATGATTTGCCCCTGCTAAATTGCCTAACATCACTGTCCACCATACT
This sequence comes from Mirounga angustirostris, assembly GCF_029215605.1. NCBI lineage: Eukaryota > Metazoa > Chordata > Mammalia > Carnivora > Phocidae > Mirounga > Mirounga angustirostris. The sequence goes on from NW_026991709.1 coordinate 109,826,309, forward strand.
TTCCTCTGATGTAACATCTATGAACTTCTTTCTTTTGGGGGGGGTAAGATTCAAAGAAACAAAGAGTGCATAAATAGGGAGGGGACAAAAATGAATCCACTCATGCTCTTCTCAGGCAAATAGCAAAATCAACTTGATTCCAAAGACGAATAATCAGTTACTGCTCATTTCAGCCATGTGTAGAACCAGTGTCTTTATTTAATCTCTAAATTTTTCCCACAAAAACATGTTGAAGATAATCTGTAAGACTGTGCTCTGTTACACAATGGGACAGATTACAGGAAGCTGCTAAGCAGGTAAAACAGGCTGAAGAGAAGCAAAAGTCAAATCTTGGAGTATTCTGAAGGGTAGAGGAAGAAGGCAGGAAGAGGACAGGTATGATGTCAGGGTTTGGATACATAATGATTTAAAAAAAATTGTTGTTTCCAGATTCCAAAATACTTAAGAGTCTAGTTGGGAAAATGCACATGCAACAAATAATAGAATAATCACTATACCGTAACTGTGTAAAACTGCTTCGGGTAATATAGAGGAGGTTTGCCTGTGGGAGTTTCTAGAGCTTATAGAATATCCGGGTGGGGAAAACTGGATATATGTGTTTTGAGCTCATGACCGTGGCCTTAGTGGGAGACATAACTTTAAGAGCCTTCAGCAGATCAATCAGAGCTGAAGCCACAAGGCCAGGCAGAGAGTAGCATAAAAGGCAGAAGACCAAAGGTTGAGCCCCAAGGGATACCAGATGTAAAAGAGTGTACAGACCAGGGCGCCTGGGTGGCTCAGTTGGTTAAGCGACTGCCTTCGGCTCAGGTCATGATCCTGGAGTCCCGGGATCGAGTCCCGCATCAGGCTCCCTGCTCGGCAGGGAGTCTGCTTCGTCCTCTGACCCTATCCCTTCTCATGTGTTCTCTCTCTCTCATTCTCTCTCTCTCAAATAAATAAATAAAATCTTTAAAAAAAAAAAAAAAGAGTGTATAGACCAAAAGTTTGTCTCACATAACACTGGTTGGAAGAGAAGTAAGATGAAGACAGAGAGAGTGCTATTACAGACCTCATGGGAATAAGGGAGTATTCTAAGGCAAAACCCGGAAAGAGTTTTAAGTGATAAAAGGAAGTTATATAAAAAGAACAACAATAACAAAAATGCCCTTAAATAGAGAAATAATGAGATCCCTGACAAATTTAGCCACAGCAAGTTGAAGAAATGGCCAGGGGGAGAACACAAAGGTGATGAACTGAGGAAAGTATACATTACGAGTATGTAGAAGAGGAGCATAATTTGCTTTTAATTCAACGGGGTACAAAAAGAAAGCCTTGTGATAGAACAGAAGGTTGGATAAAGGATTAAGAAAGGCTCATCAACTTTGTGTTTCTTTTTGTTTTGATTTGGAGATGAGAAGGCCCAGATATGGTTATATACTGAAGTAAAAGAGCAAATAAGGTTTGAGATTTTGAAAATACTGGAAAGGAAGAGAATACTTCTAGATAAAGATTCCTGAGGTGGCAGGAGGTGGGAGGGAAGTAATCCAGCAGAGGTGGTGGGATGCTTTTGAGCCTGAGAAATACAGGCTTCTAGTTATAGAATGAATAAGTCACCGGAACAAAAGGCACAGCACAGGGAATATAGTCAATGATATTGCAATAGTGTTTTATGGTGACAGATGGCAGCTACACTGGTGGTGAACATAGCACAATGTATAGAGAAGTTGAATTATTATGTTGTACACCTGCAACTAATGTAACATTGTGTGTCAACTATGCTCAAATTTAAAAAAAAAATTAAAAAATAATTATAGAGGAAACTAAATAAAGATTTCAATGATGACCATCCAAACTGGAAGAAAGAAAAAGGAAGAGAAATGATCAACACATAAAAATTAGCTTCACTAGTAATAAAAAATGGAAATTAAAATACCGTTTTTAACCATAAAAAAACAGGGGAGAAGACATGTAAACATATATAGCGGAATTTTGTTTGATGTTTGGTTGGTGGTTTTGTCAGTTGGTTTTGGAGATAATACAGGATTTAAAAGAAGAACATATCTGGTGGCCATTTGCCCATTATCTCTTTAATAAAATGTGTTTCAATTCACAGACAATAGACTTATAACTAAGCTTGTGAATCAAAACTAATTTCAAGTTGGAGATCTCTTAGAGGAGAGAAGAAAACCAGGGAAAGAGAAACAGAGACAGAGAGATAAGTAGAAATTCTTCACATAACATAAATATCTGGCTAACATAAATATATCTTACCCTTAAACTTCCCTATTAAAGATAATAATAATAAAATAAATAGATAAATAAAAAGTCTGGCTACTTAAGGACAATAATACCTCACTAAAAGCATCCTCAACATAATCATGGACCAACTGGAATCTAAAATTCTATAGCATTGGGGGTGCCTGTGTGGCTCAGTCATTAAGCGTCTGCCTTCGGCTCAGGTCATGATCCCAGGGTCCTGGGATCGAGCCCCACATCGGGCTCCTTGCTCAGGGGGGGGCCTGCTTCTCCCTCTACCACTCCCCCTGCTTGTGTTCCTTCTCTCACTGTGTCTCTCTCTGTCAAATAAATAAAATCTTTAAAAAATAAAATAAAATTCTATAGCACTGAAACAGATATAGATCCTTCATCTTTTGAGTTCACATCAAAAGGTAAGCATGTAAGTCAGTGTCAAATTAATTACATAATTTCAAACTATTTTTCCCACTGATGAGGAAAACAATTAACCCAAATCCAAAAAAACCCCCACAAAATTATGATAGTTGAATATCTGATGTTAGGCTGAGGCAAAACAACTTTCTTACCAACCAAATTGACCTCCATCTGTAACTCCAGAGTAAGGCAACTTTGTTGTTACAGTGTCTCAGGTAAATAGCTTTCAAATGTTGAAAGGTAATAATGTCAAAGACAGATGAATTTCAGACTTAACTTGCACTATTAATAAAGGCCTTTTAGTTCTACAGACCTGAAAAAGTTAGCCAATCTTTTATTTAATCTAGCAAACTTACTGAGACCTTTATTTCCCTGAGATAAAGATGTATATCCCAAAACAAGTTGCCTTTCCTAGACATATCTTCCACTTGACCAACACAGGGAAAGAAAGAGCTATTGTTAATGGACCGGTAATAGAGGAACAGAGGAATTTCTCTAACTCTTAAGCGAGGGATACTCAGTTTGAGATCTAACAAATGATGACAAAGACTCTCCTGAGACTACATAATGGCTTTTGCAATTCATCTTGATTCTGCTAGCATAGATGGATAGAGGCTCTCAGAGCAATGGTGATGCAAAATTCAAGTTAACAGAGGACAGGTATATCTGTTTCAATGGATTTCGGGTAGTCTGTGTGACACTGAGATGTTGGGATTACATAGATAGAAATAAACATGGCAGAAACTAGTATACCTACTACTAAAAATATCCCAGGTCCAAGGGTGCTGATTGTCAAGTTTTCTTTGAAGCATCATCATTAATTACAGTCTCTGATTAATATTTGCTATTAAGACTATTTTGTAAAGAAAAATTTAAAAATATTTTTAAAGAAGTGTCAAACATACAAGACTATATATGGCCATAGAAATATGATGTAGAGATGCCATAGAAATACTGTTATAAATTGGATCACAAGGTCACATGACACCTTATGACAAATGAGACAAATTAGTAGGAAAGGTATATTTAGAAATGCCAAAACTATAAACTTTAATAAATATAGATATCTAATATTACATATTCCTTTTTTTAAAGATTTATTTATTTAAGAGAGTATGAGCAGGAGGGGCAGAGGGGGAGGGAGAGAGAATCTCAAGCAGAGTCCACACTGAATGCAGAGCCGGACATAGGGCCCAGTCTCAGGACTCAAAGATCATGACCTGAACTGAAACCAAGAGTCAGACACTTAACCAACTATGCCACCCTGGTGCCTGTATGGCTCCCTTTTCAAATTACCTATATGGAAACACATAGTTTTTAAAAATTGAGAAGAATGGAATTTAATAATTACTTCAAAATATCAAATCAATCCATATTATTTTCTAAAATTAAGAAGACATTTATGACCTAAATAAATAAAAATAATGCATAAATTACTTTAAAATAAAATTGGATGAGCTGACCATGAAATTGCATTTAGATGCTGAGATTAAATTTTTAACAATATTTGTTCCTTTAAATTAAAAATTAAGGGACTATGCCCAGAAAAGATTCCTTGACTATAGTGATTATCCAGATCATTGTGATTGGTCAGCAACATTAGTGATTTTAGGACACATTATATGATGTTGCCAGAAAGTCTCAGAATTATAGGGGAAATATATTCATTTTCTTTTCAATAATTAGAATATAATTGAAAAATAAACAAAGTCCACAAAAGAAAATTACAGGGATGCCTGGGTGGCTCAGTCGGTTAAGAGGCTGCCTTCGGCTCAGGTCATGATCCCAGGGTCCTGGGATCAAGTCCCACATCGGGCTCCTTGCTCAGTGGGGAGTCTGCTTCTCCCTCTCCCTCTGCCTGCTTCTCCCCCAGCTCGTGCTCTCTCTCTCTCTCTCTCTGACAAATAAAATATTTAAAAAAAGAAAATTACAGAAGAATTTATTTGACTTCTTAATCTATGAGAACATCTTTTTATTTTGTGAATTCTGTATGATTTTTTTTTTTTGTATCCACACAGGAAAAACAAATCTAATATATCCTCTTGAAGTCTTCTCAGAGTATAGAACACTATTGATCTCTCAATGATATATTCTTTTGAAACTGAGTTTTTCAGGCCATAAATCTATAACATACTATTAAACACAGGGTCATGAGACTTTGGGGGAAAAAATGGGTTTATAATACTTACAAAGTAAAAGTTGATTTTGATGACCCAGACAAAAAATAAACCTAGTATGGGGAATAAAACTTTTTGATTAAAGTATAACTTATGGAGAAAGTTTAGCAGACTGTGAATAAGTAACTTAAAATATAGTCATAAAAATAAACAAGGGTAAAGGAAGTCACCTTTTTTATGTTATTTAAGCATATTGAGTTCTGATATAGTATTTTCAGTTGTAACAATTTCTTTGATCAGGTATATCAGAAAGTTAAACAGATACTATGTTCTTGTATAATTAACTAATTCAAGGAAAAGGATGATTGTCAAATTTTAATTCACTTCAAGACAACAACTTACACTGCCCCACAAATTTTACTGAGAATTGCATCTGTTTTTGGTGACTATGTTAATATTTAGGATTGCCCTGCTGGAAAGCAGTAAGATAGGTCTTCACATTTTGATGAATCTCTATGACTACATCTGTCATCATTTCAAAAGCTTTCCTCATTTACAAAGCCTGGGAAATATTACAATATGCAAGCAGAAATTATGGGTGTAGCAAGGTGCTTCTTGATTGTTATTGGGTAATTACTGGACAATTTTCAGAATTTCTATATCCATAAAACCAGTTTTAGATAAAATTCAAGATTAGATTGCTATATGACTTGGCATAGCAATGAATATAGTAATGTAAAAGAGGGGATAGTCTCCAATTTTCATTCCCCACCATACTTCCCACCCCATCCCAGCAAGATCTTTCAAATAAGTTGGTATATTATTTCAAATACACAGCAAATTACTTCAGGTTGTAGGAGGCCTCAGGAATCAACAAGTCTAATGGTTTGCAAATTTTCTTTTTGGTAATGAAATTCTCTTTTATTTTTTTCCACTAAGAAAATTTATATAGAACTCTAAACATGAAGAGGATTAAAGTGGACCATCTTGGGTTGAATGGAAGCCCAGGGTGCAGATCAAAGGTGAAGCTTTGTTAACTGTTGCCATTCTGGCTCTACAATAGGGCTTTGTATGTGTATTCGTATTACAGATTAGTATATATGCATATGTATATGTACACATTCATACGTATGTATCTATATATATATTTGCATGTGTGTGTATATATATATAAAATATAAATACATATGTGTATATACTTTTCCTTTAAGTGCTCTAACTTGAGTATTTTATTTTCATACTTAAAAGGAAATTTTTTTTTTTAAATGAAGGAGATTCTGGGTTTGCAAACACATGGAAATTTGGGAAGAATGGCACACCTGGAGAGGGCATTGGAGCTCTGAGCCCTTTTCCCACACCTTGCCCTACGCATGTCTCCCATCTGGCTGTGTCTGAGTTATATCCTTTTTTAATAACATGATAATCTAGGACCTTCTCCCTCAAGGGTTGGGCATTGTAATGAGATGGCCTCTTGTGCTGCAGCTTGTTATTCCAAAGCAGAATATGCTAGATTTCTACACTACAAAGGAAAAAACAGTTACAGATTTTGATGGCATGTAGCATGAAATTGAAGCAGAAACAGATTGAATGAATCTGTTCATTCTATTACACACCCAGGTGACCAGAATGAATACAGGCATTTCCTCCATACTCATTAATTTATGAATCTACTCCCCACATGTGTTAAATCTGTTATAAACCCACCTAGAGTTACTAAAGTGCTCACAGGAGATCAGCTGCCAGATATTGAGTATCAAATCAGAGAAATAATTGTGCAGTTCATCATGCAGAAGAATGGATTTTTGGCTGTTGCCCTAGCCAATACCAATCTTAAAAACTCAGATCACTGAAGCTAGCTAAAGATGTTGATCCTCAAGGTCTGAGGACCCCTGGAGTCATCACCAAACTAGATCTTATGGATGAAGAAACAGATGTCAGGGATGTCCTAGAGAACAAGATGCTGCCTCTTCGCAGGGGTTTCGTGAGGATGATAAACAGAAGCTAGAAGAACATAAATATAAAGAAGGACATTAAGGCTGCTACACTGACAGAAAAGAAATTGCTTCTCTCACACCCAGCTTACAAACGTATTGATGATCTGGTGGGGAACCCATTCCTGCAGAAGTCCCTTAATCAGCAACTTACCAACCACATTTGAGCTACTCTGCCAAACCTCAGGAACAAACTATAAGTTTGTTGCTCTTCACAGAACATGAAGTAGAAGCCTACAATAACATTAAGCCAGAAGACCCTACCAGGAAGACGAACGCATTGTTACAGGTAGATCAACAATTTGCTGTGGATTTTGAGAAGAGAATCAAGGGGTCAGGGGACCAAGTAGATACCCTGGAACTCTCAAAGGGTGCTAACATCAATTGTATTTTCTATGAAGGCTTTCCTTCTCAGATAGTAAAGATGGAGTTCAATGAGAAAGAATTGTGAAGAGAAATAACCTATGCAATCAAAAACATACACTGTATCACAACAGGGTTACTTATTCCAGACATTGCAATCCAAGCAATAGTCAAAAAATGAATTGCAAAGCTGAGAGGGCCTTCTTTGAAGAGTGTGGATTTGGTAACATAAAAATTAATCAACACTATCAAGAAGTGTACCCCCCAAACTGGCAAACTTGCCCAGACCCTGAAAAGAAATGGAAAGGATTGTTGCTAACCATGTTTGACAGCAAGAAGGCAAGACAAAGTATCAGGCTATTGATTGACATCCAAGTCTCCTACATCAACACCAAGCAGGAAGATTTCATTAACTTTGCAAATGCTTAGCAGAGGAGAAGTCAAGTTCATGAGAAAAACACAACTAGAAATTAGGTGATTTGCAAGGAGCAGGTAGCCATCAACATCACTGGCATCATGCAAGGAGGCTCTAAAGGATACTGGTTTGTCCTGGCCACTGAAAGTTTGTCCTCGTACAAAGATGACAAGGAAAAAGAAAAGAAGTATATACTTCCCTTGGACAACCTGGAAATTTCAGAAGTGGACAAGAGCTTTATGTCCAGCAAACACATCTTTGCATTCTTTAATAAAGAACAGAAAAATGTTTACAAACGTTGTTTTCTTGAGCTGGCGTGTGATTCACAGGAGGATGTAGGCAGCTGGAAGACCGCTCTAATAAGAACTGAAGTTTCTCCTGATGAACCTTTAACTGCAAATAATGAGAATAACCAAGCAGAAGAGCTTTCCACAAACCCAGAAGTGGAGAGTCAAGTGAAGACGATTCATAACCGAGTAAGCTCTTACATGTCTACCATCCATACATGTGTTGACATCAAATTCCAAAAATGATAATGCACCTTATAACCAATAAGGTTAAAGATTTTGTGACTTCAGAGCTCTTAGCATAGTTATATTCTTTAGAGGACCAAAACACTCTGATGGAGGAATCACCAAGATGAAATGTTTCCAATGTACCAAACTCTTACAGAAGCCTTTGTGAATACCGATGACATCAACACTGTCACCACCTTCACCCCAACTCTGCTTCCTGTGGACGACTCCTGAAACAGCAGTCCTGTAGCTCACCCCCCTCCCCGAGACTCACAACCCAAAGGAGGCAGACGTTGAGTGCTCCTCCCCTGTGGCCCCCATGGCCCACAAGCAGCCAAAGGTCTGCTCCTGTCATCCTGCTCCTAGACCCCGGCCCCACTGGGGAGCTCCCCCAGTTCCATTCCAGCTGGCCCCTCACCTCTTTTTCCCAACAGCAGCAACGCACTGGAGCACCTCTACAAGTTCCCTCTCAGCCCACAAGGGCCCCTGCCAGTGTCCTGAATCATTCCCATGGATTTTGAGTGAGGACAAACCCACAATTCTTATGAGTGTCTCTTTGCATACCTAACATCACGCTGTGGTGCCACGAATGAAGAATCTGCCAAGCCTTGAAGACTTGGGCTCAGGAAACACAGATGACTAATTGACTTGTGTGATTTCTCCACAATCACATACTGGAAACAACCTGACTTACTCCCTCTTCAACAGCCCTCTAACAGTTTGATTTTTAGAAACTGAGTGTCATTTGAACAAATGAGGAATTTGTGTTGCGATTTCTGAGTTCAGCTATGAGCTTTCTATTATCCTCACCATTCTTCTCCTTTAAAGAATAAATAAATTTATGATTCGGTATTCTGAAAAAAAAAAAATAGAGAAGTTGGAATGCTTCCCAAATGATTGAATGAGGCCAGTACAACTGTTATATCAAAACCTGACAAAGAACTTTTAAAAAATAGAAATCAATCCCTCAAATCTTTAATTTTAGCAAATGGAAACCAGTAATATAAAAAATTTAAGTCATCATGACCAAGTGAGGCTCATGTCTGGAATGCAAGCATAATTTTACATCTGAAAACAAATTCACGTAACTTAACACATTAAAAGAAAAAGAGATACAGATCTGTGATTCAACAGACTTGCACAATTCACAGATCTGTACCTCTGAAACAAATAATGCAATATATGTTAAGAAAAAAAAAAGAAGAAGATAGTAGGAGGGGAAGAATGAAGGGGGGGAAATTGGAGGAGACGAACCATGAGAGACGATGGACCCTGAGAAACAAACTGAGGGTTCTAGAGGGGAGGGGGTTCGGGGGATGGGTTAGCCTGGTGGTGGGTATTAAAGAAGGCACGTTCTGCATGGAGCACTGGGTGTTATGCACAAACAATGAATCATGGAACACTACATCAAAAACTAATGATGTAATGTATGGTGATTAACATAACAATAAAAAATTTTTTAAAAAAAGAAAAAGGGAGAAAAATCACATGGTCATCTCAATAGATGCATTAAAAACATTTAGCAAATTTGGGGTGCCTGAGTGGCTCAGTCAGTTAAGCATCCAACTCTTGGTTTCAGTTCAGGTCCTGATCTCAGGGTGGCTCACCCTCAGCACAGAATCTGCTTGTCCTTCTCCCTCCTTCTCTGCCCCTCTCCCGCCTGCTCACTTGCTGGCGATCTCTCTAAAATAAATAAATAAATAAATAAATAAATAAATAAATAAATAAATAAATAAATAAATAAAATCTTAAAAAAACATTTATCAAATTTAATACCTATTTATGGGAACACTATCTGCAAACTAGGAACAGAAAGGATTTCCTCAACCAATAAAAGCTGCAAACTAGGAATAGAAAAGACTTTCTCAACCAATAAAAACCAACTATGAAAAGTTAACATCATATTTATTTGTGAAATGTTGAGCAATTTCCTCCTAAGATTCAGAGCAAGACAATTATATTCAATATCATCCTGAAAGCCCTAGCCAGTGCACTAATTAAGAAAATTATAAAGATTGGAAAGAAAGAATTAAAACTGTCTCTAGTCATGGAAGACATGATTGTGTAGAAAATCCTAGAAACTATCAAAAAAATACTAGAATCTATAAGTGAAACTTTTAAGGATATGATTTTTTTTTTAATGATATGATTATAAAAGGTCAATGTAAAAATCAAATGTGTTTCTATATACTGTCAAAGAAACACTTGAAAAATATTATTTTACATGAAAATTTTCCAAAATAACTCAGGAATAAATTGAAGAAAGATTTGGAAGATATCTACATTGAAAAAGTAAAATACTACTTGTCAATTTAGAAATTGACAAGATATCCCAACATTTTGATGGAAAAGATCTAGAGTAGTAGGAACAATTTTGAAGAAAAGACAAAGCTGAAATCAATGAAGTATCAATGGAACAGAAGAGAGGATCAGAAATAGTCATATTATGGTCAACTGATCTTAGACTCAAGCATCACTGTAATCCAATGAGAAAGGATGATCTTTTCAACAAATGATGCCAGAAGAACTGATTATCTGCACAGGAAAAAACAAAAAATGAGTTTTGACCTCATCCTCTCAGAATAAAGACAAAACATACCTGTTGAGTCACTCTTGTTGCCAAATTGCCCCCAGAACTGTCTCCTGAAATACAGATTTGGGTGGGATTTACTCCATATTTTGTAAGAATTTCATCTTGAAGAAAAAACTTAACTGCAGTGAGGCAATCTTCATATGGAATTGGAAAGTGGTGTTGAGGAGCTAGTCTATAGCTTTAAAAATGAACAATTCATTTAAACAATTTTTTAAAGTACCATTTACGGTTGTATCTTTCCATGTAGCTTTTAAAAACCAAACAGATACAATTTAACACCAGTCTCTACTGTTTAACCTTCCAAAAATCAAACTTGAGTTTTTCCACTAACTCCTTATTATTTGAAAAAAATGAAAATTGGTATAAAGGTTTTTAACCTTGTATCTAAGTTCCCTGGATAGCATTGTGTGTGAGGAGTAGGGGATATTATGAACTCCCTAAGACTGTAAGTATAATTTTTAGATAAAGCACATTTTGGATTGGATATACTTTACAGCTTATATCATCTTCTCAATGTAACTGATGATCCAAACATTAAATATATATATATATGAAAAGCACCATGGATTTTTGAAGGCAGCAGATCTAAGAGAATATTATAGGCAAAGTATTATATTTTTTCAAGGTCATTTAGAAAAAAATTCTACATGCTTGCAATGTACATATCTCACCATGGATAATCCCCAGGAGTTGATTTTAGATGAAAATTTTGAAGTATAAATAACATTTTGAATATGGTAGGGAGGTCGATTGTTTCTGATAAATTCATTTATAAGGCAAACTATCACACCACACTTTTAATGGATATAAATGGACTTTTCTCCCTATACATGTGGACCAGTAAAAATAGAATAATTCTATTAGCCTGTTATCTATCAGGGCTAACTTTTTCTTTTTGCTCTTTAGAATAATAAAATCTGTAAATATATGTACTCAACATTAAATGCTGGTGATATAATACTTAAAGTTTTATCATAAATTATTATTTAGAAAGTCCTAAACGAAATATAGGTTAAACTCACCCCAAAGATGTTGGTGTCTATACTTTAAATGCAGTAGATTTAGACTTTTTAGGGCAAAGAACAACACAAATCATAAGGATTTGATAGGATATATACGCCAGACACAAACATATCACTATATTAAAACAGATTTAAAATGAGAAGGTTTAGATTACTTCCCAAAAAGCTATGAAGGTAAGGGATGTCTGGATGGCTCAGTTAGCTAAGTGTCTGACTTCAGCTCAGGTCATGATCTCAGGGTCCTGGGATTGAGCCCAGCTTCAGGTTCCCTGCTCAGTGCAGAGTCTGCCTCTGTCTTTCCCCCTGCTCATGCTCTCTTTGTTTCTCTCTCTTTCAAATAAATAAATAAAATCTTAAAAAAAAAAAAGCTATAAAGTTTTTAAAAAAAGTAATGTCCTCATATTATAAATTAGAAGTATCCTTGAAAATAGGAAGTTCTAGTTATTGTAAGTAACCATAATGACAACACTGTCAATCACTCTTTAGATGATCAAATTGTCACTTTAGTTGTCTCATTAAATTTTCATAGCTTCCTAGCTAAAAAACAAACAAACAAAAAACCTATGTCACCATGTCCTCTAAGAACTATTGGATTAGAAGTCTCTAAGTATGTTTTTGTTACTATGGACTAGGGAAGAGGGGTCAAAAAATATTCCTCTTAGGGATGTCAGCTTCAGAAATATAGACGGTACCCATCTAAGAAAATATTGAACTGTCCTGAGACATTCTGATATTTTCTAGCAAAATCCAGAATATAAGATCACTTCTCCTGAGAGTGACTTAAAATTCTTAGCTGATCCCAAACTTTATCTCCTACATTACTCTAAACAAGAATTGTTATAAAATATTTTATCCCCAACCCCAACACCACCTACCAACCCAAATGTGTAATAATTTATTTCTTCCTACCTAGCTATGTTATCTGGGACACTAGTTGGGACCTAAGTTTTATGTGTCTAGAGCAAATGTTTCCAAAAATGCTCACTCAAGGATGTCATTCAGAGACTCACAGAATCACAGAAGAATATGAGATAGTGGACTCTTTTGAGGAATGGTCTATGTTACAATGGTGACAAATAAAATAGAATGATTTTTAAAGAATTATATCTGAGGCATAGTTGACTTGATTTGGAAATCAAACCTCTACTTGGTGAAGGCAAAATCATATAGTAACAAAAGAAAAGCATCTCTTACTCCACTCCTACAACAACAGCATTGAGTTTCTTTGCAGTCCATCTATTCAGGGCATCAAAAGCCATATTCTCTGAAATGAAGAAATAAATGTCGAAGTACTCTCTGTAATTAAACAGCAACAGAAATGCCTACAGCTATGAACTTGGAGGGAAATGTGATTTGTGAGTGTTATAAAGGAACCTATATTTCCCATTCCATTTTTATGCAGAGGGACCAGAATCAGCATGACACACTCTACAGGAGTGTCTCCTCAGTCACTGTCTCCAGAGATGAAAAGAGGACTTTGCAGCTTGGTGGTTTTGAGGAAGAGAAACTAGGCTCAGCCCATTCTAATTTTTCTCTTTTCATCTGCTGCCTGTCCACAAGGATCCTCACTCCCACGAACCTTCTGTGGCTTTTTGCATTTTACTTTGCTTGTTCCTTCAGGCAGCAAGTTTCATAGGGAGGCAGTGTGTGATTGGTCAGCAGGGCCAGCCACTACAGATGAGTTAATCTAACTCAAGAGTGTCATAACAATACCCTAAATACACATTCTCTAAAGCCTTCTTTAGAAATAATGGTTATGTTTTGACTGTCATTTCCTTGAATTTTGTGTATAATCTTCAACTGATTCAGAATTCAGGGGAGAAAGTAAGTAATAGATGTACTGACTCTCTGAAACCACAGCACTCGATAATACGGTTCTTTGAACTTCCAAATTATGTGAATATGCCACATTATAAAATGTTGCAATAACCTTGGTATTTAAGACAGAATCTAAGGAAAAGCAACTAATTTTGAGAGAGCCTCTGGCAAGTCAGTATGCGGACTTAGATGTACATATCCATTTTGGCACACATGACACACAAGCCATCGTCCCTCTCCCCAGTATACACACATATCTCATCCCAGGTACCTCTGAATCCAGTTTACCAATGCCCTAGCCACAAACCTTTGGCAACTCTGTGACATCTGCTATTACTTTATTTACCACAGGATCTTAAATATTCAGAGAATTCTAGAGCTGTGATCAAATTCCAAACTTTTCCAAGATGTCTCCTGCGTGTTAACAAAACTTCAAATTAAAAACTAATGATTATGTTATGTTAATCACCATACATTACATCATTAGTTTTTGATGTAGTGTTCCACGATTCATTGTTTACATATATCACCCATAACATAATAACAAAAAAATAAAAATAAAATAATAAAAACTAATGAAATACTGGGTGTGTAACTACCATGAAAATAGAAAAGTAAGTCAGGTAGTTTTTTAGGTAGAAAAATAATGTTTTTATTAAATATTGAGTTGATAATTTGCAAGACAAGGCAATGGGTAGATAAACACCAAAACGTACAAGACATAAGAACCGTCTAACCCTCACGCTGAAAGCCCCTCAGTGATATGTTTCAAACTTGTCTTCATTTTTATTTCCCAATACTTTTCACTTGTCTCACAACAAAAGTCAGTTTAAGTTTTCTGTTTCCCATTCTTAATCTCCAGCTGTCCTAACTCATGATCTTTGCTGATATAATCTGTTGGCTCATGTTTTTCTCTAGGTCCAATTATTGAGTTTATATCACTTGAAGAACCCAGACAGAAACAAGAAGATATTAGGTTAGATGTCAAAAAACAACCACCACAGTTCTATGTAAAAAAGTCTACTAGAGAAATATCTTCTTATATTTCTTAGTTCTCAAAGCAACTTCAGCAAGTTTAAAGGAGAAAAAAAAAAAAAAGGAAGCCTAGGAAACAAAGAAAGGAAATTGAAATTAATAAATACCAGAGAATAGTTATAGTGTCTATGTCCTGATTTGTCAAAAAATAGAAGGTATCTAAGTCTTTTATAGTTTATTTATATAAGTTCTGATAGATCTATGAACAAATAATGTCCAAATATAAAGTCAAGACACAGAAAGAAGACACAACTGAAATTCAGCTGAACAAGAAATTAGAATGTGTGTCCTGAATAATAATAATTCACACATTTTTAAGAATTACTGATCATAATCATTGCATTTGTCAATAAAGGGGAAATCAATCTGATAATCAGGAACACTTCTAATTTATTTTTCAAACAAAGTAATAATTTCCCATCTGTGAACATGTCTCTTGTGCTAACTGAAGTCCCAGGTAATATGTATATGGATACTTGGATATTTCATAGACCTTATAAAAACCTTAATGGCATTAATACATCTCTTTAGAGATAAATGAGGTCAAATTGGTATTTCATTTATCTTATATATCTTATCTTATAATGTATTTTATAAAGGAAGCAAAGTATTCCAACCACCCTAATGCCTGACATAAATTAAATTATAGGTGAAATCTAATTTACTGAAAAGATTAAGGAGGTAAAAAAGACATAAAAGTACTGGGAAAACATTTTGACTAGTAATCCCTCCAGAGAACAACAATAAAATTTCCTTTCAGTCATTCATTTGTTTTCTCAGTTTATTTGTTGAACACTCATTGTATAGAAAATGCTTTGGTAGATGCTAAGAGGTGATTCCACTTCCTGGAGAGATGCTAAACCAAACATGCAACACAATTATAAAACAAAACAAGGATTGTTGCCATCAGGTAAATACAAGTTGCAATGAGCCATAAAGCAACATTGCTAAAGTCTTTTAAAGCCAGAGAAGATTACACATACACACACACACACACACACACACACACACACCCTCACCCACAAAATGATGCTTTTCATGAACATAAAAGAGTGAGCAGTTCTCTTGAAGTAAGATGGGAAGGACATTCTAGAAAAGCATAGCCAGGTATAGAAATAAGAATTCACAGAGGGTTTGGGAACTAAATATTACAGCTCAGTATGCTTGAAACAAAATCATGAAGGGAAGCATTGGCAAGAAAAGTTAAAAATGTAAGAACCTGGAAATCTGAACCTCATGCTAATGGATTTAGATTTATTTTATTATGTGATGAAAGTCACTGAAAAGTTTAAACAAAGAAATCATATAACCAGATTTGCATGTTAGAAAGATCCAGTACACTAAATGTAGAAGATGAAATAGAGTTGAACAGGACACAGGCAGAGACATCAGAAAGGAACATCTTTAAAAGATCATGAAGTACTAAATTGTGTTAATGAAGTCAAAATATTCAGAAGTAGAGTGAATGGGATATGGTAATTTGATGTGAGCACTAAGGAACTATAAATAATTGACCATAATTGCTATTTACTGAGATTTTTCAGATGTTGGTTTAGATGGATGGTGGTTTTTTGGTTTGTTTTCTGAGGCCATTTGGACACAAGACAATAAATTGTGTTTGGTCCTATTGAGTTTGAGATGTGTGTGGTTTGTCCAGTTGTAAATGTCTAAGTGATAGCTGTATATATGGATCCAGGACTCAGGAATACTATCAGGGAAGCAAATTCAGGACTGGATGTCAGCAGCACATGGATATTTGGAGAAGAGAAGAGATTGGAAAAGAGAGTGTGTAAAGTCAAAACCCAAAGGTAGGGAGAGAATTCTGGGGGGCAAGAATATTTATAGGGGAAAATGAAGGGGGGGGATTGGAGGGGGAGACGAGCCATGAGAGACTATGGACTCTGAGAAACAAACTGAGGGTTCTAGAGGGGAGGGGGGTGGGGGGATGGGTTAGCCTGGTGATGGGTATTAAAGAGGGCACGTTCTGCATGGAGCACTGGGTGTTATACGCAAACAATGAATCATGGAACACTACATCAAAAACTAATGATGTAATGTATGGTGATTAACATAACATAATAAAATAAAATTTTAAAAAAGAATATGGAAAATCTGTTATTTTCTTTGGTTTGTTTTTAAAGATTTTATTTATTTATTTGTTTGTTTGTTTATTTGAGAGAGAGAGAGCATAAGCAAGGGGAGTGAGAGGGACAAGCAGACTCCAAGATTAGCAAGGGGTCCAACTCGGGGCTTGATCTCATGACCCTGAGATCACGACCTGAGCCAAAACTAAGAGTCGAAGCTTAACCAACTGAGCCATGCAGGTGGCCTTGTTTTGTTTTTAAATGAGAGATGAGAAAACAAGGAATGACAGGAAATCTAGGAGATACTTTGTCATAGAAACAGGGAGGAGCAGTGCATGTCAAAGAGGAGAAAAGATTAGTCTTCATCAAATGCAGTAGATTGTAGAGATCAAGGAATTAATTAAAGGTGGGAAAAGAAAGGAGTAGGGAAGGACGAGAGCTTGTTGGGCAAAGAAATGGGTCTGAGAAGGAAGGGAAAATGAAAGGGACTGATTACACAGAGGAATTCACGGTCAAGTGGGAAAAAAAAAAAAATTTAAGATGAGAATGACCATAGGGCACCTGGTTGTCAGAAAGCTAGGGAGAAGATAACTAGAAAGGCAAAATTGCAGCCTACCTATTTTAGCATTTTGTATATTAATCTGAGTTTTTGTGCCTCATTAATTTTCCATGCTAATTTTCTCTATGACTAGTCCTCATAACTTATATTTGATTAAGTGTAGCTTGCTATATTGCCCATATCTTTATAAGGTTCTCAAACTATTTAGAACAAAATGAGGCTTAGAGAAAGGCAAAAGGTAAAAAAAAAAAAATCATTTATTACCTGTTTATCTGTCCTTGGTTCTATTCATTTAACTAAATAGAACAGTGCCTCCTCCTTATATACCAGCACCACTGGATCATCAAGTTTTTCAAAGTTCTCATAAAGGGAAATGTATTCATGTTTGTGTTTTGAATCTGTTATATATGCCTCTTAGAATCATTGCCAGAGATAAATAGGGAAACTATACCTCATAGGAAGAGTTCATTTTTTTTAAGATTTTATTTACTTACTGGACAGAGAGAGAGAGAGAGCACAAGCAGGGGGAGCGATTGGTAGGCAGGAAGTACCCTGGGATCATGACCCAAGTCGAAAACAGATGCTTAACCAACGGAGCCACCCAGTCTCCCCAAATAAGAAGACTTTATTATAAAATAGGTCTATTTTGTGCTTTCCTTTAAGAATCAAGACTAGCTACCATTCTAAGATTTATCACTGTTAGCATTATTGTTATCAGTAACTACAAACTTCACCTTGTAGCCACCAACAACGTAGGACTCTGATTTACCATTTAAAACATCTGCCTCACTTCAATGCTTCTGCTCCTGAATATATTCTGATCCCAAAGAAAACAAGTTATACTAATTGATTCATTCATACCCTACTTTCATTTGATATGAGTTCATTCAATATAAAAGCTGAGAAAAAAATTCTTAGCAAAACCAAACAACCAAACCAAACAAAAGCAGAAATAATGATCTCCATGATATTTTTTTTACCAAACATATGTCTGTGTCTCTCTCTCTACTAGATATCTAATATTTATAGCTACACTTATACCTATTATACATATAAGTATGCATATTTATATTAAAAAGTTCTTATATCAAAAATATACAGCCAGTTATAGTTTTTCCTTATATGATGAACTTACTGAGACTTCCAAAACAAAAGGCACCACCGTGAATATAGATTACAGCTCATCTTGAGGTTTCTGACTTTCTCTTTGGCAAGTACAAACATACTGGAATGTCAACAAATTCTGTATCCATCACTGTGACATACTCATCGGAAACTGGCTGGGTATGGCCCAGCCTCAATATCATGGAAATAAGCTCTTCTCATAATACCTATACTGTCAAAACACATAGCCTATAAAAGCAAACAAAATTGAACATTTTCATCTTTAACATCAAATGCATAGAAAGAGAAAATTTAAAAAACATAAGCAAAATAAACAGAAATAGAATGTTTGTAACAATTATTTCCAAATAATACTGCATAGATCTTAGTCTACAAGCTTGTTGAAAATCTTAAGTGTTCTGTATTTCAGATTAGTAACTGTGTCATTCAACAGCTGTCAGTTTACCAGCAGTTTTTTTTAATGTCCATCATAATTATTTTTTTAAAGATTTTCTTTATTTATTTGACAGAGAGAGACACAGCGAGAAAGGGAACACAATCCGGGGGAGTGGGAAAGGGAGAAGCAGGCTTCCTGCGGAGCAGGGAGCCCGATGCGGGGCTCGATCCCAGGACCCTGGGACCATGACCTGAGCTGATGGCAGATGCTTAACGACTGAGCCACCCAGGCGCCCCCATCATAATTATTTCTTAATTGTAAATTCTTATCTGAAAAATGTCCAGGTCTTGTACCATGTTTTCTTTTGTTTTGTAGGCATGCTGTCACATTTTTCTTCTTTATGGTTCACTCTATTTAATCCAAAATTTTAAATGTTGTCTTATGACCACACTATTAGTTATTTAAATGCCCTGGTTTTCAACTCCAAATAGATTTATGTCCTTCGCCCCCCAACCCCGTCCCCGAAATCCCATATTTGATATCACTGAAGAAAGCTCTCCCTGGTATTTCTGACAACTTTTCTAGGATCGTTGTGACATTTCACTGGACAGTTTACTCAAAAGAAGAACCTTAAAAATTACATGGTCAATAAATAGTACATTAAGCAACCTTTATTCCTACAATTATTTCCAAGAGTTTGAGGTAGTAAAGAACATCTAATACCTATACTTTAATGATGCGGAAGCATGCAGAAGCTCTTAAATTGCAACCAGGAAATGTCAAAGCCAAATCTGCACCCATTTTTCTAGACCAGTCTCTTAGACTATCACTTACTGACTATATGACTGGAAGCAAACTACTCTCTACTTCAATTTTTTAAATCTTAATAATAATAATAATAATAAATAAACCCCTCAGTGGGTTGTTGTAAGATTCAAGTGAGTTAGGACTTTTAATGTACATAGAAGAGTGCCTAGCACATGTATGTATTCAATAAAGCTTGTCTTATATAAGTATACTTCACTAATAAGGATTCTTAAAGGGGCGCCTGGGTGGCTCAGTCGGTTAAGCATCTGCCTTCGGCTTAGGTCATGATCCCAGGGTCCTGGGATCGAGCCCCGCATCGGGCTCCCTGCTCCGCGGGAAGCCTGCTTCTCCCTCTCCCACTCCCCCTACTTGTGTTCCCTCTCTCGCTGTGTCTCTCTCTGTCAAATAAATAAAGAAAATCTTTAAAAAAAAATAAAAATAAGGATTCTTAAATAATTTCATGCTAATTGAATATAATCAGGTAGAGTATCCCTTAAAGCAAGTTTTTGGTAAATGGGTAAATTACACTAATATTTCATTTACTGAATTGAATTTTAAAAGATTTTTGGCAAATTGCCTTGTTTCTCATTTCTCAGATATTTTCTGTTTCTGAGCAGATACTTAAGTATGTTTTGAACAATAACAAAAGTACCACTTTAGAGATTATTTTGTGCTCTTCTAGCATATGTGATCTGTAATTCACAGAGCAATCCTGAAAAGTATTTATGATTAGTATCCTCATTTTATAAGTATAAAAAAAAGGTACAATGAAGGGCTAAGGACATTTTTCAAGGTTGGACATGCTCTTCTACCAAACTCAGCCTTCCAATTTAACATATGATAGACATAATGATGCATTTTATTTATCAAGTTTACTTTCTCAAGAACTTTGATTTTCACTTCCCTTTCATATGTTAAAGAATTAATTTTTCTTGGGCGCCTGGGTGGCTCAGTTGGTTAAGCGACTGCCTTCGGCTCAGGTCATGATCCTGGAGTCCCGGGATCGAGTCCCATATCAGGCTCCCTGCTCAGCAGGGAATCTGCTTCTCCCTCTGACCCTCCTCCCTCTCATGCTTTCTGTCTCTCATTCTCCCTGTCTCAAATAAATAAATAAAATATTTAAAAAAAAAAAAGAATTAATTTTTCTTCCTGGTATCTCAGCTTTGATTTACAAAATTCAGTATTGAGAAGGAATAAAACTGTTTTCTTTAGAACAGCCAATGACTGTTAATTTTACTAGCATAATCTTTAAAGTAAATACATGGATGCTTTTCTTATTATCTTTTGAAAAATAAAGAACAATCCATATACAATATCAAATCTATAAAGGGCATAATTTTATTATAGATGGGCAATGGTGAGAATAATTTGTAGTTGAAAAAGGAAAAGCCTTTATGGAGCCAGTACTTGCTTTCACATTATGTTAACTCCAGGGGGAAGAGCATTGCGGGAAGAGAGAGTTCCGGAGAAGGTGTACCTCGAGAAGTAACCAGAGAGATAAGTATCAGGACTTAGCAGACACAGACAGGAGTTGGCTGTGCTTTCACAGAACTGCTGTCTGCTGTACAACGTACCAGGGCACAGCCTGTCCCTCTGAAGCCATAGATTGCTCTCTCTTCTCTGATCATTCCCTGCTGCCATTGTGTCCTTTCAGCTTCATATCGCTTCTGTCATCAAAGAACATTTCTGGGAGCCTTTGTTTGGCAGAAAGAGTATGAACTTTGAAATGAGGTATCTGTGGATTCAAATTCTAAAGTTGTCGCTTTCTAGCTGTATGAGCCCCTCTGAACTTCTTTGTCCTCCTCTATAAAGTGATACAAATAATCAAAAGGTAGTGGGGATGCACAAAGGTATATATTATAGAAAGCCCATGTATTCTAAAAGCTCAAAAATGCTAGTTTCTAGTCATATCTCCCCCTCACCAAGGAGCTATTTTTGCTCGAATTCATAATCGACCCACATATTTCAAGTCAGACAATCTCTGAAACCTAGCAATTTAGAATTAAAGATAAGCAGTGGAAACCACTGAGATAGTGAGAGTCCTAAATTAACATCCAGTGGGTACAAACACCAATAATGTTTATCTGTATAATATATATAAGTAAAACCTAACTGAAAACTCAAATGTGTCAAATATAACTCAAATGTAAGTTATCAAGAAAACTTCAAAACTTTTCCCTTCAGCAATACCACTTAATGCATATCACAATAGACACAATCTTTACATTTAGCTATAAACTCCTGGGCAGCAAGAATTCTACCTCACTCTGTTTGCACAGATGCAGAGGCAGCAAGTTTTATTTACTTACCTTTATGTAATTGATCTATTCTAACAAACAAAGAAGCAATGGTTATTTCAAAAACAGTAACTACTAAAAAGTTCATAAGCACTGATTTTTTAGTCAACAAGGCGCTCCAATATCCAGAAGAAAAAAATGTTAATCTTACCATAAATGTGCAAGTTTTAGCAAATATATCTAAGGCCCCTACATTCCAGTATTCTTCAATGTTGCCCGGTATGGTGATATACATATGAGAGGCAAAGAGAGCACAAAACAGCCCCAAACAGAGAGCTTTGAACCCCA
Source organism: Mirounga angustirostris (assembly GCF_029215605.1). Classification (NCBI taxonomy): domain Eukaryota; kingdom Metazoa; phylum Chordata; class Mammalia; order Carnivora; family Phocidae; genus Mirounga; species Mirounga angustirostris. The sequence goes on from NW_026991709.1 coordinate 109,848,363, forward strand.
TGATATCCCTTTCTCTAGCCTCTTCACAGTGCTGACATTAAAGTGTTTCCACAAATACTAACTAATAAGTAGCAGAACAACTGTAGATTGGGAACGCTTTTGGGTAATATATGATCATCTTAGCAGCATGAAGCTAATTTTTAATTCAAAAGTTATTGCATCAGTAATGACTCATTTTTGAAATACACAGATTCTGAGACAGATATTATAACACAACAGTTCATGCCTATATTATAATAAGACAGTTAACAACTCCCACAGTGTTTCTTCACCCTGTCATACTGTTATCATGTTAAAGCAACTTAGGTGTGAAATCAGAGCCTACATGAGAGCTCTTAAGATACCACAAAGTAAAATTTTGTGATTGGTTTTTGTAGGAAAAGAATTTTTTAAAAAATTAGCTGATACTTAGTCAAAATGCAGGCTCATGCAACTTGCATGGATTACTATGTTAATAAACCCTGCTTGTTGTGGTGGACCAAACTTTGGGCCAAAAGATAAGGGGTGTGGAGACTTGTCCATATGCCATTATTCATCATGCTAGAACTATAATAGTCTGAAGTACCACAGGGCTCAGTATAAGTATCTCAGGAAACACTGTTTTTTTAAATGATTACACAGTGACTTTGTTCTTATGGGTTAAATGGTAAATCTTTAAAACCAATCTATACCAAGTAGCCTAGTGTGACAATATCAAGTGCAAATATTGGACTTCTGCTTGCTGCACGCTGAGAGAGACCCTGTCCATAAAGCCGATCATTTTGATGTTCTTTAGAGATGCAAGGAACTGGAGATTTTCTGTCTGATATGTCAGGACCTAGGAAATAAAAGAATAGTCACAAATCAATAAACCTGTGATTCTCAAGCTCATTACCAGAGATTGGTACTTAAAGAAAGTAATTTTTATTGATAGAATTCAATCCAATCAGGGGTCTAATATAAGTCTATACTGGGCCTCTTGAAAGCATAAGTATTAATTCCAAAGTCTATCCTAAATTTCATTATTAAAATTTTTATTTTTATCCACTTACATTGCAGTCTTCCCTGAATCCCCCAGGGCATAACTTAGTAATATCATTTGTTATTCAAACTACAATACTATTGCAAGTGAAAGAGACATTATTAATAATGCACATAAACTGGAACTGTCCTGGACAAACTGATACTAACAGACTTACCCTAATCATATAACTCTTTTATCAAATTTAATTTGTGTGCCTGCCTTTCTCAGTGTACTGTAAGACATCATACATTATTTTGTTGTTGTTTTTGCAACCTCTAAGAAATCAATGCTTTGCAGGTAAAGGTGCTAAATACATATTTTGAATAAATTAATGGATAACCAAGTTAATTAATTAATGCTTAAGGATATTAGTAAGGGGGAAATCTCAAATCTCAAATCCACCATGAAGTTTGAAAACTAAAATCAGGAGTGGTCACTGATGACAAAGACTGAGAGAAAAATAGAGTTAAGATAAAGATAAGCAGAGGTATCTTATGTATTTGGAAAGATAAACATATTTGGAAAGATAAGCCGAGGTATCTGGCATAATGACTCAGTTTCTCTAATCAGATCCTAGCAGTTTGCCTAACCCGTGGTAAGCAATCACGAAATATTACCTGTTGTTGTTGTCGTCATTGTTACTAACTGTATTATTTTCAACATTATTGCTGGGATCAAAGAAAAGAGACAAGAGTATGGAATCCTTCAAGAAGATCCAGGTCTATGTAATGAGGTTACAGGGGGACGTTAGACCTCTGACTGGAGTCAAGGTTAAAACATCTGAAGAGCTAGAGAGAGGGGTACAGATAAAGAGAAAATAGCCCAAAATTTGTCTCACTTTGCAGTTCCTTAGGTTCAGCCCTAGGTTTCTGAAGATCTCCAACTTTCACAATTTTCCATGTCCCTTGGGTCACCATTGTTAAGCATAGAAGGAGAACAGATCAGATGTATGACATGAACCCGGAATAAAACTGAGACCATCTTTTCCCAGACTCAATGACTGTGGGTCTTTTCTTACTTTACAGAGCTGTCAACACCATTGCTTTATGTCTCTTTAAACTTTACCTTGTTTTACTCACTAAATGAAAGGTAAGGCTTTTGTGCACACCATAGTGTTTTGTTTGGCAGTTTTTGGCCTTTTGCTTGAGAGGTTATGAAACACGGTGCACTCAGTTCAGAGCAAAGTTTACTTGTTTTAGGGGCACCCGGGTGGCTCAGTTGGTTAAGCGACTGCCTTCGGCTCGGGTCATGGTCCTGGAGTCCCGGGATCGAGTCCCGGGATCGAGTCCCGCATCAGGCTCCCTGCTCAGCAGGGAGTCTGCTTCTCCCTCTGACCCTCCTCCTTCTCATGCTCTCTGCCTCTCATTCTAAAAAAAAAAAAAAAAAAAAGTTTACTTGTTTTATTTTCCCCACAGTTTTCCACCACATGATATCATTATCAGTCAACTAATATTTGTGGAGTCTTGGATGCGCCTTCCCACACCTCACTTCTATCCAGATCAGACAATCTCAAACATCTTTATATCTTTCCCATTCCCTCCAAGATAAAAATCCAAATTTCTCAGTAGTGCATTATATGTTTCCAGTCATCTTCAGAGTCTCTACTTTGACCCTACAAGCCAGACCAACTTCAACTGCTGGAAGTTACCCTATAGCAAAAAGCCATTAAGCCCTCCGGAGCTTTCATCATATCTCTTCTCCCAGAATGAGCCCCTCAAGTTCTCTCTGATCCTACCTGCTTATCACACACTTTTCCGGCTTTTAATTTCCAGCTAAATCACTTCCGTGTTTCTTTTTGTGATCTCTAACATAGAAGGTTGATCAATTGCCCTTTCTTTACACCCTCCTAAAGAAGTATAGACTTGTGCCATCATCCCAGTAAGACCAAACTGAATTTACATAGTGGGTATGAATCTTGTTCTCTTAATGGTATATGGCATACAAATATTTCTTTAAATCCTATAATGGACTGAATGTGTTTTCCCAAAATTCATAGGTTGAAAACTTAATGATCAAAGTGACTGTGTTAGAAAATGAGCTCTGGAGAAGGGATTAGGGCATGAGAGCAGAGACCTCGTGAGTGGGACGGTGCCCTTGTAAGAGAAACCCCAGACAGCTCCTTTGCCCCTTCTGCCAGGTGAGGACACAGCAAGGAGATGGCTGTCTATGAACCAGGAAGAAGGCCCTCACCAAACAGTAAACCCGCTGAACCTTGATCTTAGACTTCCTGACTCCAGAATGTTTGGTGTTTAAACTATTTAGTCTATAGTTTGTTTTTTTTACAGCAGACTAAAACAAACCCCAAACAACATTAACAGTAATGCATTATGCCAGTTAGGCATTACCAATAAAACACAAATAAATCAGTGACAAGACAAGGATCCTACTTTCACTGCTAGTACCTATCATTGTACTGGAAGTTCTACCACTATAGTGGTAGTAGCACTACCAGATAAGAAATGAAAATAAAAGTCAACCAGATTAAAAGGAAGAGGTAAAACTATCTTGATTTGCAATTGACATGATCTGATGTATAGAAAACCCAATACGGGAATATGTAAGTTGAGCCTGGAAAATACTGATACACCAGATTGCAAGGAAGATCTCAATGACTTTCAGAGTAATATCAAGAGGACTGAAAGGAGCTTCCACTGGCCCAAAGAGGGACTACTGAACTACTTTAATAAGAAATTAGTCCAGGGCGCTTCAGTGGCTCAGTTGGTTAAGCATCCAACTCTAGATTCCTGCTCAGGTCATGATCTCAGGGTGGTGAGATTGAGGCCCTTGTCGGGCTCTGTGCTGGGCATGGAGCCCCTCCCCTGCAGTTGCTCATGTGTATGCTCTTTCTAAAAAAAAAAAAAATCAATAAAATAGGCTTGAATTCTCAAGCCTGTACTGATATATTATTTTTTAATTAATTGGTTACATTCTGAAGATAACAGGGAATTATTTCATTATCTTGAAAAGTGGAATTAATAAAAGGACATAATAAACATTTTATCTTGCCTTTCTTATATGAAGTATGCCATTGTTTAACTAAATAATATATGATGGTAACCATCCTGTATAAAATTTTCCAGGTAATATATAAAAGCAAAATTATCAAATTAAAATATCATTTTTCAATCTCCATTGAATTAATGAATCTGTATTTACAGCCTCAATGGCTTTTAACCTAACATAAAGTGACAAATATGTGCTTCATGATCAAATAAAGTCCCATCATGTATATTCTTGTCAAACAGATTGAACCTAAGTCTGATCAAACCTCTGGATTCCAACTGATAATTCACAGGAAACACAGAGGACAGAGGAGCATGGTAAACTGCAAAGAAATGTGCAATCAGAAAATGTAGACTTTAGGAAACCCTGCAAGCCCAGATCTTCAACAGATAAATTAGGAATAAAGTGTATTGTAGATGAAAAGAAATTTAAAAAAGACATACCATGTTTTAAACTGTGAAGGAATAGGGGTGCCTGGGTGGCTCAGTCATTAAGTGTCTGCCTTTGGCTCAGGTAATGATCCCAGGGTCCTGGGATCGAGCCCTGCATCAGGCTCCAGGCTCAGCGGGGAGTCTGCTTCTCCCTCCTCTCCCACTCCTCCCGCTTGTGTTCTCTCTCCCTGTCTCTTTAAATAAAAATAAATAAATTGTGAAGGAATAAACCAGAGTTTCTAGAGAGTCATAGATGGATGATAATATTATACAGAAATGCAGTGAAGTTATTACTATAAAATTCAGGACAGTGGTTCCATTTGGGAAGAGAGGAAAGCTGTGATTTAATTTTGGCACAAGGATGAGTACATGGGTGACTTGGCAAAGTTGAATTTCTTAACCAGTGTGGTGGTTAACATGGGTCTTCACAGTATCATATTTCATTAGCTATGCACTTGTTTAATGTGTTTATTATATTTGTATTTGATTTTACAGTAAAATGTTATTTTTAAATAAACATAGTCTGACATCATATACAAAAATTAACTCAAAAACCTAAATGTAAAACCTAAAACTATTAAACTAGAAGAAAACATAGTGGAAAAGCTTTAGGACATTGGATTTGGCAATGATTTCTTAAATATACACGATAAGCATAGTCAATGAAAACAAAATAGATAAATAGGAATACTTTAAACGTAAAAATTTCAGGGAATCAAAGGAGACAATCAACAGAGTGAAAAGGCAACCAATGAGAAAATATTTGCAAATTATATATCTGATAAGAAGTTAATATCTAGAATATATAAAGAACTTCTACAACTCAACAACAAAAAGCAAACAACCTTGGAACACCTGGGTGGTGAGTCAGTTAAGTATCTGCCTTCAGCTCAGGTCATGATCCTGGAGTCCTGGGATTAACCTTGCATTGGGCTCTCCTGCTTGGCGGTTAGTCTGCTTTTCCCTCTGCGCTCCCACCCCCTCTCGTGCACGCTCTCTCACTCATAAATAAATAAAATCTTTAAAACAAACAACCTCATTAAAAATTGGGCAAAGAACTTGAATAAACAATTCTCCAAATAAGACATACAAATGGCCAAAAAGCACATGAAAAGATGTACATCACTCTTCATAGACAAATGCCAATCAAAACCACAGTGAGACATCACTTTACAGCATTTCAATGGTTACGATTCAGAAAAACAAAAAGTAACAAGTGTTTGTGAGGATGTGGAGAAACTGCAACTGGTGTAAATGTAAGATGGTGCAGCCATTATGGAAAATAGTATGAAGATTACTCATAAAATTAAAAGGTAGAAGCAACCCAAATGTCAACAGTAGATAAATGGAAGATGAAAATATACATATATTCGAATATTATGCACCCTTTAAAAAGAAGGAAATCCTGTCCCATGCTACAACATGGATGAAACTTGACGACATTATGCTAAGCAAAATAAGTCAGTCACAGAAGAGCAAATTTTGTCAGATTATACTCATATGAAGGATCTAAGAAACAGAAAATAGAAAGCTATTACCAAGGGCTGAGGGAAGGGAAGAGAGGGCATTAGTATTTAGTTGGTATAGAATTTCACTGCTGCAAAAGAAAACAGTCTAGTGATCTATTGCACAACAGTGTAAAGATATTTAACACTACTACTGAACTGTACACTTAAAAATGGTTAAGAGAGTAAATTTAATGTTACGTATTTTTGCCACATTTTTAAAAATGGGAAGTAGTTCTCACGAATATAACCACAATAAAAGTTGTTTAACTATAGCTTCACAATAGGGGTGCCTGGGTGGCTCAGTCACCCAGGTTGAGCATCTGATTCGTGATTTTGGCTGAGGTCATAATCTCAAGGTCGTGAGATCAAGCTCTGTGTCAGACTCCACGCTGGGTGTGGATCCTGCTTAAGATTCTCTCTCTTCCTCTGCCCTTGCTACCCCCTCCCCCTTCTTATAAGCGCTCCCTCTCTCTCTAAAAAAAAAAAAAAAAAAATACAGATAGATATAGATAGCTTCAAAATAAAATAAATATAGTCTGATAGGATTGTTAAATATCTATCCATGTATTTGTCACAAATATCAAATAAAATATAGTACACAAAAATATTGGCATTCGGTATATGACAAAGATATTTCAAGAAATTACTAACTAAGCTGGCATGGCTATATTGCTGTTAATCAAAATAGACTCAAGGCAAAAATCATTTCTATACATAAAGTCACTAAATAATGATAAATTTTATGCACCTAGAGGACAGATCAATTCCATACTCTAATAAACTAACCTCAAAATAGGAAAGAAAAAAAACAGAACCACAACTCAAAAAGAAATTGACAAATTTATTGCATTAATAGAATTTGAATACATCTTTCCTATAATTAAGGGATCAAGTTGAGAAAAGTCTCAGAAAGAAATGTGGAAGATTTATAGAGCACACTAATAAGCTCAAGCTAATGGTATAAGTAGACTGTTTTATCCAACAATTAAAGAATACATATTCTTTTGAAGTGTATATGGACATATACACAAATTGATCACATGCTATGCAATAACCCTAATCTTAAAACCCTAAACCTAAAAATAATAAAATTTTATAAGATTGTAACATACTACCATATTCTCAGGCCACATCACAATTAGGTCAAAAATTAAAAAAAAAAATCTCTAAACAACTCAGATATCAAAGAAGACAAAAAAATGAAATAGAAAATATTTAGAACTAAGAAGATATCGACAAGTGTAGAAAGTCTTTTAGGGGCACCTGGGTGGCTCAGTCAGTTATGCGTCTGCCTTCGTCTCAGGTCATGATCTCGGGGTCCTGGGATTGAGCCCCACATCAAGCCCCCGCATCGAGCCCCACATCAGGCTTCCCACTCAGTGGGGAGTCTGCTTCTCCCTCTGCCTGTGGTTCCCCCAGCTTGTGCTCACACTCTGTCAAATAAATAAATAAAATCTTAAAAAAAAAAAAAAAAGAAAGAAAAGAAAGCAAGCCTTTCAAACAGGGAAAAATGAAAAAAAATCTTAAAATTTATGAGTTATGCATATACAGTAAACTCTCCCTTTTTCCTAGCCACTAAGGCAATATTAAGGCATTATTAAGGCAATAAATGAAGAAACAGCTATAAAGAGACAATCTATGCATATGAATGTACATGCATGTGCATTTGGATGCGTTTTTTCTCTTTATTTCAGTGGCGAATTCTACTGTGAAAGGGTCACAAAAATGTATCAAAGAGCAGTTGAGTATTTCTTAAGAAGTGGATTGAAAGCTGAATGTGTGCTTCTCTGGTGTTTGGGGAGTGTAAGAGGTAGCACCTTCCTGGCAGAAGGAAATCAGGCATACGAAACATTTTGGTTTGGTTGCCTAATTACATACGGCAGCTAAGGATACCAAGAGAGAGAGGCCTGGAGACAAAGACAGGTTTCATAAGCCAAATATAGGAATTTGAGCTTTAGGGAGGGAACTGGGGAAATGCTCCATGCTATATAGAGTGATCCTACATTCCTCTTGCCTGAGATCATCAAGGCTTATTTCCCTTCACCTTCACAATTACCTTGTTTTGTACAATAAATTATTTGGTCATCCATCTACAAAGGTGTTCAGGATAAACACAAGTCTGACCTGATAAATAGGGGAGAGGTATTAGAAAAAAATGCCCAAACACCCACAGAAGATCTGATGACACAGAATTGTGTGTGATGCAAACCTCAGCAAGTACAGTAATTGCTCTCCTGTTGCTTCATAAACTTGAGACCAGAAGGCAGAAATTCACAAACTAAATCCCCAGAGTCATGATCTTTTTTTTCTTAAGGTTTTATTTATTTGACAGAGAGAGAGAGCACAAACAGGGGGATCAGCAGGCAGAGGCAGAGTGAGAAGCAGGCTCCCCGCTGAGCAAGGAGCCCGATGCGGGACTCAATCCCAGGACCCTGAGATCATGACCTGATCATGCTTAACCGACTGAGCCACCCAGGCGCCCAAGTCATGATCTTTTACTTGGAACTATAGAACCATACCTGGAAATTTCAGCAAAGAGGAGAAACAAGGAGGAGAAAGCTAAAGCCTTAGCTTGATGAGAGAAAAATTCTCTAAAGGCCTGGTATTTAAGAGAAACCATTTAGATTTCTTTCCAAGCCAGCATGACTGTACATAAACTTTGTTCAAACTGAAAGCCTGATTTATGGCCATATGTTTTGTGTATTTGCTTTGTGAATGAGTAACCTGAAGGAAAACCATCTTGTCCTTAAGATACCGATCAATGCTCCAACTCCCTGCATTCCTTGATGTTAAAACTCATGATTCCTGTCTATAGGTTAATCTAAATTCTTCTGAACTTTTCCAAAATGTACAAACTGTACATTCTCTGTACAAATTGTTCATTCTTTGGAACACTTTCTTCCTTGTGAAGATTGTATTTCCTGGGCAGCTGTCCTAACGGGCTCAAATTAAACTCTCTTTCTTTTAGAGATTCTAAAAAGTTTGTTCATTTTGCGTCAACAAGCCCATCAGAAAGCAAAGTGGCCAAAAGCTTGTGCCAATAGGAAAAATGCTCTTACCCACTGAGTCTGGAATGAGGAGAGGTCTGCTCTATGTCCTTCTCTAAAATTGGCAAAAGCTCCCTGAGGGACCATAATAGCACCCAGGGCTGAGCCATGGAGAACTACAAAGTTGGTCAAACTCTTCAGGTGTCCTCTATCCCACTTTCAGCAGCTTCTCCCCCAGTCACCTTCAAAGGTCTGAATCCCCCTGTGGCCACCCCTTCTCAGATCTTCCCTTTCCTGTAGGGCTTCCATGCTACCTAACTCATGTCTCATTCTCTCCTTCTAATCACAACTTCTTTTCCTTTAGAGAAGCTGATTTGATGTGTTATGAAAACATTATTAACAACAACGACAAACTAAAATCAAATGAACATGTACATGTATCAGGTAAACCCACACGTTTGGATTAAAGCAAACACAATATTACTTTGCACAACTCCCAGCCTTCTAAATATCTGATCGTTAAGTCTCAAAAATATGATATCCCATTTTTGAAATACTTCATTTCCGATTGCTATTTCATTGTTGTTGTTGCTTTAACAAAATATCTCCTAGAGCTCTTCAATTAGCTCATCCATCCACCCACCTCTATCTACCTACAGATACATTTTACCTTGTGGTTTGAAGAGTAGAGAACTTTATCTTCTACCCTGTCTTTCCTTTCACTATAGAAAAAAATGTACCTCAATTAAAAAAAAACAAACCTCTTACATTGCCTAAAAGACACTCTTTAGGTCATCTGTATACATGTCTAGGTTACCTGAGCCTAGTCTTGAATTGTTTTTGAAATATTTTACAACTATGCATTACCTACATTAAGCACACTCTCTACTGCTCATTGTCTTTGAGCTGGTTTTATTATATTGGTCCTTTGGGTTCTCTTCTAAAGAGGTTATAACGTCTGCCTGGTTTCTTCACTGAATGAATTAAAATACAGTTTTTAATATGTATTCATTTTTCTATCTGCATGAGTCATAACTTTAAGATATCTAAAAGTTATCTTTAATAGCACAGACCTTTCCATGTTCTGGTTAATCACTGTAGTATTTACACATCAATATGGTGGTTTATAATATTCATAGCTGTAGTACTTTGATTTTATTTTATATTAAGCTTTGTAATTCTGATGTTTTAAAGAGGTTTATTAAATTCTTATAATACCAACTTCATTCTGACCCTACCAGTAGTTTCATATGCTGAATATTACCTTTTATATAGATATTGTTACATTAATACTCATGATGGTATAAGTTTGAAAATGATGGGCCAATGAATATATTTCCTAGGTTTTGAAACTTGGTCCATAAGGATAGGACATGGCCAGTAGCTTTGGTATCTGAAGAGATTCTGGGAAGTGACTATGGGGGAAGCGTCTCTCTCTCTCTCTCTCATTCTGTCTGGCTCCAAAAAGAGTAAGTATTGGAATAAGATGTTTGTCATCTGCCATCTTATATTAACATCCTTTGGTGCATTAGTTTTAAAGTTTTATCCCTAAGCCAGATGAGCTAAAATCAGCATGTATTTCATCCTGAAACCATATTGCTTTCTACCAGCTTTGTTCTTAAGCCCTCAGAACTCCATACAGCACTACAAGAATGATTTGAAATTGGCTCCAAGAATTCAGCAATATTTTAAAATCCTTGAATAAGAAACTGAAGTCCTTTCCCTAATATCCATTTTCTTGCTATGATTTTCCTCAGTTCAGAGTCAGTCTTCTCTGCCTCCTCACTCCTAAATATAAGAGACTGAGAATTTGCTTAGTACTGCTGAGTTGATGGCTTTTGGGGACATTACACAAAGTATCCTTCCCTCTGGCCCAAGCTCTTAACCAGATCCCCTTATAAATACAGCTTGTGTCTTTGCAATAGACATCGCACTAATACATTGGAAAGGTTCAATGACCCGAACGTTGAAAGAGATTTCCATCTTTGACACATTCTAAAGTTATAGTCAACAAACATGACCAATCACCATTCATTCCCTATAGCATCTATTTGATGATTTTTAGTTTGTTATTTAAAACCTTCTGTTACTCAGATTCCTAAAACTTTCCATTGCTGGTGCCATTTCAGGCTAGAAACTCTAATATGTGATTAGGGCATTGGTCTCACTGTGACAAACTTCAGCTGATGAACACTATTAGCCTGCCTTCCCTTTCCCAGGCCCTGAATTCCTCCCTAGGAGCCTAGGACAGGTGATTTCCTAAGCAAAGTATGTCACCCTCAGTGGTATAAGGAAAAAAATGATGATCACATAAACCCCTAAAAACAAAAAGAGGAGAGAAGATTCCACCACACCTTTCTCAGGGTAATACCAGAAATAGGTACCCCTAATCCAAAGATGGGTCAGCAGATTCTGTTTGTTCTGAGGGAATGCAGAGTCCATTATTCAGCCTTGTCCCTTGTCCAATTATACTGAAATACAGAAATTTGGAAAGTAAATCCATAGCAGTGTTTTTTGTTTTTTTGTTTTTTTTTAAGGCAACAAGACTAGTTTTCCTAGTAGGAATTGCAAAATACCTGCCCTCACCAAAGTAGCTGACATACCAAATGAAAGAATTAATTTAAGTATCAGTGGCACCTCACAAGAGGAAATGATATCCAGCCAACTCTCAAATGTACATTCAAGGTATAGTAGGTGCCATGAGTTCAAAAAGAAAATGAGGAAAGAGAAATTTCCCTAACAGAATCTCTCCTAGGCCCTTGATCCCTCCCTAGTACCCTCAAACAGATAATTTGCCAGAAAAAAAAAAAAAGGATCATCCCATAAGATGAGTGGAAGAAACAACAGTGATCACATAAACAAAAATGAGGTAGGGGTGCCTGGGTGGCTCAGTCAGTTAAGTGTTTGCCTGTGGCTCAGGTCATGATCCCAGGGTCCTGGGGTCAAGCCCTGCATCGGGCTCCCTGCTCTTCAGGGACTCTGCTTCACCCTCTCTCTCTGCCCCTGCTTGTGTGCTCTCGCTCTCTCTCTCTAATAAATAAATAAAATCCTTTAAAAAAATGAGGCAGAGAGATTGAATGGATACTTTCTCAAGCTAGCAGAGGTGATCCCACAAAATGAGTTAGCAGTTTCTGCTGATTCTAAATGTATGTATCCCTTTGCTTATGCTAATTTTGTTCCATAAAGGAAAAATTATGCAAAAGGACAGTAGGTTGATTTTTTATATTTGCCACTTCATAGTTTAAAACATAAGGCCAACAAAAATATTATAACTGAAATAAAATGATTCTTTTGTGTTAGGATTATAGTATATATGTACTATAAACATATATAATGCATTAAACATACCAGTTGAGTCACTTTTGCTGCTACCATACCTCCAGAACTATCACCTGAAATACAGATTTGGGAAGGATCCACTACATATTTTGTAAGAACTTTATCCTGTTGAAGAAATTTGACCACAGAAATGACATCTTCATAGGAAAGAGGGAATTGATATTGAGGAGCTAGTCTATAGCTTAAGAAAAAAAGAGAAAGTGACCAGACATATATGATTATACTTCGGTTGCATGTATCCAAGTGTCTCGCAATTTAACCAACAGGTCCAGTGAGCCAAATTGGCCCTACTTGGAATCTTTTATTTCACCAATCAAGCTTAGATTTACTACCAACTTCCATCTTTAAAATAAAAAGGAGATTCTGGTATAAAGATTTTAAAATGTTGACTCTATGGGGAGATGAGAGAGATAAGGATTATGTCTTCATCCTTGTAAAATTATATGTAAAATTTTCAGCAAAAAACAGTAAGGGAGATGCTCTGTAGTGTTCATCAGATTCTTGATGGAATTAGTGACTCAAAGTTTTCACAACCATTGTTGAGAGTGCACAAGAGATTTAAAAGCAGCTCATCTGAGAGCAAATGATTTGTGGGTATCTTATATTAGAAATTTATTTAGGTAGAAAATCTTCAAGATGGCATATCCTATCTTATATCATGAGCACTACCTGAATTCTTGATTCAAAATAAAAGCTTTGAGGGGCACCTGGGTGGCTCAGTTGGTTAAGCGACTGCCTTCAGCTCAGGTCAGGATCCTGGAGTCCCAGGATCGAGTCCGGCATCGGGCTCCCTGCTCGGCAGGGAGGCTGCTTCTCCCTCTGACCCTCCCCCCTCTCATGCTCTCTCTCTCTCTCATTTGCTCTCTCTCTCTCATTCTCTCTCTCAAATAAATAAATAAAATCTTAAAAAAAATGAAAACAAAATAAAAGTTTTGAAATTTAATATTTAAGTATAGTAAGGGATTTGGCTCAATGCTCAGAACGACATTTGTAAAGCAAATTATTACACTACCCAGTAATGCATACGTATATGTATATGTGTACAGATATGTATGTGTGTGTGTATATATACATATTTTTTTTCTTTGAATATAAGAGCAACCTCTATTGGATTGTCTTATTTTTTTTAAAGATTTTATTTATTTATTTGACAGAGAGAGACACAGCGAGAGAGGGAACAGAAGCAGGGGGAGTAGGAGAGGGAGAAGCAGGCTTCCCGCAGAGCAGGGAGCCCGATGCGGGGCTCGATCCCAGGACCCTGGGATCATGACCTGAGCCGAAGGCAGACGCTTAACGACTGAGCCACCCAGGCGCCCTGGACTGTCTTATTTTTTTATTTCTACCTATACTAGTAATCTTACTCTCCATAAAAATTGTGAATTAACAATGTCAATACTAAACATTAAATACTGACCATATGGCCCTTGCATGTTTGTCATATTGTAATCTATAGCTAAAATATCTGAAATATAATAAGATACAAACGAAGTAACACATCAGAATGTAACTGTTACTTTAAATGCTCTTCAGGGCAAAGAACAAATATCATAAGTAACTGATGGAGCTCTCAAGCCAGATACCATACATACCACCATTTCAGAAGTGTATTTAAAATGATAAGGTGGTCTATTAGGTTAAAATTATAGCGTGAAAGGAAGACTATCCTTTTAAATGATAAACAATAAATATCTGTGAAAACACAGGGATTCTTCTAGTTGCACTAAAGCAGCAACATGACTAGGGTAGCACTGGTTCCACTTGCTTAAGTTCTCACTTTACCAAGAAACCCCACCATGTACTGGGTCGAAGTCTCCAGGTATATTCTGTACTATGTAATGGATAAGAGAGATGGGCAAAGAAAATTCTTCGTACTGACGATGAAGTACAGAGTACCTCTGAATAGGTCAGAAAGTACTTGGCATTTACTAGTCTTTCTGGTATATTGTTGAAAATTCAGGCAAAAATCACGAGCAACTAAGATCTCTCCTTTTGACAATCACTTAAGATTCCGAGATGCTCCCAACGTTTGCTACCTGATGTTCCTCCAACCAAGAATATCTATAAAATGAATCTTTTTAGGGCGCCTGGGTGGCTCAGTTGGTTAAGCGACTGCCTTCGGCTCAGGTCATGATCCTGGAGTCCCTGGATCAAGTCCCGCATTGGGCTCCCTGCTCGGCGGGGAGTCTGCTTCTCCCTCTGACCCTCCCGACCCTCCCCCCTCTCATGTGCTCTCTCACTCAGTCTCTCTCTCTCAAATAAATAAATAAATAAATAAAACCTTTAATAAAAATAAAATAAATATGATAAAAAATGATAAATCTTCAGGCGCCTGAGTGGCTCAGTTGGTTAAGCGACAGCCTTCACCTCAGGTCATGATCCCGGAGTCCTGGGATCGAGTCCCACATCGGGCTCCCTGCTCGGCAGGGAGTCTGCTTCTCCCTCTGACCCTCCCCCTCTCATGTGCTCTCTCTCATTCTCTCTCAAATAAATAAATAAAATCTTTAAAAAAAATGAATCTTTTTATTACCAGCTCAAACAAGACCCAACAGCTCAAATGTATAGTGGGTAATTAAGCACTTAGACAGTCCTAGAATTATCACAGCTGTGTTGCCAAAAATGCTCACCCAGCAGCTCTGAGAGGTCACTAGGCCGGCAGAGACAAGAAGCTGGGCCCCCTTGGGAAGGGGTGGATGATACAACAGTAATAAAAGGTATTGACTTGAACCCCAAATACCTATCCCGGTTTTTCTGAGGGTCGGGTGCCTTCTCTGGAAATCAGTCAATAAAATATACCGTCAATAAAAAAAATGGAAAACCATCAACACTTGTGATCGAAATATGATTAACTGGTGGAATCCCTATATTCTCACTTTTTCTGTTGCCATGTGGAGATATTCAAAGATAAAAGATTTGATGACTGCCACCAAATGGAGAACGTCACTGCAGAAGACAATATATTCAAAGACAACGACTCATGACAAAGCATAAAAAGCTCAGGGAAATAAATGTTAAATACAATTGAAATAAGAATTTGAAGAGGAGTAGGGGTATAAAGCAAAACCACAAAGGAAAATAGTTGGTGATACACATCTCGAGGTCCACAGGTGGGTAGAGGTGGGTAAGGTTGAAAAGTTTGGAGGACTAAATAAAAGAGCATGAATGTCAAAAACTACAGAAAGGAATACTGAGAAACATGAATACTTACAAAGAGTAAAGACAGAGAACTTGTTTTTGTGTGTTGGTGTTTGTGTTGTTTTGAAGAGGGAGGTGCAGATGAAGGGAAAGGGGAGGGGCAAAAGGAAGTTTGAAGAAATTTGTTTCATAGAACGAAGGGAGCAGAGAGTTTCAGTGAAGTAGAGGGGAATGGCCATTCTCAAATTACACAGCTTAAAGAATTATTCAAAAGAGGAAAATAGAGTTCACAGTGTATAGAAATGAGTCTGAGAAAGAAAAGAGAACTACCTAGAGAGAGGGACTTAGGAACAAAGTACAAGTGGTAACATGTTAGGAGTCAATTGGGAGGACATGTTTGTAGGTAGAAAAATGAAAGAGAAAAACTGATAAAACCAAATAGTAGGAGGAAATAGCACAAGTGAAGTGGAGAGATTCAACTTTGCCCAAAGATAAAAATGCCTTTCCAAGGACATAAATAGAAAGAAGTAAAGCTAAAGGACTAATATGGTGCAAATAATTTTTTAAAGATTATTTATTTATTTATTTGAGAGAAAGAGAGAGAGAGCACAAGTGGCAGATAGGGACAAAGGGAGAGGGAGAAGCAGATTTCCTGCTGAGCTGGACTCAGGGCTCCACAAGGGGCTCTGTCCCAGGACTCCAGGGTCAAGACCTGAGCAGTAGGCAGATGTTTAACTGACTGAACAACCTAGGCGCCCCTAGTGCTAATAAGTTTTAAGGGCATGTGAGGTGGGCCGGGGGAGGGGAGCAGTGTCGGATTATGGACATATGTCCTTGATAGCTCAGGGAGGATGAACTGAGTCTTAGAAAGTGTGCTGAAGGTTAAGAAGAGTCATTGGCATGAAGGAGAGGAACCAACTACATGTAAGGCACAGCATCTTAAAGCCACATGGGGGGCACCGATGGGGCTGTTCACCAGTGGTGTGAGGGTGAGTCCTGTGGGTCCTGCTGGCAAGGCTAGTTTTGGCTACTGGTTCCACCACTTACTAATAGTAAGACTTTGAATAAGTTACTTAACCATTCTGTGTCTACTTCTTTCTCTCTAAAACTGTGGAAAATAGGGTGCCTGGGTGGCTCAGTCGTTAAGCGTCTGCCGTCGGCTCAGGTCATGATCCCAGGGTCCTGGGATGGAGTCCCACATCGGGCTCCCTCCTCGGGGGGAAGCCTGCTTCTCCCTCTCCCCCTCCCGCTGCTTGTGTTCCTGCTCTCGCTATCTCTGTCTCTGTCAAATAAATAAATAAAATCTTTAAAAATAAATAAATAAATAAAACTGTGAAAATAATACCCACCCTAAGAACATGCTTACCTATGAAAATAGCCAAAAATGTAGTAGAAAAACAAAATGGAATTAAAAATATTCAAATAATCCAAAAGAAGGTAGGAAACAGAGGAACAAAAAGTAAAGGGGCTAAACAGAAAACAATAATACACTTTAGATCTAATTCTAACATATCAAAGATTATATCAACTACAAACACATCAGTTAGGAATTTTCAAAGGATTTTTAAAAACCTCAAATATAAAGGCGCCTGGGTGGCTCAGTCGGTAGAGTGTCCAACTCTTGATTTCAGCTCAGGTCATGATCTCAGGGTTTGGGGTCGAGCCCCACATCCGGCTCCACACTCAGTGGGGGGTCTGCTTGAGATTCTCTCTCTCCCTCTCCTTCTGCCCCCTCTCCACTCGCATGCTCTCTCTCTCTAAAATAAAATCTTTAAAATAAAACTCAAATATATGCTATGTATAAGAAACTCACAAATATAAAAATATAATGATATAGATAGTTGAAAGTAAAGGGACAAAAAATATATAGCATACAAACAATAATTAAGAGAAAACTATAGTGCTTATGCTTATATCAGAAAAAGTGGACTTCAGACCAGGAAAAACTACTCAGGTTAAAGACATACATTCCATAATTATAAAAATCAATTCACCAAGACAATAATGCAAAATGAGTAAGTGCTTATTAATAGAGCTCAAAAATGCATGAAACAAAACTGATGGAATTGCAAAGAGAAATAGATAATCCACATAATTATAAACATCAACACTTTTCACTTGGTAATTGATGGAAAAAATAGAGAGAAACTCATTAAAGTTATAAAAAGCCTGAATGACTTTATGTGACATTTGTAGCATACACAAAAATGGAAGAATATACAACCTTTTTGAATGCATATGGAATTGTCACTAAAATACACCACATTCTGAGCTTTTAAACAAACTTGAAGAAATTGAAGTCACGGAAACTATGTTGTCTGACCATAATAGAATTAAACTAGGAATCAAGAATAGAAGATGGAAAAATTGTCAGATATTACAAAATTAAAAAAATATTTTTAATAAAAATCACATATATTTAAGGTATACTACATACTGATTTGATATGCATATAGTGAAATTATTACTATAGTCAAGCTAATTAACGTATCTATCTCCTTACAGTTATCTTTTCTTGTGTATGTAGTGAGAGTACTTGAAATCTACCCTCTTAGCAAATTTCTGGTATCCAACATGGTATTATTAACTATAGTCATCTTATGGAACATTAGATTCTACATAACCAACATCTCTTCATTTCTACCACCCCACCTCTAGCAACCACCATTCTACTCTCTGCTTCTGTGTATTAGACTTTGTTAGATTCCACATATAATTGAAATCCTGTAGTACTTGTTTTTTTCTGTGTCTGGCTTATTTTACTTAGCATAACACCCTCTGGGTTCATCTATGTTGTTGCAAATGGCAGGATCTCCTTTTTTAAGGCTCAGTGATATTCCACTGTATATTTGCACATTTGATTATTCATTCATCCACTTATGGACATTTAAGTTGTTTCCATGTTTTGGCTATTGTGAATAACGCTGCAATCAACCTGAAAGGGCCTATATCTCTTTCATGTTCTTTGGGTATATACACAGAATAGTGATTGCTGGATCATAGGATAGTTCTATTTTTAGTTTCTTGAGGAATCTCCATACTGTTTTCCACAGTTGATATACCAACTTACATTCCCACCCACAGTGCACAAGGGTTCCTTTCTCTCCACATCCTCACCAACACTTGTTATTTTTTATCTTTTTGATAACAGCCATCCTAAGAGGTGTGAGATGATACCTCTTTGTGGTTTTGATTTGCATTTCTCCAATGATTAGTGATGTCAAGCACCTTTTCATATACCTGTTGACCATTTATATGTCTTCTTTGGGGGGAAAAAAAGTCTATTCAGGACCTTTTTCCTCTTTTTAAATAAAAAAAAATTTTTTTGCCATTGAGTTGTATGAGTTCCTTATGTATTTTAGATATTAGCTCTTATCAGATACATAGTTTGCAAATATTTTCTCCTATTCTGTAGATTGCACTTTCATTTTATTGTTTCTTTTGCTGTGCAAACACTTTTTAGTTTGATGTAATGCCACCTATTTTTGCTTTTTGTTAGTTGTGCTTTGGTGTCATCTTAAAATATCATTGCTAATGCCAATGTCGAGGAGTTTTTTCCCTACATTTTCTTCCAGGATTTTTCATGGTTTCAGATCTTACATTTAAGTCTTTCATCCATTTGAAGTTTATTTTTGTGTATAGTATAAAATAGGAGTCCAGTTTCATTCTTTTACATATGGATATCCAGTTTTCCCAACACCATTTATGGAAGAGATTACCTTTTTCCATTGTATATTCTTGGTAACTTTATCAAAAATTAATGGAGTATATATGCCTTGGTTTATTTATGTATTTTCTGTTCTGTTCCATTGGTCTATGTGTCTTTTTATGCCAATACTATATTGTTTTGATTACTATACTTTGTAATACAGTTTGAAATCAGGAAGGGTGATGCCTCCAACTCTGTTTTTCTCTCCCAAGATTGCTTTGACTATTCAGGATCTTTTGTGGTTCATTGAATCTTAGAATTGTTTCTTCTATCTCTGTGAACAATTTCATTGGAATTTTGACAGGGATTGCATTGAATCTGTATATTGCTTTGGGTGGAAGTCCTAGTTAGTGCAACAAAGCAGAGAAAGAATAGTTTATGTGGATCAGAAAGGAGTAACAGTCTCTCTCTGTTTTCAGTCAACAGGTTATCTAAGTAGAAAATATTATGGGATTTATAAAAAATAATAAAAAGCCCTTAAAATGAATAAGTAGGTTTAGCTAAACCAAAGGATACAAAGTCAATATAAAAAATCAATTTTATTTCAAAATTAGCAATGAGCAAATGCAAATCAAAATTTAAAAATATCAATTGCAACAGCACCAAGAACTGAAATACTTAGTTATAAATATAACAAAATACATCCAGTATCCATTTGCTGACAAGCATAGAACACTGATGGAAGAAACCAAAGACCTAATTAAATTGAGAATTATATGTTAATTGATCAGATGACTTAATATTGTTAAATGCCAATTCTTTCTAAATTAGTTTATAGAGTTAATCTAATCCCAGTCAAAATCTCATCAGAATTTTTGTCACCAATAAGATAAACTTAAATATTTTATGGAAAGGAAGATTAATTATAATAGCCAAAGTGATTTTGAAAATTAAGAACAAATTTAGAAGACTCACACAACCTGGTTTCAAGATTACTAAAAAGCTATCACAGTTAATACAGTGTAGTATTGGGAAATGCTGGGCTCACAGATCCAAGGAGGAAAATAGTATCTGTCCAGAAATAAACCAAAATCAATTTGTCCAATTTATTTTTGACATATCAGTACAGACAATTCAATGAAGAAAAGTAGCTGTTTCAACAAATTGGAACAATTGGACATATCCATATGCAAAAAGAATGTATCTTGACCTGCTCCTCACACCTAATACAGAATTAACTCACAATGAGCTCAATACTTAAATGTAAAATGTAAAACTACAAAACTTTCAGAAGACAACATAGAAGAACATCCTTGTGATCTTAGGTTAGGTAAAAGTTCTTAGATATGATACTAAAAAATAATACATAAAAGTTTTCTTAAAAAAAGATAAATTGGATTTCAACAAAATTAAAAGCTCTTGTTGTATAATGTAAGACAATAAAAAGAGAAGCAACAGACTAAGAGAAAATGTTGGCAAATCAAATATCTGCCAAATGACTTGTGTCCAGAATAAGACACTCTCAATATTCAACAAAAATAAAGAGCAAATTTTTCTTGAAATAAAGATAAGATTTGAACATATACATCACCACAAAAATATGAAATAGCAAATAAGTACATGAAAAAACACTTGTCATCTTTAGTAACTAAGGGAATGCAAATGTATATTAATGAGATATTTCTATACACTTATTTGAGTAGTTTTTAAAGAGGGGCACCTGGGTGGCTCAGTTGGTTGAGCATCAGACTCTCCATTTAGGCTCAGGTCATAATCTCAGGATTGTGAGATTGAGGCCCAAGTTGGGCTCCATGCTCAGCTGAGAGACTGCTTGAGATTCTCCCTCTCCCTTTGCCCCTCCCCCAGTCACTCTCTCTGTCTCTGTCTCTGTCTCTCACTCTCTCACAAATAAATAAATCTTTAAAAAATTGTTAGAAGGGCTTTTAAAGAAAAACAGAAAATACTAAGTGATGATCATGATGCAGAACTGCTAGAACTTTCATACATTGTTGATGTGAATGCAAGACAGGATAGGCTCTTTGGAAAACAATTTGGCAGTTTTATATAAAGTTAAATATATAATATCTATATAATATCACCCAATACATCTAGTTCTAGGTATTTACCCAACAGAAAATGGAATTTTTGTTCAAACAAAAGCCTATATATGAATGATTTATCAGGTGAGGAAGTGTTTACTCAAAAGAGCAGCATAAAGGTGATTTTGAAGGGTTGTGTTTCTTGATTATTGTGGTGGTTACTTGAATCGATTTTAACATGTGTTAAATAATTTTAACACATGTTAAACCCCATAAAACTGTATGACAAACAGAACAATTTTGCTATACACAAAGTTAAAATTAAATGTAAAATGTGACACAATGATAAAAATTAGAGTCTGAATCAAGACGGTCTGGGTTTGATTCCCAATTCCACAAATGATTAACTGTAAGTCTGCGGTTTACTTATTCCCTGTGCCTCATTTTCCTCATCTTTAAAATGAGGATAATGGGTGCACCTGGGTGGCTCAGTCGTTAAGCATCTGCCTTCGGCTCAGGTCATGATCCCAGGGTCCTGGGATCAAGCCCTGCGTCGGTCTCCCTGCTCCGCGGGAAGCCTGCTTCTCCCACTCCCACTCCACCTGCTTGTGTTCCCTCTCTTGCTGTCTCTCTCTCTCTGTCAAATAAATAAATAAAACCTTTAAAAAAATAAATAAATAAATAAAATGAGGATAATGATAGTGACTTCTTCAAAATGCAGTTGTAAATGTTAAATAATACTTTTAAGAAAAGTAAAGTTGGTCAGGGTATATTGTAAATGTTCAACACATTTTAACTTTTTTCATTATGAATGTATATTAAAAATATTCTTAAATATTTTCATTGCTAGTTAAAAATGATACAGTGAAGATCTTTTCAATTTAGTAAATATGTCATTTTAAAACTAACTTTTATAGAGTTTTGGCTCCTCATCTCTCACAGCTCCAAGGAGTAGATACTGACTAGCTCTCTAACTAGAGAATGAATGATAACCAGCCACCATTTAGACATTACTAAGTGATGCTTAAAACACAGAACCTTTTATTATTAGAGTCAAGCTGCAACATGTGGATTACATTTCTTATTTTACCATGGAAGAAACTGAGCCACAAAAGGATTAAGTAGACTCTTTAAGATCTGATTGGCTTTGAAGCTCATGCTCTTTCTTCTACTTTATGCTATCTATAATTTGAATGTGTAACTTCACAGCCTCACATTTATTCTGCACCAATTTATCAAGAACTGTGATGTTTGCTTTCCTGGCATTTATTAAAAAATTAAACTTCTCTCTGGGAATCACCTGAGTTACTATAATTCAGATATGACAGAGACATGGTTATTCATTTAACAGGTAGAAGCTGATCAATTACTACCATAATTCATATGTCTGTGTGTACATTATTTGTAGTCGGTTCTATTTTAGATGTGCAACGTCTTAATTCTAGTTTGCATTTGGTAGAGTAGAAGTTGAATTCTACAGCTGCATGCTTTCAGAATGTGCTACCATTGATGAAGAAATAAGCTTAAGTTAGTTCCCTCTGAAGTTTAAAGAATATATGAGCTATTTGGGAAGGTAACACAGTAGTTTCTCTATAGGGCTGGCACTTGCTCATGTACCTATTCCTCTATTATCCAGTGAATGAAAAGGTGAATCATTAGCAATAAAAGGGGGGGAAATGGGGCCAGGGGTGACTCAGCATACTTTGGATTTTGAGCAGGAGATATCTCAACTATCTAGTTGGACAGATCTCTCATCTTCTGTGTAGCACCCAAGGCAGCATATACCATGCATTGCTCTCCTCTGAACACTTATTGCCTATTGATGCATTCTCCCTAAACTTCCTATTGTCACTGTCATCCACAAGCCTCAGGACAGCAGCATGTTTTCACAGGGGAGCAAATATTTTTAATGAGGCAGATCTGAGTTCAAATTCTGTCATGTCACAAAAAATCCAAAATCCAGCAATTTAGGACTCAAGATAGACAAAAGAAGTGGTTTTCAATGGGGCATCTGGGTGGCTCAGTCAGTTAAGCATCTGCCTTAGACTCAGGTCATGATTCTGGAGTCTCAGGATCAAGCCCTGCATCAGACTCCCCACTCAGCAGGGAGTCTGCTTCTCCTTCTGACCCTCTCCCATCTTGCGCATGCTCGCTCTCTCTCTCTCTCAAAAAAAAGTGGTTTTCAAGGTGTGGTGATGGAATCCCTGTGGTACTCTAAAACATGTTCAGGGAGTATGCATAATACTGACACACCCTGCCTTTTCTTTTCAATCTAACTCCCTCATGAGTAAGCAGTGGGGTTGTCCAGAGGCTATGACATGTGATATTGCAACTGACTAAATGTAAAAGCAGGTATGAGAATCCAGCTATATTTCATAAAGTGAGACATTAAAAAGATTTGCAAAAATGGAAAACAATGTCACTATCATAGCTAATTTATCTTGTCTTAAAAATATACTTAATTTTAATAAAACTATTATCTATCTTAACGTTTAATGAGATTATTATCACCATCATTAAGTGAATTTTTAATGAGGTCAGTTTCTAATGCAGTAAATATTGATAAGTATTATAAATAGAAAAAAAGCTCTTTGGGGTCCATAATAACTTACACAGTTCCTGCAATCAAAAAGTTTGATAACCACTGAGAAAGAGAAAGACGTTAAAACAAAAAAGGTACTAAAAATACATCAAAATATAAACACAATCAAGGCATACGTGTAAATTTTAAGAGAATGTATGAGAGACCAGGTTCCCTCAGAAATGTCAGATATAATCAAGTTACTTGACAACCTTCCAAATTTTCCACTTAGACAATACAATTTTTTATTCTTATCACAACATACAGTGTATTTATCTTTAGATATAGACTCTTATCAGCAAGAATTTTCTCTCCCTCTGCTTTGTACTAGAGATTAAATTGGTTTGTTAATAATTAATTTAATTAAATTAGCATTATTTGACTGATTTGTCCTAAAAGAAAACCAAAGTCTCTTTCAAAGAAAGTTGAGATGTACTTGCAACAAAGCATCCCAATTCTCTGGGGAAAAGAATTCCTATAAGCAAAGTTTTTATGAAAGCCTGCACAACCCCCACCTGCCTAGATTTTTCAGCGTTTTCTGGTATCGGTGCATAAGCATAATACGCAAAGAGAATACAGATCAGTCCAAAGCACTGAGTTTTGTACCCCATGATATTCTTTTCACAATCTTATATAGCAATAATTTAATGCCACTCTATATGCTAAATGCTAAGTAGTAGGACAAAGGAAAATGGCTCTCTCAAGTGATCTGACCATTTTAGCAACATCCACCTAACAGTGTCAACATTAACAGTGACAGTAGCAATTGTTTTAACAATTACACACTGTATCTGAAACACAATTCACAATATATCCCATCAAGTATCCTGATAGAGTAGTAAATAATTTAAAATGCTGGCCAAAGTTCTTTCACCCTCTGACGGCATAATCATCCCAGCACAATAAGTTTTACTGAGAGTCTTGGGAGAGCAAAGATAGGCTATGAAGTCTGTTTCTCCCATTAGTTTTTTGCAAGGATTAGTGAAAAGAAGCTTAAAAAAGGGAACTGTCAGGTAATATTTAGTCAACCTCATGGCTAATGCTTGTGGCATAGATCACTAACAAAGTTAAAATCCAAGGTGAACCAATTGAGTGTACATAAGAAAAGAAGAAACTGGTATTCTCGTCCAAGTTCCAAAATTAATTCATCCAGGAGAGAAATATTTATGGAGTGTTTACCCAATGTTGCATATGAAAAATTTCAACCTGTATTATTGTATAATCATGGGAAAGGTATTCATTAAGCAAATATTTATTGCATGCCTTATAAATACTAATCAGTATTCGATAAAATGGATACAAAATTGAGCAAAACCTGGCATTTGTCCATTCCTTTGTGGAGCTTTCTCGATCTTTCTGATTTCCATTTCCTAAGACCATTTTTGGAAATTTTATCATAGAAGAGTTAATTTGGGGCCCCTTCTGTTTCTCCACACATGTTGCAGCAGAAGTTGTTATTGTTACTATAGTTGCTGTATTATCTCCATGCCATAATTCCTTATTGTAACCCTGATTTATTATATTTCTTAGCACCAGACTTACAGGAAAAAAGATCATTCTAAAACAGTTGAGCAATAAAAACCACATGGGTGGAAGAGGAAGAAAAGGCTAAAAATAGGCTAAATATGAACATCCCAACATGTGCATAATGAAAAAGTCAACATTTTAAAATATCAATTTCATTTTGCAAGCCTTCTTTCCTACAAATGTTAAAAGAAACTAAGGGGGAAGGGGACATCATTTTATTAAAGAAAACAATAGTAAGAAAGATGGATGATATTACACACCAAGCAACAAAGCAACAGATACCAGAAGACAATAAAATGATATCTTTAAAATACTGAGGGGAAAAAAGAAAGTAGCTGCCAATATAAAATCTGTATATCTAAAAAATATCCTTCAATGAAGGAAAAATAAAGATAAACAAAGCTAATTTGTCACTAGCAGATTCACAGTGCAAGAAAGACTGATAAAAGAAAAACCAAAATAATACCAGAAAATCCAAAAATAATCCCAGAGAATAATACCAGCTGGCAAGAAGAAACCAAAATGGGTTTGAAACATGTTAAGGATATCCATTCCCACTAATTCTATTCTACCTTTTATTGGTTATTTACTCACTTAATCCAGTGAAATAAGTCAAGAAGAAGTAATATGAGGCATAAAGACAGAAAACAATAAATCTCTCTTTGCTCTCAGGTGATACACTCATACATACAAAAAATCCTGAAGACTACATGTAAACAAGCCATTAGAACTGAAATGTAAATTTAGCAACATCACTGAGTAAAATATAAATATTACAAATCTCATATATGTTCACATGCTAGTAACAAAGAATTCGAATATAAATTTTAAAAGTAAACATTTAAAAATCTCTTAGTTTCCTGGCCAAAATACAGTAATAGGCAGGTCTACCCTCCCTAACACATGTAGACAGAAAACCTAATACACACAAGAACAATTGAAAATATATGAAGCAATAGTTTTCAAGACACTGAACATCAGGAAAAGAAAGAGTATAATTCCTGAAAGGTAAAAAATCAGCCAAATGAGTCCAATTATTGCCCTAGCTTACTGCCTTGGGAGAGTTTCCTGTGCCACACAGAAGGGAAACCAGGAGAAGCCTGGTGATTCCCTAAGATGAAGAAACAAAGCTAGGTGTCCTTAAGACACCACTGTGGCTGCAGTTCATTAGGACAGAAGACCATAGCTGAGAGCTGCACAGAAAAAGAATTTCTGAGATCTGCAGCAGGTCCTCCTCGAGTACTAACTGACACATGCATATGAGGAAAATACCTGGGGCAAAGGAAAGAACCAGTTGAAAAAATTAGAGTGAACAATGATTAGTATTCACAGAGGGCCAGGACTCGTGGCTGTTCTAAGAGTCATACTGGAAAATCTGAAGATTCATGGGGCGAAACTGAAAACACAGAAAGGCCTTACCTCAGGAGTGGGGACTGATTAGCCCTACATTGAATACTGCTCTTGTTCTGCCTACAAATCTTCAAAGCAAGAACTAAAAGAGTCAAATTATTAAAAATATCCAGCACACAGAAAGGAAAAATTCATAACTCCCAGCACCCAATAAAAAACAACCTAGCATGCAAATATACTGAGGAAAGAAACACATAATGAATAAATAAATCAATGAATCAAAACTGAACAGACTGGCACAAATGTCAGCATTATCAGCCAAAGACATTGAGAGAGTGTTCATAACTGTATACCAAAATGTTCTATAGGTTATATAGAAACATGGAAAGTATAAAAATGAGCCAAATTGACCTTTCGGTCTGAACAAAATGGCATAGACTCATTTATTCCTGCTTCTTTTAGGTACGACTATAAACTCTAAAACAGTGCAAGAGGTAAATAAACAAAAACTCTAAAAGTTGGAAACAAGAGGGTGGACAGATTAGGGACCCCAAGACTAGAGAAAAAAACATAGAAACATGGCAACAAGGTGATGCAGGTAGGTTCATTCCAACCCCAACTCAAACAATACACCTTAAAAACAGTCTGTCCCCTCCCGCCTCCTTCCTTCCTTCCTTCCTTCCTTCCTTCCTTCCTTCCTTCCTTCCTTCCTTCCCTCCTTCCCTCCTCTTTTCTGTAAGGAATACTCCTATGACTCTGAAAAGCATCAAAAAATACATTTTCATAAAGGTAGGGGAAACTGAGTTTCCTGGGATAGGGCCTCAGTCTTCCAGCTGCGCTTTGGGTGTTGTGTGGATTGGCCCACATACCAAGGGGATCCTCGATCCAGGTCCCAGGAGAGGGAAGCCTCAGTTCACACAGCAAGGGGAGGGTACATGTTGGTCTGTGCCTCCACAGATTCCATTCATTCATGACCCACCTTTTCCCTGTCCTGTTTCCAGTGGAACAGGTGATCAAAAACCACATCCTCAAACTCTTCCAGAGCAACCTGGAAGATACACTCAAAAATTTTATCAATTTATCAAGATGGAAACTTAAAATAAAATTCTTTTTAGAATAAGCTCCAACACGTAAAGAGTTTATAAGTCATCACACAATCTTCACAAGAAGACAAAATCCAAGCAATCATAAAACCAATAACTTTTTTCTTAGATCCATCAGAGAATTGAGGTCACAGGGCAAAAAACCTCCCCAAATCTGGACAGACATGCAAGTACAAAGAATCACAGCCAAGATCAAATTATCTGAAGCAAAAGCCACTGGAACCAGGAACTGGTAGAAAGACTTAAATGATAATTTTGACAAATGGCTGGATGCTGAGTGTGGGCAAACTGGGGAGTTAAAACCTTCTGGAGACCCAGACATAAGGGGTTCACCACACTTTCATGGGTGTTACATCAAGGACCTCCACTCAGTAGGTTGTCATGGTGAAGAGTGGAGAAAAAGCCTTCCTATCCTGAGTAGGGGGAGAGGAAAAAAAAAAAATTGAAATTTTTCTCAGATTATTCTTTATAAGAAAGGCCTCCTCGCCAGGGAAAAAGATCTCTCTCACCTGGGGAAGAGTAATTAGCCAATTCCAGCCCCTTTTAATCTTCCTGTCTCATGTTAAGTATAAAGGGAGAAAAAAGAAAAGGCTAAGAAGTATTTTAAAAGGTCACAGCTCAAAGACTCAGAGCCACTAAAACAAAAACAAACAAATAAAATCCAACACTACAGTCTAAAGAGACAAAGCAAGCATCAAAACCTGATTCAGATATAACACTAATTCTGGAATTATCAGGGAATTTGAAATAACTGTGATCAATATATTTAGGACTCTAAAGGAAAAGTAGGCAATATGGAAAAACAGATGGGTAATATTCAACAGAGAAATGGAAGCACTAAAAGAGAAATAAAAGGAAATTCAAGAAATAAAACATAATGTAAAAGAAATAAAAAGTATGGGGCGCCTGGGTGTCTCAGTCAGTTAAGTGTCTGCCTTCGGCTAGGGTCATGATCCCAGGGTCCTGGGATCAAAACTCACATCAGGCTCCCTGCTCCATGGGGGGCCTGCTTCTCCCACTTCCTCTGCCTGCTGCTCTGCCTCCTTGGGCTCTCTCTCTGTCAAATAAATAAAATCTTAAAAAATGATAATAAAATAAAGGAAGAGAATACCTAAGCCCTGTGGGACGATTATAAAAGCTGGAACATATACCTAATGGGAATACAAAGAGAAGAAAAGAGAAAGGAGCCAAAAAAAAAGTTTGAAGTAATAATGGCTGACAATTTTCCAAAATTAATAGCAGACACAAAACCACATATCCAGAAGGCTCAGCAAACACCAAGCAGGAAAAATATTTTTAAAAATTTATTTAAAGAATAAATTTTGAAAGAAGCCAGAGGAAAAAACACAATACAAAGAGGAACAAGGATAAGAATTCCATCAGACTTCTCTTTACAAACCATGAAAGCAAGAAGAAAGTTGTGTGAAATATTTAAAACATTGAAGGACAAAACCAACAAAGTAGAATAATCTATTCAGCAAAAGTATCCTTCAAAAGTAAAGAAAAATTAAAGAATTCATCAGACAAACAAAACCTGAGGATATTTATCATCTGTAGACCTTCCTTGAAAGAGATGTTCAAAGTTCTCTGAAGATAAAGAAAATTATATAGGTGAGGAATATAGATTTACATAAAGAAAGGAAGAGTATCAGAGAAAGAATAAACAAAGTTAATACCAAACTTTTTTCTTCTTATTCTTACTCGATCAATAGATGACTGTCCAGATTAATAAGAGCAACAATGTATTGTATCATTTTAACATTTGGATAAGTGAGATTAATGACACTAATGTTATGAGGGATGGGAGGGAATCATTGAGAACACTGTTATAAGGCGCCTATGCTGAGTGAAATGCTATAATGTTATTTGAAAACATATAAATAGTTGTGAATATATATTCTACCACTAAAAAATTTTGTGAAAGAAGTGTGATTGATATGCTAAGAGAAGAGAGGAAAGGGAATAATATAACATGTTCAATTAAATCCGAGAACAGAGAAAAGAGGGAAAGACATGAAGAAACAAAGAACAAGTGTAATGAATAGCAAATGATTATGAACATGGTAGATATTAATACAACTATGCCAATGATCACTTCAAATGTCAATAGTCTAAATAACTAACAAAAGAGCTGTCAGAATGGATAAATAAACAAGACTTGGTTTTTTGTTATGTACAAAAAACCCACTTTAACTATAAAGGCACAGATAAATTCAAAGTAAAGAGACAGAGATACACCATGCTAACACTGAATCAAAAGAAACATGGATTTATTATGATAATTTTAGACAAAGCAGATTTCAGAACAAGGAAACTTATCAGGGACAAGAAGCATTATGTAATGATAAAGGGGTTAGTTTCCAAAAAGACATCAGAATCCTGAACATGTACAGACCTAACAATAAAGAATCAAAATATGTGATGCAAAAAATGACAGAAATATAAGGTAAAATACACAAATCAACTATTAGAAACGAAGCCTTTAAAACCTCTCTTAGTAATTGACAGATCTAGCGGCAGAAAATCAGTTAAGATACAGTTGAACTGAACAGCCCCAACAGACAAATGAATCTCATTGATATTTATAGAATACTTCATCCAACAGCAGCAAAATACATTCTTCTCAAGCTCACAAGGAATGAGACAGACCTCGATGGGGGCCATAAAAACACCTTAATGAACTTAAAAGAGTAGGAATCATTCAAAACATGCTACTATGTTGAATAATACACAACTGAAGAGAATAAATTTGAGATTCAAATAATCTGTGCAGTGTAATATGTATACAGTAATGGATCCTGTAGGTGAGCTGCTTAGAACTTCTTAGATACCTTTTAAACTATTTTGTTTATCCTGGGTTGTGTATCCTGTATTCCATGAAGTCTGAACAGACATCCACCTGTCTCGTTTTGAAGACCTTCCCTGGGATGCTAAACCAGTACATACTGACAAACATCAAATCTAAACAATCACAGTGCCTTGGACTTCATAGCACAACAACCACCACTCATGCCTTAGCTGTATTGTGTCAAGTAATGCAATATGGAAGCCCCAGCTCTCCTTCCTAGGGTCCAGACAGCTTTGCAGTGCAAACTGCACTCCAGAAATTTTGTGGGGAATCAGGCTGAAGCTACATTCTGAGGGTCCTAGCCGGACACCATATACTTACATGGCTTCATCACCCTCTTTTTCCTACTTCCTGTATTATCTTACAGATTTCTCTAAGAACACTTCCTTAAGAAATTATTGGGACATGTCCCTTTGTCTGTGGATCTGCTTCTGGACAACGCTACTTATGATAACATGTGCCGACAACCAACATTTCAGTAAGAAAGAACAACAATGCTACCCCAATTCTTTCACACGTTTTAAAGAGAAGAAATTCATGAGTTCAGTATAACCTTACAATCAAATCCTGACAATGACATTCCAAAGAACATCATACAAAATTACCACTCATGAACATAGATGCAAAAATGTTAAATTGTTGGCAATCAAATCAAGATGCATGTAAAATACACAAAATAGTTGGATGTTGGTCATGATGTTTTATTAGTTGCTTAAATCTACAAAAAATTTTAAGGACCCTTGGAAATATCTTGAGCATGATTCAAATGTTTTCAAAACATTCATTTGCAGAAGATGTTAATTCACATGCAATACAGCTTGAAAGATAAAAGGGGGTAAATGGCACACTCACCCTCCCTCTCTGCCACTAGCATTGAAAGAATTAATGAAACCCCAGATATAAAGAAACAGTCTATGCCTATAAATATGTAAGTTTGTGAATTTGTGTACTTTCCCCCTTTATGATAGTGGTAGGACAAAAGGGGGAAGTGGCTAATTCTACCCAGAAAATATCACAAAAATACATCACAAAGTTGGTAAGTACCTCTTAGGATGTGAAATGAAAGCTGAGCAAGTGGTCCCCGTGTATTTGTGTGGAGAGAGGGTACGAAATAGCACTTTCTACATAGAAGGAAAAACTCAAACAAATTAAAGTTTCTTTGATTGCCTAACTCTAGGCAATTACAAGTATAATCCTGGATGCAGAGATAGATAAATTGGCCTGAGGCACAGAAACTATATAGGCCATGAGTAAGAGTTTATGTTTTATCTTGAGGGAACTGGGGGAATGGTGCCTGCCATACAGGGTTACTGTGTGTTTTTCTTTGCCTGAGGTCATCACAATTTCTTCCTGCTGTGTTTGCATCCATGTTCATAACAACCCTTCCTCTTCACAATTACGTTGGTTTGTACAATAAATTATTTGGTCATGCATCTATAGAGGTCTTCAGAATAACCACGTCTGATTTCATGTAGCTAGGCTGATGGGGGAAATGTACTGAAAAAAAAAAAAAAAAAACACCCAAACACCCACAGAAGATCTGATGACACTGAATTGTGCATGATACAAACCCTGGGAGAGAGTGCAATAACCATCCTCCTGTTGCTCCATAAGCTTAAAGTCAAAGGGCAGAGATTCACAAACTAGGCTCCCAGACTCATAAAAGCCTGACTTTGTATTTAGAACTGCAGAGTCATATCCTGATATTTCAGCAAGAAGGAGAAACAATAAAAGCTAAAGCCCATCATAAAGCAAAGCGGCCGACGGCTTAGGCCAATAGGAAAAAAGCTCCTACCCACTAAGTCTGGAATGAGGAGAGGTCTGCTCTATGTCCTTCCCTAAAATTGGCAAAAGCTCCCTGAGGGACCATAATAGCACCCAGGGCTGAGCCATGGAGAACTACAAAGTTGGTCGAACTCTTCAGGTGTCCTCTATCCCACTTTCGGCAGCTTCTCCCCCAGTCACCTTCAAAGGTCTGAATCCCCCCTGTGGCCACCCCTTCTCAGATCTTCCCTTCCCTGTAGGGCTTCCATGCTACCTAACTCATGTCTCATTCTCTCCTTCTAATCACAACTTCTTTTCCTTTAGAGAACTGATTTGATGTGTTATGAAAACATTAATAACAACGACGACAAACTAAAATCAAATGAATATGTACATGTATCAGGCAAACCCGCAAGTTTGGATTAAAGCAAACACAATCATTACTTAGCACGTCTCCCAGCCTTCTAAATATCCTATCATTAAGCCTCAAAAACATGATATCCCATTTTGAAATAGTACACACCTCTGTCTACGATCTCTGCAAAGGAGGTACACTTCAAAACGGGTTTTGGAGGACTCTGCATCCAGATGCAGATAGCACAGCCAATCAGAGAGCATGACATCTGCAAAGGCAAGACAAGGTCACAGAGAAGTACCAATACTGATTCCCACTGGAGTAGACCTTCAATCATCTCATTCAGCTAAGTCATAAAAGCATTAGGATTCACCATTTCCATATTTTTATATACCGATATAAAAGAAAGTGGTTTCATTTAGAACCTGAATCATTTCTAAATAGGGTATTTTACTATAACCAGATCTAACCATCCAGGCTGAAAGACCCAGCCCTCTGGTTTACGCCAGAACCTAATGAAAGCCTTTACACTGAGAATTAAATAAGAAAACTCATTTTAACCAACTACAAACAGATTTTGCAATCTATCCCCGGTGCAAATTTCACATCCCAATTAATGTAACTACAGGATACATCCTTTTCCTGACACATAAAATTACATGATTTTCCTTCTCAATCACCTGGCAAGTGCATAGAATTTAGCTAAATAGTTGGACATTGATCTAGCTGTGTTCCAACTAGATCAATGTCCAACTATTTTGAACAACTAGGAATGTGATCTGAGGATTAAGAAAACAATCTGCACAGTTGGAGGGAGAGAACATGGCAGATGTGAGGTTTGGAACCATGAACCAGGGGAGAGGAAAACCCCACAGCCGCTAAGGGCCAGGAACCCATTCTGCAGAGCAAAGTCAAGGGGAGGGAGAGAACAGGAGAGAGCACAGCAAGCAGGGCTTGCACAATTAGCCCGGTGAGGAGAACCCCTGGGTTGCACTGGGAGAGATCTCTCCCCTTCCCTGAGTACATTTGGAAGAGTGTATTTTGCCTCTCCAAGGACAAAAGGCCAGCAGGGACAGAGTGTGCTCAGAGGGCAGATAACCTTGTAGCAGCTTTTCCCTGTGAGCCACAATAGACTTAAACCACCACATGCACGCGGAGCAGCTGCTTTTCTGGGACGGAACTGAGCAGAGAGCAGACACCGGCAGACAGCAGATAACCTGGCCACTGCTATTCGCTCTCTGCCACAATAGATTCAAGCCTCTGTGCCACTGCTTTTCTGGGACAGCATGGAGCAGGGGACTGAGTCAAGCACAGATGTCTGATAACCTGATTCCAACGTTTTGCTGAGCCTTACAATAAACTCCAGCCTCTGTGTACAAACTGTGCAACTGCTTTTCTGGGACAGGATGGTGCTGGGAGAGCCGGGAGGCTCTCCTCTGGGGGGAGAGGAGTGGGTTCACACCTTGCCAGGCCATTTAAAACTTGGAGTCTTGAATTGTAGCCACCTGCCAGAGAAAAAAATACAGGAGATCAATGGCCCCAGGAGTGCAGATGGCCCGGGCACAGGCAGGTTAAGGGCAAGGATCTGAAGAAAGCCTGGGACACAGGAAATTGTTTGCTTTCCTGAGAGGGTCTCCTGAATAGCAGTGGCCAAGAGTTCCCCTCCCCAGGGACAGAAGGTGGGCTGATGCCACATTCTCCTTCCACCACCCCTCCCTCTCCCCCTCCCACCAGCACAGTCTGACTTCAGAGAGAAACATAGCGCCTCCAGTGGAGACTGGAGTCCCCTACACTAAACCCCACCCCCCTGCATCTGGCAGGGGCATCTTTACAAATAACAAGTCAGCTTGTGAGCCAGCCCAGCAGGCCTCTCCCTCAGAAGATCCACACGGAAATCCCTACAGGTACCAAGTCTACTGATTAAAGAATGGTCCAAAACGACAGCTTCTGGTGGAAATAGGACCAGGCTTGCTTCTCTTTCTTCTTCTTTTTTTTATTCTTTTCTTAATTTTTAAAATTTTTAAATTTTTTATTTTTCTATTTATTTTTAATTTTTTTAAAAGATTTTATTTATTTATTTGACAGAGAGAGACAGCAAGAGAGGGAACACAAGCAGGGGGAATGGGAGAGGGAGAAGCAGGCTTCCCGCTGAGCAGGGAGCCCGATGCGGGGCTCGATCCCAGGACCCTGGGATCATGACCAGAGCCGAAGGCAGACGCTTAACTGACTGAGCCACCCAGGAGCCCCTATTTTTAATTTTCTTATCTTTTATATATTTTTTCTTTTTTTCCCTTTCTCTTTATTTTTTTTGGTACTAGGCATAATTTTTTGTTCATTTGTTGGTTTGTTTGTTTCCTTTTCTTATTTTTCAGATCAGGGTTTTTTCTCTCTTTTCTTCTTTCCTTACTCTTTTTTTCCTTCTTTCTTTCTTATTTTTTGGAATCAGGCTTATGGTTTTTTGTTTGTCTGTTAGTTTGCATTTTTGTTCCTTTTCCTTTTGCCCTGGATTAGGCTTTTTTTCTCTCTCTCTCTCTCTCTTTTACAGGTTTATCAACAAACGAATCAAAGCACACCTACTTAAAGGTCCGAACACTTCCCACTACAAGCAAGGAGGAACTCAGTAGAGGATGGACCAATGGGAAACAGCAGCCAAAATGCAACAGCAGAGTGTATACACAGCATACACCAGAAACACTTCCTGAAGTTGTTGTTGTTGTTTTTCTTTTTCTTTCTCCCTTTCTCCCTCTCTCCTTTCTTTTCTGGACAAAATGAAAAGACAGAGAAATTCACCCCAAAAGAAAGAAACAGGAGATAGTACTCCCTGCCAGGGATTCAATCAGTATGGATATCAGTAAGATGTCTGAACTAGAATTTAAAACCACAATTATAAAAATACTAGCTGGGCTTAAAAAAAAGTATAGAAGACACTGGAGAATCCCTTACTGTAGAAATAAAAGGACTAAAATCTAGTCAGGCTGAAGTTAAAAATGCTATTACCAAGATGCAGTCCCAAGTGGAGGTCATAAAAATGAGGATAAATGAATCAAAAGACTGACTCAGTGATATAGACAATAAAATGATGGAAAATAAGGAAGCTGAAAAGAAGAGCAAAAGAACCTATTAGATCATGAAAGTAGGCTGAGGGAATTCAGCGATTCCATAAAAAGAGATATTCCATATTCCATATAATATTATATAATATTCCATATTATAGGAATCCCAGAAGATGAGGAGTGGGAGAAAGGGGCAGAAGGTTTATTTGAACAAATTATAGCTGAGAATTTCCCTAATCTGGGGAAGGAAACAGGCATTCAAGTCCAGGAGGCACAGACAAACCCCCTCAAAACCAATAAAAATAGATCAGTGCCTTGACATATTATAGTGAAGCTTGAAAATTAAAGATAAAAAGAAAATCCT
This sequence comes from Mirounga angustirostris, assembly GCF_029215605.1. NCBI lineage: Eukaryota > Metazoa > Chordata > Mammalia > Carnivora > Phocidae > Mirounga > Mirounga angustirostris. Next base: position 109,884,399 of record NW_026991709.1, read on the forward strand.
GAAAGCAGCTCAGGACAGGAAGTCCTTAACCTACAAGGGTAAACAGAGAAGGCTGGCAGCAGACCTGTCCACAAAGACCTGGCAGGCCAGAAAGGACTGGCATGATATATTCACAAACTAAATGGGAAGAATATGCAGCTAAGAATATTTCATCCAGCCAGGCTGCCATTCAGAACAGAAGGAAAGATAAAGAGCCTCCAGGACAGGGGCACCTGGGTGGCTCAGTCAGTTAAGTGTCTGCCTTCAGCTCAGGTTCAGAATCCCAGGGCCCTTGGATTGAGCCCCATGTTAGGCTCCCTGCTCAGGGGGGGACCTGCTTCTCCCTCTGCCCCCTCCCATAAATTAATTAAATTAAAAAAAAGAGTTTGCAGGACAAATAAAAACTAAAGAAATTTGTAAACACTAAAGCAGCCCTGCAAGAAATATTAAAGGGGATCTTTTGAGTAGACAGAGAGCCCAAAAGTAACAAAGACCAGAAAGGAACAGAGACAGTCTACAGGAACAGTGACTTTACAGGTAATACAATGACACTAAATTCATCTCTCTCAATAATTACTCTGAATGTAAATGGACTAAATGCTCCAATCAAAAGACAGAGGGTATCAGAATGGATAAAAAACAAGACCCATCAATATGCTGCTTACACAAGACTCATTTGAGACCCAAAGGACCCCCAGATTGAAAGTGAGGGGATGGAGAACTCCCTATCATGTAATGGGCATTAAAAGAAAGCTGGAGTATCCATCCTTATATAAGACAAACTAGATTTTAAACCAAAGACTATAATAAGAGATTAAGAAGAGCACTATGTCATAATATAGCTGTCTATGCAACAAGAAGATCTAATAAATGTACATATTTATGACCCTAACTTGGGAGCAGCCAAATATATAAACCAATTAATAACAAAATTAAAGAAATTCATTGATAATAATACAATAATAATAGGGGACTCTAACACCCCCTCACAGCAATGGACAGATCATCTAAGCAGAAGATCAACAAGGAAACAAGGGCTTTGAATGACACACTAGACCAGACGGACTTAACAGATATAATCAGAGCATTCATTTCATCCTAAAGCAGCAGAATACACATTCTTTTGGAGTTCACATGGAACATTCTCCAGAATAGATCACACATTGGATCACAAATCAGTCTCAACAAGTACAAAAAGATTGAGATCATACCATGCATATTTTCAGACCACAATGATATGAAACTTGAAGTCAATCACAAGAAGAAATTTGGAAGAACCACAAATACATGGAGTTTAAAAAACATCCTACTAAAGAATGAATGGGTCAACCAGGAAATTAAAGAGTTTAAAAAAAATATATGGAAGCAAATGAAAATGAAAACACAACAGTTCAAAATCTTTGGGATGCAGCAAAGGCAGGCCTAAGAGGGAAGTATATAGTAATACAGGCCTTCGTCAAGAAGCAAGAAAAGTCTCAAATATACATCCTAAAGCTACACTAAAAGAAGCTGGAAAAAGAATAGCAAATAAAGCCTAAATCCAGCAGAAGAAGAGAAATAATAAACATTAAAGCAGAAATCAATGTTATAGAAAAAAAACAAAAAACAAAGAAACAGTAGAACAGATCAACGAAACTAGGAGCTGGTTCTTTGAGAGAATTAACAAGATTGATAAACCCCTAACCAGACTTATCAAAAAGAAGAGAGAAAGGACCCAAATAAATAAAATCATGAATGAAAGAGGAGAGATCACAACCAACACCAAAGAAATACAAATAATTAAAAGAGAATATTATGAGCATTTATATGCCAACAAATTAGGCAATCTGAAAGAAATGAATAAATTCCTAGCAACATATAAACTACCAAAACTGAAATAGGAAGAAATAGAAAACCTGAACAGACCCATAACCAGTAAAGAAATTGTATCAATAATCAAAAATCTCCAAACAAACAAGAGTCCAGGGCCAGATGGCTCCCCAGGGGAATTCTACACAACATTTAAAGAAAAATTAATACCTATTCTTCTGAAACTGTTCCAAAAAATAGAAATGGAAGGAAAACTTCCAAACTCATTTTATGAGACCACCATTACTTTGATCCCCAAACCAAAGACCAGTCATGAAATAGGCAGAAGACATGAACAGACATTTCTCCAAAGAAGACATACAAATGGCTAACAGACACATGAAAAAGTGCTCAACATCACTCATCATCAGGGAAATACAAATCAAAACCACAATGAGATACCACCTCACACCAGTCAGAATGGCTAAAATGAACAAGTCAGAAAACAACGATGTTGGTGAGGATGTGGAGAAAGGGGAACTCTCTTACACTGTTGGTGGGAATGCAAATTGGTTGCAGCCACTCTGGAAAACAGTATGGAGGTTCCTCAAAAAGTTAAAAATAGAACTACCCTATAATCCAGCAATTGCACTATTAGATATTTATCCAAAGGATACAAACATAGTGATTCAAAGGGGCACATACACCCTAATGTTAATAGCAGCAATATCCACAATAGCCAAACTATGGAAAGAGCCTAGATGTCCAACAACAGATGAATGGATAAAGAAGATGGGGGGGGGGTAATGGAATATTACTCAGCCATCAAAAAGAATGAAATCTTGCCCTTTGCAATGATGTGGATGGAACAAAAGCATATTATACTAAGTGAAATAAGTCAGAGAAAGACAAATACCATATAATTTCACTCATATGTGGAATTTGAAAAATAAATGAGCATATGGGGAAGATAAGGAAAAATAAAATAAGATGAAAACAGAGAGGGAGGCAAACCATAAGAGACTCTTAACTCTAGGAAACAAATGGAGGGTTGCTGGAGGGGAGGTAGGTGGGGGGATGGGGTAACTGGGTGATGGGCATTAAGGAGGGCACTTGATATAATGAGCACCAGGTGTTATATGCAACTGATGAATCACTGAACTCTACCCTTGAAACTAATAATACAGTATATATTTACTAAATTAAATTTAAATTAAAAATTTTAAGAAAATATCTACACACACACACACACACACACACAGAATGGAATATTATTCAGCCATAAAAAAGAATGAAATCTTGCCATTTGCAATGACAAGGATGGAGCTAGACAGTATAATACTAAGACAAATTGAAAGACAAATACTGTATTTCACTTATAGGTGGAATTTAAGAAATAAAACAAAGAACAAAGGGAAAAAGAGAGAAGCCAAGAAGCAGACTCATAACTATAAAGAACAAACTGATGGTTACCAGAGGGGATGTGGCTGGGGGGTATGGGTGAAATAGATGAGGGGGATTAAAGGGTGCACTTGTCATGATGAGCACCAGGTGATGTACGGAAGTGTTGAATAACTCTGTTGTACATCTGAAACTAATGTAACACTGTATGTTAACTGGAATTAAAATGAAAACTTAAAAAAAAAATTGGTATCATGAAGACAGACTATAGGTTTTCTGTCAACCACAGCTGAACCTAACAAATACACGCACATAAACAAAATTTTTAAATACTACTTAAAAAAAAAAAAAACTGCTGGGGCACCTGGGTGGCTGAGTCAGTTAAGTGTCAGCCTTTGGCTCAGGTCATGATCGCAGGGTCCTGGGATCGAGCCCCCATCAGGCTCCCCGCTCAGTGGGGAGTCTGCTTCTCCCTCTCTTTCTGCCCCTCCCCCCTGCTCGTGCATGCGCTCACTCTCTCTCTCTCTCACGCTGTCTCTCAAATAAATAAAATCTTAAAAAAAACCCTGCAAAAACCAAAGTAAAAATGTGATGCTATTTATATCATAAACAAAACTCTAACTTATGTATTACATATCAAACTACCAAAAATTGGTGAGAAAAAGATGAAATATCCATCAAAAAATAAAACTGGTTTTAAAATATATGAAAGAATGATCACACGGAATTATAAGAGGAATATATTTAATGTAATTAAATTTATAATAAAAACCATGTATCACCCGTTATGTTGGTAAAGAATAAAACTTTTGATAACAATTCATTGCAAGAATGGAAATGAGGCATAGTCCTATATTATTGCTTGGAATTTAGATTGACTTAGGCCACATAATTTGTCATTTAAACCAGAGCACTTTTGAGAGTGAAACAGGCACTATTAACAGTAGTATTCATAATTTTTTACAGTTCTGGCTAACTGACACTCCTGCCATTTATGGAATCATAACACTTTCACCATGTTTTGTGTATCTTTCCAGATGGGCAGTAAACACATTGATGGAAGGCATCGTTAAGATTTTTTTTTCTTGTAACTCCTAAATGTTTAGTACTTTGCATATAGTATGTGCTTAATATTTTAAAATGAATTTTAAAATGTCTAATTCACGGGGTGCCTGGGTGGCTCAGTTGGTTAGGCGACTGCCTTCAGCTCAGGTCATGATCCTGGAGTTCCGGGATCGAGTCCCGCATCGGGCTCCCTGCTTGGCAGGGAGTCTGCTTCTCCCTCTGACCCTCCTCCCTCTCATGCTCTCTGTCTCTCATTCTCTCTCTCGCAAATAAATAAAATCTTAAAAAAAAATTTTTTTTTAATGTCTAATTCACTAGTGCCTAAAGGGACAAAGGCATGGACCATATTAAATCTACCCACTGCATTAGCATTTGGAATAAACACCAGGAGAGGCCATTGATGAGAAGGGCCAAGAAGGGAAATAGAAGTTAGAGGAAACAAATTTCCTGTCTTGGAACCACCTTACTAATTAGAGAGAGAGGAAAAGAGAGTGATTTTATGAGGCTAAATTGCAGCTGCAGATACGTAGGAACGAAAGGGCCAATGTATATAGTTAAGGAAATTACATGTAGGTGTCTGAAAACTTTCAAAACTTGGACACGAAATGGTTAAGCTCATTCTCTCAAATTTGGAATAAATTTGGAATTTGGAATGAACTGCTGTGGTAGGCAGAAAGATGACCCTCCAAAGATGTTCATGTTCCCAAGCCTTGGAACCTATGAACACGTTATACGACACAAAAAGAGGAATTAAGGTTGCTAGTCAGCTCACCTAAAATAGGGAGATTATCCTGGAATATCTGAGTGGTTTCAATATAATCACAAGGGTCTCTAACAGCAGAATCACTACCAGAGTGATGTACTGTGAAGCCAAAGGACACAGTCAACTTTTAGAAAGTAGAAAAGAGGGCGCCTGGGTGGCTCAGTTGGTTAAGCGGCTGCCTTCAGCTCAGGTCATGATCCTGGAGTCCCTGGATCGAGTCCCACATCGGGCTCCCTGCTCGGCAGGGGGTCTGCTTCTCCCTCTGACCCTAACCCCTCTCATGTGCTCTCTCTCATTCTCTCTCTCTCAAATAAATACATAATAAAATTTTAAAAAAAAAAGTAGAAAAGACAGGAAAACAGACTCTCCCCTAGAGATTCCAGTGAAGAATGCCTCTGTACCAACACTGATTTCAGCCCAGTGAGGCCCATTTCAGTCTTCGAATCTACAGAACTGTAATGTAACAAATTTGTGTTGTTTTAAGCTGCTCAGTTTGTGGTAATTTGTTATACCAGCTACAAATATGCCCATCGGCAGTTACAACAGCAGTTAGTGTTATACCTAATGCACTCACAAGCAGTTATAAAACATTATCATGGTAACACGCTCTCATCTCTGACCTAAGAAAGTCAGAGAATAACCAAATAAAACATATTACATGATGACTGAATCACTCTAATCATATTATACATGTTTGCCTGGCACATAGTAAGCATTGAGGGATTGTTATTTATTGTCATCTTAGAAATATCATGTATTGCAGCTGACACCAAGAAAAGAAGAAACCAGAGAGTACAGGGTCCTTCATAAGGCACAGGTCTTAGTAGATAATCAGTGCGGGGGACTTCATGTCTCCAGAGAGCAGTCTAAGGACACAAGCAGCTGGGGAGTGAGGGTGCAGATCAAGAGAGAATACACAAAGATTCTGTTCCACTTTGCAGCTAGACTCTGGTGTGTGTCTGGATTTTCTCTTATTCTGGCAATGACACATGTCTCTCAGTTCATCAGTGTTCAGTTTAAGGACAGATCAGTTGTGTGAGATGAAGAAGCTGTACAATTGAGTCCATCCTCTGCCAGACCATATTCCAGGAGCTGTTCACAGCACTGCTCTGTGGATGGCTTTAAATTTCATCTTGTATTACTCAATGAAATGAGAGGAGAATGAGACTTTCCAAAGCCCGACACTCGATATGTCACTTTTTTCACTTTTGGTTTATGGTTCTTTTTGATGATTTTTGCAGTTTTATCGTTGGGGGGCGGTCTTTGCCAAGGTCCTTACTCCATCACTCTTTTATTCTAAAACTTAATTTTAGAGCTTTAGATTTACAGAAAAACTGAAAAAAATGGTACAGAAAGTTCTCATATATCCCACACCCAGTAACCCCTTTTACTAATATCTTCTGTTAGTATGGTTTATTAAAAATGCATTAACCAATGTTGAAACATGACTAACTGAAGTTCATAGTTTATTCAGATTTTCTTATTTTTTTACCTAATGCCTCTTTTCTGTTCTAGGATCCTACACAAGATTCTATTTGCTAATTATGTCTTCTTAGGCTTTTCTTGGCAATGATAGTTTCTCAGACTTTGTCTTTGATGACTTTGACAGTTTTGAGGAGTGCCGATCAGTTACTTTGAAGTATGTCCCCCAACTGGGATTTTTCTGGTGCCTGCCAGAGGGCAATCAAAGGGCACCAGCACCTGGGGAGCTGGAAAGAGGAATGTAGAGGTAGAGAAAGGACAACATTCACAAACTTTTTTTGCCATTCTTTAGATTCAGGTCTGATGTCTGTGATTTTTTTTATTCTGGCAATGACACACATCCCTGTAAATAACGTTGTTAAGAAGTGAAGGGAAAAAAGATCCCATGCAAAACTTACAGAAGGTTTAAAACTCATCCCAGCTTCTCCCAGGTCCCCAAAATGTGAACATTTTCTCCAACTCACTCAGGAGCTCCCTGCATCATTGTTCTTCAGCTGTATTAACAATTAACTTGTTTTTCTCACTGAAAATGAGAAGGTCAAGAGTTTTCTGGAACATGTAGACAGTTTTTTTTCTTTTGGTTTGTGAGTAAATGAGGCAGCATGAAAACCATTCAGGGCAGTATGCTTATTATATCTTCTCTGTGACATTTCCATCACATGGAAACTGTGTTAAACAAATATCCATGCAGATTTGGCAGCTTTTCTGAGACAGACATGTGTTCTCAAACAAGTATATAATAAATAATATTCTCCCAATTTTCTCCATGATAAGTACAAATATCAGAGCAGGGCATTATGTGTGTCTGGCCTTAAGGGAGTCCTCTCTTGACTCTATAACCAAGGCCAGCCTCCACCACTGAAGGTTCCCTAAGGCATCAACCACATAAGGCCACTGGAACTTTTGTCACATTTCTCTCTCCCCTGTGGAATAGCTTTTAATTTCTCAGCTCAAACCTTACCTACCTCCATGTTGCCTTTTTGAACCCTCACAAGGATTGACCACTTTATCCTTTTGTGTTCCCTCCTAAAGCAGTAGAGACTTCCAGTACAGTACCAAAAGCACAGTACCCTACTTGCTTATGCAGCAGGCACAGATCTCATTTTCTCAGTGATATGGGCAAGAAATGCTAAGTTCCTTATTTTCTGTCAAAATTTATTTCTCACTATAAATAAATTCATCTCTGTGTTTTATGTTATTTGCAGCTCCAAAATTTCTACTTTTTAAATAATTTCCAGTTATGTGCCAATTTTTCTGAATTGTGCCTTTGTGTCTCTGAACTAAGCATAGAGAATTTTAAAGCTGTCTCTGATATTATCTGGATTCCTATGGATCCGTTTCTATGGTCTCTGTTTCCTTTGGATTTTTATCAAGTGACATTGTGTCTTCATGTGCCCGGGCATACATTTCATTTCTGAGTATCTGACACTGTATTGGAAAAACTCGAAATAATTTTGAGACTTAGGATCATGTTCTGTTCCTCTTCACTTTCATTCTGATAAATTCCTCAATCACCTTAATCCAAATATACCAATTGAGAAAAAATTGTGAGTTTCAATACCTATTGGAACCATTGTAGGTCATATTTACTCAAGGGGTCCCAAACCAAACTTTCGGGATTCCCACAAGCTCCACACCTTCATAACAAAATATGGGCTTCATTTTTTGTCTTTTTACACCCATGAGCAATGCAAAAGATCTGCTCAGCCTCCCAGTCTCTCAGAATGAGCTCAAGTAGAATGAGCTCTAGGGGAAAAGAGCAATTTTCAGGTTACTATTGGGTTTCTTCTTTACCTGGATATTGGCCTTGAAATTTGTCAATGCCATGTCGACTCCACAATTCCTTCAGGTAGGTTTTGTTTGTTTGTTTAAATACCATATGTTGTTTTTCCAACGTTTGCAACCAAAGAGTGTGTTTTATTACTTGGTTCACTATTAGTGGAAGTAGAAATCCCACTTTAATTCAATAACACATCAAAGTTACAGGCTCAGAAAATTTTTTTGTGGTCAGTAGGGGAGGAGGGACATTGAAGCTCTCTATTTGAGTTAAAAGACCTTATAGTTAGAAGTAGTTAGTACACAGAGTCTTAGGTTGAGAGTTCCTTAAGGCCTATATGAAACCTATATAGATAATGCATTTTAGAATGGAAACAAAGTCTCCACTAACAGGTGGATTTTTAATTTTGTTCAAATATTAAAACTGCGGATATTTACTACTGTCTTTAACATGAGATGTTGATTTCATCAATAAGAGGGAAGGAAATGACTACAAATACAAGTCCTCACTATTTCCTACTTTAATACTTAAACACCAATGTACTCTAGTCAAAATATAACCTTTTTAAATAAGAAACTTTTTTAAACACATGGGTAAATTTGATTCTAGTATATATCTGAAATTTGTGATTTTGTTTCACATATTTAAAATGTGAATTATTTCTTTGTTATATGAATACCCATCACAGGGTCCCACCCTGTGGCTCATCTTTTTTTATTTTATATGGTATCTTTTGCTTTAAAAAAAATTTCAACTTTTTCCTTGATTTATATATTTTATGCCTTGTCTCAGAAATCCACCTAGATGCCCTAAAAATATTCTATAATTATTTCTTGAAGTTGTGATTTCACTTACATTAACTCATCTAAAAATGGATTTTATATATAGTGTGAATCATGGGTCCAATTTTCAAAATTTTTTATATTTTTAAATTTATATTAAATTTTTATAAATTTATATCCTATAATTTTTAATATAGAAATGTTATTAGCCCTACACCATATAGTAAATATTTTTGCTACTTATCTTTATTTCTACACTGTCATATTTCATACTTTCAATTCTTTTCTGTACTCTCAACTCTTTTCCATGGGTCTGTATGTCTAACCTCAAATCAATATCACTCTTTTTTCATTAACATAGCTTCATTTGTCTTAATAGCTCAGGAAAATCTCCAAAACTTGTTCTTAACTACATAATATAATCTTTTTCAGTCTTAACCCTCTGTCTTCCATTTAAATTTGGAAACAGATTGTCAAGTTTCATCATAGGTACTGAAATCTTACATGTAATTTCATTGAAATCATAAGTTATTTTGAGTTATACTGACAACTCTATGCTATTAGGTCTTCTAATCCATGAACATGGTATACCTCTCCATTTATTTAGGATTATTTAATGTCTTTCAGTCAGTAATATTTAATTACTTTTCCCAGAGAGTTCAGTTTTAGATTTTTTATTGTTGTTACATTTATTTTTGGATATCTTTATAAGGTATATAAGAAATTATATTTCCTGTCACTATTAAAATGATAGCCTTTTTGTTCGGGTAAGGAAAATGCAACTGATTTTTATTACTAGCTTTAAATTATTATATTATGTCATCAGAAGATCCTTTTGGATTTTTTTATAATAATCATATTATTAAAAAAGTTATTTCTTTTTTTTTTAAAGATTTTATTTATTTATTTGACACAGAGAGAGAGAGGAATCACAAGTAGGCAGAGTGGCAGGGAGTGGCAGAGGGAGAAGCAGGCTCCCTGCTGAGCAAGGAGCCCGATGTGGGACTCGATCCCAGGACCCTGGGATCATGATCTGAGCCGAAGGCAGACGCTTAACGACTGAGCCACCCAGGCACCCCTGTTATTTCTTTCTTAATTCATATTATTTTTATTTCGTTTTCTTGACTTACTACACTTTTTTAGCTTTTACTCTCAGTAAAATGTTGATGTTGAATACAAATGGCGGTAGTAGACAATCTTGCCTCATTCCTGAAATCAAAGGAAAGAATTTGACACAATATATAAATACTAGAAAAATATATCTACTTACTAGGGCTGCCATTAAGAAGTACCACAAACTAGGTGGCTTAAACAACAGAAATTCATTGTCTTGTAGTAGTGAAAGATATAAATTCACAACGTTGGCAGGGGTGGTTCCTCCTGAGCTTTGAGGGAAAGATCTGTTCCAGTCCTCTCACTTTGGATTACAGATGGCCATCTGCCGGTTCACATAGTGTTGTCCTATATCTTCACATTACCTTACCTCTGTATGCGTATCTCCATGTCCAAATATCTCTTTTTTATAAGGCTACCAGTCATATTGGATTAGAGCCCACCCTAATAGCCTCACTTTAACCTGACTAACTCTGTGAAGATTTTTATCTCCAAATAAGGTCACACTGAGGTACTGAGAGTTAGGACTTCAATGTATGAATTGTGGGTGGGGTGGGGTACAATTCAACCCATAACAAGGAGGGAACAGTTCCAAATTCATTTTATGCAGCCAACATGATCCTATCCTACAAAGACATTACAGAAACAAGTAAACTAGAGACCAACAACCCTCAGAAACTTAGATACAAAAATTCTAAACAAAATATTATGATCTAGAATTATGATCTAGAACAATACAGAAAAGATAATATATCTCAACTAAGCAGGTTCACTCCAAGAAGGTAAGCCTGGTTCAACATTTAAAAATCAATCAATGTAATTCATTATATTAATAAATGATAAAAAAAACAGGTGATTATCTAAATAAGGCACAGAAAATGCATTTGACATAATTCAACATTGATTAATGATAAAAACATTCAGTAAAGGAATTGAAGGAAACTTCCTTAATCTGATAAAAAGACCTCTAACAACTCTATACAGCTAACTTAATGGTGAAAGACCAAATTACTCCCCCCTAAAATTTGGAATAAGACAAAGATGTTCTCTCTCATAACTATTCATCATTGTACCTGGAGTTTTGTTATTGCAATAAGATGAGAAAAAGAAATAAAAGGCATCAAATTGGAAAGGTAAAAGTGAAATTGTCTCTATTCACACACAACATTATTGTCTACATAGAAAATTGAAAAGAATCATTTTTTTTAAATCTCCCAAGAATAAGTGAAACTTAGCAAGGTCAAAGACTACAAAATCAATGTATAAAAGTCAATCTTCAGGGCACCTGGGTGGCTCAGTTGGTTAAGTGTCTGCCTTCAGCTCAGGTCATGATCCCAGGATCCTGGAATTGAGCCCCACACTGGGCTCCCTGCTTAGTGGGGAGTTTGTTTCTCCCTCTCCCTCTGCCTGCCAATCCCCCTGCTTGTGCTCTCTGTCAAGTAAATAAATAAAATCTTTTTTTAAAAAAAGTCCATCTTCTATATAATAGCAATAAATGATTGGAATTTGAAATTTGAAAAAAATGTCCTTACAATAGCAGCAAAAGCTTAAATACTTCAGTATAAATTTAACTAAATGTGTTCAATAAAAAATTTTAAAAATGTGTTCAGGATATATATTGAAACTTCTACTGAAAACTATTAAACACTGATGAAAATAATCAAGAATAACCAAATAAATGGAGAAATATACCATGTTTATTTACTAGAATACTCAATATTGTTAAGATGTCATTGTAGCCCCAGTAAAGATCAGCAACTAACTCCCATTCTTGAGTGATATCACAGTCCAGAGATTCTAAGTAATACAATAACAATGATTACTGTTACAACTAAGAAACATTCTTAAAATAATAATCTGTACATGGCAGTTCCTGCAGGACACTCATATTTTTATAGTTGATGTTGCAAGAGGAAATCAGACTCCCACAAGAAACCAACACACTTTAAATCAAATCTTGCTTGCATTAAAGCTGATGAAATATGCTATCACAAACTAACTTAAGTACATCAGACTATTCCATGAACCCAAGTTGCATTAAAAGTATGCAAGAGAATACAGTTTTCTCTCCCTACATACAAATGTCCTTATAATTTTCATTTAACTTACACTTTCCCACTCATTTCCATCCTTGCCACTTCCCAAAAAGTATAATCACTTCACTTATTCTCTTAATACAGTTGGCCTATATTAACATCTATTCCATCAGAATGAATTAAAACTAAGAGAAAGAATACACACAGTTGTCTTCATTTTATAGATGAAGGATATAAGATCAGAAATATAATTTTCCCAAGGAATACAATAATTGTTATAGCTCTTATTCAAACCTAGTTTGGCCAACATTAATTTTATAATTCTTTCCACTATACTCCCAGACATCACAAATTAACCTTTGAACTACAATCCACTAAATACTGAGCTACATGTACATATTATATAGTTATAAATTTTCATCTAGCCTAGTAATGTATTTATCTTTTATCCTGGGCTTAGGTGGAAATGGAAAGGTTATACTGTGAATGTCAGAATTCCATAAAATTCAATTCTATGTGCTCATGGCAACCTGAACTCCCACATTTTGAAGGCTTTTAACCTAGAACTCCCATATTTTGAAGGCTTTTAACCTAAGGCCAATAGCTATTTTGAAATCATATTGACAGGTCGATGTCAAATTCTGTAGCTGGGAATCATTGGTTAACTAAAGTGATACCCTATTTTTTTTAAAGATTTTATTTATTTATTTGAGAGAGCCCGCGCACATGCGGGAGGGGGGTGCAGAGGGAGAAGCAGACTCCCCGCTGAGCAGGGAGCCAGATGCAGGACTCGATCCCAGGACCCCAGGATCATGATCTGAGCTAAATGAGCCACCCAGGCACCCAAAAGTGATATCCTATTAACAATAAGTCCTGGAGGGGCGCCTAGGTGGCTCAATTGGTTAAGCTACTGCCTTCGGCTCAGGTCATGATCCAGGGTCCTGGGATCAAGCCCCACGTCAGGCTCCCTGCTCAGCAGAGAGCCTGCTTCTCCCTCTCCCTCTGCCTATTGCTCTGCCTACTTGTGCTCTCTATCTCTCTGTCAAATAAAATCTTAAAACAACAACAAAAACACAGTAAGTCCTGGAAATGAATAACTATATTTTCCAAGGGTTGGTTCACTGTAACTATAACTTTCTATATATATTTTTTTAAGATTTTATTTGAGAGAGAGAGATAATAAGAGAAAGCATGAGCAGGGGTTTGGGGATGGAGGGTGAAGGATGGAGGGCAGGGTGGAGAGGGGGTGGAGAGGGAGAAGCAGGCTTCCGGCTAAGCACGGAGCCTGACCCAGGGCTCAATCCCAGGACCCTGAGATCATGACCTAAGTCAAAGGCAGACACTTGCTTAACAAACTGAGCCACCCTGGTGCCCCTCTTTCTATACTTCTAAGGAAATAAAGCGCTCCATTAAAGAAGTTGAGTATTTTTCCATAGGCATATGTTGGGTGTTTCTCCAATTGCTTGGGAAGTATTTCTTCCTTAGTCAGCTAGTTCTATTGCCAAATCACTTGTCAAATGGAACATGCTAATTTTCTTGGTGAAGTGGCATCTAAGTACAACTTGCACGTGAGTCAGGATAAATTCAAGCTCATTCCTTAATTTTTTTTTTTAATTTCAGGATTACACTACCTGTGAAAGCTATAATGGTAGGTGAGTCAGAGGTTGCCAAAATACAGGATTAATAAATTTCACTCCAAACATAGATTAGCTACAGCATAAAGCTACAAAAAGTAGCATAATACTTACTAATATTTGTATAATTTTGATGATGTCTTTCAAGTACATGGAAATTATCATAACTCTAACACTAAACTAATTTTGTAGATTTTCTAACTAAAATTATGAATTTATGTACACATATGTATATATGGGACCAGGGCCCCATTTCAAAGAAATATAATAATAGAATATCATGATCATAGAAGCTAAGGATGAATTCCTAATTTCATATATATTCCAAATACAAACTGAATTCACACACCTAAAAATAAAATATAATAACTTCCCTTCTTGAGAGTGACTACAGTGTGGTAAGAATTAAGTGGCATTAGTCATAGAAAAAAAAAAAACACTTTAATATCCATGAGTTTGAAAGGTGGAGCATTGCATTTAGAGCCTTTTTTTTTTTTTTTTTACTTTCAGAGAAGAAAGGCTTATCCTTAGCTATTGGGCAAGTAGAGCTTCTATACATTCCCCTTACTTTCCCCCTAGACCTACAGATTGCAAGATGGAACCAAACCGGATCAGTAGTCTCAGGTACAGAACAGCGTCTGCAACAACGGATTCTGGACACATGGATCTACCTGCTGCTGCTCTAAACAAAAAGCTCAATAATTGGAGGATGTGTCTCTAAGTTAAACTCTCACCACAGCTACTGGCTACTTCCAAAGGAGGGAAACAAAGTGAAATCCAAGAGGCAATGGAAACCAGAAGGTTTATAGCTCTCAGAAGAGGAAGAGGAAATGGAAACCAACCACCTCCCCTACATCCTCCCAACATGACAGAGATCCCAAAGTTTACATGAAAATGCACAAAGACAAAGTTTTCTGACAGAAGACCTCCTGGGCCCCACATGTCTCCCTGGCAACCTCAAGCAGATGATTATTTGAACTAAGAAAATCAGCCATCAACTTCAATTTCAAAAACTACTGGGAAGAAACTCAGTGGATACACAAACAGAGAGAGGCCAAAGAGACTGTATTTACACACTTCTCAGACAGACTCTGCTGCTTCAGAGGTATGTAGAGCTCATGTGTTTAATTTCTTCCCTTGCCAAATCATTTTGAAATAAAGATGGAAGTTAGGTGTTTGATCTAATCCTTAGCAAATGTTGAGGGGGAAAAAGTGAGTAAACTTCTCTTCTAGTAGGGGTTAAAAAAAACTTCAAACTTTAAACCAAAGAAACCTAGAAGCAATATCAGACTATACAATTATTAAAAACAAAATTGGTAGAAAAGAAAAAGGAATAGGCTAAAGTACCTTTGTTATCATGATGTATTGGACCACTATTGTTCTTCCCTGTGCCAAACTGCTGAAGCTAGCTTGCTGAGATGGTGAGAATTTCTTTCCTCTGGACACACATGAGATGTACATTAGTCACCAAATAGTGCTGCTTAGTGTTCAGACCTATCTGAGGGTGGATACCAAACTCTTCAGAGATATGTGGGAAACCATGAGTGGCCATTGTTCACATGGGAGGGCTATCCAAGGAGGCTTCAATTTGACCTAACCTGAGCCACTGGCAACCTGAGGAGCAGCGATGGAAATTACTAGCTGGCTCCAACCATACAGCAAGTCAGAAGATACCTGGCACAGAACCTAGCTGGAGTCTTGAGATAGTGTCCAGTGCATTAGACACAGCCAGCTGTCTGTGAAGTCTGTGGTATGTCTAGGACATCGCACATCCGACAGTCTTTCACAAAGGAAGCAGTTGTGTTCTTTAAAACTGGTGCCACAGTTAAACTCTTCTAGGAATTCAGGGAATGCTTTGTCCCAGGCCAGAACTGTGTCAGAGCCATGAGAGAGAACTCCAGTTGAGTACGGACAACTGAACTGTCCTCAAAAGCAATTTTTCCAGAACACAGAGAGAAAGAACAGTATGAAGGTGGGTCTGTGAAGGCCATTTCTTTGAGTAAAACTAGCTTTAAATCTTGTAGGCAGCACAGGAAGAACATCAAAGGGTTTTTTCCACCAACAGCAAACCAGGATGGAGGACCAGGAGTGGCTCAAAGAGGCAGCAGCCACCCTTTACCCCGGTTGCACATTATGGACACTGGGATAGCTGGCAGAGCAGCAGCCACAGCACAAGAATCCCCTCTTGGGGGAGGGACAGTGACACAGAGAAGGTCACCTAACAGATGGGGATAGTCCTAATTGCAAGGCGCCTTAATGATTCCAGAAAATTGCCTTTAATACTTCTAACTGTCCGATTGATAGAACTCTAAGCTTCCTTTGGGAAGCTAAATGTAATAGCTTTCTTTTCCCAAAATTACTTCTTTTGCCCTGACTCCATTATATTGCCTGCTATCCCAATGCTCAATTATGAGGCTCATGCTTTCAAAACAAAACAAAACAAAACAAACAAACAAAAATGGTCAGAGAACAACACAAACCAAAAATATGGTAAATGCATATGAAAAAGAAAGAAATGAAATTTAAAAATATATTTTATGAATATTAATTCCAAATAAAGCTGTAGAGACATCATTGCATAAAGTAGTACCTTATTATTGTCTTTGAAGGAATCTTAAATAATTAGTTTTAGAATAAGAGTAACTTCATTCAAAAACCATCACTCTACTGGCAGTTTCTTTTATACCTGGCCTAATTATTTTTTAATTGTAAGCTACCTGAAAATAACAGATTTTATAATTCTGCTTTATTTTCTTAGTAGGCTTATTTTCAAAAATTTCCTTTCATTATTTAGTCCTTCAATTTTATTCAAATTTTTTAAAATTATTGTGTTAATTAAAAGGTTGAATTTTCTATTTTTCACTAAAAAGTGTTCATTTCTTTCCTGGAAAAAAAAAAAAAACTAGAAAAAGGATGATTCCCATACTCCTGTCACTGATACAAAGTCCCTCTTACTATTTCTGCCCAGGCTTTTTAGCATCGTGTGATATGCCATTGCTGAGTACCCACAAAAAGGAAATTTTAAAAATTTTGTGGACACTTATAAGTTACACCATACTTATTTTACATTTTTGTATATTACCTTGTTAGGATTTTACAGAGTATTAAAAATTATGTAACCCTTCTGCTTTAGAGATAAGAAAACTGAAGCCCAGAAAGTTTGACTGAACAAATTTGCACAGCTAGGAAATGGCAAAGCTGGATCTAACACCATTTTTTAGGTCAGCGCTCTAGCTGCTTTAAAAAACAGACAATTAACTTCTAAATTTTGTGAAAGAGCACCCTGGAATTAAAAAAAGAAAGATTAAGGAAGACAAGATAAATCAGAAAAGGCTTTTCAGAGAAAAAAGAACTTGACTTTTACTGTGAAGAATGCCTGAGATTACAAAAAGGGAATGAGGTATAATGAATGTGAATGATATGCTATGTGGCCTCAGAGAAGCCATGTTTGTCACATTGGCACTTGGAGCCAAAGATTTTCTCATGGGAACATTTTGTTGGTAACAGTGCCCTGGTTTGATTTAGGGAACGACCACTCCCTTCCCCGACTCTCCGCCCTTGGATGGGACCTTTAACAGGGCTGTTGATAAAGAGGCTGCCCTCCTTCAGTCAATAGATGGGAAAGTAACCCAAGTGTTCAATCAGGTGCTCTTTCACTGGGAATTTCCCCACAGCTATATCCTGGAAGTCACTCTAGTTACTGCTACTGAGTGCTTATTGCTTTAGCATTCTGGAACTTTACCAGCTCACATACATTTTAAAGTGTGGTACTTTGGCTTTCCTTTCAGTTCTGTGCTATTCCCTAAGTCCTACCAAGATCTACTATCACTTTTTCCTTTAAACTAGCCATAGTCACATTCTATTGCTTGCAACCAATACAATCTACTAGATACAATCTATGTATGGGGTGGGAACATGTTCCCATTTTCTTCTCAGGTAATGAAACTAAGTAACACAGGGATTAGTTTCCACTGATTGGATCCAAAGTCCTTACTGTATCTTCTGACAAAGTCAGTCCATAGTAGTTACTCTCATCTGCAGCCTTTCTTTCCATGGTTTTAGTTACCTGTGGTCAACTGACCCTCTTTCTGATGTTCATCAAAAGTTCATAGTAGCCTAATGCTATGTCACACTGCCTATGTCACTCATCTCACTTTATTTCATCACATAAGCATTTTATCATCTCGCATCATCAGAGGAAGAATGAGTATAGTACAATATTTTGAGAGAGAGAGAAAACTACATTCACATAACTTTTGTAACAGTATATGACGATTCTATTTTTATTATTAAATTATTGTTGATAATCTCTTACTGGGCCTAATTTATAAATTAAATTTTCATAGGTATGTATATATAGAATAAAAATCATAGCATATGTAGGGTTTGGTACTACCCACAGTTTCAGGCATCCAGGGGGATCTTGGGATGTATACGCAGTGGATAAGGGGGCAGTACTGTATAAATTGAATGTGTCATTGCATCCTTTTTAAAAAAGATTTTATTTATTTATTTGAGAGAGAGAGAGAGCTTGAGTGAGGGAGAGGGGCAGAGGGAGAAGTAGACTCCCCGCTGAGCAGGGAGCCCAATGCGGAGCTCAATCCCAGACCCTGGGATCATGCCCTGAGCGAAAGGCAGACACTTAACCATCTGAGCCACCCAGGTGCCCCTGTCATTCATTGCATCCTTATGAATATTTTTCAGGAACTGTGGTTACTTTTTATTTTCTGACATATTAAAAGATATAATTTCTCTCCTGGAGTCACAATGTTGCTGCTATAACCCCACTGTGTCAGAAAAAAAAATTGTATTTTGTCCTTAATAAGCAAAAGCCACTCAATGACTAAACCAACTCTCAAATTAATTTTCTTCTTTTCTTGTTTCTACTTTTAGAAAGTCCTATGCACATACAAAAACACAAAAATTAAATAATTTTAGAAGGGGAGTTAAGTATATTTTTTAATTAAGAAAATAAAAGTAGAATTTTAGATTTGTATATTCTGAGACCAATATTGATAATGAATTAAACCTCAGAAAATATTTAAAACAATGAGAATTTCCCCCCAAGTTAATGTCAGACACCAAACCATAGATCAAAAAATACCAATCGGGAAAAATGCCCCCAGAATTACTCCTGGCATATCATTTTCAAACTACAGAAAACCAAGCATTTAAAAAAATTCCCCAAAGAAGCCAGAGGAAAAAAATACCTTACCTACAGACGAAAAAGATGGGAATTACTTCTGACTTATCTTCAGATCTAGGTAAAAAGAAACCATGCAAGTAAGAAGAGAATGGCATGAAATATTTAAAGTTTTGAGAGAAAAAAAACACCACCCTAAAATTTTGCAGCCTGTAAAATTATTCTTCAAAAGTGGTAAAATAAAGACTTCCTCAGAGAAATAAAAATTGAGAGAATTTATTGCCAATAGACCTGACTTGCAAGAAATGCTGAAAGAAGTTCTTTGAAGAGAAGGGAAATATAGATCAGAAACTCAGTTCCACCTGAAGAAAGGAAAAGCTTCAAAGAAGAAATAAGTGAAAGTAAAACAAAAACTTTTGTTTTTCTTATTCTTGATTGATCTAACAGTTTACAACCTGCTCAAAATAATAATAGCAACAATGTATTCAATTATGTATGCTTATATATAAATATATCTTATGTATATATACTCTTATGAATGCTCATATATAAGTGAAATGAATGACAGCAATGATACAAAGGACAAGAGGGAGCAATTAGGATTGTCTTGTTTTTATAAGGTACTCACACAACCTGTGAAGAAGTACAGTGTTATCTGAAAGTGGATTTTAATTAATTGTAAATGTATATTGCAAACTCTAGAGAGACCACTAAAAACAGTTAAAAAGTAGAAGCATAACTAATATGCTAAGAAAATACAGAAAGTGAAATTATATAAAATCCTCAAAACCACAAAGGCAGAAAAGAAGTATGAAACAAACAAGAACAAAATAAGGGCAACAAATAGAAAATAGTACCAAATATGGTAGACTCAGCAGACATGGGGCTTTCAGCAGGAGGTACCTAATGAAGCTGATTGATACATTGTCAACTTTATGGGAAGCAGAACAGTAGGTAAAGGAACCAGCTCATAATGGCTGTCAAGAAATGATTGTTAAATGTTCAGCTCTTTCGCAAGCCATTTGTTAAATACAGCCATTACAAAAAATACACTTACAATTAAATTATATTAAAAATAAGGTAATAAATACTCAAAATTGATCACTTCCTAATTTGTTTTATTATATTTACTATTATCTATGCACATGCGGTATTTATGTCTCTAGTATCTACATTGTGGAAAAAATACATAATGGTGGGCTACTGCACATCTCTTCCCAACTTTGTGCTCAGCTACATCACATCGATCATTTACAATCAGCCAGGATTGTAGTATTTACAGCGCTGAGCCAACCAATACTACAAGTCAGGGCTTTTCTTGGAAAGCCAGTCATTCAGTGTTTACCAGCACACCACACTCCCTGCTTTACCTGCAGGTGCTGATCCCTACCCTCAAATGGCATCAACTGTCCACCGCCACCTCCTGTCATCACTATCATAAAAACCAAAACCCCCAGGAATTAGCATGCTTTGGCAGAAAGGACATAGGTTCACTTTCTAGTTTGTGATCTCTTCTGAATCTTAGCTTCTTCCTCTATAAACTTTCGAATATATTGAAAGAATAGTGGAAAAGGAAGTGAGATACATAAAAAACCTGGAACATCAAAGGAGCTCAAAAACATTATTTCTTGCCCTATTTCCCTTTTATGGGTATCTACTTTGAATGAAATTCAGGAACAAGAGGAAGATATTGAATTGGAAGGACACTAAACAAATAATCAAGCAGAATAAAATAGAAGTAATCTACACATATAAGTTGTAGGAGAATATTAAGGAAACTTCAAGCATAATGAAGATACTTAACAATTCACAAACTTCCCCCTTAGGCATTTCCTTTATGCTTGTCCCAGTGTCTGCTGTCTTTCTACACATCTTTATGCACCAGAGGGAGCAAGGATTCCGTTGCCCTCTACTGCACAACGTCAGGGAAACACATGTAATTTGCCAGATTTATCCTCAAAGAGACTCTTTCAAAATACAAATCATTATAAAGTCTGCATGTGCTCATCTGTGGTCAGCAGGGACTTCCATGCCTAAGGGGGCAAGGGAGGAACCTTATCACAAGTGCATTAGTATTGAAATGAGATCTATGGCCACCAATCTCCAGCATTTTGCAATGTTATCTGGCATGAATGCATAAACATTATAATCAAAGAGAATACAAGTCAGTCCAAAGCACTCAGCTTTGCACCTGTGATATTCTTTTCTCCAATCTCTCTGCACAGTGATTAGTTTGATATTACTCCATGTATAACGAACACTGAGTAGCAGGTCAAAAGTGGAATCCTCTTAGGTAATATCATCATCTTAGTAACCTGGACCTACTGTTCAGTTCCAAGGCTGACAGTGACAGTAGTAACTGCTTCTGCAATTATACAGACTCTTTGAAACGGAGTGCAAATCAAGTATGCATCATTAACAGGTAATTAGTACCTCTCGCAGAGGGCTTTCACCCTGGGACAGGAGCCCAGGCAACACTTCTTTGTTTTTGAGAATATAAATAGAGCACTGAATAAACCAAGAAGTCTAACTATATGATTGGTTTGTTGCAAATTTAGTGAGAAGAGGTTAAAAAAAATCTGTCTCCTAAGATCTAGTCAACATCAGGCTAATACCATTGAAATGAAACATTAACAGTCAAAAACCATTGCTTAGTGCTGTGAATTGAGCTTTGGATGAGAAAATAGAGCATTCTTGTCCAAGCTCCATCATTCATTCATCTAATTCTGAAATATTTATTCAGTGCCTACCATATGCTGGACATTCAGTGCATCTTAGAGTTTCACCATATGAAAATCAATTATTCTATAAGCAAATAATTATTGTATGCCTATATTGTACTAAGCTCTACATTAGGCAAAAGATTACAAAGGTGATCAAAAGCTGGTATAGTCCACACCTTCCTGGAATTTGGTGTACTCATCTTTCTGACTTTTGCTTGCCTAAGGTTAGTTTTGGAGTTCTTATCCTATAATTTTTCATTAAATTGGTGCTGCTCCCAGATTTTCCTACTAAGTTTGCAGCAGAATCTGCTATTGTCACTTCTTTATTTTTTCCCCCACCACATAATTTCTCATTGAAAGCCTGCTTTCTTTTCCTTCTTTGTATTAGTTATAAAGTAGCAGTATCACTGTTCTGAAACATTTGAGGAATGAAGATAATCAACATGTGTGAAATAGTAAAGTCAATAGAAGTGAACATATATTTTTTAAATAACCAAAATATTAATAGTTTTGTGTGCTTTCCATTTCCTCTGCTTTACCCAGCACTTCCTTTTCCTCATTGGCCCTAATCTTTTTCCCATTTGGGCAGCTAAGCTCTTGTTTTCCCATTGTCTCAAAGATGAGAGTTTCCTATGACAATTACCTTTCATTCTATAGGTCAAAAAACCAATGTGAGAATTCTTCCACCTGCTAGCAATGTTCATCTTTATTATACATTCAAGAAAGAAAGAGAAAGCAATGGGAGTAAGTGAATCCATTAAATTCACTGCAAGATAGACTTGACCCAAAACATCAATTATCTAATTTCTATGCTCTCTTGCTCTAATGGGGGGATAAGCAGGGGAAGGGGATGTCATGATGGTGCTTTGGGTCCTCAGGTATGTGTGTGGGTTCAGAATCTATACCAAACATCTGATGAAATATGTGAATATTTTCCTTCCCTCGGGGCAGTTATTCAGGTAGTGGGCATATATCCCTTTGGACAAGGGCTAGAAGAATTTTTACTCAATATATATAATAGCTGCGGCACTTCAGGGACCTTCCTAAAATTGACTCAGTCTCTCCTTCAATATATAGCTCTGAATCTAAAAAGTAGTTAAGCTAACAATATTGGATCAGGGATTAGAGCAGCTGATATCAATCTTCTGTTCATCTTTATCTTTTCTGAAACTAGGCAAATACATAATCAAGAAAACCCCTACGAGCTACCCACAGATTTTGTCCCTCAGAACTCAGTGGTCTATTGACCATTACTATTAATTGGCTATAGGTCAAAGCCCCGAAGTGACATTGCTCTTCAGTAAAGTATATTCACCTTTTCTATGATGATAAAATGCTGCCCCACCTGGCTTTTGCTATTCCAGAATTGTCACACCCATTGAAACTAGCGAAACCAAGATTGTCCTTTACAAACAAACAAGAAATAAAACTAGACAGTTTACTATATGCATATTGTTATCTCATTAACTTCCCTAATGACCAATAATATTAGGAAGTTTTCATGTACGTTTCTGATTTCTTGTTTCTGAGAGCATTACATGATAGTTTTGTTCATCTGGGGAGGATAAATCCTTATCACAAACCTATATCCATATTTTTGGGAGAAGATAGCAAAAGCAACAGGCCTAAATGTCACTCTTGTTCCTGCTATTCAGGGGTAGACTTTCTCCCCAGATTTGCTTATCTGGAGACTCTTCAGAGCTACAGTGAACTGAACATGTCCTATGTTGATCAATGTACACATCAAGATCATGACACCAAAAAACACAGGGGACTTCCAACTATGAATGGAATCAGTACAAAAATTTTCTCCAATCAGGTATCATGTATAGGAATAAAATCTAATTCTGAGAAGGAGAAATACAAAAGCCTAATAGAAATACAATAGAGTGTTGTTAAATCTTAAACATCACAAATCATGATGATGCTGTGCCAGTTTGAAATAAAACTTTTATGATTTAGGTGAGTTGTAAAATACGTGAAGGACTTCTGGGTTGGAAGTTAAGAGAGGTAGCCCTTATTTACAGAGGTCTCAGGCATTCTTAGGTTTTTACAGCTGCTATGCCCTTGGACTTGGCTATGCTTTCACCACCTGTGGGTCAAAGGTATCTTCACCATATGGTCTGCCCTCAGGTATAGACTTTTGGAAGAGTCTTTCCTTCATCTTTCGGACAGGATTTAAACAATTTGTACCTTATGCTCTAGTTACCCTTATAAATCAGGTGACCACATAATCTTTATCAAAACAGGGACAATTTTTTGAGTAAAAATGGTTAATCACACCAAGAAAATGGGCATAAGCCAAGACTGATCTGGGAAAACCAGGACTTTTGGTCATTCTAATTGTAAATTGCTTATTTGTTTCTAGACCTGCCCTTTCAAATAAACAGTATTTTGCTTGTACTAGGCATTTAGTAAGCATTAATGAATTAATTAATGTCTAAGGAGACTAAGCAGGGCAAAGGCTAAAATCTACCAACAATAACAGTGGGTGGAAACTAGGGCAAGCAGAGATCAGTGACAGAGAGGACCAGGACAACTGGCAAGAATAAAAGAGAAGAAAAGCCAAGAAGACTCTAAATAATACATGCATGTGACAGATACACAAATGGTAACAGGTTAAACCATGACTGCTTTCTATAGAGATAAGTGGGATAATAATAAAGCTTCAAGAGATGTGGTCCAAATAATTTAAATTAAGAAATTAAGAGAAAATTTTCACAGCAGGCATCATGCAGTTAATGTTTGCTTCATCTTGTATTTCAAAGAATGGGGAAAGATATGTAGAGAATGAGTATGAATTATTTTAACCAGATAACACAAATTAATACATAGTAAAGCATTGATGCTATTATTAAGATCATCGAAATTAGTGCTAAGATTGGCTACTCTGAAAACAGGAGATTGTGACTATATCAAGAGGAGGGGAGATAACTGGGAGCACTGACTGTTTCAAGGAGTGGGTCTCAGTTGGGTGGTCATGAGGGAATTCTAGAGGCTGCCCAAAGGGACCAGCACCTGGGAAACAGAAGAGAACAAGGTATTAAGCCAATGAATGTCAACACAGGAAGGAAACCAAAGTGCCATATAATGAAGATTTTTGCCTTAATACCAGGAAAACCACACCTTCCTATTTGGAGTGCCAGCAAAGCTGTTATCACTGAGAAGCTACGCAGGACTCCAGGGTTACTCACATGCCTTTCTCACCATCTGATATTACTCATTTTAAGGACCTCTTTTCCCTGTGTGCCAAAAGTTTGCAGTACATAAGTTTGGTATCTGTCATGCAACAGGGTAAATTCTTTTAAAGAGAGGATTTTTTTATTTTGATGGGAACCTAAATACCTCATAGAAAATTGATAGTGCTTTGTCAGAGGCTTAACAACTGCCTACTCAAATTATCAGTGATTTATTGGGGAGCTCACACAGGGCAGAAGGACAATATTTCTAAAGGCAATGATTGTGCTGACAAGAGTTTCAAAAGCTGCTATTAACCCATAGCAGACTCCAAACTTAGAAGCCCCATTTTTTGATACTATAAGAAATTTTTCTTCATTTTCAAAAATATGTTTCACGAAGGAAAATGGACAAAGAGGCTATAAAAGGTGCTAAAAGAAATTTGACTGGACTATGGGAATTACATAACAAAATAATTCCCGTGCCAAAGTCCCTATTTGTTTGGTTAGTATTGTATCATCAACAAAATCATTTAAATTTAAGAGAGACTTCAAAGACACTAGATTTTACTATGCCTAATAAACAGATGAAATTACTTAAAATATTACAGAGATGTGCTATTTATCAGCAGAATACAGGCCACTTCCAAAGTAAACACAGGAAGTTTTCCCTAAACCAAATTTCCAGGAACCAGTTGGATTTTATAGAATTAAGGCCCATGAAAAGTAAAAGATTTTGTCGAGTTACAGTGTGTATGATATCTGAACAGCTCAGGCAGTGGTAGTCTTAATATATACAGATACAGCGGTAAAGCCTCTCCCCACTTTGGGCACACCGGAGGATATTAGATCTAGGAAGTCATTTATTTCTACTGTTGTCCAGGAATTATACAAATGTTTGCAGATTCCTATAATTCTCAGTCCTCTGGACAAGTAGAGTGAATAAATCAAAACCTAAAACAAATCATTGGCAAAGATTCAGCAACCTCCTATGATAGGAGAACCTACAACTCTACCATCAATCAGTCTTATTAAAAATTAGAGTAATCCATATCTACAAGCAAGCAGAGAGTCTCTCACAGTGACCTCATATTTGGCAAGCCTATGGATTTTGGCCTGAGACCATGTCCTGTGCCTAATTTAACCAAATCCTCTTACAATCATTCCAGTACTTTAAAAGGCATCTCCTTTCTAGCTAGAAAGCCTGAAACAAAGTCATAAACACCTGGAGTGACCCCCTGGAAGAAGTCTCCTGCTCCTACTGACCAAAAGATTTCATCTACATGAAGATGTTCCAGAGAAAAGATGGGCTGTCACTGCCCTGACAAGGACCCATTCGAGTGCTTCTGATCATTGATGGCTATCAAAGTAAAAGAAAAACTCAGCTAGTTGGTGCTTCCCGTGGAAATAGGATCCTTAGGAGGACTGGATTGCACTTACCACAAAGGACTTGAAACAAGATTTTTAAACTGTTATTGATACTGAACTCAACTGAAAAGAGGTATTCTGGCTAATTTATTATTTTTCTAGAACTTTTATGAAAGTGAAATTGTAAAAATTTGAATAAGATGATACTTTCAACACTATTGCAAGCATTCAGTTCACTTAAGTTTGTTTGGAAACTTCTAACCAATGACAATCTTGAGTAAATTATGCCTACAAGATCATAAATCAATTATGCCTCTATGATCATAAATCAATTTAAACACAGAAGCATTTCTTAAAAACCTCAATCAGGTACTACACTTGGTACTTACCCCATAGAGAGCAACCCATAGAATTTTGAAACCTGTTTTTCCACATTCTTATCACTATTCTTAGCAGAACATCTTTCAGAGAATTATAAATTATACTATAAAAAGGAGAAGAGTTGACAGTTTTGATTATTCAACAAATGTTAGGTAATGTCAAAAGGAAAAACATGAAGTATTCCCTTTGTTATAATAAATGATGAATTCCTTGATAACTGAAACTAAACTGTATTTGCCTCTGTCTTACTAGAAGTTCCTGGCATAGTCCCCTGTTCATAGACATACACACACATTCTCAATTAAATTTGAATGTAGCCAACTTAACAGAGAGAAGCTTCAAAGTAAGCTTTTAGCTCTCTAATTTTTAGGATTTACTGTTAGGGCACCAAAATATAGATTAAAAACAAACAAAATTTAGTAATGACTGGACACAGAACAATGAATGTTCAAAGGTGAGATTTTCCAATCTAGTCATGCCCTTGTACTCAGCCTGGCTTGACTCTCTCTTTCATATTATGTCAATCCCTCTTTTGCATATAGACTCATTCATTCCTGCTTCAGGGAAAGCAGACCATTAAATTCTCCTTATAATACATCATGGCTTCTGGCTGTTCAATTAGCGACAATATACACACATGAGACAAGATAATTTACATTATTGTTACTTTAGGAACTCAATGAATTCAAAGTATTGAAAAGTCTGTTTGCAAATTTTAGATTTCTTTTATTAAACATTTTGTGATTGAACTAAATATTAAATGAACCACTGAGAGGCAGTGTAGTACCAAAACTTATCCTTTCTTCCCAGGAAAAGATAGGTTTTAATTTTGCTTTTGAATCCAGAGTATACGAATATTACTCTCAAAGATTTAGTGCTCATAAGGGATGAGAAGATCATCTGTGATATCTCATTCTTCCTACTGTCTCCCTTTCTGTACAACCCAAAACAAGCTATTTTGGAAACATATCTTGGAAAATTGAAAACTATGCTGTTAAAGAAAATGGTTTCACAGCAAGATCGCAAAGTGAATATTCATTACCACTGAGGACAGAAAAGGGAGGAATCTAACATTTGTTAAGAAACTTATCTGAGCCAAGTGTCTATTTTTAGCAAGTAATTTTACTGAAGCAAATTCAGTGGAAAAACCTAGAAATGAGTAAATGATCCACTCGAAGGTACATAGGAGATTTGTTAAACTAAACAAAATGGAGTCACAGTAAAACATTTTAGTTTTAGGAGATAACTTGTTTAGTTCCTGCTCTGTCTGCCAGTGATAGGGTGCCATTCACCACATGGCCTCTGTGAAAAGAAAACTCAGAGCGGCACAAGCCTTAACAAAAATAATAATTTTTTTCGTTTGCAATGTTTTTGCAAAAATGACCTCAGAATAACTCAACCAAATAACACACATAGAAGGTACTTAAAGTAAAAACCAAAAATCAAACAAATGACCTAAGTTATAGTCTGTTCCAGATGGGAAAATAGCAGTTTGCTCACTTGATTTTCATCCCTGCAAGCATCAAAGATCACATATTTATAGTCATCAGGATTTCAAAAGTCAAGGAGTTACCACTTACAGAAACGGCTCAAGCCTTCACTTACTTAGACACTAGTGCTCTACGGAATGTTTTTGCTTTTTATTTCTTATTTATGTATTTATTTAGAGAGCACGCAAGTGAGGGGTGGGCCGAGGGAGAGGGAGAGAGAGAGAATCTTAAGCAGGCTCTACACCCAGCACAGAGCCTGTCCTGGAGCTCGATCTCACAACCCTGAGATCATGACCTACGCTGAAATCGTCAGATGTTTAACCAACTGAGCCACCCAGGCTTACCATGTTTTTGCTTTTTAAAATTCATCTAAGGGGGCGCCTGGGTGGCTCAGTCGTTAAGCGTCTGCCTTCGGCTCAGGTCATGATCCCGGGGTCCTGGGATCCAGCCCCGCATCGGGCTCCCTGCTCTGCGGGAGGCCTGCTTCTCTCTCTCTCCCACTCCCCCTGCTTGTGTTCCCTCTCTCGCTGTGTCTGTCTCTGTCAAACAAATAAATAAAATATTTAAAAATAAATAAATAAAGTTCATCTAAGGATATAAATTGCTTTTTTTCTGTTATGTGAGATGCTGAGTCAAAATGCCAGCAGGGCAAAGTGTCATTTTGCTTCTCAGTCCCTGCTTCTGGTCAAATTACACTCCCACGTAAGTGAAGTTTTGGCCATATACATTTGTTTAGCTATTTTCTAATTCAGTATCAATAATTTGATGCTTTGTTTACTTGGCTTTTGTTACTGTAATTAATAAAAATATCCTTAAAAAATATCCTTGTTAACATGGTTAGCATAACTAGAGCCATATGAAATTAGGGCTTCATATTTGATTTCTCTCTGGGGAATTTGTAAAGCTCCGAGGGCCATAGTAATCACTGTTATTTGCCAGAAGTACTTTTATTGCTTTTGTAACAATGTATTTCAAGGCTAGGGTTCAGAAAAATCCAACGCAATGTGCCCCTAGTAAATTTTGCCTGCAGTACTTACAAATGTAGAATTATTTCTGTTTCTCTAAGATCTCCGGGACATCTATCCTTCCAGAAAGGGACTCTTTTTCCTACCTGTAAGTCTAGGAATCCATAAATGATAGAGCAGTTACCAAAAACTACATTTCGGCATCATTTCCATATGAGAAAAAACATGCTTTGTTCTTCAATAGTAGACTTACCATGCCTCATTAAATAAGATTTTTATTGAAACTATGCAAATAACTACAATGTAATAAAGAGCAACAGAACATATTAAAGGCATTTTGCTTAATATTTAACCATCGTTCTGAGCTCTTCTGTCAATAGGGCCAATAGTGTGCCTTTGATTTTTAGAAAATTCTCTCTTAAATGTTTCCAGTTATGTATTATTTTGTATATTAAGTTTTTATTTTTTAGGACTTTTACTGAATTCTAAGGAGTCAATTTATTCCAGGTTGTAATAGGATAACCTATTAAAATTGATAGATCACAAAGAAAGGTAAATGTTCTCATATTTTTATTTAAAAAATAAAACATTAAGCAAAATTACATTTCTCTCTCATTCAGTCTGAGGTAATTCATTCTAATTCATTTGATCTTGAGTTATTTTCTACTATACTGACACAAAGTCCTCTGCATCTATATTAGGAGTGTTAGAAATCTTATTTGACAGGCATCTTGCTCCCAGGACGACGACCCCCACACGCCTAAGGCTGTGCCATATAGAATCAATGGTTAAGAATGTGCGGGGAAGTCCTTTACTAAAGTCATCATTCATTTGATGTTTCTTCCACGATACTTCGAGGCTTGTGGTGGGGGACTTGAGGCAAGTGGGAGGAAGAAGCAGAGAGCACTTTTAGATTACAAGACTAAAAGACTCTGGTTATTTCATTATAATAATGAACAAAATAAGAATGGAGAAGAGTAAAGTCCCCCACTGAAGTTTCATACAAATTAATTTTTTAACAATTTAATATATGAATACCCTGAGAATAAGAACATATTGTGGACAGTGAGGTCACTGACTCTAGGGTCTTTTACTTTATCCTATAAGATGTGTGCCATGATTGTCACCAACTGGCAAGCTATTTTAAACCTAGAAACTAACTCTCTTGATAATCAACTTATTGTTACTGTGGCAGTCTATGCACATAAACTTGACTGTTTCCATTCTTCCTAAAAAGTGCAAATACACTAAAACATATTCATTTTGCATAAAATTACTGTAGAGAAAATTAGCTTCTCTTTTTGATTTGTCAGTTCTTATATCTTGGGCTTAGCTAACCGAACAGTTTTGACAGTAGTGCTGAGCTAATTAAAATTATGGCATGATCCTCATACATAGACACAATTATTTCTAGCATTTTTCCTTTCATAGTGTAAAAGAGAAAATTATTGATGTAGTCTAGTAGTCTTATGGGTGTAAAAGACACCTCGATAGTTCTATTATTCTGGTTTTGATGGCTAAATTTGTCACTCTTAAAAGGAGGCAATATGTGTTATGA
This sequence comes from Mirounga angustirostris, assembly GCF_029215605.1. NCBI lineage: Eukaryota > Metazoa > Chordata > Mammalia > Carnivora > Phocidae > Mirounga > Mirounga angustirostris. The sequence goes on from NW_026991709.1 coordinate 109,915,023, forward strand.
AATTTTAAAGATACTAAATGGTTATAGGAAACAGTCATAATCTTGATTTAGTCTGAAAATAAACATGACAGCAAGTAGCAGGAAATATTAGAAAATCTAGTCTTAAAAAAAGCGGGGGGTGGCGCCTGAGTGGTTCAGTCGGTTAAGCGTCTGCCTTCGGCTCAGGTCATGATCCCAGGGTCCTGGGATCAAGCCCCACATGGGGCTCCCTGCTCAGCGGGGAGTCTGCTTCTCCCTCTCCCACTCCCCCTGCTTGTGTTCCCTCTCTTGCTGTCTCTGTTTCTGTCAAATAATAAAATCTTTTTTTAAAAAATCTAGTCTTTTCACAAGTGAAATCTTGTTAAAAATTTATTCACAAGCATAAAAAAAGCACATAAAAAGATGAGTAGGCTCTTGAGTGAGATTATTTTGATGATCATAAGAAAGCTTTGCTATCCAAGAATAAAAAAAGGTAGTGCTTTCGTCAAGATCTACCTGTAGATTCAAAGATCAATTTTCCTTTGAATGATGGTTTTCCTTCTTTATTATCTGTAAGCTTCCTGTGACAATTTTAATATCTTCATATTTAGACATATACCAATGCATATACAGTCAAAGGCTATTTTTTTTTTTTAGATTACCTAGGGATGCAAATTGTTTTTTTCCCCTCTCTGTGACAAGTAAGAGCTAAGAACAAGAAGTCAACTTTTCTTCTCACTTGAGACACAGAGAAGAAAGGGTCTGATAGCAGTTCAGCATACTTTCTTGTCCAAGGAAGATCATACATGTGAGCTCCTGAGTGAAGTAGAACTTCCCTACCCAAAATAAACACAGCAGGCTTACATTCCTATTGATTTGGCAAATGAAGAGACCATGAACTAAAAAAGATAAGTGGCCAAATTTCTTAACTATTCATCCTATTTTAAAATGGTGAGAATCAGAGGCTCCACGTAAGTTTCCAGTAACATCCTGTTGTTTAACAAGCTAGCAGTTAAGAAAAATGATCTATCTTAAATATCCCCAGGGAAACATCAAGAATATTTATTTGGTACAATTTTTATGCACCAAATCACATAAAGGCATGTCCTTTGAAATCATAATCATAACAGGTATAATACTCTGAAATAGGCAAATTGGTTTAAGAAGGGTTAAAAGAACTTTGGAAATGGAAATTTCAAACATGTTACTTGCAGACTCTATACTTTGCTAGTTAGCCATACTTTATCTTTAAAACATCCCATAATGCTACTCTCAGTGTTCAAAAAAGGGGGAGGAAAAGAAGGAGGATATAACTAATTCGTGTGATGCAGTTTGGCTATGCCCTATAAATTTTGATTCCACTCCACGACACATATTTACTATGAAAATATGCTGGTAGTTTCATCATTCAAAGTAGCCCACATTATGTGAGAAATTGAAGTACACACATGACCAGTGTATGCTAGTTTTTAGGATCTTAACATTCCTTGGAGGAAAAATGAGGGAATGAGGACTTAACCATAGATTTATCAACATAATCATGAAGATGATTGCTCGGCAGAATATTTAATGTGACTTGTTTCAATAGGGAATCTTTAGTGGGATCAAAATACTAAAAGGGCTTTTTGAAAAATTTTAATGCAAAAGAGAATGGCTTTTTTTCATCTATTATTAATTACTGGGTTAGGTTGTGCACAAATGGAAACAAACAGCTTCATTTCATAAACTTACCTTTTGAATAAACATACAACTACAAAAAATAAAAACTCATAAATAAAAATAAATATCTCATGTATCTGAGACAGGCCCAGGCCAAAGTGTCTTTCCTCAAAAGAAGAACCAAAAAAAAAAAAAGAAAGAAATGTTGAGAAGTTGTAGGAGCAAGATGACAGAATAGGTTCTCACCCTAATATGCCCACATAAACACTCATTTAACAATTCTCCACAGTATAAAATACCTTCATGAGAACTCTGGAATCCAGATGAGAGGTAATAGCATATAGGTGGAACACAGAAATGAACAAAGATGCACTGGAAACAGTAAGAAGAACAGTTTCCCTGTACCTGCATTACTCCCTCAGAATGCAGTCTCAAGAGATCCCATTGGCCCAGAAGCTCTCCCATGGGGGAAGGGAGAGCAAAGGGAGCAACGGACTTTGCTGCAGTCCCTGGCACCTGGCCTGCCCACTGGTGGACCCCATCAGCCAGCCCACTCAGAATCTCTGGCTGAGCTGACTGGTGAAGGGTTTTCCCTGACAAACCCAGTCTGCAAGGCCTGGAAGAGGTGTCTCTTTTTCAAATGAGCAGATACCAACACAAGGCTACAAGGATCACAAAGAATCAGGGAAACATGATACCACCAAAGGAACAAAATAAAGTCCCAGTAACTGGCCCTAAGGAAATGGAGATCTTATTACCTGACAAAGAATTCAATATAACTGCCCTAAAGGAAACTCAGTGAGCTAGAATAGAACGTAGACAGGCAACGAAATGAAATCAGCAAAACAGTACATCAAAAAACTTTGCAAACAAAAGCAAAAAATCATGTGCCAGGTAGATGGAAATCATCTATGCTGCTCAAAAAATTGTCTTGTTTCTTTATATATTACATCATTGTACATTTTAAAGTTGTGTTTTCAAAGACTATATAACTATTTTTGAGACACTCCCAAATCAGAGGACTATATATAATGGAAACAAATTTAGAATTCTTTGAATAAAACAAATGTTCAATAGTAAAATAAGTTTATTTCAAGGTATCTAGATTCTATGTACTTATAGTATTAATTTATAGTGTTTTAAATTCTAATTTAAAGACGGTTTTGCTGTTATACAAATGGGAACTTCCTAAAAACATCTATCCTCATGTTTTCATACTTTCAGTCTAATCCAGTTGGGAGCTTGAAAGAAACAATATGAGAACTTAAGGGCCATAAATAAAAACAGCAGGCCAGAGACTCAGATGATCAGAGCAGAGATCACCATGGGAAATAAACTGTGTTTAACTGTCCTACTCTTGGTAGGGCTGGGGTGGGGGTATGTGTGTGGGGGGAAGCACTTATAAAATCATAGAAGGGGAAATGCCATTATAAAACCACAACATGTTTAATCTTTAAATGTAAATAAACAATTCAGTGTATGTACACATGTAGTATTTTATATTTTTGTCTACTAAAAAAGCCTAGAAATAATCTATAATAACCAACCCATGAGCAATAAGCATCTGAGTGTCCAGACTGTGATCGTGAAATAACATTTCCAAGTGAAAGAAACCCGAACCTCTTGGGAAATGACTGATTTCAGTGCAAGAAATGTACTAGTTGAGCCAACAGTACCTGGTCTTACTGGATAATAAGGAAGCTATCAAATGCAAGGGTCATATCAAAAGGATAAAAAAGCCAATTTGAAGAGGCTCCCACTGACCAAATATGGAACAGTTGAAGCTTCAGTATGGAGAACTGCAGTGCACTGAAGCATATTAATAACATTTAAATTCATGGGTTTATAACAGTATTTTAAAAATAAACCAACTAGTCACCTTCTGAGAATGACAGTGAAGTAGTTCATCATCTTAAAAACTTACATAAAGGGAAAGAATCAAGAAGTTATTCTTTACAAAATCACACAGCTAACAAATTAAAAAGAAGTGATATAATTAGAATATCACATTTATTTTAAGCCCAATTGAGGTTAGCAGTTCTAGGCACTAAGCATCAATGGTTGTTAACAACAACAGAGAGCAAAAAGCAAACAGTATGTGTCTTCTGATAGAAGAACACAACCTGGCCAAAGAGAAGGAACCCAAGTCTGATTAAGACTTTTAATAACAAAAAAACAAAAAAAAGAATTTTAATCTAGCTGCCAGTTTGTAGGAATTACAGAAGATAGAGGAACATGTTGAACTACACTGTGAGTGTGCAAGATGAATATATAAAAATCAATTGTATTTCTGTACACTAGCAATGAACATTTGAAAATAAAATTAAGAAAGCAGTTCTATGAACAACAGCATTAAAAAAACAATAAAATACTTAAGAATAAATTTACCAATAGAAGTACAAAACTTATTCTCTGAAAACCATAAAACATTATTGAAAAAACTTTAAAAACCTGAATAATAGAAAGACATTCTCTGTTCTTAGATCTTTTCTCCTTCATAGTCAAAAAAGTACAAACTCCCATTCTTTATCTTTGAAAAAAATTTTTTAAGATTTATTTTAGAGAGAAAGAGAGAGCGTTTGTAAGCAGGGGGAGGGGCTAAGGGGGAGGGAGAGGAAGAGAGTCCTCAAGCAGACTCCCCACTGAGTGCAGAGCCCCACACAGAGCTTGATTCCAGGACCCTGAGATCATGACCTGAGCCAAAATCAAGAGTCAGCCACTTAACCAATGGAGCCATCCAGGCACCCCAAAAACTTCTTTTAACATGAGAGTAAATAGAAAGAAAACAAAGGATTAATTCCTTATAAGAGCTCCTACAAATAAAAATGAAACCTCTAAGATCTCAATAGATTTATAAGCAAATAGATAAAAATTAAAATGAGACCAAACATTTTGCCTTTTATTGAGGATGACTTATTTGTTTAGAATTCCTACTACTAAAATGATTGCAAATTAGTGCAATCTTTTTGGAGAAAAATGATTGTATCAAGAGGTTTACAAATATTTTTATTCTTTAATCCAGTAATTTGTATGCTTTTCTGGGTCTTCTAAACACAGAGAAGGCTTTTATATACAAAGAAAATTCCTGTGTACAATGTTCATCATAGCTGTATTTATAAGAGAATTAGAAACAATTCTTTTTTTTTTTTTAAAGATTTTATTTATCTATTTGACAGAGACAGAGATAGCGACAGCAGGAACACAAGCAGGGGGAGTGGGAGAGGGAGAAGCAGGCTTCCCATCGAGCAGGGAGCCCCATGCGGGGCTCGATCCCAGGACCCTGGGATCATGACCTGAGCCGAAGGCAGACGCTTAACGACTGAGCCACCCAGGCGCCCCAAGAATTAGAAACAATTCAACAATAGGGGAATGCAAAAGCAAAATATGGTACAGCTCTGGGATATATTATATAGCCACTAAAAGAAAAACAAAACCAAAGCAAACAAAAACAACCATCTTCAAAGAATGTTTAGTAACATGGAAAAATATTTAGGTTAAATGTTAAGTAAAAATAATCAGAATAAAAATATCTGTACAGAATGTCAATGATATAAATATGCATGGAAGGGCAACTGGGTGACTCAGTCGGTTGGTCGTCTGCCTTCAGCTTGGGTCATGATCCCAGGGTCCTGGGATTGAGTCCCACGTCAGGCTCCCTGCTCAGCAGGGAGTCTGCTTCTCTGCCCCTCCCTTGGCTGGTGTTTTCTCTCTCTCAAATAAATAAATAAAATCTTAAAAATAAATAAATAAACAAACAAACAAACATGGAAAAACACAGAAAAATGTTAATCAAGTATTAATAGTGGTTACATTGGAATGGCTGGAAGAAATCCATGTGATCATGCTTTCTTCTTTTCAATAGAAATACTTTTATATAATGAATACATACTAACTGTAAAGTAAAATAAGAAAAACAAAAAAACAGGACTTAAAAAAAGTGACATGAAAAATAACCTGCTAATGTCCATAATAGCCAAAATATGGAAAGAGCCCAGATGTCCATTGACAGATGAATGGATAAAGAAGATGTGGTATGTGTGTATATATACACACACACACAATGGAATATTACTCAAACCATCAAAAAGAATGAAATCTCACTATTTGCAATGATGTGGATGGAACTAAGCGAAATAAGTCAGTCAAGAAAAACAAACATACGATATCACTCATATGTGGAATTTAAGAAACAACACAGATAAACATAGGGGAAGGGAAGGAAAAATAAGATGAAAACAGAGGAAGACAAACCATAAGAGACTCTTAACTATAGGAAACAAACTGAGGGTTGCTGGAGGGGAGGAGAGTAGGGGGTTGGGGTAACTAGGGTTGGGCAGTAAGGAGGACACGATGTAATGAGCACTGGGTATTATATGCAACTGATGAATCACTAAATTCTATCTGTGTTAAAAAAAAAAAAAAAGAAAAGAAACATGACCTAAATAAAAAAAAAAAAGCATAGTTTTTTTTTTTTAAATGAAATTTGCTTGACTATTTATTGTCTAACCTTTTGCTTGAGTAAATGTATAAGCATTTTTTTCAAGTTAATCTCTTCAACTTTATGCTCAAAGTGACTTTCAGTATTTAATTTTGAGAACATCAAGTAAATAAACTTTCCAGATATGATTATTAAAGAAATGTGCATAAATCTGATGCATAACTCCACAAATGATTGCTAAAATTCAAAATTTATTGTATTAGGCAGAATTCCATTTTTCAGCAATCACATGCACTGTAAGAAAAATCAAATCCAAATGTTAGTGATTCATTTATACTTACATCATCAAATTATTGAATCCACTTTTAAACGGGAGATTTAGTAATTTAGAAACATGTAAGTATCTTTCATGAGCTTATATTTTCCTCTTGTCTTGTTATATTATCTCCAACAGTCTACTTGCTATCTTACAGTTATAAAGAATTTATGGATGAGAAATTCTCTCTTACAACATAATTTTCAGTATTCAATCTTAATTTATTTCAATGAAACAAAAAAGGCAAAGGTTAAAGTGCAAAATGAGTGAAAATGCTTGTTATATTGGTTGAATAATATTATAAAAAATAAATATACAGCAACTGCATTTTGAGCTGTCTCTCAGAGCTTGAGAGAGGAACACCTTTTTCCTTTTTGTTGAGGCTACCAATATTTTGATAAGTGAAGACATGCCTAAATAATTCTATAAAAACTGGATATTTAAATATTTACATTTAACACAAAAATTATTTATGCAATATAATTGTGCTATTCCCAAGATACTTAGGAGATTTATAAAAATATCAATTGAACACATGAGAACGGTACTATGGCCCATTATGGATACAAACATGATAAAGGTCATTTTCTTTAACACTGTCAGAATATCTCTGAACTGCATGTAGAACTTAAGTACATGTAAACTTAATTTTGCATGTGAAACTTACAGATCCAGCAAGAGATTTTAACCCAGGATACCTGGCTCCATGGCAAATGCACTTTTTACCCATGGTAAAGACTTTCAGGGAATAAAGCTCCTTGACGAACACTGACATTGAAAGTGTTTCTCAGACTCTGCTAATGAGCTGGACTAGTAAGCTGGAAGGACAATAGGTAATTACAGGGTCCACGGCTTCCAAGAAGACTGTAAGTGAAGAAAACAAGGAATAATGTGATAAGGGAGTAACTGAAGTATAACTGCAATAGGGATCCAATAGGGATCCTGGTGCCTTCCAAGACCAGGGAAGCTCCAGGAAATGTCTGAGGATAACCCTACACACAAAGGCCCCCTCAGGGTCTAAGCGAACTGAGTGTGATCATGCTTTCTTCTTTTCAATAGAAATACTTTTATATAATGAATACATACTAACTGTAAAGTTACCTAGATAAAAAAAAAAGAAAGCATCAAGGGATACAGGAGAATTTTGTGGACTTTTCACATCTCAGCTCTGATGATACCCCTTCAAGGAGGTCTTTATAGAAAACATTATTGAAGTACAAAAATATCAAATGCATAATTTGGAACCAAATAAACAATACAAACAAACCAAATTTCAATTGCATGATAGAAGCCTGAAGCATATAGCAAAAGTATATACTCAAAGTATGGTTCTCAGTCCCTGGGAGCTTACAGAAATTCAGATTACAGGCCATTCCAGACCTACTGAATCAGATTCTGCATTTTAGATCACTAGGTAATTGATAAGTACATTAAAGTTTGATAAATGCTGTACTAAACAGGTACTCCTACACCTTGTTTCACAAATAGATAAATGGAATCATATAGATAAAAACTAAGGAATGTTTCAGTATTTCAAATAAAGAGAAGGTGATCAGTATTTGCTTCCTTCCTTAAGCTATAGTTTGCAACAGTCTAATTGAACATTTTCATAAAATAATTATTTAAGTTGTTAAATCTATAGATATAAAACTACAGAAAAGTTTTATATTTATTGCAAGTCTAGGGTGAGCTTAACATATGCTAAGTGTTGTAGAAAATATAAAAAAAGGAAAGAGAAAGTATGATGGCTTCAAAAATATAATTTCCTTGATCAGAAGGCTATTGACACCCACAAAAAAAAAAAAAGTTCATTTGTTCATTTGTTTGTCCTATCAAGAGGAGTAAGTATATCAAACAAATATTTGAATATTGAAAAACTAACTTGAATCAGAAGTAGAAACAGAAATAGGGAAAAAAAAGGAGAAATAAAGAATTGATTGAACTCAGGAAAGAAATGGAAGAAAAAAACAAACATCTCAGAAATGAAAATTATATTACAAGATGCTTAAGGAAGAATAGGATCAAATGAAAATATAAAAAGGGACACTGACGAAATGTAGGAAAATGACCAAGAGAATGAAAATGATATAAAAAAGTAAAAAGCGTCAAAAAGTAGTGGAAATGGAAGACAGTAAAGAAGGAATACTATTTTTATTATCAGAACAATTGAAAAAGAAAAACAAAACAATAGAATATATAAAACTGTAGTCTAAGAAAAAGTTCCAGAGGAAAAAAAAAAAACAAAAACATTAACTGAATCTGCACATTGAAAAATTTCACTGGGTAATTGGCAAAAAATCAACCTAAAATGATGAAATACAGAATTTTCAAAGTCAAAATAATTAGACTGAAATCAGAATTTTCAAGACAAAATATAAAACAAGACAATGATGAATCAATCTTTATAAAAATATTCAGTGCAAGAAAATATGAAAAAAGGATTTTATGTCCAACCAAGTTATCCTTCAAATATCCAACATAGTAAAATCATTTCTAACATCTAAGAATTTAGAAGATTCCGTACTCAGCAACTCTTCTTGAGGAATTTACTAGAAAATGAACTCCATCCAACTTCATCCACGCAATAATTGGGAAACTTTCAGCAAAAGGATCAATGGTTAGCATTTTTCTTAATCGTTAGCGTATTAAAATACACAAATAAATAACTAAATAAATAAATAAATAAGACTAAATATGGGATAAAGACTAAGGTACAAATGTTATAGATGTGATGACATAGAAATTATGCAACTAAAAAATTAGTAAAACAAAGAAGGAAAGAGGAAAACAGAAAAACTTCATTGCTGTAGGTAGGCATCAAAGGGTGTTAAAGTATTATAAACCAGAGAGTAAAAGGTTAGATAAGAAAATGGGGACCTAAAAGTATTTTTAAAAGAAAGAAATACAAAGGTAACTAGTAGAATAAAAATACAAACCTTCCTAGATACAGATAATAAATAAATAAATAACACAAAGAATATACATGTCATAGACACAAAGCAAATACAACCAAATATGTGTAATCATAAAACATGACAATTTAGACCAAATATATCAGTCATATCAATAAATGTGAATGGACTTAACTCTCTTATCTAAAGCAAACAATTTTCAGTTTTGCTCACAAAACAAGACCCAAATATATGCTGTAGACAAGAGACAACCCTAAATCAAAATGATTCAGAGAGGCTAAAAAATATGGAAATGAATTTCTGCTTCCAGGAAGATGAAATAGACATCCATTCCCCTATTTCTTCCACTAAGTAAAACTAAAATTCCTAAGCATTACATATAAAAGAAATATAAGAAGTCTCTGAAAGGTGAAAAGAAGGAGGTAGACTGGCTAGGGATCTCCAGACCTAAGGAACAAATAGTGATGAGTTCTTTGGGTTTTCTTTTTGGCTCATATATCCCAGATTTGGCACTGAAAAAAAAAACAAAAAAACAAAAAACAGCAACCTAGAAAAGCTAAGAGGCACAGATAAAACAAACACCAAATCAAATAAACACACAAACAAAAACCCTGCTTTCTCTAGCAAAAGGACCAGGAAAGGGGCAGCTTAGCAAGGCAGAAATGTATAGACAAGAACCACTCTATCTTGTCAACACAGAAAAGAACTGCAGCTCACCTTCACCCATTCCAGAAAAGGCCAAGTGGGGAAAAAAAAAAAAAAGAAAGAAAGAAAGAAAAGGCCAAGTGGGGAGCCCAGACTCGCACCTTCATGTGCTTTTCTACACATAGCAAAGGCTATAAAAGAAGTCAAGAGTAATTAACTTGTCATCTATAATACAATTCACTCTTGGTATTTTCTTTCTGTAAATACTGTTTGCTCTCAGGCCCCCCCAAATTCTGGACCTCTTGCCTACTTGTACCTCTGCCCACCTCATTAAGCTGGCCTTTGCACTAGGTCTGTGAAATGTGACAAATCTCTCATTTAGGGGATAGCTAGTTATAAACCTTGCTCTCCAGACCCACCTTGATGCCCTCCACATTCCAAAATTACACACAAAATTATATGAAATCTCTAAATGGGCTTTAACTTTTTATTTCCCATTTGTTTTTAAAGTTGTTGAAGCAATACCGTTTTTACTAGACTACTTGTTGAAAGGAAAGGGGAAAACGTGGAAAAGAAATAAAAGTTAATACGCAACACATGTTGAAAACCACTACCACTAAATATTTGAGAGTTATTTGCTTGCATAAGGGAAACTTCACTGAAGCTACTGCAAATAACTTTCAAATGATATTGCATAATATTACCAAAAATTGGGAATTAGAGTAAAATACTTATGCTCTGATCATGAAAGATTTCTCAAAGAGATCCAGACATAGTGTAACGTCTCTTCAAGGAAAGATTGTATTAAAAGATATTTTTAAAGTTCTCAGAAAAAATTAAAGTCATATTTTATATCTGATAAAGTATTTTGAATTTGAAAAGCAATGCTCTATTTATATCATCTGCTTAACTATGAGATGACTTTGGGATAATATCTTCACAAAAAGAAAAGAACTATTGCTTTATGAGTTCTTAAAAAAATAGACAAATTGGACTTCATGAAAATTTAAAAAATTTCTGATCAAAAGACAATATCGGGGCCCCTGTGTGGCTCAGTCAGTTAAACGCCTAACTTTTGATTTCAGCAGGTCATGATCTCAGAGTCATGAGATCGAGCCCCACATCAGTTTCATACTCAGCACAGAGTCTTCTTGACATTCTCTCCCTCTCCCTCTGGCCCTCCCCCTGCTCATTCTCTCTCTCTCTCAAGTAAATAAATAAATAAATAAAATCTTTTAAAAAAAACAAATATTCTCACTCCTCTCCCTCTGCTCCTCCTCCCTGCCCCCTGCTGACACACACACACACACACTCTCTTTCTCTAAAAAAATAAATAAAGGCAATATCAATGGAGTAAAAAGGCAACCACAGAATGGAAGAAAATATTTGCAAATATATATACATATATATAAAAAATAAAACCTAATTCAAAAATGAGCAAAGGACTTGAATAGACATTTTCCAGAGAAGATATACAAATGGCCAATAAGCACATGACAGGATAACTAATCATTAAGGAAATGCAAATCAAACTATAATGAAATACCATTAGGATGACTCCTAAAAAAACAACAAGCAAAAAAACAAAAACAGAAAATAACAAGGCAGAGAAATTAGAACCCAGTACACTGATGATGGGAATGTAACATGGCTGTAAAATAGTGCAGCTGCTATGAAAAACAGTATAGCAGTTTCTCAAAAGATCTGAGTTATTATATGATGCAGAAACTTTATCTCTGAATATATACTTAAAAGAATTGAAATTAAGGTCTCACAGAGATATTTGTTTGTATATCCATATTCATGGATATACACAATTCATGATAGCTAAAACATGGAAGCAACCTAACAGTTCATGGATGGATGACTGGATAAGCAAAATGTGTATGTACATACACATAATGGAATATTATACAGTCTTAAAAAGGAAGAAAATTCTTACACATGTTGCAACATGGGCGAACCTTGAGGATATTATGCTAAGTGAAATAAGCCAGACACAAAAAGAAAAATACTATATGATTCCACTTATATAAGGTACAGAGGGTACTCAAAACCATAGAAACAGAAAGGTTAAAGTATCTGTGGGACATCCTGTAAGTAGGTAGATGTCAGATGGTTAGAGGAGTGGACTGGGCTAAAAGTAAACTTCAAATAAACTTTAAACTCAGCAGGTCCCCAAATAAGTAATTTACCCCTCTATTTACTCTTACACCTCTTTTTTATCTTGATTTTTAGTATCTCATCCATTGCATTTTCCAAGTTCCCAATGCTTTCCTCTCCCAAGTCCTTTTGATTCTACATCCGATTGAACGTCAATAACTTCTCTTCATTCCAACTGTTACTCACCCTTAATTATCTCACTGCGTTCCTGAAATGCTTCCTCAGGGAACTCCATGTTTTTCATTTCTCCTCCCTCCCCCTAACCTTGCTTCCAAACCACTCCCAGCATTAACTTTTTTTCATTGTTCTGTTCTTATTTCTTACCTAGTAGGTGTCATCAATTACTCTTCATCAACATCAGGATAAAAATCTCTATTTCTTAGCATGATCCTGTTTACTCTTGCTATCTTTTTCCACAAGGACAGGTGCCTTTTAATTCTTTGTTTTTCTTAATATAACTTTTGGTAAAGAAGTCTCTTTAAATATGTTTTTCAAGTGAAAGAATAAAAGGACAAGTATTTTCTCTAAAAATATTATTTTGTGCTTCTTAATCTTTTGCACAAGTTTAGAAAGTCTTCACACCCCACACCACACTGCTGCTCTCCACTATCTCGACCTAACATTTACCTATTTGTTTTCCATACCTAGCTCAAGTGTCACTTCCTACAATCTACCTTTACCTACTCCCTACCAAATAGAGTAAATCAATTCCCACTCTCTGGTTCCAATATACTTTATCATGGTGATGCTATTTCACTCAGCAACAAGCAATTATAATTAATTTGTTTACATATATTCTTTCTTAGTAGGCTTGAGGAGAGAGACTATATTTCATTCAACTCATATATTCCCAAAGCCTGGCATAGAAATTAGCATGTAGTAACAAAGAAGGGGTGCAACAATTGATTTTTTTTTTAAGATTTTTTTTTAATTTATTTGACTAGAGAGTGGCAGGCAGGTGGAGCGGCAGGCAGAGGAAGAGGGAGAAGCAGACTCCCCACTGAGCAAGGAGCCTGATGCGGGACTTGATCCCAGGACCGTGGGATCATGACCTCAACTGAAGGCAGATGCTTAACCAACTGAGCCACCCAGGCACCCCAGCAATTGATTTTTCAATGAATAAAGGAATAAAATGATAAATTGAAATACAAGGAATTTGTAATGGAGTTTTACAACATATGCCACTACTATAACTAGTGTTTATTATAATAAATATTTTCAAATATTCTATTAACATAAGTGTATTTTTTATTTGGCTTGCTATACTTTCAAGAAATGAAGAATAATTCCATGATCAATAAACTTCCAAGCCTAGGAAAAATTGAAAACCTATTGAAAAATATTCAGAAAACCTAGAACTAATCACAAGGAGAGTGAGCCACAGAAAGGAATTAAAACAAAGAAGAAGAAAAAAAAAAGAGGTTTTTCTCTGGAAAAAAAAAAAAAAAGACTCCAATTTTATCCAAACATAAGATTAAAACATACATTTTTCAAATTCAAAAATCTTGGTTATGACTTCTATTATTTTTCTAAATTTCTGTGTTTCTCATCTTGGAACAGAAATAGAAGTCTCAATGTACCATTTCATAGTCTAAACATTAGTCTAATTGCTAGACCAAACACATTGAGCTATGCTTTAGATCAGTGGATAATAAGTATTTGGGATCTGGGCATGCATAAGCTTTGCTTTGAGTAGTCCAAGATTTGATTTTAAACAGGACACATTTCTTCAATGGTAAGTCAAAATGTTTTTATAGCAAAGGAGAGAGGGGTATTAGGGGGTTAAGAGCAAAAGGACATAATGTCTGGCACATAGTAGATGGTAGAAAAAATTTTGTTAAAAAGACCTGTTGATTATTTGTGGTTGAATAAAATAGAATAAATCTATGTTATTTTTTATTTAATATGCGATAACAGAGAGGATTTGAGAAGCAACCCTTACTCACTAGAGTGACTTTTTTTTTAATGGAATGACTGTATTAACTCCTTCTCTCACAGATGAATGCTATGAAATTATTCTTTATGAGAACAAATCATTTCATATTGAAGCTATAAAGTAAAATGTTACTTGGATATATTTAATATATATAACATATATAATATACATGTAATATATACACACACTTATGCATTACATATATATATCTCATAAGTTCAAACTTCAAATGTCAAGGAGAAAATGAGAGTTGAGATTGTGCCCACAAGGGGATTAAAAAAAAAAAAAGTAGATTCAGATTTAAGGGAAGAATCTTTTTTGGTGAGACTACATGAACAAATAGGGAAGAGAGGACCCCTTCCTTAAGGAGACTTTTATAGCTGGAACAAATATCTGAGGTAACTTTTACTACATCTCATGATTTTGCCCAATTGAGGAGATAAGATTTTGATCACCATCCCCCAACTTTCAACCATGCCTTCCTTAAGATGAAGCAGCTTTAATATGGACCCCTTCCACTTCAGAATTCTCTAAAGAGCACTCCGTACAAATTTCTAGGAAGCTCCTCAGACTGATCTTGTCACTCTAGGGCATTCATTTCTTACTTAGCTCTCTAAGAGTCCAAAGTCAAGACAGGTAATTAATTCATCCTCCCCCACTTGGCTGCCTTCTGTCTTCTTTATTTCCATCATGGGGAAAATGAGGAACAGCCCTTGCTGTAACTTTTGGTTTGTCTGTAAATGGCCTTGGAACAAAATGATCTGCCAGGGAGAAAATCTAAGGAACCTCCAATAGGCACTTGACATTCAAATCAGAAAACTCGCTTACAGTTTTCCAGAGCTTAAGAGCCAAGTTCCAAGAAGAGTCTAAAATGGCTTTTCCCTTCTCCCAGAGAGGCACAGCTCAGTGCCAAAAGAGAACTTCTCAGCCCATGATTTCCCCCCCAGGGGAAAGTGAGAAAATGTGAGTAAGCACCCGATTTCCCCAGCTGTGTGGGACACTGTCAAAAGGCCCATCTCTTTCTCACCCCACCAAGAATACTAAGTCATAAACTGCATGGTCGGGGGGCAATGAACAGCTAGAAGAACAGCAAGCCAGAAATTAGAATGAAATTTATCAAAGAGATGCAGATCCTGCTAACTGCTTTGCAGGCTCTGTCAAGAAGCCCACCCATCAAGCCTTTGAGGTTGCCTCTCCTGCAGATCCCCACAACTGGCCCATGGGCTTTCCCAGTGCTTTGCACATGCCCCACCCTACATACACACACCCCATGGCCAGCTCCCTATGTGTGCCCCCAACAGCAATGAGTGTGCCTTTGCCAAGCAATGAGTGTGTGCTATCTGCAGGGTTAGGAGAAATCACACAAACCTGAGCTTCAGCACTGCCCTTGAGAAAGTAAATTAGAGGCTGTCAGTACCTGCCTCAGCTTTGCAGGATCCAGAGAAGGCATGCAATCTTGAGAACTCCTCTTCAAGAGAGAACAAGAAATGTGGAACAGGCATATTCATATAAAAATTCTGAGAAAGCCTCAGAATTTTAAGATTTATTTATTTGAGAGAGAGAGAGAGCATGAGTGAGAGGGGAAGAGGGAAAGGGAGAGAGAATCTCAAACAGACCCTGCACTGAGTATGGAGCCCAATGTGCAGCTTTGATCCCAGGACCCTGAGATCATGACCTGAGCCTAAACCAAGAATCAGACACTTAACTGACTGTACTACCCAGGCACTCCAAGCCTCAGAATTCTTAATAGGGAAGTACAAAAGCAGAATTTTTGTATGAAAGTTAAGTTGTTACCAACCTAAAATAGACTATTTTATCTATGTTTTGTGTAAGCTTCTTGGTAATCACAAAACTGAAATCTACAGTAGATACACAAAAGATAAAGAGAAGAGAATCAAAACATACCACTACAGAAAATCATCAATTCACAAAAAAAGTAAAATAAGAAGGGAACTACAAAACAGCCAAAAAACCCCAATAAAATGGCATTCATTAGTAAGTCCTTAACTATCAAGAATTACTTCAAATATAAATGGATTAAATTGTCCAATCAAAGCACATAGAGTGGCCAAATAAATAATAATAAAAAAAAAGACACAACTATATGCTTCTTAAAGCATTTCATTTCAGGGGCACCTGGGTGGCTCAGTCAGTTAAGCATCTGCCTTCAGCTCAGGTCATAATCTCAGGGTCTTGGGATCAAGCCCTGCATTGGGGGAGGGAGGGGGAGTCCCTGCTGAGTGGGGAGTCCACTTCTCCCTTTGCCAAATTGTTCTCATGCTTGATCTCTCTCTCACTCTCTGTTTCAAATAAATAAATAAAATCTTAAAAAAACAAAACAGATTCATTTCAACTTTAAGGACACACAAAGGCTCAAAATGGGAGAATAGAAAATGATATTTCATGCAAGAGGAAACCAAAAGAGAGCTGGGATAGCTAAACTTATATGAGACACAACAGACTTTAGG
Organism: Mirounga angustirostris; assembly: GCF_029215605.1. Classification (NCBI taxonomy): domain Eukaryota; kingdom Metazoa; phylum Chordata; class Mammalia; order Carnivora; family Phocidae; genus Mirounga; species Mirounga angustirostris. The sequence continues at coordinate 109,931,518 of NW_026991709.1, forward strand.
TCAAAAACTATAACAAGGGACCAAAAAAAGGTCATTATATAATGATAAAGGGATCAATTGATCAAGAGAATAAAGCAATTTTAAATATATATGCACCCATTGGAACACTTAAATATATTAAGCAAATACTAATAGATTTGAAGGGAGAAATAGACAACAACCTAAGAATAAGAAGCTTTAATACCCCACTTCCAAATCGGATAGATCATTCAAACAGAACATCAATAAGGAAATATTGGACTTGAACTATACTTTAGAACAAATGGACCTAACAGATATGTATAGGACATTCCATCCAACAGAAGCAAAATACACATTCTTCTCAAGCACATGAAAAACATTCTCCAGTATTAATCATATATTAAGTCACAAAACAAGCCTTAGCATATATAAGAAGATTGAAATTACATCAAGTACTTTTTCTGACCATGATGATATGAAACTAAAAAACCAGTAACAGGAAGAAAAATAGATAGTTCTCAAATATTTGGAGAGTACACAACATGGTATTGAACAACCAATGGATCAAAGAAGAAATCAAAAGGAAAATGAAAAATCTTGAAACTAATAAAAATGGAAACACACATACCAAACCTTAAGGAATACAATAAAAAGCAGTGCTAAGAGGGAAGTTTACAGCAATAACCACCTACATTAAGAAAAAAAAATCTCTCAAATAAACAGCTTAACTTTATACCTCAAAGAATTAGAAAGAGTATACTCTATCCAAAGTTAAGGAAGGAAATAACAAAAATCAGAGCAGAAATGAATGAAATATAGACCAGAAAAATAACAGAAAAAAATCAACAAAACTAAGAGCTGGTTTTATGAAAAGATAAATTGATAAACATTTAGCTAGACTAAGAAAAAAGAGAGAAGAAACCTTTTCCTCTAAGATCAGGAACAAGACAAGGATCCCCACTGCAGCCACTTTTATTCTACACAGTATTAGAAGTCCTAGCCAGAGCAATTAGGCAAGAAAAAGAAATAAAAGTCATCCAAACAAAAAGGAAAAAGAGTGTAACTGTGTGCAGATTACATGATATTAGACATAGAAAACCCTAAAAACTCCATGAAAAAAACAAACTGGTAGAATTAACAAATTGAATCAACTTACAAAAATCAACTGCATTTCTATACAGTAACAAAAAACTGAAAAAGAAAATCTCATTTACAATATCATTAAATACAATAAGAAAAACTTTGGGATAAATTTAATCAAGGAGGTGAAAGATCTGTATACTGAAACATAAAGACCTGGATAAAAGAAATTGAAGACAATTATTGAAATAATGAGAAGATCCAATATATCAAGCTATCACACTGTACACCTTAAACTTAACACAATGTTATAGGTCAATTCTTTCTCAATAAAGTTGGGGTCAAATGTGTATTTTTTTGTTCCACCGAAAGACCCAATTAGTTGTAAGAAAATTTTTGCCCTTTCAAATTAATTAAAGGCAAACATACCAGAATTTTAAAAATATAGCTACTACCAGGTGAAGGGCACACTGGACCTGTTTGTACTGTCTTTGCAATTTCCTATGAATCTATTTCAAAATAAAAAGTTAAAGAAAACACAATAAAGATAGAGAAAACAGTATGCAAAATATTAATGCTTGTTGAATTTAATGATAGTGATGAAGGAACAGAAGGCAAGCTGAGGACAAAGCAGAAGCTGACACCCCACATCCCCCCCACCCCAAATGGGATATACAGGACATTCCTCATACACTCCTGGCTGCCCTAAAGCTAAGGAAAGGAAAAACAAATAGTTAACTTATAGAGATCACAGTGCTGCAAGACAGGAGTCTCCCTCAGTTTACAAATGTCTTTGCAATTTACAAAAACAAAGCTTTTCTATCAATAACCTAGCTTCCAGAAGGAAATGTAGATACAATTAAATGTCTTTATAACCTGCAGTCCACTGACAGATACTTGAAGTGGGCAGAGTTTAATGTTCCTCCAGGAAGCTCCCAACTATCTTAAGATTAATGCCTTGCTAGAGGGAAAAACAACCTTAACTTGACAATGGCAAGGCCACCAGAATCCTTTGAGTCTTCTTTAACATATGAAAATCCTTTTTGAAACCCCCTTTTCCTTACCTCCCCCAACTCCCAAGTATATAATCAGCCACCCCTCACAACCCTGGGGCGTCAGCTTTTTTTGCCCACAGGTCCTGACCCTGTACTTTAATAAACCACCATTTTGCAACAAAGACATCTCAAGAATTCTATCTTGGTCGTCAGCTCTGGACGCCCCCCACCCAACCTCACTTATATTACAAACCCCATCAATAGGTATATAGGTATTCATTGTGTTCTCCTTTTGATTAGCCTATACGTTTAAAATTTTTCATAATAAAATTTGGAAAAGGAGAAAGCGAACCTATTAAAAAGCAGCAAAAATAATTATCCAACCCTGGAATTTATACTTTTGATTGTGTTTCCATATGTATAAATTATTCTGTTGTGGATGGATTTGCACCTATTTAACTTCCGTATATATACCATATTTTTCCACTGGATGATTATGGTTTTACTGGACAAATAGTCTATAAGGAAAAAAGTTAATAGAAAAAAGAAGCACATTTATAAGAAGTCAATTTAATTCTTGAACATGCACTTAAAAATGGCTTTCTCGGGGCTATTTTATGAAATGAGGATCCTACTTATCCCTTTCCCACGTGTAATTTTCAGTATTTGCTTCTATTTCTTAACATTTTCAGGGTTCCAGTACACTAAATCCAAGTGGATTTAGTTTGGCTCTAGTTAGAAATTTCAAGCTCAAGTGATCTGCATCCTACTGAGCTTCCTTTTCTCTCTTTCTTCTGTTTTCATTCTTCTAGTGGCTTTTGACCCTAATCCCTAACAACCAGAAAAGGAGTTGACTTTCATTTGTATCTTAAAATGATGCTTTGAAGATAATGACAAAGTCACCACAAACTGGGTGGTTTTAGAGAAATATTCCATGAATGTTAAGTTATTTAGCAAAGCAAACCAAGATTATATCAATAAATTTAGGAAGGCCTGTCAAATAGGCTCTCTAGAACTTCAAAAATGAAGCTAAAGTGCTTTAAGAACCTAAAGCACCAGAGTTATGTGCACCAATCTCATTCATCACACAGAAGACTGATAAAGAAGCCCTTGAGACTGAAAATTTAAAAATAAAAATTAAAAAATACATTCAGGAAAATCTGGAAACAGTAAGGTTTCTTGTACCTTTGTAAACAAGGCATGCCTTAAATAAAACCAGATTAGCCTCAACTCCATCTGGTACAACCACTTCTCAATCTCCCCTTCAACAGCCAAGAAGTATTCACTCCTACAATACAAAAGATCTACTTGATGTTGACAAAAGTGCTTATCCCCCATTAAGTAATATTTTCCAAAACATCACTGTGAAAGGATAATAGAAGTCATGGAAGACAAAAACTTTTAATTAACATTTAGAGATAGTACAAAGGGAGAGTCCCAGGAATGCAAAATACATTGACATTTATTTTTTGTGAGTTCCTCTCAGTTTTGCCATGCTGTTTTTGATAGTTCGTTCTTTGAGAAATACATTTCAGCGGTCAAGAGTATATTCCTGACTTCTCTCATGGTCTGAGTTTAAAATCCTGAATGCCCTGCAGTCACTCCTTATATAGTTTTTTACATGCAGAACTGCAAATGTGTGTTTGTCAGTCTCTTCTCTTGAAAGCAAGAATAACAACATTAAAAGGCTTTAGAATAGGGAAAATAGGGGCAGATATGAAAACACTTTTTGCTGCACAGAAACCTGTGCAGTGGATCAAAATACTGTCTATAAGAGAAACTTTAAAAAACAAAATAAAACAAAACATGCTGTTCTAATATAAGGGAACCTGTACCCAAAGGAAGCAGCTGGATAACCTGGCTTTCCTTCTCCTTTTCACATAAATAAAATCTGCTTGTTAATAAAAAAACACATCATGATCATTATTAAGAGAAGTACAACCAAATTCTCAGAACAGAAAAACCAACACATTTATGAAAAGCAAACTCTGAGGAAAAGGTAACAGAACATATGACCTACTTAGTCCTCATTTATATCCATACCTTGAGATTGCATTATTAGTGTGCCCCTTTTACAAAAGGGAAGAAAGGAAGGAAGGAAAGAAGGAAAAAGGTGCTATTATGTTTGTAATCCAGAACTTCATGGATACATTTAATGTTCAGAAAACCATGGATTCCCTGTTCTGCAGTTTTGTCTAATATCAACTAGCCAGGCCTGAGCATTTTTAGCTCATCTTTCCTTACTTTAAAATAATGGTTCTTGGGGTGGCTCAGTCAGTTAAGCATCTGCCTTCCCCTCAGGTCATGATCCCAGAGTCCTGGGATCAAGCCCCTAGTTGGGCTCCCTAATCAGCAGGGAGTCTGTTTCTCCCTCTCTGCCTCTCCCCCGCTGGTGTGCTCTCTCGCACGTGCTCTCTCTCTCTCCCTCTCTCAAATAAATGAAATCTTTAAAAAAAAATATATATATATATATATAATATTAGAAATCAGCCCCAAATTTCAGCAAAAATATAAAAACATCTAAGAATAAAATTAAATAGAAGCCTACATGATCTCTCTGGAAGAAGCTTTAACATGTTCCTGAGGGGCACAAGGGAAGATGGAAACAAATGGACATTTATGTCCTAAGGAAGGAAGATTCAACACCATAAAAACATCCAGCAGGACATTTTAAAAGTTCCATGGCTCAATTTAATTTTGCTTACATTCATAATAGTACAAACTTAACCACTTAACATTAAAACTATTTGTTACAGGAAAGAAATCTGCTGTTTAAAAAAATAAAGTAAAATAAAAAATAATAAACAACTTGATTCTCAAGTTCACACAGAAAGCTAACAAAGAAAAATCACTAGGAAAATTCTGGACAGGAAGAATAATGAGAGATCATCAGTTTTTTAGAAGTCAAAGCATATTACAAAATAATAATAATTAAGCCAGTACATGAATGTTATAAAGCTACAATTAAAAGCATATAATTAGCTGTGATAATGAAGAAAGTGGGAAAAAGAAATTCAGTAGAGGATGGAGCACACAAAGGGATTTAGTATATAATACAAGTGGCATTTCAAATCAATGAAAATAATAAGATTTACTCAATATATATCATTAACAATAATATAAATTTAAACTTACTAGATGAAAATAGGAAGGAGCACTTAAAATAAACTTAGAAATTATTTAAGTGTGACACAAGACTGAAAAGCCAAATAAAAGATTGATAAATTTAACTACCAAAAAAAATTGTTGAGGCCAAGAAAAAAAATCTATAAAATGCAAAATTGTGTAAAATATCTACAACTCAAATCACAGACAATGTGCTAACTTTATTAATAGCTAATAAAGTGGTACAAATCAGTAAAAAGGATCAACAACCCAACTGAAATTTCAGCAAAGTCTATAAACATGTACCAAAAGAAAAATAAATTTAAATAAAATAAAATCTCAAATCACTCCTAACCACATACAGCTAGAGATATTTTCTTCGTGTCAGTTTGGTAAAGACCATGAAGTTTTATTCAAAAAACCAAAAATGCTGACAAAGGTGTGGAAAAACAGGCTTGCTTTTTTTTTTTTTTTTTTTTAAGATTTATTTACTTATTTGAGAGAGAGAGAGAGCATGAGCAGGAGGGGTGAGGGAGAAGAAGAGAATCTCAAGCAGAATCCACGCAGAGCATGGAGCTCTGAGATCATGACCTGAACTGAAACCAAGAGTCTAATACTTAACTGGCTATGCCACCCAGGTGCCCCAAAACAGGCATTTTTATACATTACCCTTGAGAGTGTAAATTAGCAATTCAAATTATAAATGTATGTACACTGGGATCCAAAAAAGCCACTTCTATAAATATAACCTGATTTACATTGAGAACTGATATATGCAAAAGTTATTTATCATCGTTTATAAGATCAAAAGGTTGAAAACAACTTAAGTGTCTATTACTAAGGGTTTAACTAGATAAATTGTGAGTATACATCTATACAATGGATTAGTTGGCCACAGTTTAAAAGAATAACATGCACCATTACAGTGAAAATCAAGATACAAAGCATTGTGTTTTTTTCTGCTAAAGTATTTTCATATGACATATATACTTACTTGTTTGTGAAATGGAATCTCTCCTCTAAAATATACACAAAACCGGTATTGATGATTTCCTCTCGAGAAGAGGATTGAATGGCTACAAAGAAGGGGTGGGAGGGAGATTTACTGGTCACTGTATATGGTTTTGAATATTTTTACTTTTGTCATAGTTATTTGAATTTTTAAGTGAGTCAGAACTCTAAAAATCAACACCCTACCTCCCACTTGGTTTCCCAGATTTTCAGACGCATCTCCTTTAAGAGGAGAGACAACACCCCAGACAGAGCTGCCCAGGAAATGGCAAATTGACTTGTTAAAACAGAGATCTTGAGTTAAACACACTCAGCTACTGTGCCTTACTGGCTCTGCTGTTGGCTGGCCCTCTTTCATCTCTCCTGGCTGAACTGACTTCCAATGCCCCTGGTTCCTTGATGGCTTTATGCAGGCACGTACAGCTCCCTAAGTCAGCTGTTTACTTCCTCCAGTGAAAGCTCCATACTCATCTGCACCCATGAAGGACACAAGCAGCACTTCATCCTGCCATCTGTTATAGATTTCTGTTCACAGTCCCTCTGACCTAGCACCAGCTCAGTTTCCCACCTCTACTCCTACCTCACCCACATCTACAGATTAATTAGCCACATCTGCCAGGCAATCGCCTCTCCACCACCACCCCCCCCATTTCAGTTACCAGACCTGCCTCAGAGGACAGAGATGTCCACTTCTCAGTTCAAAAGAGAGTCATTCTGATGAGATTTAGAACTGTCAGTATCTTAAAAGTACTGAGGAATTCAATCATGCATTTATCATAGAACTATTTATAGAATGAGTATCATTGACTAAGCATATTTTTAGATGCCAAGAATACAATGACGAACAAAACTGACATGGCCCTTGTTCTTTTGTGTCATATACATTCTAGCGCAAGAGATGATACACAAGAACGTGAAATAGACAAAAGAATTTCTGAAGGAAAATACTGGGAAATGTGATAGAAAATAATGAGGCTGGATTGAGTGGGATTACTTCAAATAGGGTGGTCAGGAAACACTACTTTAACAGGGAACATCTAAGCTGATACTTGATGAATGAGAATGCTCAGAATGTATGAAGAGCTAGGGGGAAAATGTCCAGGCTTAGCAAGGTGAAGGGTCTAAAAGGAAAGGAATTTGGTTTCTTCTAAGAACCATTAGGGCCATGTAACTGCAACATACTGAGCAAGAGAATGAAAGCCAAAACAACACTGGAGAGCAGACAGAGGGCTAGATGACACAGAACCTTTCCACCACAGTAGGGACATTGACTGGATATAAGTGAACTAGGAATCCACTGACAAATTTTAAGCAGGGAAATGGATGATACGTGCACTGATGGGTGCAGTATAGACAATGGGAAAAGGGCAGGGGTAGGAGGTAAAAGAGGAGGCAGTGAAGTCAGAAATCTTCTACAATGGTCCAGAGAATAACAAACAAATACTTGGTTAGAGAATTGGAGGTAAAAATGAAGAGAAGTGAGTAAAACTAAGAGAACTCACCAATCTCTAGAATACCAGGGGCAAGTTGGAAGAGGACTATGATCCTTGGCTTCTGGCTTGAATAACTACATGGAAGCTGGTGCTTTCCTGATACAGGAAAGAGCAAAACACAAAAGAAGAGAGAGATGATCAGGAGTTTAAGATGCTTTGATATAACCTGGCAGAGATGTAGGGAATGCATTTGGGTATAATAGCTAATAGTTCTTGATAACTCACTGTGCTCCACATTTAAGAGCTTTCTATATTATTCTGGACTGAATGTTTCTGCCCCGGTGCCTCCCAAATTCATATGCTGAAATGTTAACCCCCAGGATGATGGTATTAGGAGGTGGGGCCTTGGGAAAAATTAGGCCTTGAGGGTGGAACTCTCATGAATGAGGATGAGTGCTCTTATAAAAGACACAAGAACCTGCCCTCCCTCTCTGGTCTTCTCCATGTACCATCCAAAAAGATGGTACCCATCTGTAAAGCAGAAGGGGACCCTCACCAGGCAATGAATCCGCCGGTCCCTTGATCTCAGACTTCCCAACCTCCAGAAGACACATGTGAGAAAGAAATGCTTGCCGTTTAAGCCACTCAGTATTCGATTATAGCAGCTCAATCTAAGTCATGTTAACTAATTCAGGGCTCATACAAGTTTTTATATCATTATGTATCCATTTTCCTGCATTAACTCATTTAATCCTCCCAACAAATTTACAAGTTTTGTACTATTATTAACCCACTTTTTATACAAAAAAAACCCTCAAGCATGTAGAGGTTAAGAAATTTGTCTAAGGCCATATAACTGATGAGGGGCAGAGCCAATATTCAGATTTGGGCAGTTCTTAAATTGAGCTCAGAGAAGAGGAGGTCTGAAACAGAGAAATCCATTGTGGAATCAGTTGATGAATGGTATTTATAGCCATGGAAACAGATGACACAATGTAAGGAGAGCATGTTGTTAAAGGAGAATGCAAGTCCTGTGAAAAGCTAATATTTGAGGTCAATTAGAGGAACAGGATCCAGAAAAGGTGGCTAAGGAAGAAAGACCAGAAAGGTGGGAAGAAAACCCAGAAGTGTGGTGCTTTGCCACCCTCTCCAATGTTGTGCGAGTATATTCAGAATGGTTAGCTTGGTTTAAAGTTTCCAGAAGAAGGAAAAAGTCAGAGGAAGAAGAAAAGCAAAGGAAAGAAATGCATGAAAATGTAATCAAATCAAATACGCTTGTCACAATATAAGGGCAAGGAGTGGAATTCTAAGTCTCAAATAATGAGTCAGAATCTTTATTTTTCAAATGAGAAGCTGTATGTCTAGCACAGATCTAGTGACCATATTTTCCAACATATGGTTGAAATTATGGGGACAACTGACTTGAAGAGTATTCCAAAAACTCCAAAGCACAGAGTGACCATCAACACGTGGGGGATAATGAGTGTGAGCTTCTTGAAGGAAGGAGTTTCTCCTCATTCTCAGAACTTGGAATAGAGTAGACACTTAAAAATGGTCTGATACATTGAACATAACACAGAAAGATTTATTTAGAAGGCAAGTAATTTTGAGGAAAAAATACTATTTTACTATTTTTACTTTTTTACTATTTTTACTTTTATTTTTAATGCCACGAGATTTGCAAAGTTTGCAGTCTCAAAAGTAGACTAGTTTTACAAAGTTTTTGTCACTTGTTTTTGCCCAATGTCATACCAGTCAAATAAAATCTTCAGTTCTGCTAACACAGCTTGAATCACCGGTTTTAAGTCTTATTATTTACAGAGGAGAGTTCAACCTTTGAAACAGTTCTACTGTTACATCACACAGTAATAAATGTGCAATAACGTTTGACATTTAGGAAGCTAGTATGTAGATTTATAAAATTCAGATTTACAAGGGGAAAATGTAGATTTCTAATTATAACAGCTTAACTACATTTAAGATGCATATTCAACTATACTGAAAGAAACATTTCTTTCTTATAGTTTATTTGGAAACCACAAAGAAGTATAAGTTATCACAATCTTCTTTACATGGAAATTTTGAGTCACTCAGAAAGAGAATGTCATCTCTTATGTTTCTTAAGCACAGAAACATTTTACTGATTTTCCACAAAATACTTTCACTAGAATCAAGAGAAGCTTGGATTTTTAACCTGTCCTTTTCCAAAAAGTGATGGAAAAAATGTTCACTACAAGACTACTATGAATTTTGTAAAGACTTTCTCCACCAATATTTAAAGAATTCCCAGGTGCCAAAATATTTTGATAAAATTTGATTTTTTTTTTTTTTTTGGCATGGGGAAACAAAAAGTAGCAAAATGGAGAAAACTAATGAAAACAAATAGATCTGTGCTTAATCCATCTCCAGGTTGTCAGGTTAAGAGGAGAGCCCCAGAGGCCCCAAAAATCCAATGTCTGTGTGTCTCCTTAATATACAGTATGTGCTTAAAAGAAAGGTAAGAATAGGGGGTCTAACCGGCTCAGTCCACAGAGCATGCAACTCTTGATCTTGGCATTGGAAGTTCAAGTCCCACATTAGGTGTAGAGATTATTTAAAAATAAAATCTTTCTTTAAAAAAAGAGAAGTTTATGAATAGAAAAATGTGTAATTGATAATTTTTTTCCCAAGTAACAGTTCCAGTGAAGATAGCAAATAAAGGTGTTTTTCCTCCACTCTTCTCCTTGAGACCCATTGAAAACATCAAAACAGTGAAAAACAGGAGGAAACACCATCAATCAAGGAAATGGCCATGTTTTCAATGTCTGATTTGGGACCACAGCTACTAAATGGTGAAGGATAATGAAAGAAAATGTGTGCTCCATCAGACTTGGAGCAGGATGTAGTTCTTTCAAAATGAGTGCCATGGCCCCATGAGGCATATCCAACAAATCAGTCATGGGAAAATGAGTGAGCATATCAAGACATGGTCAGGCCCTGGGGACTAAAAGTCACAGATTGATACTGTAGAAGGGAACAGTACTGATGGAGAAACCATGCTGACACCCCATTTTCATTCTTTCTAGACTGGCCTGACAGCTGAGGAAGATGGGTGCAGAGAAGCAGGGAGTAAGAGAACAGATGGAGAGAATGTGATCTGGACACTAACCTCTTACATGGAGAGCTGTATTCTCAGCATAAGGAAGTGAAGTATTGGGTGTTTGCAACTACACATCTAAGGACTAGTTTTACTAATTTTTAAAAAATGCATAAAACAATATAGTTTTAGAAATAACTGCCACAGGGGCACCTGGGTGGCTCAGTCGGTTAAGGGTCTGCCTTCGGCTCAGGTTATGATCCCAGGGTCCTGGGATCGAGCCCCACGTCGGGCTCCCCGCTCAGCAGGGAGTCTGCTTCTCCCTCTCCCTCTGCCCCTGCTTGTGCTCTTTCCCTTTCTCTCAAATAAATAAAATCTAAAAAAAAAAAAAAAAAAAAAAAGGCAGGGGGGAAGAAGAGAAAAGAAATATCTTCCATAGCAGAACAGGCTACCTTGTGAGTTGGCCTTAGAGAATGCTGCTTTTCAAGGCTGTGAGAATACCTTTCTGGTTTGAGTTTGGGGTTATAGGGACATAGAGAGGGTGGTCAAGAGCTGAGAGTCCTGAGCAAATGAGGATGGTTGGTCAGCCTAGAGAAGAACCACAATTCCTCCAAGATTCCTCGGTGAAGAAGATCCTAAAGGTAGTATCAGGACTTAATTTGGAAATTGCATTAGGAGAGAGGAATTAATCAAGAGAATATGGTTTAGGAAGAGATGGGACTCAGGTAACTGCTAAGAAACACCGAGGTTACAGAAATCTGTCACCACACTGAGCCCTTTAATTTACCCACTGGTAGGCAGTTTGGGCTCTGAGAAGCCTGGTGTTTGTAGTAAAATGATTAGTTGATTTCTACGCAGTTAAGAAAAAACAAAAAAGATCCTGTTGTTGAAAAAAGCAACAAGGATATAAGAAATCAGAGAAGGCTACAATTGTCAGATCAGTTTCCAGAAAGGCAACTGTCACGTTCCTGAGTAGTGGCAGAAGAAATTTTGGCAGTGAAAGCACTAAGTTTTATGAAAATGTCCAAAATTATTTTTCCTTGTATGACTAATTTTATTGTTCCATTAGCTGTCTCCCTAGAATTCTCCTCTGGAGAAGTATTAGTCATCATGAAATAAATAAAGCCCTGCGGCCCCTCCCCTCTAGCACATGACATGGAACAGTTCCCATGACTGACAGCCCATGCCTGCATCTATGCACTATTGAGGGTTCAGACAAAATTTTTAAACCACAAGTTTGTGATGACACCAATTAAACCCACTCATGTGCTTTCTTCGGCACTTGGCAACCCAGGGGAAAAGGACTGCTTGGTGGACCTTGGGCTGAGCATTGGCAGTGGTGGTGAGAAAGGGCTTGAGGAGCCACTGGAAAAGAGGTTAAAATGATTGACTACAGGGTCCAGGCTAGAGAGGAAAGGACAAGAGGGAGCTGAAAAAATGGGAGCACAGGTAACAATCAAGTCCACCATGCAATGGAAAAGCAAGTTAAATGTGTAAAGAGTTGTAACCAAAGGATGGAATGTCAAAGTGCAAGGTTTCAGAGATAAAACATCGTTTAAAGGTCCAGACTATTGGCATGAAAATGTGTTGCTAAAATTGAATGAACCTTGTTATAGGTAGCTGGAGGAATTCCTAAGGGGATGGATGGGTCAATATGGACACTGAATTTTGCCCAGAATTTTGTCAGAAGGCAAAATGAGCCATGAAGAACTCTATGGGCATTTGGAGAACCATCAAGACAGTCCTATCCATGTTTCAAGTTTTTGCTGTAGTTCATAACTCATATTAGAGCAACCCTGAGTTTTGCATGAGGGGAAAAAAATAAAGACATATATCTAGGGAACCTAAATCTGGGGGCTATTTTAACCTACATATCACTGTATGCACTACTCAGAAAACTGCATTAAATATTCTAAATGCTGAAATTATTACTGGAACTCAATGTGCAAGATTTCCTGGCTTTGACTGAGCGAAGGCCTCAGGGGTAAGACAGCCAAAGGATTACTTAACCTGATCTTGAAGTGAAGCCAGTCACTTTAGCCATAGGATAAAAGGAAATTTATGGCAGAAATGACTAAATGATCACCATATGAACAGTTCAGAAGCAAAAGGCAGAAGTATCATCTTGCGCATGTATGTGCACACATGTGTGGTGTTGTTCTACAGTTGGGGGTGGGAAGAGAAGCAAATTCACTTGAGTTAGATTTGGCTTTTTCAACTTTTTAGACCAGTCATGACCAGATGCCCATGTAGCTAATTCTCCTTAAGTTTTGTTTTGTTTTAAGATTTTATTTATTTATTTGAGAGAGAGAGAGAGAGCACACGAGCGGTGAGGAGGGGCAGAGAGAGAGGGAGAAGCAGACTCCGGGCTGAGCAGGGAACCCGATGCGGGGTTTGACCCTGAGATCATGACCTGAGCTGAAGGCAGACACTTAACCAACTGAGCCACCCAGAAGCCCCATCTCAAGTTTTGTATCTCTTACCTTGTTTTCATGCAATTTATTATCTCCCATTATGCCCTCAGTGTAAACGTTAGCCAAAATTACAGACATAAAAAGGAGAAGCTGAAAATCACTATTTCAAGAAGGTTGTCTTAGTAAGAACAGCAAAACACATTTACTGCGTGCCAACCTCTCTTCTGAGTACTTCAAATCCATCAATTTATCTAATCTGCACAGTGGACTTACAAAGTAGTTACCACCATTATCCTCATCAGAGCAGTATAGAAACTGGGCATGGGGAGCTTAAGTAACTCACCCAAGATGAAGTCATGATTTGAACCTGGGCAGTTGGGCTCCAGGGTCCTTGTTCTTAACCATTAAATCAGTGGTTTTCAAAGGATGCTCCCCAGACCAGCAGCATCACCTGAGAATATGTTAGAAATTCAGATTCCTGGGCACCACATCAGATCTACCGAATCACAGACTTTGGAGTGGGGAGCCTAAAACTTTGAGTTTTAACAAACTCTCAACTGATACAGGCTCAGTTTGAGAACCATGGCAACACACTGAGACAGCATAGGGGAAGCAAGAGGGACTTAACTCCTGTAAAACCAATGGTCTGAGGCAAGGGTTAAAAGCTGTCATACACTTGGAGACAAATACCTCCTTCTGGGAAAACAGTCGTTAGGGAGTAATGGTCATCTGGGCAAAATTAGAAGTAACAGTGTGAAGCCTGCTTGCACAAGTATTTCTATTTTCCAGGAGCCTGAAAAAACGTTGACCATGGAAAAGGCATCATGTGATTGTCTTGTACTCACTGAAAAGTAATGACCACAAGATAATGGCCTTGGGACTGAAAGATGCTTCCCCACTCCAAGCCCCTCACCCTCTGGAAAAGTGCCTTTATAAGTCTTGCATGCCACCCCCTCGGAGAGAGCAACGTTCATCTTTCTTGTCTGCTCCCTTGTATACAAACTATCTCTAGTAAACCCCACCTGCCTTCTTTCTCTCCAGTTCAGTGTTCATTTCTATGACACTGAGACTCAAGAACCTGGTCTAGGAGTCCAGTAACACCTCCACCCTGTGAAGCAACCACATATAACAAACTTGCACAGGTAGGAAAAGCCATGCTGAGAGATTCTCCACCTGTCTCAGGGGCTCAGAATAACTGTTGTTTCACAATTTCTAGATTGAATTTTTACCCTCGGGATCTGAATTCTCCTTAAGGGAATTCACTTAAAAACCCACAACAGGGTGATGTTTGTGGCATAAGCTGTTAGTGTGTGGGTTAGAATACAAAAAGTTCAGTTCCTCTCTGTCCAGCATGGTTTTCACAACTGCCCATTTTCAGTTTCATTTGGAAGGGTTGTGGCCAATAAGCTGTGTGTTTTAAGTCACAGAATCCATTCCAGGTAAAAAGTAACTCCCAACTTACAGAGTTGCAACTACAAATGCAGCCAAATCCATCTGGGAAAACATCTGCAGTGTAACTCCAGGTGGCACTCTGCCAGATCATTTCAAATTTTGCATAGAAAATCACTATGAAAAAGCGCATCATTTTCAGAGTTTCAACAGTGTCTTTCCAAATCAAATTAAGAGATAAAATGTCATTGGCTCTGGCTAAGCTCCTGTATTTTTTAATATTCTTTTTCCTCAAATAATATGTCTGCGTGAAAAGACTAAGAGAAAGTAAACTAACATATGAACAGTGTCTGTCTCTGACAAGTGGGATTATGGTGGAATTTTTGCTTCATATACTGTCATATCTTAGGTCTTGACCTCTGTCCTGAATTCCAGACTTACATACCTAACTGCTCACTGAATACCTACTTAAATGTCTGATAAGAAACTCACATAACACATGAAAGAACAACCACTTAATTTCTAGCCCCTCAATAAAATCTTTCCCCTTTGTTTTCCATCTCAGCCAAAACAAAACAAAACAAAACAAAAACAAAACATCTTACAAATGGCAAATGCTTGGGCCAAATCTTGTCTTCATTTTGATTCCCTTTCTCTCACAAACTATATCCAATCTGTCAGAAAACTTATTTGGCCAAATATATCTGGAAGGGGACCACTTTTCAAAAATATCCAGAACAGGACCACACAATTACCCTTACCCAACCTACCTCTTTCCCTCACCTGATTATTGTGGTTGTCTCCTTGATGTTCACCTTTGCCCCTAAGTCTATTGCCTGCAAAGCAGTCCAAATGACCCTTTTAAAACATGTCAGATCATGTCATTCTTCTGATCAAAACTTTACAACAGCTGCCAAAAATTGTGAAGAGCCTGAGATCTGATTTTACCCTACTTACAAGTCAACAAACTAGCCTATTACTGTTTCATGGATGCAGGCAGAAGGCACAAGACTCCTGGGTCCAAAATAAAGATTTTATTATCCTAGCCCGGCAAGTAGAATGAGCATCAGCCTATTTGTATCAGTTCCTCATCTCTCCCAGATTCCACGAAGGCAGCACAATGTGCTAAGTGATATGTATAATAAGCAATGGCTTGCACTGTAGGAGAGGAACACTAGGGTAAAGAAAGCCACCATTTTATAGCAAGCACTAAGCAATCCTGCTCTTTGTCCAGGAGGAAGCTAGCCCTTCATCCCTCAATGTTCCTTATTAGAAACAGGATCCTGAGAATTGGCTTGGGGTAAGAGTGCTCAGGGCCTTCCACTCTTGACATACTTGGCAAGACATATAGGAGTACAAGAGCTCCACGGAGGGCAATTTCTCCCAATGATAGCTTCCCATGTTAATCAGAACAAAATGCAAGATTTTTGTAATGCTCTACAAGGCCCTGCACTACCTGCTCTCCTCCACCCCATGTCTTTCGGTCTTTCCATGCTGCTATCACCCTGCTCATCACGCGCTCTACCTCAGCCATGCTAGCTTCCATGCAGGTCCTTACATATACCAGGCCCTATCCTGTTCAGGACCCTTGGACGTACTGTTCTTCTGCCTGGGATGATCTTCCCCCAGATACTGTCAGGACTTTGATCAAATGTCACCTTCTCAGTGAGGCCTTTCCTGACCACCATATTTAAAACTCCTACCTCCAAGCCTCCTGGTACTCCACTTCCCCCTGCCCAGCTTTATTTTTTTAATTTGCACATATTACCATTGGAAATACTATGACATGTTACATATAATCTAGATGTATGTATATACAAAAATGTGTGTAGGTATAGATATATATAACTTATATAGGTGTAGTTTATCCTAATCTCTCCTCCAAAAGGAGAGTAACTATTTTTTTGTTCACTGCTGGATCACCAGAGTCTAAAACCAGTGCTACAGCTCAGAGTAAGTGCTCAATAAATATTGAATAAATTAATGCTTTTGTCTGTTTTTCAAAATTTTTATAATAATTACTTTTATAATTAGAAAAAAATGTTACTATTTATATACAAGAATTTTCTAAGTATAACAAGTAATTTATTTATGCACCCAAACAACTCAGTCAGACTCCAGCCGTATCGCTGACTATGTTAAGAATAGCTAGTAATAAGGTGCCTGGGTGGCTCCATTGGTTAAGCGACTGCCTTCGGCTCAGGTCATGATCCTGAAGTCCCTGGATCAAGTCCCGCATCAGGCTCCCTGCTCAGCGGGGAGTCTGTTTCTCCCTCTGACCCTGCCCCTTCTCATGTGCTCTCTCTCTCATTCTCTCTCTCTCAAATAAATAAAATCTTAAAAAAAAAAAAAAGAAAAAAGAATAGCTAGTAATAATCGACTTTACCAAGCATTTACCATATGTTAGCACTTTATAAATTAGCTCATATAATTTTTACAAAACCCTTGTAAGGTATCATCCCCATTTTACCTATGAGAAAACTGAGGCTTAGTTAAGTAACTTGTCTAAGATCATAGAGCTTATAAGCAGTGGAATTGGAATTATGAACCTGGGCGGATCTGAGTAAGGAGGGCCTCTGCTTGGCCATGCCTTCCTCAAAATTGTTTAAGCTCCCCTCAAGTGCCTGTGACCTATCAGGTCCTGCAATACTGTCTGGGCAAAAATGCCCTGAGCCAAGATGAAGAACAGTGTGGGTCCTGAACCCTATTTCTTCTCTTCTGAATGCTCTCCAACTCTCTATGCTGCATTGGGGTCAACTAGATCCTGAGAAGCATCAGAACTCACACTTATGGGTTCTAGGAGAATCTTGCAGACATGGGTTCTAGGACAATGGCCTGACAAGGGGGTCACTCATATAGACTAGCACAGTATTTCTTTCTTGGGATCTCATTAGAGTGGGCCACAAAAAAATGGCTGACTTGAGTGACTCTTACCTCACTCATAGGCCAAGTCCCAGGCTCAGGGCTACTGCTAACACTTAGCCTTGAGCCACATAATTGAGCTCCTGGATCATCTCTTGCCTCTTTGTATTTCAACCATAGTGCCACTTACTGTTTATAGCACCTGAGGACTGTGGAGGCAGTGGTCTTTTACCCTATGTCTCTGCATCACTGGGACTTGGAACAGCCCCATGACTCCTTCCTTGGTGTCTATGACCTGCATCCAATTCTGAGGGGCTCCAGAGACGGTGGCCCCATGATGCCCATGGGCCTTTGCATCACTGTCCTTGCTGGCCTCAGATTGGCAATGGGACTGTGATCTCTCCTGGGTCATTTTCATCCATGACAAATAAGGAATGGACCTTTCTTGTAAAAATGCGACTGCCTTTTTGCCTTGCCCTTGGGACAAATCTCTCCTCCCTAGTAGTGGCAACATGTGGAAGGCACAGGTGCAATCCTCATTAAAAGGGAGCATATTCTCAGAATGTAGTCATTGCAACCTGACAAGTTACAGAGAAGGCATGATTAGATGTGTATTTGTACTCATCACAAATACGTATGTGGCACTGAACAGTGCAGAGTAATCATGTAGGATAGTCACTGGAAGACAGTATTCATGGGAGTCACAATGGATGATGTAAGCAGCAATTAAGTGATATTAGAGAATTACAACAGCAAGACGTTCTCCATTGTTTCAGTACAAACAGGTCCCCAAAAACCATGGCCTTATGAGTTGCTAGCTCTCTCTCATGGTGAGAGAATAAACATAAAGAAATGGTTCTCAGAATTGAACAAGCAGAGATGCTGTCTGAACATTGTAAAAAAACTTCTAGGACAGCCTTTTATTTAATGTCCAAATAAAGTATCAGTGCAATCAAGCCACCCTCTTCCTGGTCATTGGTCACCCTTAATATATTCATGGAAAAAGGTGTTTTTATCTTTGTACACTGCAGCTGTTTTTCTGTTGAGATTTCCACAACATTAAATAATGTGATTGCTGTTATATTCCACTATATACCTTCCTCTGTAAATGCCCCTCCCAGCCTCAAATAATCAGCAGCTTATCTCCTGATAGTTAGATCCCTGCTGGCCAACAGCTGGCAATTCTTTTCCAAATTATCTTCATTTTCCTATTTTTTACACCGGTTAGCAACCTTCTCTTTTTCACTTTCCCCTTCTGCAAATAAAAAGCTAAATCAGAAATAGTACTGTCAGTATTTTCTAGCTGCCCTAACCTAGTACATCCCACAGTGTAATCTTCTGACTACCTTAATCAAAATCACTAGACAGCTTCTATTTTTTTTAATTTTTTTAAAGATTTTGTTTATTTGAGAGAAAGAGAGGGAAAGAGAACGCACACAAGCAGGGGGAGCAGCAGAGAGAGAGACAGAGAGAGAGAGAGAAGGCTCTCTACCCAGCCAGCATGGAGACTGATGCGGGGCTTGATCCAAGGACCCTGAGATCATGACCCGAGTCGAAGGCAGACACTTAACCGACTGAACAACCTAGCCACCCCTAGACAGCTTTTAAAAATACAGGTTCCTAGGCCCCACCCCAATCTACTAAATCAGTCCCTTTGGGAATATGGCCCAAGTCATGCACCTTTTGTGTGTGTGTGTGTGTTGGGTTTTTTTTATTTTATTTTATTATGTTATGTTAATCACCATACCTTACATCATTAGTTTTTGATGTAGTGATCCATGATTCACTGTTTGTGTATAACACCCAGTGCCCCTTTAACCAACTCAGGCTATTCTTTTGCATTGTTAAAGCTTGGGACCACCAACTTAACCACGAGGCAAAGGCAAAACAATAGCCCAAACCGCCACCCACCCCCCACTGATGTCAAAATTTATGATATGTAGAGTCAAGTACAAAAGCCACCACAACCATCCAATGTTGCTCCAGCTAGTGACACAAAGTCAGCGGTCAAATACAATTGTGCTAAATACATTTGTTTGCATTTGCTATGTTGTTACAACACGAAGTCTGTGCACATGCTGCCCTGTAGCCCAGAATGTCTTGTTGACTAATTTCTACTTCCTTCTTAAGCAGACTCCTCAGGAAAGCCTGTCCTGGCTCCTCCTGCCTTTCCCTTCAGAAGCTTAGTCTCCTTTTTGAGACTGTCGTCCCCTCCAAACTACGACGTTCCTCAGAGCTTTCTCTCTCCAACAACTTATGACCATACTTGGCCCATAGTAAATACTCGATAAGTATTTGTTGAATTAATGAACAAAAAACAAACAAACAAAAAACCAGGAAGCCCAAGCCTGAGCGATTTGGCAAAGTTTAAATGAAACCCTTTAAATCATCTAAATGCTGCTTCAGAATGAAAAATGTTGTATGAAATCTACCTCCAAATTTTACTGATCTCCTTCTGGAAAACATGTGCTGTGTACAAAATCAAAAGAACTTTAATGCAAGTCAGGCCTTCCTTTAAAACATTGACAATGTGGAGATGGCAAAATGTTACATTATTGATAAGATTGAAAACTCTTGATGTTAGATAGTGTTTGGTCTTCTGAGAACCAAAACTAACCATGTGTGGCATTCAAACTTAACACCTGCTCTTTCAACCTGTTTTGTTGGGTTGTGAAATAGTCAGGTTTCTTCCTTCAAAGTAGTAGGTGTAGGATATCCAAGCTGAGAGTATTTTAGGTGAGGCCATAGAGGGATGGTTGTTTGTGAAAATTGGATGACTGATGGGGACAGCTGATCAATGGGGGTCACCACAGGTGGTGAAAAGAATAATTTGGTCCTTCTGGGACTTTTCCTAATGCTGACCTTTCTTCTCCTGGGCTAAGAACTCCTGGGATCACTTCCCTCCCCCTTCACAGTGGGCTCACCCCCCACACCCCTATTCTCTACCCATGCCC
The DNA here is from genome assembly GCF_029215605.1 of Mirounga angustirostris. Taxonomy (NCBI): domain Eukaryota; kingdom Metazoa; phylum Chordata; class Mammalia; order Carnivora; family Phocidae; genus Mirounga; species Mirounga angustirostris. The sequence continues at coordinate 109,951,798 of NW_026991709.1, forward strand.
ACAACAGAAGAATCTTTCAATGAAGAGAATTTTTGTTTTAGGTATCCCCCAAAATGAAGATATTTAAGGAATGTTTTGTTTTAAATGGGTAACTGCCAAAGAAAAATAAAAAACCAAATCAGAAGAAACACCAAAACCTTAAAACAACTGGAATTATCCCCATATGAAATTAATGCTTGCAGAATTTTCTTCCAAATTATATACTTCCATCAAAGAAATTCGAGTTATCATCTTCCAAGGTGAAGGCAAACTTTGATGCGAAGCCTGACACTGTCCAAAAAATTTCTTCAACCACCTCTTTTATGCCCCACATTCCACAGTTAGTTGTTCACTTATTCGTTTAAAACTTGTGTAGGTTTTATTTATAAATCTGTAATAGTGTTTATGTATCACAACATATCAGAGTGAAGATCTCGATCAGATCTATTTCTGAGACCAAAGACATGGTAATGGGGGCGGGGGTAAGGAGAGGATGGAGGATGAAAAGCAATGTTTGGGGATATCTGGGCTGCCTGGGGCGAGGGAATTAAGAGAAGTCTTCAGGCCTGTTTCATTTACCTTGGAATTTCCCCTGTCCAGTGCTACTCAGAGTTTGTACAAAAAGCACAGCTTTTCACCATATGTTCTTTAATTCCCTTTGCTAGCAACAGCCTCCATATATCAAAATGCTTTTGGTATTCTTTAAGAAGTTAATGCTTTTTTTTTTTTTTTAAGATTTCATTTATTTATTTGACAGAGAGAGACACAGCAAGAGAAGGAACACAAGCAGGGGGAGTGGGAGAGGGAGAAGCAGGCTTCCCGCTGAGCAGGATGCCCGATGCAGGGCTCAATCTCAGGACCCCGGCACGACGACCCAAGCCAAAGGCAGACACCTAACGACTGAGCCACCCAGGCGCCCCAAGAAGTTAATGCTCTTTAAAAATATTTTTTAGTCACTGCAGCACATGAGTCCAAGTTCGGACCAGAGATCAAAAGTCATGCTGGGCATCTCAGTGATTCCAGAAGAGAATTGACAAAAGCAATAAAAATGGGAGAGAGGAAAAGGTGATGAAGCCTCAATGGTGTCAACTGAGCTTTTCCTTTCACAGTCTATATAAAAGTACACATTTTCCTACAGAAATAAATTCTACTATTATATATCCACAGGTAGAGAAGGCAGGTATTATCCAGAGCTTCATTTTTACCATATTGTTAATTGTTCCATCAAAGACTCCAGTGTAAGCGATTCAGTTACCCACATTTCCCTATGCCTAATATCTGAAAGATATTCAGAATATCAGGGCCTCAAAATTTTACCTTGCTGCCCCTTGAAAGCCTTTCCATTGTTCCTTTTCTCTCTTCTAACCCTCTGGCCCGGCGCCAAATCTCTTCCTTCTGCCTATTTGTTATCGGGGCCAGTTCTTTAATGTTTTTTATTTTCCATGAATTATCTGACCAAAAAACTGGGTATTGTTAAAATTAAGTTCCTCTGAAACAGTTTAAAAATACTGCACATAGAATTTAATTAGGCTAATAAATAGTTGGGATATCTACCATCTTTAAGATACTACAAAAGAAAGATATAGGAACTTATGGTCTAGTGAGGAATTTACAGTCTTGAAGGAAATGATAGCCCATCGAGAGAGGAAGACATGGCAATGTGGTTGTGTTATGAAAGGGGAACAAAGTGCATAGCGGCAGCGAGGAGCAAGGTGAGATTTCTGTCTAAAAGAGGAAGGGAGGTTCTCATAAAGGAGGGAGATGATGACTCATTGAAATAACCACCATTTTGAACACTGATACTTTGAATGATCATTGTAAAAAATATCTATGAACTAGATTCTTCTCTACATGTAAGTTTTAACAAATCATTGAATGACAGGAAAGGAAGTTAGTTAAGTTACTAAATGACTATTTTTACTATGTCCTGACATCTGTTAATAACAGGTAACAATTCTCTGAAAGACGGTATTCAGGTTTAATGCCATGCAGAGGGTGTGTTCGAAGTTAAATACACAAGGAAACATTGTATACTTATACAGCAGCAGCATCTTCGAAAAGATTGTCCCAACATCAAAGTCAAGAGCCAAATCTAAGAAAGGAAGCTGGGTGTACTGGAAAGGGCATCAATAGGCTTTGCCAATTAAGAGACCAGAGTTCAAGTCCTGACTCTACCACTTGTTAGTCCTATGACCTTTGATTCAGGTACTTTATCTTTTTCTCAATATTTTTAGTTTTTTCCTCCTAATAGAGAAGTGCACACACCTAAATACTTAAATACAGTTTCTGGGGGGGGGGGGGAAGTTACTATTGAGTCACAAATAATTTCATTAATTTCTTTCATTATAAAATCAATCTCCCAGGGAGCGAAGGAAAGATGGCAGAGGAGTAGGGGACCCTACTTCAACTGGTCCCTGGAATTGAGCTGGATATCTACCAGACCAGTCTGAGCACCCATGAAACCAGCCTAAGATGTAAGAAGATCTGGATCTCTACAAGCAGAATATCGCAGGCAGTTGGTTTTGAGGTATGAAGGCGGGAGCCCTGATTCCACAGGCAGATAATGGAGGATAAATGGCAGCGGGATGGTGCCTGGCCATGGGGTTCCTACACCACCGGTGAGCGACAGCCTCGCTCGCTGGGGATGGGGCACAGACTCGCAGACCCGTAGCGGCAGGGAAAGGACTTTAGGGCAGCACCCGGGGCGGAAACCCAGAGCTGTGGGGTCAGGCGTGCGAACTGGGAGCACTGGTGGGTTTAGAAGCACAAAAGGCAGAGACATGCCCCGACCTGGAGGCAGGACTGGGAGCACTGCAGAGGGGCGCACAACTCAGGACGCTGCAGTTTATAGCAGCACGGACAGAAACGGAGACAGTGTGGCCTGGAGAACTCACTGAAGAACAGACTGCGGTCTCTCTGCTCTGAGGCAGAGGGTTGGAAACGGTCTCTTCTGCTCTGACTCGTGGAAGAGACACGGAAAGCCACCAGAGAACAAAAGCCCCCAAAACTGATTCCCGCTGAGCCCATCCCCCGCCACAGGGGGGGCAGGGCAACTCCGCCCAAACAGGGTTGCCTGAGTAACAGTGCGGCAGGCCCCTCCCTCAGAGGACAGGCTGGAAAAACAAGAGGCCAGCAACCCTAAGGTCCCAAGAAAACAGGTGCATCTTGCTTGGGTTCTGGTCAACAATTTGGACTCTATACATTCCCTCAAACACCCATCAACAGAATGACTAGGAGGAGGAGCCCCCAAAACAGAAAAGACTCAGAGATTATGACTTATGCTGCAGATTTACAAATGGATGCAGACATAACCAAGATGTCGGAGATGGAATTCAGGCTAGCAATTGTGAAGACAATGGCTAGAATGGAGAAATCAATTAATGGCAACATAGAGTCTCTAAGGGCAGAAATAAAAGGTGAATTGCAGAACTTAAAAATGCTATCAATGAGATCCAATCCAATCTAGATAACCTAACAGCTAGGGTAAGTGAGGCAGAAGAACAAATAAGCGACCTGGAAGACAATATAATAGATAAAAAGAGGAAAGAGGAGGCCAGGGAAAAACAATTCAGAATCCATGAAAATAGAATCAGAGAAATAAGTGACACCATGAAGCATTCCGATGTCAGAATAATTGGAATCCCAGAGGGAGTGGAGAGAGAGAGAGAGGACTAGAAGATATATTTGAGCAAATTATAGCTGAGAACTTCCCTAATCTGGGAAATGAAACAAACATTCTAGTCCTAGAGGCAGAGAGGACCCCTCCCAAGATAAGGAAAACAGACCCACGACCGGCATGTAATAGTAAAACCTGCAAATCTTAGAACCAAGGAAACCATCTTAAGGGCAGTTAGGGGGAAGAGATTCCTTACCTACAGAGGGAGGAACATCAGAATAACATCAGACTTATCCACAGAGACCTGGCAAGCCAGAAAGGCCTCTCAGGACATATTCAGGGTACTAAATGAGAAGAACATGCAGCCAAGAATACTTTACCCAGCAAGGCTGTCATTTAGAATGGATGGAGAGATGCAGAGCTTCCACGACCGGCAGAATTTGAAAGAATATGTGACCACTAAGCCGGCCCTGCAAGAAATATTAAGGGGGGTTCTATAAATGAGAAAGACCCCAAGAGTGATCTACAACAGAAATTTACAGAGACAATCTATAAAAACAACGTCTTCACAGGCAACATGATGACAATTAATTCATATCTTTCAATAATCACTCTCAATGTGAATGGCCTAAACGCTCCCATAAAATGGCACAGGGTAAAAAGACAGGATCCATCCATATGCTGCCTACAAGAGACTCATTTTGAACCTAAAGAGACATCCAGACTGAAAGTGAAGGGATGGAGATCCATCTTCCATCCCAGCAGACCTCAAAAGAAAGCTGGGGTAGCAATTCTTATATCAGACAAATTAGATTTTAAGCTAAAGTCTGTAATAAGAGACACAGAAGGACACTATATCATTCTTAAAGGGTCTATCCAACAAGAAGATCTAACAATTGTATATATCTATGCCCCCAACATGGGAGCAGCCATCTACATAAGCCAACTGTTAACCAAAATAAAGAGTCCTATTGATAACAATACGTTAATTGTAGGAGACCTCAATACTCCACTCTCAGCAATGGACAGATCATCTAAGCAGAAAATCAACAAGGAAACAAGAGCTTTGAATGATACATTGGACCAGATGGACCTCATAGATATTTACAGAACATTCCACCCTAAAACAACAGAATACTCATTCTTCTCGAGTGCACATGGAACTTTCTCCAGAATAGACCACATACTGGGTCACAAATCAGGTCTCAACCGATATCAAAAGATTGAGATTATGCCCTGTATATTCTCAGGCCACAATGCTTTAAAACTGGAACTCAATCACAAGAAAAAAATTGGCAGAAATTCAAACACTTGGAAGCTAAAGGCCACTCTGCTCAAGAATGTTTGGGTCAACCAGGAAATCAAAGAAGAACTTAAACAATTCATGGAAATCAATGAGAACGAAAACACATCAGTCCAAAACCTATGGGATACCGCAAAGGCGATCCTAAGGGGGAAATACATAGCCATCCAAGCCTCACTCAAAAAAACAGAAAAATCCCAAATTCACCAACTAACTCTACACCTTAAAGAGAAAAAGCAACAAACGACACCTAAGCCACGCATTAGAAGAGAAATAATTAAAATTAGAACAGAAATCAATGAATTAGAAACCAGAAACACAGTAGATCAGATCAACAAAACTAGAAGTTGGTTCTTTGAAAGAATTATTAAGATTGATAAACCACTGGCCAGACTTATCCAAAAGAAGAGAGAAAGGACCCAAATTAATAAAATTATGAATGAAAGGGGAGAGATCACGACTAACACCAAGGAAATAGGAACAATTATTAGAAATATTTATCAACAACTATATGCCAATAAACTGAGCAATCTGGATGAAATGGAGGCCTTCCTAGAAACCTATAAGCTGCCAAGACTGAAACAGGAAGAAATTGACAACCTGAATAGGCCAATAACCGGTAACGAGATTGAAGCAGTGATCAAAAACCTCCCAAAAAACAAGAGTCCAGGGCCTGATGGATTCCCTGGGGAATTCTACCAAACATTCAAAGAAGAAATAATACCTATTCTACTGAAGCTGTTTCAAAACATAGAAACAGAAGGAAAACTTCCAAACTCATTCTATGAGGCCAGCATTACCTTAATCCCCAAACCAGGCAAAGACCTCATCAAAAAGGAGAATTTCAGACTGATATCCCTGATGAATACGGATTCGAAAATCCTCAACGAAATCCTAGCTAATAGGATCCAACAATACATTAAAAGGATCATCCACCACGACCAAGTGGGATTTATCCCCGGGATGCAAGGGTGGTTCAACATTCGCAAATCAATCAGTGTGATAGAACACATTAGTAAGAGGAGGGAGAAGAACCATAGGGTCCTCTCAATTGATGCAGAAAAAGCATTTGACAAAATACAACATCCTTTCCTGATTAAAACTCTCCAGAGTATAGGGATAGAGGGAACATTCCTCAAGCTCATAAAATCCATCTATGAAAGACCCACAGCAAATATCATCCTCAATGGGGAAAAGCTGAGAGCCTTTCCCTTAAGATCAGGAACACGTCAAGGGTGCCCACTCTCACCACTGTTGTTCAACATAGTACTAGAAGTCCTAGCAACAGCAATCAGACAACAAAAAGAAATAAAAGGTATTCAAACTGGCAAAGAAGAAGTCAAACTCTCTCTCTTCACAGATTACATGATACTTTATGTGGAAAATCCAAAAGACTCCACCCCAAATTACTAAAATTCATCCAGCAATTCAGTAATGTGGCAGGATACAAAATCAATGCACAGAAATCAGTTGCTTTCTTATACACTAACAACGCAACTGTAGAAAGAGAAATTAGAGAAACAATTCCACTTACAATAGCATCAAAAACCATAAGATACCTCGGAATAAACCTAACCAAAGAGGTAAAGGATCTATACTCTAGGAACTATAAAACACTCATGAAAGAAATTGAAGAAGACACAAAAAGATGGAAAAATATTCCATGCTCATGGATCAGAAGAATAAACATTGTTAAAATGTCTATGCTACCCAGAGCAATCTATACCTTCAATGCCATCCCGATCAAAATTCCAATGACATTTTTCAAAGTGCTGGAACAAACAATCTAAAATTTGTATGGAATCAGAAAAGACCCTGAATCACCAAGGAAATTGTGAAAAAGAAAAACAAAGCTGGGGGCATCACGTTGCCTGATTTCAAGCTATATTATAAAGCTGTGATCACCAAGACAGCATGGTACTGGCACAAAAACAGACATACAGACCAATGGAACAGAATAGAGAACCCAGATATGGACCCTCAACTCTATGGTCAAATAATCTTTGACAAAGCAGGAAAAAACATGCAATGGAAAAAAGTCAATAAATGGTGCTGGGAAAATTGGACAGCCACATGCAGAAGAATGAAACTCGACTATTCTCTAACACCATTCACAAAGATAAACTCAAAGTGAATGAAAGACCTCAATGTGAGACAGGAATCCATCAAAATCCTAGAGGAGAACATAGGCAGTCACCTCTTTGACATCGGCCACAGCAACTTCTTTCAAGATACATCTCCAAAAGCTACTGAAACAAAAGCAAATATGAACTTTTGGGACTTCATCAAGATAAAAACTTCTGCACAGCAAAGGAAACAGTCAACAAAACAAAGAGGCAACCCACAGAATGGGAGAAGATATTTGCAAATGACACTACAGATAAAGGGCTGGTATCCAAGATCTACAAGGAACTTCTCAAACTCAACACCCAAAAAACAAATAATCAAGTCAAAAAGTGGGCAGAAGACATGAACAGACACTTCTCTGAAGAAGACATACAAATGGCTAACAGGCACATGAAAAAATGTTCGACATCATTAGCCATCAGGGAAATTCAAATCAAAACCACACTGAGATACCACCTTACACCAGTTAGAATGGCAAAAATGGACAGGGAAAGAAACAACAAGTGTTGAAGAGGTTGTGGAGAAAGGGGAACCCTCTTACACTGTTGGTGGGAATGCAAGTTGGTACAGCCACTTTGGAAAACAGTGTGGAGGTTCCTCAAAAATTTTAAAATAGAGCTACCCTCTGACCCAGCAATTGCACTCCTGGGTATTTACCCCAAAGACACAGATGTAGTGAAAAGAAGGGCCATATGCACCCCAATGTTCATAGCAGCAATGTCCACAATAGCCGAACTGTGGAAAGAAGCGAGATGCCCTTCAACAGATGAGTGGATAAAGAAGATGTGGTCCAAATATACAATGGAATATTACTCAGCCATCAGAAAGAATGAATACTCCACTTTTGCATCAACATGGATGGGACTGGAGGAGATTATGCTAAGTGAAATAAGTCAAGCAGAGAAAGTCAATTATATGGTTTCACTTATTTGTGGAATATAAGGAATAGCATGGAGGACATTAGGAGAAAGAAGGGAAAAATGGGGGGGGGGAGAATTGGAGGGAGAGATGAACCATGAGAGACTATGGACCTGAGAAACAAACAGGGTTTTAGAGGGGAGGGGGGAGGGGGGATTGGTTAGCCCGGTGATGGGTATTAAGGAGGGCACGTACTGCATGGAGCACTGGGTGTTATACGAAAACAATGGATCATGGATCACCACATCAAAAACTAATGATGTACTGTATGGTCACTAATATAATAAAATTAAAGAATAAATAAATAAATAAAATCAATCTCCCACCCCCCTCACTATGTTATTTAAGCTGAATTATATGCACAGGCAGATTGGATTGTAATCCTACTCAATGAAATTTTTATTAATAAATTTCTTACATAGTTCATGGAGCAATACAGAACATTAGAGCACTACCATTGGAAATGAAGAGGCAGAGGGAAGGAATCAGTGCTCAGTTAAAAGTTGGAGGAGAAAAGAGAAGGTATGGAAAGTCCTGAAAGAAGCAATAAGAAAAACTTTTCATAGGTCCTGGAAGGGTTTTTTAAAGATTTTATTTACTCATTTGACAGAGAGAAAGAGAACACAAGCAGGGGGAGTGGGAGTGGGAGAAGCGGGCTCCCTCTGAGCAGGGAGCCCAATGCGGGGCTTGATCCCAGGACCTGGGATCATGACCCGAGCCGAAGGCAGACACCCAACCAACTGAGCTAACCACACGCCCCTGGAAATGTCTTTTTAAAGCCCATATTTTCCCTAGCGATCTCCTAGACATATCTGCCAAATGGTACCTTCAAGTTGCCCTGTGTGTGCAAGTGGTCTTGATTTGTGCCCTGAATTTGTCTCTTCAAGGGCTTTCATATTTATGATCACAGCTCTCAAAACATCACAGGAACCTGGGCAGTGATCATTACACCCCACAAAGCATTCTACCCACAAACTATGTCCGACCAAGGCTGGGTTTCCCGTTCACCCAGCTACCTAATGACAGAACCCAGTTTTAATTCAGATTTTGTAATTCCAATCACTGGGCACTCTTACTTCAAGCTTCTGGAATGCCCCTCCTCATCTTTCTTAATTATGACAATATCACCCACTTTGTTCTAGACAAAATGCCAAGTGCTTTCTCTGCACTCCTTTGAATACCTACAGTCTCACTACAAGTTAGGAAAGGGTAGGCTCTCTTTACAAATGAGGAAATAACAAGGCTCAGAGAGATTAAGCCATTTGCCCTAAATCAGTGAACACCAGAGCCAAGATGCAAACCCAGGTACACAGGTACACTATTCAATGTACATTTCAAACACCTTTTCCAAATTAATGTTATGACAGTCTTGTTCTCCACTGAAATTCCGCAGCTTTCAGCCTCTTATTTGAAATAAAATATCCAAACACCCTCTCTTCCTTATCCACCATTCCACTGTAAGGTCCTTCAGAACAGGGGTTGACTTACTCTGTATTTCCTACCATACCTAGCAATGCAAGAGCTCAGACCTATTTTTTTTTTTAAGATTTTATTTATTTTAGAGAGAGAGAGAGAGAGCATGGGGAGGGGCAAAGGGGGAGGGAGAAGCAGGCTCCCTGCTGAGCAGGGAACCCAATTACATTTGGGGCTTGATTCCAGGACCCTGGGATCATGACCGGAGCTGAAGACAAATGGTTAACTGATTGAGCCACCAGGTGCCCCAGCTCAGACATATATTTAAGTGATTAGCACCATCCTTCAAAAAGCTATCCCAAAGAAACCCAGGCCAGACCTTTGGGACTCCAGCACTTCACTCCTGTTGAAAATTAATAAATATGGGATGCATCCAAATTAGCTGGATGTTCAGACTTCCACAGGAAGCAAATAGGTAGTTTCTTGTTTATAGCCTTAAGGCCTCCTCCATCTTTATCAGATCAGTTCAGTCTCTTCTGTAGCTCTAAGGGAAATACTGGCTAGGACAGATCTCTCTCTGCACTTAGGATTCACATACTTTTCTCCCATTAATGTTCCATTAATGTTCATAGGTGTCTGTTTTTCCTGGTAGCTTGGAGGATGAATACACAAAGCCGCAGAGTTGGCAAATTTTATCATTTGAACATCTTTTTTCAAGGGGAGGAAATAGACTCAAGCTAATATCTAGTACCCTCTTATCATAAAGTTTCAAATGAGAAGTTTCAAAGCAAAATGAACATTTTTATTCTTTCCTGAAGAAATAAACTGTCACAGAACAGACAGTTTATTCCTTTTTTGGCTAGATGTAGTTGAGGATAGATATATAAATTTGTCTCAAATGCTTAATAATCCTTACGCACCAGAAACTCAGAATTATCTCTTTTGATGGGCTAATATTTGGGCTGTGAATCACTGTCTCAGACAAGCAGACCATCAAGATGAATTTCTAATATATAGTAAATGAAGAGGATGGAGTCTGAAAAATCTGGAGAAGCATTTAGCACCACTATTCCCTAAATCTCATGATGTGCCTAATTCTTCTCTCTGGAAATATTACAGGTGAAAATTCCATCAATGGTTGTTCATGTCTGCCTCAGGGCCAGGATAAAAGCTCTCATTCATTTGAACAATTCCCTTGGAGAGAAGGAAACTAACTTCAAATGTTTTGGTAATCACCTCAAAAGCATATCTGTCAAAGTGAATCAGCCTGAAGGTTTAGAGAAATATCTATGTTGTTACTGCTTTGTTCAAATGAGCAGAACCCTCTTCCCCCAGAATTCTGAAAGACTGGCTCCTTCATTTCCTTCAAGCCTTCCTAAAAGTCACCTTCACAATGAGGCCTTTCCCCCCACCCTATTGAAAGCTGTAATCTTCCCTTAAACCACCAGTCTTCCTTCCCTAATTTGCTTTTCTCCAAAATACTTACTACTGGCTAACTACATATTCATATCTTCTCTCACTCCCTCAATTAAAATGCAAGTTTCATGAGGGCAGGATTTTTTTTCTTGCTATGTCCCTAAGGTCTAAAATGGTGGCTTTGGCAGATACAGGTACTCGGTAATATTTATTGAGTGAATGAGTTAATAAGTAAATAATCTAGGCTAGGAATCTTATTAAAAGTAAGGCCAGGAATTCAGAGATGTCAAACAATAATATATTTTCCTACAGTTTTTATGGGCCGGAATTTATCTTTAGTAAAAATCACAGATTCCTTTTTAAAATATGTAATGCCCATAGTCCACGCACTTGGGAAGCAGTCAACAAAATAGAATGTTTCAGGAGTAAAAACATGGCTTTTGAAATGTATCCGTTTTTATTTTTATCTCTCAAGCAGTTGCTACAGGTGATAACTTGAGTAGTCAAAAACATGGCACTTTCTGTCCTGGAGCTTAATGGGAGAAACACCCAGCTGAGAACTATGAAGGGCAGTTTTGATTTGTATGCATGTGCGTGTTTGTGTATGTAGAAATATAGGGGGGAAAATGTAGGATGGAAAGAAAGTCACCTAAAGTTGTGTGCTTGAGTTTCCCAGATTGGGAAGTCTCTTCTTTGTGGGGAAAAGGGATGCTATGAGAATAAAAGTAAAAAGAAAAATCAATTTGAAAAAATATATAGATTTTGTTATTGCTAGGTTTTGCACTTATTGCTGATAATAAGGTTATATGCTTTGGCAATCTGTTTTATTTAACACTTATTTTAGAAAAATGATAGACCATATTGAATACAAAACGTTTGAAAACATTTTGACAGATATGCTTCCATTGACTTTGTCTTGGAGAGAAGATGGAAGAGGCAATTTTGGCTTCCCCCTATATTATGAAAATGAATTAGCCAATCTACAAATTTCTAATGTGTCTTAAGCAACATCAAAATGAATGGTAAATAAACTTACCTATTAAGATTTAGTTCACTATTTTATCTTGGTCAGGATCAAATTATAAAATAGATTTTTCTGTGAAAGTTCTGAAATGATAGGAATCCATCCACCCATGTCCATCCTTGAATATAAATGACCCTAGAATTATAAATTGTAGTATACCCAGATCAAGAAATAGGAGAACTGACAATTCTAATAAATATGTCTACTGTTGCCAGGCCATGGTGGAAAGTTTAGCCAACTCTTTGATAGACAAATATTTTGGGTTTCCTGTCTTCAGTAGAAACGCTGGCTCTGAGAAACCTCAAATATGCGGAGGAGTTAAGAACCCTGCCTTCCAGTTTGGTTCTGCTACTAGCAAACTACTGCATGTAGTTTGGCCAATCTGTATTCTCTGGGACTCAGTTTCCTCGTAAGTAAGAGGAAGGCGATGAACTAGATTACCATAGAAGCATCAGAGAATATTAGAAGTAAAGGAGCTTTAAGGATCATTAAAGTTTTCTTGTATAACGTAGACATTAGATTAAAGTGCCTATGTCTGTTGGCTATGATAATTTTATTATTAATCTTTCCAGTCAGATTTATAGTAATTTCTCACTCTCTCCCAAAAAAATGAAATTAAGTTTTCTATTTAAAAAACATGAGTAAAGATATTCTCCAAAATAATTAAGATGTGTCAGGAGTAAATTTCCAACCTATACACAGCAATGTTAGTCTTAATCATTCCCTGAGTTGAAATGTTTTTTACTTGCCTAAGAATGTAAAATGGGTATTAAAATGTAGTTACATATCATATACCCTCCAATTAATTCTTTTTGGGGAATAAGGGATGATGACAAAATTTATTGAACCTCTATTATTTGAGAAGGACTTTATATTATCTTATTTAGTTCTTAAACCAATGATCACAATCATCATTTCCATTTTGTAGGCTCGATATTAATGGAGTTAAATAATTTGCTCTAAAATAGATTACCAAACAAGTGAATTGCAAAGCTGGGATTCAATCTCAAGTCTTACTGGCCTGAAAGCTTAGGGACATGGCCTGACTGAAGAGAGAAATTTTTGTTTCAAAATTCTTGGGTAGACCAGGGCTACCCAGCTTTGGATAAAAGCTGCACGATAACTTAATGACTTGACAATGCACAGAGAGAGAACAGGATGCTTGGGTCAAGGTGAAGGAGTCATTACTCAGATCTCTCTTCTTCCACACCAAAATAGAAATTAAAAAAAAAAAATACTAAAAAGTACAGAGCCACGCTAAAAAAAAAAAAAAATGAGAATATTCATGTTGCAGAAGCAGAGGAAACCTATAGCAAAAGCAGAGATTAAAGTATTACAACCCAGATGGAACTATAACCATTATATATGTGATGGCACTTCAGGGACCGTATAGGTATGGAAGTCAAATCTGCCATACACATAGCAAGGGACAAGAAATTCACTCTCCATGTGAGCCTAGGAGGCAAGACCATACTGCCTACTCATTTATAAAAGCTAAAATAGCTCTACTCATTCACACAAAATTACAGCATTCCATTTGAGCACAGAAAGACTGTATGAGATCTGGACCAGTATTGATACACAACTGAGATAGATATTAAATTTTATCAAATATTTCAGCAACTATTTTGGATTAAAGTCATTCATATTATAACAACAGATGGATGTTCTCTAGTAATTTATAAATACAAAATCTAGCATTAAGCTTAATTAAAAAAACACTAGAAGATGATAATTGGCTTCTAGCTAACACATTTAGACAAATAAGAGAGAAAGAAATGTGTCATACAACTTGAAGGAAAGAGGCTAAATTAACATTACTTACAGATGATAGCATTATAGAAATTGAAAAGCGAAGAGAGTCAACATCAAAACTATCATAAACTGTAAGTCTTCAATAAAAAACAGCCTTCAATAAAAACCACAACAACTTCAAAAGCATAATGTGAGAGAATATACACAGTATGTTCAAACAAGAAAATGTAGCTACATGATAATTAGCAAGAAAAATGAAAAATTTCTAAGAAAAAAACTTTACAATGCTCCTGAGAAACAGAAAAATACTTGATCAAAAGAAAAACCTACCTATTCTTGTACAAGATTTATAGCACTAGGTTATTAATTTTCCCTCAATTAGTCTACAAATCTAAAAGCATCCCAACCAAATTAAGAAAAAACTTTTTTTTTTTTAATGAAACAAGCTAACTCAAAAGTTCATAGGAAGAATTATACAAGCAGTAATAGCCACTACATCATAACACTGATGTTATGGAATGAGCTGTGTCCCACCAAATTCATTAGGTTGAAGCCCTAACCTCCAATACCTTTGAATGTGATTGTACTTGGAGATAGGGCCTTTAAAGAGATGATTAAGTTAAAATGAGGCCATTAGGATGGGCCCTAATCCAATCCAACTGGGTGTCCTTATAAAAAGAGGAGAATAGGGGGATACCCAGAGAGACCGAAGGCTGCTCACGCACAGACAAAAGGCCATGTGAGGACACAGAAAGAAGGTAAATATCTACAAGCCAAGAAGAGAGAACTCAGGAGGAACCTCACCTGCCAACACCTTGATATAGAACTTCTAGCTTCCAAAAGTGTTAGAAAATAAAGTTCTGTTTAAGCCACCTACTCTGTGGTATTTTTTTATGGCAGTCCTCACAGACTAATACAATACATTCCACACAAAATTACTGAGCATAAATGTCAGGCAAATATGCTTATGAGTTAGGTGTTTAATAATAATTGATGTTACTAATAATCTAGTCCTGAATGTTGGAAACAATCAAATTGTAGAGCCAAGGAGAGCTACTTGCTTGAGTTACTATGGGAATCACCCAAATGTTTTCTACCCACTGAAAATTGTTAAAATAACAGTAATTTGTAAAACTGGTTAAATAATTCAACCCACAGTATTTTTCCTCCTAGTCTTCTCAGTTACCATATATAAATAAATCAAAGTATTTATTGCCAGTTCTCTAGATACAGATCTAGGTAACATAAGGGATATAAGAAGATTTTGTATGCACAAGATCCTTTTACTTTTATTAGGGAAATGAGACTTATGTCAAAAAATGTAAGCAAGAATAAAATATTCCCATATAAAGTAATACTTGTATGTTGGCTAACTGAACATAATAATAAAAATTAAAAAGAGTAATACTTGTAGATATTTTAAATTGTCATTCTTATTAGTGGGCAGTTTCCCAGACTTTAACATCTGTTTTTTTAATCTACAATTTCCTTCCTTTCTCTCTCTTCCTCCTTATTCCTTGAAACTGTGATCAAGTGCTAGTTTCTATACAAAACCACTTTGTCTGGGGCACCTGGGTGGCTCAGTCGCTAAGCGTCTGCCTTCGGCTTAGGTCGTGATCCCAGAGTCCTGGGATGGAGACCCACATTGGGCTCCCTGCTCAGCGGGAAGCCTGCTTCTCCCTCTCCCACTCCCCCTGCTTGTGTTCTCTCTCTCTCTCTCTCTCTCTCTCGTCTCTCTCTGTCAAATAAATAAATAAATAATCTTAAAAAAAAAACGCTGCCTTATTATTTTTAATTTCAAGTTTTTATTTAAATTCCAGTTAGCATTCAGTGTATTATTAGTTCAGGAGTAGAATTTAGTGATTCATCACTTACATACAACACCCAGTGCTCAGCACAAGTGCCCTCCTTAATGCTGCCTCCTTGTCAAAATGTTTTTACCTTGCCTAGTGAGTGTCCATGAAAAGAAAAAGAATATACCGTCACCGTTGTACTACAAGATGTGGTTTAGAAATTTTATATTTTAGAGACAGCTGGGTAGCACAGTCAATTAAGCATCCAAGTCTTATTTTGGCTCAGGTCATGATCTCAGGGTCATGAGATGAAGCCCCCCCACCCCCACCCCCTTGACTCCATGCTCAGTGGGGAATCTGCTTGAGATTCTCTCCCTCTCTCTGAAATAAATCTTTAAAAAAAAAATTTATATTTTACTTTTCTACATTAAATTACAACTAGTTATCATCTCTGCAACCTGTAATCCATGTTGGATCAACAAAACAAAAAAAATGAAAAAAAAAATAGCAGTAACAAAGAACTTGGTAAATGGATAAATGGTTATAATTCCAAGAAGCCCCAATTGGCTATTATTTAAAGGAATATTCTGCCATCTTAAGAATTACTGATAGCCAATATTTATCTTTTATCCTTCCAAACTCCTTGACCTTGTATGCTATTTTAATCACAATTCTCACAGCCCTTTTTTTTTTTTGCCATTTTCCTCTATTGTTCCCCTTCAGCATTACATATTTGCTTCCCTTTGTAGTTTATTTGACCCATACAGATCTTATTTTTTTTATTAACTCCACATTATTAGGTTCTCATTAAGCTTATTTCATATGCCTAGCATAATTTTGACTCTTATTTACCCCTCAGTGCAAATTTCTTCACTTCCTCAGTCTTTTTTTTTTTTTTAAGACCAAAAAAGAATAATTAAAACACAGTTGAAACAATCAAGGAAAAAAGTATTATTTTTAGATACTAGCTTGCAGTAAGTGATTAAAAAAAAAAGTCTTGAAATTAAGTGTATATTTATACAGATGAAATAAACTAAAATTTTAAAGGAAAAATACTAAAGAAGAAATTGAAGAATATGAAAGATTCCATTTAAGTGAATTTTCATTGCTATAAATCACAAAGCATAATTTGACATTCAGTCTTCTAAATACATTTTCAGTGATGTCTTGATGAAATGTCATGTTAGATACTAGAAAACTGGCTCATAGTAGAGGTTTAATGCATAGGTTTCTTCAAATATATATAAACTTACTAAAAATTATGGCGTTATAATTTTCTGCCCTCAGCAAATGTTTGTAAACAGATTTCAGAAGGTTGTAGGCTTTTGGAGTAACACCATTAAGGAAAAAGCTGCCTCTGTTTTTAGTAAGATGCCCCTTTGTCAAAGGTGTAACCAAAATTATTAGGTCATACCTGTTGCCAGACTGATCATTTTTGGTGATAGAGTACTATGTTTTTGCAAAGTCCCTTTCCTCTGGAACCTTCAAAGTTCACAAAAGAGTGATCCCCCAACAGTTAAGTCCAATAGGAAAGCTGACATATTTCAACACCTCCCAGTACTTCAAGGAAGTCTGATTTCAGCTCCACCCAACTATCATTTCTCAGTCCTCACTGTGTGCAAAGCTTGGGGCCAGGCACTGAGGAGTTATGGAGACCGGAAACCACAAAAATGATCTCAAGAAACTTGCCCTCAATAAGATGCCTTCAAGCAAAAGAATAAGAAACACAAGTAACTGTAATTCAAAGTAAAATAACTTATTTGTACAAATGGAGATAAAATAATTGTGATAGGGAGACCTGGAGAAAGAAGTTCTGACTAGAAAAGCCTTCAGGATTTTCTAGAGCTGAGTAAGTATTATGTCAAGTCAAGTTGACTTGAATTATGAGGAAGAGAAGATATTTTAGGCTAAACAGAGACAAAGATGTCTGAAACTGCATGACTTTGTCAAAAATGGTGAAGATTATGGAATAAGGAAGGATATAATGCAAAGAAAAACTGGAAAGGGATCCAGACCAGATTGTGAAGGCCTTGAATATCATGGTAAAAAGTTTGCATTCACACCCCTCTGCCTCACATACATGCTCCAAAAGTAGCCAAGATTTCATCTATGTTAGAATCGCTTCAGTTAAGATATACCCTCTAGAATGTATTTACCCCTTGATACATTTTCATAATATTGATTCTTGATTGCTCACTCTCATGCTCTCAGGTTAAAACAAACTAACAACTTGTATTGAGCTTAGATTGATATTCTGCATCTTTAATTTTATTACTTCTATCTAAACCTTTCTCCCACTTACTGAAACACTGCCAACGTAAAGGACATTGGTTGACAGTTCTTCCATCTCAGCCCTGTGCAGAAAATCTACATGCTTCTCATGAAAATTATGTAGCAACAGCACCTCACATTTATATAGAGCTTTATTGTTTGACACCCATTTTCAAATACTTTGTGAATCGTCACATAGTGTTAGCAACTAACATTTTTTGTGCTCTTGTAGTTTGTCAAGCACTATGCCAAGCTCTTTATGTACAATGTTACAACCCCCATTTAGAAATGAGAATATTAAGGTTATTGACATTAAGGGACTTCACAAGGTCACAGAACTAATAAATAGGGAGGAGATCAGGGCTTACCCTAGAAATTTTTACCTTAACCATCATGCTATTATTTCCTGTATAAACACACACCCACACCCCAAAAGTGGTTTTGACATTTTAATCAACTCAACAAAACATGTTTGTAAATCAATTACTTTATAGACTTTGTTCTACAAAATTTCTTAATTCAATTTAAACTAGCATTAAAATTGATCTACTGGTTCAAGTCATCCAAAATTGTCAAAAATGTATCATGTAATCTTTATTTATATGGACGGCACCAGGCCAAGACAAAAAAAAATGCATTCGAAATTGGATGCCAAAGTTTATGCATTAGAGTATAAATAGTTGCGAATGCACCAATGGTAAAGCAACCATTCTGAAGTCTAAACATCTCATTTTTTATTTTAAAATTCTAAGTTTACCAATTTAATATAAAACAGTTTTTTAGAGAGGTGGGGAAGGGGCAGAGCAAGAGGGAGAGAGAGAATTTTAATCAGGCTCCACGTCCATTATGGAGCCCAACATTGGAGGAGGATCCTCGATCTCACAACCTTGAAATCATGACCTGAGCCAAAATCAAGAGTCAGCCACTTAGGGGTGCTTGGGTGGCTCAGTTGGTTAAGTGTCTGCCTTTGGCTCAGGTCATGATCCCAGGGTCCTAGGATCAAGCCCCACATCAGGCTCCCCGCTTTGTGGGGGGAGCCTGCTTCTCCCTCTCCCTCTGCCTGCCGCTCCCCCTGCTTGTGCGCTCTGTGTCAAATAAATAAAATCTTAAAAAAAAAAGTTGGCCACTTAAATGACTAAGCCACCAAGGTGCCCAATGAAACACAATTTTTAAGAAGAAAATTAAATAACTAAGCTTTCTGAGGTCAGGGTCAGAGATGAAATGTTTAATCCCTCAAGTATTATCCTACTTCAAAATTTCATCTACTGAATGTTATAAATGTGGCCCTGGAGGAGTTGAGGCTTTTATTTCACAGATAAGTAGGATGGTTCGCGGGGCAGGTCTTCTGAACACTGACAATAGTGTGCTTCTCTTCCTCTTGTAAGGCTTTCCTAACCTTCTACCTCCCAATGTAACAACACTTTCCTGTGAGATTACTCGCTGGATCCATTCTTGACCCTCCTTAAGAAGGTCATTACCAGTTGGAGAAGAAGTGAAGCCTAATAAAAACCACAGGAGTACTATTAAACTGAATTTAAGCAAACATTTTATCAGAAAAAGATGAAAATTTTCTTCCTATTTGTTAAGGAAATATCATTTTGATGCTATACATAATAGAACTAAGCAAGAAATTCAGGTCCTACAAGGAAATTGCTGGCCTGGTGAGGTTCTACCAGAGAAGAGAGAAAAACGCCCTTTTGAGAAGCTTTGCTATCCTAAGTTAATTCTAAAAATCTCATAGTTCTGAGACTTTAAATGAGAACTGCAAATTTGGAAAAAAAAAAAAAATCCAAGATGGAAAACCAGGTAATAATAATATAGTAGGTGAGTGAAAACCATTATGTTCAAGGCAAGTACCCAGCTCCTCTATAACAAAATTCCCAAGACAACAAATACATGGGACCACTGATCAAAGAGAAGTAAAGGAGAGAAAAATATATTACATATAAATTATTATTATGGAGACAGATACAAGGAGTCTTCCTCTTGAAAGATAACATGAGCCAAAACAGCTTTACTGGCCATTTTGGGAATCATGATTGACCAAGTCAGGGAGTTAAACATGCTCTGCAGAGGACTGAACAGGCCTCAGGAACTCAGTAAATAAAATGGTAGGAATTACGGGGCGCCTGGGTGGCTCAGTCATTAAGCATCTGCCTTCAGCTCAGGTCATGATCCCGGAGTCCTGGGATTGAGCCCCGCATCGGGCTCCCTGCTGGGCGGGAAGCCTGCTTCTCCCTCTCTCACTCCCCCTGCTTGTGTTCCCTCTCTCACTATGTCTCTATCAAATAAATAAAATCTTAAAAAAAAAATGGTAGGAATTATGATGACAACTTATCTATACTTTTTTACCTGAAGAATCCATTAAGGTAAATAGATGTGTTCTCTCATAGGAAAGGGTTTTTTTCAAAACATTATTTGGCATACTATAAATAAACCATACTTAAATTTACAATTTATAGGCATGTATGTTCCAGAAAATATTAGTATGAAAGCCCAAGCAAAATAATTTGAAAAATCTTACTTCATTTATAGTTAGCAGCACTAGGGAAGTCAATATTTCTGGTAAAAAATGACCGCTTTACATATTTTTTTTTTAAGATTTTATTTATTTATTTGAGACAGAGAAAGTGAGTGAGAGCAGGTATGGGGGGAGAGGGAGAAGCAGACTCCCCGCTAAGCAGAGAGCTCATTCTGGGCTCAATCCCAGGATGCTGGGATCATGACCTGAGCTGGAGGCAGAGGTTTAACCAACTGAGCCACCCAGTCGTCCCCATTTTACATCTTTAATAAAAAAAGATCTATCGCGCTGTGAATTATGTAAGACTGTTGAATCACAGACCTATACCTCTGAAACAAATAATACATTATATGTTTAAAAAAAAAAAAGAAGAAGAAGATAGTAGGAAGGGAAAAATGAAGGGGGGGGATCAGAGGGGGAGACGAACCATGAGAGACTATGGACCCTGAGAAACAGACTGAGGGTTCTAGAGGGGAGCGGCATGGGGGAATGGGTTAGCCTGGTGATGGGTATTAAGGAGGGCACGTATTGAATGGAGCACTGGGTGTTATACGCAAACAATGAATCATAGAACACTACATCAAAAACTAATGATGTAATGTATGGTGACTAACATAATAAAATTTTTAAAAATGTAAAAAATAAATAAAAATAAAAAAAGATCTATTTCAAAAATAATAGTTTTGTTGATTCTGTATTAACAAGTAAAAAAAAAAACTGGGCGCCTGGGTAGCTCAGTTGTTAAGCATCTGCCTTCGGCTCAGGTCATGATCCCAGGGTCCTGGGATTGAGCCCGGCATTGGGCTCCCTGCTCCACAGGAAGCCTGCTTCTCCCTCTCCCACTCCCCCTGCTTGTGTTCCTTCTCTCGCTGTGTCTCTGTCTGTCAAATAAATAAATAAAATCTTAAAAAAAAAAAAAAAAGTAAAAAAACTTAAAAAAGGGGGTCATTCCTTTTCTTTCATTACTTAATATACTTTCAACTTTCCCCTCTTCTAAATGTTCTTTTTCTGCCTTTCCTTCCCTCTATTTCTTTGCTCTCATTATCAAAGGATGAGGACAGTCACAAATGAGAATCTAGATAAAATAGTAAACCCACAACACTGACATATCATCCTCATTTATTTGTTTTTTCAACATCTGAGAAAAAAATCATCTCCCACTTCACTGTGTTTTAAATAACCTCCTCCTTAGAGTATAAACTATTTCACAGAACTGATTAAGCTCCCTAGGGCAGGAACCACTAAACCCAATTCTATCTCCAGGGACCAACCAGCTCAAGGTCTGGGATGAACAAGTGGTGTTAACGCGTGTAAGTCACACTAACAAGCTTTTTCTTAAAGGGCCAGCAGAAAAAATTCTCAACTTGTGGGCTAGTGTCGGCCACAGCTACTCAACTCTGCCCTTACAGCATGAAAGCAGCCACAAATAATTTACATAAAGGAAAAGGCATGGCTCTGGTCCAACAAAACTTTATCTACAAAAAGGTGGGCAGCCTGTATTAAAATAAAACTTTGTTCACAAAAAAAAGTGGGCTGCCCACAGCATCATAATTTACCAGCCCCTACTACAGAAAAAGTTGAGGTGCTTATGAGGAAGCCTAACCACAAAGGCTAAAGGGTGAGTCTAAAAACACTGCAGTTTAAGTGAGAATTATTTGCAGTTTGTCCATAAATAAAATGTGGTTGTCTTCAGGTTTTTAAACTTTATATAAATGGTATAGAGTAAATGGCTTCCTACATTATGTTATTGAGAAAGGTCCTTGTTGACACCTGTAGCCATAGCCTTTACTTCGTTATTTGTAATGATTGTATAATATTCAGTTGTATCAACAGACCACAATTTATCCCTGCTCCTGCTGATACACATTTAGATCTCTAATTTTTAACTATCAAACAATGCGGCAACAGTCTTGTTGAACAAGTGCAATATTTCCCAAAGTGAAATACCTAGAAATGAAATCGCAGTCACTAAACATAAGCAAATTCAGCTTTACTAAACAGTTCTGTAGAAGCAGAATAGTCCCTCAAAGAAGTATTACTATACAAACATGAGCTCATCAATTTATAAGCTTACTAGCAGTATATAATACCTAAAATTATTGTTTTGTCTGCGGTTATAGAAAGCTATGACTGTTTTTCAGTGTGAATAACTATGCAGTACAATTTATTGTGCCATTTTACTAATATGTAATGCCAATTCCATTATTATATCTAATTTCTACATATAGCTGGATGTTTTAGTTTTTTATTCTATTCCCTTTATCTAGCTCTGCTTCAATATCGTTGCATTTGATTACCATTGCTTTATAATCTCTATCATTTATAATGTACTATTGTTTTGTAATTTTACCTTCAAAACTGTTTTAGCAACTCTTGGCATTTTGTTCTTCCATATAAAGAATTCTCAGAAATTCTCTCTTTAAATATTGTTTCTCTGATTTTCTATTATTTTCTCTTCTCCTATATGTCTTCTAGAAGCCTCTCAATTTATTTTCCATCTCTTACAATTACTCTAGTCTTTTTTTATTTAATTGCTTTCTCTATGCTTTGCTCTGGACCAGGTCCTTACACTCTTTTCTAATTAGTTTCTTTCTACAGTGTCTCTCATTGCATGACTTGCAGAAAGTAAGGGGAAGAGAATATTCAGGAATCCCCAGTTGTCAGTCAAACTCATTTTTCCAGGAAGCAATATTGTACAAAGAGCTCTCTTTCTCTTTCTCTCTCTCTCTTTTTAATGGTATTAGTATCCATGGACATTTCAGGAATGCTGTGGGTTGAAGAGGTCTTTGAGAACTGGCGTGGGAACTAGCCACTATACAGAACACTTGGTTCTAAGAGAAAAATGTATCCTAGGTTCCAAACAATGGACCTCAAAATGAATTTTTAAAATACAGTTTGTAAGATGGATATTGCTTTATAAACAAACTCACATTTTTTATGAGATAAATTTTGTTTATACGCGTCCCATAATCCCAACTCCCTCCACTTGTAAATAGATTTTTCAGTGTCCTCCAAAATTACCTATTGTTATTTTTTTTTAAAGATTTTATTTATTTATTTGACAGAGAGGGACACAGCGAGAGAGAGAACACAAGCAGGGGGAGTGGGAGAGGGAGAAGCAGGCTTCCTGCAGAACAGGGAGCCCGATGCGGGGCTTGATCTCAGGACCCTGGGGTCATGACCTGAGCCGAAGGCAGATGCTTAATGACTGAGCCACCCAGGCGCCCCCTACCTATTGTCTTAATAACATAAGAAAAATGTTTAGTTCTCTAAAAGCCAAGTCTGAAGCCTGGAAAAGTTTTCTTTGGCACTGAAGAATTATAATACTAAAGAAAGCAAATAGCCAGAATCCTCACTGAAGATAATTACCTGGACAATTTTATAAGGGTTTCTGTGGATATTCTCTTAATCATTGGGCCCATGAATACCAACCAAACCAAAAAATGCACCCTTCCATACCATCATATGCTCATGGATATGTGGTTAAATTTCGTATGCGTGATACTTAATGTGATGGGAAAATAAGTTTATTCCCTTCCATACCACCGTTAGCTTCTTCATCTGCCAAAATTTTAAATACCACATCACTGGTTCTTAAAACAAGTACCATGGTAAACTTCTTCACCCAGGGACGCTCAAGGAAAAATTATTAAACAAAGATCATCTTTGGAGTCTATTCACTTTAGCATTTTTTTTTCTGTTTATAAACAGTTTATTCAGTTCATTATAGTGGGTAACTTCCCAGCTAAATGCACAGATACAAGCGAGGTGCCCCTTGGTCAATGCAGGAGCCAGCGGATTACATGCGACTGGGCATGAGCAAGGAAGGAGCACCAAGGTTTCAGAGTTAGACCCGGCCAGAGCCCCTGAGCGGAGGGGTAGACTCACGGCCCGCCCCACACTGACCCTGCTGCTTCCTTCTCACAGCCGGGCATCCTGCGGGGCGTGTCTTCAACACTGCAGCATCTCAGTGAGGCCAGGGCAACAGATATTAAAGGGAGTCCGTGTCCTGGTGCCCCTCAACTGTTGTTGCTTTGTAAGTCCCATGCTAGCTTGTGAACAGGAATTTTGGAATCCTCCAGTAACCATGGGCATTTTGGCATTTTTGATACTTCTTTCCTTTCCATCTCTTTCTCCAACTCAAATATCAACAGCTTTTTAAGAAATATTCTATCCTCTTATATTCCAACAGAATTCCTCCTTGAATACTCTAAATTAGTGCTTCCCTTCTTACATAAAATTCACAATTCCACAGTAACTTCATTGCAAAGTAGTTACCATCTAAGAAATTCATAAAGGATATGCCTTAACAAAAACATAATGAGCCACTTTTCTTAGAAGTATGTGCATTATAAAAAAAATTGTCTCAACACAAAGGAATATATTTTTAACAATAGATTACCTAACAGTATTGTAGATGATGTGATAGATGAGGTATGATAAACTTCTTTTCCCATCCCATTAAAGATCATGTATATAAAGTTTAACCACATATCCATGAGTATATGGAACACTGAAATACAAATTAAATATGCCCTGCTTCTATGAATTTGACTAATTTAGATACCTCATATAAGGGGAATCCTGCAGTATTTGTTCTGTGACACTTTTTCCACTTAGTATAATGTCCCCCAGATTCATCCATGTTGTGGCAGATGGCAGGATTTTTCTTTTTAAGACTGAGTAATAATATTCCATTGTATGTATATACTTTTTTTTAAGCTTATCTGTGTATGGACACTTGGATTATTTCCATATTTTGGCTATTGTGAATAATACTGCGATAAACATGGAAGCACAGAGATCTCTTTGAGATCCTGATTTCAATTCTTTTGGTACCCAGAAGGAGGATTGCTGAATCATATAATAGTTCTATTTGTAATTTTTTAAGGAATCTCCATATTGGTTTTCATAGCTGTTCCATCATTTTACATTCCCACCAATGGTGTACAAGAATTCTAATTTCTCTACATCCTCGCCAACACTTATTTTGGGGGATTTTTTGGTAATAGTCATTCTAGCCAGTTTGAGGTTCTAGCTCATTGTGCATTTGATTTTCATTTCCCTGATAATTAATGGTATTGAACATCTTTCCACCAAAAAAGGGGAGATGGGAGAGATTCAAAGAAACTTTGGTAGGTGTTGGATATGCCTATTACCTTGTGATGGTATTCCAGATGTTTGCATAGGTCCAAAATCATTAAATTGTACACATTAAATATGTGCAGTTCTTTGTATATACTTTTAAAGTGCAAATTACATGAATGGTTTTATGGTTTTATTCAATCCTAAATTGAATATATGCACATATAATTTGAAAATACTTAAAGTAAATCAAGGGTGGAATATATTTTTTGATATCTGGCAAACTGGAATAATACAACTCTTACATCATGACACTTTTGAGCCATTCAGGTCATGTATGATTCACCCAAACAGGAGTAACTGCTAGAACTCTCTCTATAATTGGTGCTATCTACAGAGACTGCTTAACCTCAATACCACAATGTACTAGCAAGTTCAACTGGGATTTATCTGGGGCAAGAAATTTTTGTTAGTGGGGCGCCTGGGTGGCTCAGTTGGTTAAGCAACTGTCTTCGGCTCAGGTCATGATCCCAGGGTCCTGGGATGGAGTCCCACGTCAGGCTCCCCCTGCTCTGCGGGGAGCCTGCTTCTCCCTCTCCATCTGCCTGCCACTCCCCCTGCTTGTGCACTCTCTTTCCCTCTCTCTCTCTGTGTGTGTGTGTCAAATAATATAAATAAAATCTTTAAAAAAAAAAAAAAGTGTCTGCCTTCGGCTCAGGTCATGATCCCAGGGCCCTGGGTTCGAGTCCCACATCAGCCTCCCCCTGCTCTGTGGGGGGGGCCTGCTCTCCCTCTGCCTGCCTCTCTCCATGCTCATTCTCTCTGTCTCTCTCAAATAAAGAAAATCTTTTTTTTTTTAAGAAATTTTTGTTAGCAATATCTAAATGGATTATAGAATTTAAGGTTTATAAAGATTAAAACAGAATAGGTTAGCTGAGAATGCCTGAACTCAAACTCAGGAATGGAATATATACATGTAACTTAAGTTTCTCTAAGACCGAAAGATCACAGTGATAAATTACATTGGCTCTTGCCTGTATTTTCCTTCCACCATAACATCCATTCTGCTGAGTAACTTGCAAGCATTTCTGTGAGAACTCAGAGGATGATTTCCATACACTTAACAAACTCCTCGGAGAATCTCTACAACTTCCTCTACTCAGTCTCGTTCCCCAACAATTCCATGGCATGCACTCAAATAGCCACCTCTCACCAGACACTATGCTGAAACTATGGGAAAAAATAAAGGATGGGCATTAGTAAAAGCCTCTGAAGCTGGAAAAGTTAAGAAACAGATTTTCCTCTAGAGCCTCCAGAAGGATGCAGCCCTATGTTCCTTCCAACACTTTGATTTTAGTCAAGTAACACTCATTTCAAACTTCTGACCCCCAGAACTGCAAGGTAATAAATTTTCCACTGTATTAAGCCACTAAATTTGTGATAATTTGTTACAGCAGCAATAGGAAGCTAATATAGCAGGGAACTTAATCTTTCGTGGTCCAATTCAAAATATCTTTCCTGTTAGTTGGGTGTGATTTCCTAATCATCTACCTCGTCCTGATCAATAAGCGCTGGTTCTGATCCATAAACATCTGTTCCCGAATTTCTGTTTATGTCATCTTGAACACTCATTTGCAGAGATTTTTCAGTTTCTCTCTTTTAAGTCTTATTGTCTATATGCCCATATCTCTAATTGTTGTTCTTTTGTATCTGTACCTCCTTCAATTGAATTCTCAGGAAACTACTGGGTACCGATACTTGCTCTTTGGAAATGGCTTGTTTGGGGGTGGGGAATCCTTTTTACTTCTTAAATTCTTTTGTTGCTTTTTCTTTCTGGCTCATTTTTTTGGGAAGAGAAAACATTGTAAGGTTAATCACCTGAAAAAGCATTTCCGTAATGCTGAAGTCACTGGTTCTACGGGTGTGTGTGTGTCACATGGTCAGTCATCCTTTATGCTTAGGACAGCCTAGGTTTGTGCTATGAAATCATCTTATTCACACTGTGTGTGGGCAACACCCAAGGGAGTTGAATGAGAAAGGAGATGTTTATCCAGGCATTTCCAAGGCTTCCCTTGGAGTGCTGAGATTTCAGCAAATTTGTGATAGAGGGGAAGAAGATGCTAGGAGAACTTGGGAAGAAGTACATGCCAGATGCAGGAGCAAAAGACCAGAAAATGGAAGATGGAGACCAGAAAAAAAGAACCACAAAACATTCTTTTTCGGATAAGGGAAGATAATTCTGAAGGAATGGAGGATGAGGAAAGAAATCATTCTATGATCAATGCTGTTGACTTCCCTACTTTATCAACATTTATTCCAATCACCTGAGCTTCTGTAACTTTCCACATCTGACCAATTTTCCTATTCACTAGCAGAATATCCTAAAACTAAACATTGAAGAGGATTCCTGCATAGTTTGTTGTCAACTAGCTAAGATTTCTTTTCCAGTCTAGTACACAGTATAGTGATTCAAGTAATAAATATTAATGATTCTTGAAAAAGGAAGGAGGGCGCCTGGGTGGCTCAGTCAGTTGAGCGTCTGCCTTCGGCTCGGGTCATGGTCCCAGGGTCCTGGGATCGAGTCCTGCATCGGGCTCCCTGCTCCGCGGGAAGCCTGCTTCTCCCTCTCCCACTCCCCCTGCTTGTGTTCCCTCTCTTGCTGTGTCTCTCTCTGTCGAATAAATAAATCGTAAAAAAAAAAAAAAAAAAAAGGAAGGAAAGCAGAATTTAGGTTAAAATACAAGTGGCAAAGTGAACATAGGACTTCAGCTGTTTTTCTACATGCAGCTAAAATGTTAGATGCAGAGTTTGTTATTATTGGGCGAGCACATATCGTGTCAGGAGGTCTTAATAACTTTGGCAAGCAAGAAAGCCAATGGAAAGTTTCTCTGGCTAACAAAAAATCCCTTTTTTAAGGACTCATGGAAGGTATCCATTACAGAGAGTTCAGAAATCTATGAGAAAAAACCATTAAAAGGATACTATTTTTATTCTGGCTTTCATGTTTTCTATTTCTCTCTTTACAGAAATAAAATCGAGGATTTCTTCCTTCAGAGGTCAATGAATCACAATATTGGAACTGTGCCGTCTCACAAATGTATGTTTTGCCCATGCGGTCTCAAGCTAAAGTAACTGGCCCTCACCTTCAAAATGTACGAATGATAAATGCCCAAAGACTTAGTACATTAAGTCTTGGAAAAGTAAGGTAAACATTTGGTGAGTTTTCACTGAAAACATTAAAATGTTTTTTCCAGGTGTTACTTCTTCGTAATAAATTTGAAGACTGTTTATAACATTTTTATAGGGGTATTCTCACTCACAAGATTTCTTTGAACATATGTGAATTTTTGTCTATGATAGGGACATTAAAAAACACATTCTTAGTTGTTTTTTTCCAAACTTGATTTATGACCATCTGGCATTACATATTCTTTCTCTTTTATAACCTGCCTACTGTGTGCCTTTTTCCCCCTCAATACAAAATTACAGTGTAGCTTGAGCAGCCTAAAGCCAGCAGAATGGAAACAAAAACAAAAATGCCTTGGAAATGTACATATCTTATCTGAATTTAATTAAAACACATTTACACACATCTTTGTGTGAGAAATTCAAAGTTTTTATGATTTCTACATTTGACCATTATGCCATTCACTAAAGACAAATCTTATTTTAAAAAGTGATAAATTAGGGACTCCTGGGTGGCTCAGTCAGTTAAGTAACCACTTGTTGATTGCGGCTCAGGTCATGATCTTGGGCTTGTGAGATGGAGCTGTGTGCATCGGGCTTCTTCCTGGGTGCGGAGCCTGCTTAAGATTCTCCCTTTCCTCTTCCTCTCCTTCTGCCCCCCTCCCTTTAAAAAAAAGTGATAAAGGGGAATCTAAGAAAGTCTGATTAACTATTATACCTATAACCCATTTCCAAATAAAGCTCTTGCTTCTGAATGAAATAACTTTGTCCCATTTGGGCCAGGACTCATTTGAGCTCAGATCTTAAGACAACCATCCATTGATTGACCCAAGGAAAACTAGCCTATAAGACAGCATGATGCTCTGTAATAGGAAAGCGAGAAGGTAGATCAATATGAGGGACTTAGTCACTACTCAGATTCTCTTCTTAGAAAGTTAGATAGTAGATACATAGCAAATCCTACCAGTTCCTCTTCCAAAATATTTTTCATGTCTATGCCCTCTTTCTATCCGATTACCACCACACTATCCAGGCCACCATCTTCTGCTGGACCAAAGCCATAGCTCCTAACCTGGTTTCTCCACTAACACCACTTCCCTCTCAAAAACCATTTTTCATACAGTAGCCAGAGTGTTCTTTTAAAGAACACATAAGATAATGTCATTCACCTGATTAAAATTCTCCAGTGATTTCTCATTACGTATCAACTTCAAACATATAAAACAAAATTCAAACTGGTATGGGGCATCTGGGTAGCTTAGTCGGTTGAGCCTCAGACTCTTGATTTCAGCTCAAGTCATCATCTCAGGATCGTGAGATTGTGCTCAGCAGGGAATCTGCTTAAGATTCTCTCACTCTGCCTCTCCTCCCCCGGCCAAGTGCTCTCTTTCTTAAATAAATCTTAAAAAAAAAATTTCAAGCTGTTATGATCGGTCTTCTGCCTGCCTTTACCTCTCCATTCTCCTACCTGCTATGCTCCAGCCAGCTTGGTCTTCATTCTGTTTCTCATGCTGCCAAAGTCTCTCCCACCTCAGGGCCTTGCATTTACCAGTCCTCCCTCAGAAACCATCTCCTGTTTCCTCCCCCAGGCCAGCTTCCTCTTTTTCTTCCTTCAGGTCTCAGTTCAATTTTTTTTTTTTTTTTCAAGAGGTCTTCCTATAAAGCAGTGGTGCTCAATTTTCACTATGTATCAGAATCACCTAGGAAACTTACAAACTTTCAGCTGACTAAGACCCACTACCATGAAGTAATCTGAGTAGGACCCGGGCATCAGAATTAACTCAAAACAAACCAAGCCTCGACAGGTGATTCTAACTGCAGCTAACTTGTGAATCAGTGACCTAAAGAACCTCACCATCTTCTCTCCCCATCATATCCACTATTAGAGTATCTCTTGGTATGTATCATACTCTGTAACCATCTTGACTTCTTTTCCTATAGTCTTTCTTCCACTAAAATGCCAATTCCACAAGGGCAAGGACATTTTCTGCCTATTTACTGCTATAGGCCCAATGCCTGACATCAATGAAGGAAAGACTGAAGGTCCTTCAAGTCAATAGACAGAGAAGGGTGAAGCATACGAAAGACAGCCTGGAGAATCCATTAAGTAGAGGTGATATAGAATGAGAGAGAAAGTGGTGAAAATAGATGAAAGAATCAGAAGCTGAATGAGGAAAGTGAAGCATGAGCATAAACCATGGACCACAAAATAGTCTCCTGGGCCATTGTCTCTTCCAATAAAACCTGAAAGTTCAGACTAAAATTGAATCCTTTTTTGTGAGCGCCTAACATATCCTAAATTGTCTCAGTTCCATACAATCTCAGTTCCACACAAACACAATGCCAATTTTATTGATACACTGAGATTACAATTATCTCATTGTAGATTTTTAACATAGAGAAGCCTTATTTTAAATCCTGAAGCTGTCTCATTTTACTCATACCATTTTTAATAGAAGTCTTCTTAAGAACATATTACATTTACTTACCTTCTTTAAAAGAATCCGCTGAGGAAATTTAACATTAACTTGGTAACTCCAGGATTTTCAGTCAAATATTTTGCTGTCTCATATGACTTTGATATCCTTAAGAAAACTTAAAACACATATGCCATTATTATAAAAGTCTTTGGAATAAAAGACTTTCATGGTTCTCAACTTTTCTTTTTAAGTTTCCTTTTTTTAAGTTTACAGGAACTCTGCCCTTACCTGAATGCCCTCACTGCTTAGCTTGCTTATATATTCAGCTGTGAGTTTTTTCATTTAATGACTTTTTTTTAAACAAATGCAAACACAACCTTGTGGTGGTTCCCAGGCTTGGCTATGATTGTAATCACCAGGAAAGCTTTTTTTTTTTTTTTTTTTTTAAGATTTCATTTATTTATGAGAGAAAGGGAGAGCAGGAGCAGTGGGAGGGGCAGAGGCAGAGGGAGAGGGAGAAGCAGATTCTCGCTGAGCAGGGAGCCTGACAACACACAGGGGCGGGGCTCGATCCCAGGACCCTGGAATCATGACCTGAGCCAAAGGCAGACGCTTAATCTACTGAGCCACCCAGGCACCCCAGTAATCACCTGGAGAGCTTTAACATCTGTGAATGTCTGCCTACTTCAGACCCTGAAATTCATGATTTAATTGACTAGGAATGTGGCCAGGATTAGTGGGCTTGTTTGGGTTTTTTGGTTTGTTTTTGGTTCCCAGGTGATTCTAAAACATCTCATTAGGAACTGGAACTAGCAGTTGGAAAAGCAGCTGGAACCCAGACAGTGTTTCACTCTCCCTCTGTGGGTGAGTCTATGTGTCTCCAGGCTACTTTCTCTGCTTCACTTTGCACAGGAGGGTAAGTAACTGACCCTACTGTCCCTACATATAAATGTTCTTCAGTTTCTGGAACCAAATGAATCTAAAAAATACCTTGGTTTGTTTCAAAGTCTCAGGAGCAAGATGTAATCAGCCCTTTTGGGCCTGTGTCTACCCATATTCCCTCCCGGAATAAGCAGGGAGCAAAGTCAGATTGTAGAAACAAACACGGGTTTAGGGTAAACAAACCGTAGGTATACTTTACATTTGGTGAGAGTTCTGGAGAGAAATTCTCAGAAATGAGCATATGGTATCTACTTACAGAATCCTAAACAACAATCCTACCCTCAGTAGGACAATGGACCCTCCAAATTTTGCATAACAAAAAAGTTTAACTGTTAGTTCCTCTTTGACCCATATTATATCATGACATTAGTAGCTTTCATTAATTGAGAATTCCCACCCAGGCTCATATTAAAAGCTCTATTCCAGAAGCATTAGGTTTTTTTTTTTAAGTTACTCTCAGATTTTAAAGAATTAAATAGCTCAAAAAAATAAATAGCTCAAAGCTGAACTGCATCAAGGAAACAACCACAGAGAAAGCATTTCCACGTGCATGCTTAGACAGGTGGCAGAACTTAGCAAACACACAGCAGAGGAACGAGTCCAACTTGTCTTCTTCTCTTTCCAGCCTCCCTGTAACCAGACTAACGTGAGTTTGCTCCGTGGTGAGTTAGCGATAGAGGTTACGCCAGGTGGAGTTCTCACACAAAGTAATCTTTATTTGCAGCAAATAAGGAGATCAGGGGAATAACTTCCAAAGCAGTGACTCCCTGAGCAGGGGTGAGCGGGTTCGCTTTATTTAGGGTTTAGGATGAATATTCAGAAAGGGGAGCTTTGTCATCGCACGTAAAGGTGGGCATAGTTTACACAGGCGCACTCAGAAAATATGCCTACAGGTTGCATCCTACCTTATGTTACTGAAGATTGTACTCCTAGGGTGGAGACTTTAACATTATAATGAAACAGGGGTAACTGTGGGGCAAGGGCAAGTGGCTATGGGCATGCTCTGAGAGCCAGTATAAACTCATGGGTACTCGGGCTTGTTATCCCAGGTAAGGAATGCAAGATCTTACTTACTTTTGAAACATCACTGGGAGTTTTACCACTGGCTTATTGTTTCTGATATGGTTAGGCTACTTCCTGGCCTGGTAGGGACTATGAGTTTCTGCATTCTCTTTGTTCTCTTAAAATCCTTAACAGCTGAGGTTTTTGTGTTTCACGCGTGCGTGCGTGCGTGTGTGTCTTTGTAATTCTGATACTTCCCAGGAAGTTCTGCAAGAAGTGTGCCTGGGCCAGTAGAGTGGTCGAGCACAGATCATGAAAATAGCTGGGGCCAAAAATGCCTGTTGTGTCTTACAAAAGCTATATCCCATCTTTCTTTGCTGGGTACCCTTGACTCTTTTTTTTTTTTTCTTTTGCGGGGTGGCGGGGAGGCGGCAGAGGGAGAAGCAGGCTCCCCGCAGAGCTCAGTCCCAGCATCCTGGGATCATGACCTGAGCCGAAGGCAGATGCCCAACCAACTGAGCCACCCAGGCGCACCCCCCGCCCCCACTCTTTCTGCTTACAACTGGGAAACATTGCCCAGTAAAACTGACTGAAATAGTCTCCTGACAGTAGTCCCAGGACCAGCAGTGTCAGCATCACCCACAAACCAATCCTCAGGCTCTAATCTAGCCCTAAGAATCAGAAACCCTGGGGGTGAGGCAGAGAAATCTGTACTTTAAAGAGCCCTATAGTTAATTCTTTTATTTCCTAGCTAATTTGTATCTATAAATACATGAATACATTGAACAAACCAAGTAGAATATTTGCCAAGGTAAACTAAAAACTAACTTGTTTCTATCCATTCTGTCAAAGGATATAAATCCCAAAATGAGTTTAAAATGCATGATGCTTTCTACCAGTAAACATCAGCGAATTCTGCTAGGTGCTTCCCACCAGGGCAGTTTGGGGATCAGACCCAGAATCTGATAATGCTTAAATAGTTACAGTAAGTGTAAATGGGATGATCTTGGCTTTTAATCATTCTACACTTGAAAGAATTTTGTCCAGTATTTTGGATATTTTGAAATATTTACAATAGTAGAAATAGAAAAAGCTTACATTGATCTGTCAATTAATCTTATAATCATTCATTGAAAGCCTACCACATCCCAAGCATTGTGCTAGGCACTAGAGATACAGGGAAAACAAGACAAACACAACCCTGTACTCAGAGAGCTCACAGTCCAGAAATACAGGAAGTCTCAGGGCCCAAGGTAAGCTTCCCCAAAGGAGTAATGTTAACCAGAGCCTTGAAAGATGTGATGGCTAATTTTCTATGTCCTCTTGATTGGGCCAAAGTGTACCCAATCAAATATTATTCTGGGTGTGTCTGTGAGGGTGTTTTTAGAAGAGATTAAATCAGCAGACTGAGTAAAGCAGATTGACTTCTTTACTGTGGATGGACCTCATCCTATTAATTGACGGTCTCCCTCTGCCCCTTCCCCAGCTCATGCATGTTCTCTCTCTCTCTCTCTCTCATAAGTAAATCTTAAAGAGAGAGAGAAATTTCTAGGAGGAAAGAAAGGCTGGTACAGAGATCTTGAGGCAGAGTATATAGCATCTTAAAAGAATTGAGGTAAAAATTACAACACTTCCTTAGCACTTACTGTATATCAGACCTTGCTCTAAGTTCCCTGGATATGTTATCTCATTTAATTCTCAAAACAACCTCCTGATGTAGGTTCAATTATTGTCTCAAATTGCAAGTGAAAAAACTGAGGCACAGAGAGGTGAAGTAACTCACTCAAGATCCTAGAGATGGAATGGGAAGAACCATGTTCCACAGCCAAGTGTTCTGTCTCCAGAGTCCATGCTCTTAACCATGACTCCTTCACTTCTCCATAGAGCTGGAGAGGAGAATAAGGAAGTGATAAAGAGAAATGCCAGATCATAGGGAACCTTGGAAGCCCTGTTAAGGGATTTGAGATTTTTTCCTAAAAGCCATAGGAACCAGAGAACAATTTAAATCAGAGGAGTGACAGGATCAGACTTCTGTTTAAAACATATGAAATAATTGCAGGGAGGAAATTGGAATGGAGGGAGCAAGACAGGTGGCTTTTGCTTTGATACAAGATTTTTCTCTTTTAACCACTTCACTTGAATATCAAATAGCTTAAGTTGCTCCAGAAAATATCAAAAGCAAAAACTCCAGGGACGCTTGGGTGGCTCAGTCGGTTAAGTGTCTGCCTTCGGCTCAGGTCATGATCCCAGGGTCCTGGGATCGAGTCCCACATCGGGCTCCTTGCTGAGCGGGAAGGTTGCTTCTCCCTCCGCCGCTCCCTCTGCTTTGTAGCAATGCATCTTGAGCTATGACGTGTTTGACATACTGGACCCCTCAAGAAAGATACCTGAGACGGCATTTGGGTACCTTTTTCTGTAGGAAGAAAGTTTCTTAAGACAGTGGCTAACTGTCTACGGCCGTACCACCCTGAACGCGCCCGATCTCGTCTGATCTCGGAAGCTAAGCAGGGTCGGGCCTGGTTAATACTTGGATGGAAGACAGTGGCTAATTGCCCAAAAGGGACATATGTCAGAGTTTGGACTGAGCTCCCTTAAGGATCCTCGTAATATAAGCACAGAATCTGGAGCTCTTTAGTTCAATGCCCTCATGTTCCTGGGTGTCTACCCACATACACATGTAAATCTCCATAATTTTTTAACAACTTATTGGCAGAATGAAGCACGAAAGTGCTGAGCTGAGAGACTCACACCTCTGAGGAACTTTACTTTGGATTTTAGCCTATGTATAAAACCTCGGGAAATTTTATACCTAGGCAAAGAACACAGGTCCCAAGAAAAACAATCTGGTCATTAACTTCTGTCTCCTATAAAACATGTTCTTGGTCAGCATGTTTTTCTCAAGACAGTATGAAACTTGCTGGGGCGCCTGGGTGGCTCAGTTGTTAGGTGTCTGGCTTCAGCTCAGATCATGGTCCCGGGGTCCTGGGATCGAGCCCCGCATTGGGCTCCCTGCTCAGTGTCTGCTTCTCCCTCTCCCTTTCTCTCTGTGTGTGGGCTCATGCTCTCTCTCTCTCTCTGAAAGAAGGAAGGAAGGAAAGAAACAAACTTGCCTTAAAAATTTACTCAGATAAGTGTGTGTGTGTATGTGTGTGTGTTTTCATTCTAAATTCCATTTTTAAGTGTACTTCTTTACATAATTTTCAGCTGTTCTGCGTGAATTACAACTGGCTAGTTTTTCATCTCTTTTGATTACTATTCCAGCCTTCTTGGGACTAGCTCTGTTACATAAAAAGGATTTTACTTTACATTTTCTTCTACCCTGGATCTGTATCTCTGAAGTTGTTCATTTAGACTTTGGGCCAATAACTGATTATTTAATAGGGAGGCTAGCTCACAAAAAATATTGATTGGATCACATACATTTGTGTGACTCTCTCACAGGATGTGGTGTAAGGGGAAGCTAAGTGGGGAAGATTCTCATTTTCTGGTAAAGTAGTTGAAACCTTTGAACAATAAGGCACTTTTTTTTTCCATCTACAAAATTTGGCTTGAATACAATTTCTTTCCTTGACACAGTACTATCAAGAATTGTTTTATTTTTAAAACAGAACATGATCCAAATAGAAGAATGAGCCAAGAACATGAACAGACAGTTCAAAGAGAAGGAAATGATCTTTAAACATATGAAAGATGTTCAACTTCATGATAATATGAGAAATGTATAGTAAAATTACAAGGCAACGCCTTGTTTTTTCATCTATCAGTCTGACAAAGATGTAAAAGTTGATGATTACAGTATTTTGACAAAAACATACACCATGATATTTAGTTGGTGATAGTATAAATTCATTCTACTTTTAAGAGTCAAATTGACAATATTTGTCAATTTAAAATACAAATATCTTTTGCACTGAAATTCCATTTCTAGAAAAGTTTCAGATAGAAATCCATTAATACATGTATACAAGATGTATGAACGCAGTAATTTATTGTAGCATTCATCCATTGGAATAGTCTATAGCTATTAATAAGGGAGAACTATAGAAAGTGATATGCAACCAGCTTCAAGTTATATTAAGTGATGACAGGAAGATACAGTACCTTATGTAGAATGTGAGTAAAAGAAATTGGAGCTATATACACATACATGGTAGATATGAAGTGTAAGGAAGTGGCAAAATATATTTCCTCTGGAGAAAACTGTCATACTGAGGGACTGGGAGACTAAAGTGAAATGGAAATTCACTCTTTACTGTGTGTCACTTATACTGCTGGAATTTAAAAAAAAAACACACACACACATTTGCACTATTACTTGTATTTTTTAAAATCGCATTAAAAAATGTAAGAAATTCTGTCCTTAGCTCCATGAAGATGCATAAAAAATGCCAATATGTATGGAATTCTATTTACCTGCTTTAAACTTGCTGAAAATGGCATAAAGCTTTTACAAATGCATAATGTCATTGATCTTAAGTTGCAACCTGATGCTACTACTTTTTCTACATGGCAAAAACATTTATTCCACTCCTATATTTTCCAAATCAATCAATACATAATCAGAAAATTAATATCCTCTTGCAGCCACTCATACCAGATGGTCTTTCCTGGTCCATTTCTTCTCCTTTCATGAAATCCTTCTCATCTCTCATTTACTCAGAGGTTGGCCAGCTCATTCTGTAAAGAGCCACATAGTAAATATTTTAGTTTGTGGGCCAAGAGGGAAAATCAAGGATATTATCTTTGTGTTTATATAGCAGAAAATAAAACAAATTTCTAAAAATTTTTTATGACAAAATTAAAAATATAACTGAAAAAAAATATAGGTCTACAAATGAGAATAATAGAATTCTTTTTGGGAAGATAATACTTTGCTTAATTGGGGTTCAAGATTAGTGTCCTCTATCCTCAAGTTGATTGAAAATTTTTATCTGTAAAAACATTTCTTGTGGGGTGCCTGGGTGTCTCAGTTGGTTAAGCATCTGCCTTCAGCTCAGGTCATGATCCCAGGGTCGTGGGATCGAGTCCCACATCAGGCTTCCTGCTCCTCTCACTCCCTCTGCCCCTCCCCCAGCTTGTGCTCTCTCTCACTCACTCTGTCTCAAATAAATAAATAAAATCTTAAAAAAAAAAAAAAAATTCTGTGGGCCTAACAATAGAGGTGGTAAGCTAGACTAGCCCCAACAGCTATAGTTTTCCCTTTCTTTTCTGCCTGATGGGCTCCAGACATCTAGCAAACTCTGCTCAACAATCACCTCATCTGGGAAGGCTGGCTCTCTTCCACTCACCCTATCTGTATCAGAATAATCATTCTACTCCTTCTGTAGCTGGATCACAATTCCAATCTTGAATAGAGAGCATTTTATAATATTTATCAGTAGTAGATATCTATGACCTTTCTTATATCTAATTTATCCCTTGTTCATAGAATATGCTAGAACATCATAGGAACCCAGTCATTTTTTGTTAAACTAAGCTTTCATCCATTAAAAAGCAATTTTGATGGTAAATAAAATAAATATAAAAATATAAAGTAAATATAAAGAGCCCCCCATCAACCCACTTAACTTCTGTGGTGATAATAACATCCCAAACTTGTATTTTTGGGTCAAATGATTAGGCAACCCCTTCAGGGCTAGCACCTTCAGTCATGTTCAGTCAAGAGCTCTCCCTTTTGTCTAAGATGCCTAGATTTTGCAAGCACTATTGTAGCTAAAGGCTGAAACTTGTTCACAAGCATAGTCCTGAAGGCTAGCAATCCATGATGAGAATTTGCTCATACATATGTACAATACTTGCAAAAGAGTTTAAACCCGGGCGCCTGGGTGGCTCAGTTGGTTAAGCGACTGCCTTCGGCTCAGGTCATGATCCTGGAGTCCCAGGATCGAGTCCCGCATCGGGCTCCCTGCTCGGCAGGGAGCCTGCTTCTCCCTCTGACCCTTCCCCCTCTCATGTGCTCTCTGTCTCTCTCATTCTCTCTGTCTCAAATAAATAAATAAAATCTTTAAAAAAAAAAAAAAAAGAGTTTAAACCCTAAGTATCCCAGTAGTGCTATACAATCTATTCCAAACCCAGGGAAGCAAGTATATTTTCTGATAATGACGACTAAGGAATTTTGCAGCTTTTGCTAAGATCACCTTATGCCTTGGATATTCTTCTTTTTAATCATTACTTATCCTCCAGCTCTCTGAGTTCATACATTACTTCCTCAGGGATGTCTCCTCTGACCTCACCCCGGAACAGCCAAACCCCTTGTTAGATGCTGTCCTAGCTTTATGTGTTCTTCATAGCACTTACAGAAGTTTGTAATTATATCTTTGGATGATTATTTCATCAATGTGTCTTATTCATAAGGTCCATGAAAGTAGAATCCATATTCACTCTCACTGTGTCCATAACACCTACATAGTGCCTGAAGATGTATATGCTTGGGGCACCCGAGTGGCTCAGTCGGTTAAGCATCCAACTCAATTTTGGCTCAGGTCATGATCTCAGGGTTGTGAGACTGAGCTCTGCGTGGGGCTTCGTGCTCAGTGAGGAGTCTGCTTGAGATTCTCTCTCTGCCCCTAACCTTCCCTTCCTCCCTCTTTCTCTTTCAAATAAATAAATCTTTTTAAAAAAAAAGATGCATATACTCAATAAATACTTGTTAAATGAGTGAATGAAGGTGGAATGAGGTCAATAGTCCATTTTGCCACTGGTTCCTAAAGAAGACCCCTATTTCAGAAATCATTTATACCAGAGACAGTTGTGTCATTAAAAGACAGAATTGGCAATATAAAGGAACCATAAAGATTCCCAGGTTCAACTCACTTATTTCACTGAAAAAGACAGAAACTTGGACAAGTTATATAACTTACCTGGGATCTCAAAAAAATGGACTAAATTTGTAAGTTCCATCTCTACCATGATATATGTGAGAGCTTATCATATTACTAACCTTTCCACAAGGTTTCAAACCTTACTCATGTTTTCAAACTCCCATGCCACTTTGGTTTGCTTATCATTACTTTCACTCACCATGGTATCTACATCAGTCCTCACTCTAATACATCCATTTAGTTTATGTAATTTACATAATCTCACTGACAGCTGCTTTGACCCTGCGGAAATTCTTTAAAAAAAAAAAGAAAGAAAAGAAAAGAGGGGCTCTTGGGTGGCTCAGTTAAACATTGGACTCAGTTTCAGCTCAGGTCATGATCTCAGGGTGGGGTCATGGGGTTAAGCCCCAAGTCAGGCTCTATGCTCAGCACAGAGTTCGCTCGACATTCTTTCCCTCTGCCTCCCCTATGCCCTTCCCCCTGCTCACATGCTATCATCCTCTCTCTCTTTCAAATAAAATCTTTAAAAAAAAAAAAGAAATTCTGATCAGCATAAATTAGGTTTATTGTCCAATTCTGGTCTAGACACCTGCCTGACTGAGGAGTGCATCTTAAAGTACCCTAGGGATTGTAAATAGAAAGAACATGTCTTTTCTGGACAGCTATGTGCAAAAGAATGAAGCTGGGCCATTTTCTTACATCTACATAAAAATAAACTCAAAATGAACTAAAGATCTAAATGTGAGACCTGAAACCTTAAAACTCCTAGAAGAAAACATAGGCAGTAATTTCTTTGGCATTGGCCATAGAAAATTTTTTAGCTGTGTCTATGGCAAGGGAAACAAAAGCAAAAATAAACTGTTGGGACTACACCAAAATAAAAAGCATTTGCACCGTTTAAAGAAACCATCAACAAAACACAGAGACAACCTACTGAATTGGAGAAGATATTTGCAAATTATATACCCAATAAAGGGTTAATAGCCAAAACATGTAAAGAACTTACACAATTTACCACAAAGAAGAGGATAATCTGATTAAAAATGGACAGAGGATCTAAATAGACATTTTTCGAAAGAACACATACAAATAACCAACAGACAAATGAGAAGATGCTCAACATCACTGATTATCAGGGAAATGCAAATCAAAACCACAGTGAGATATCACCTGACACCTGTCAGAATGACTAGTATCAAAAAGACAAGAAATAACAAGTGATGACAAGAATGGCAAGAGAAAGGAACTCACGTGCACCGTTGGCAGGAATGTAAATTGGTGCAACCACTGTGGAAAACAGTATGAAGCTTCCTCAAAAAATAAAAATTAGAAATACCATATCACCCAGTAATTCCACTACTGAATATTTACACAAATAAAATGAAAACACTATTTTGAAAAGATATATGTACCCCTATGTTTATTGCATCATTATTTACAATAGCCAAGATATGGAAGCTGCCCAAATGTCCATCAATAGATGAATGAATAAAGAAGATGTGGTGTATATACACAATGGAATATTACTCAGCCATAAAAAAGAATGAGATCTTGCCATTTGGGACAGCATGGATGGACCTAGAGGATATTATGCTAAGTGAAATAAGTCAGAGAAAGGAAAATAACATATGATTTCAGTCACATATATAATCTAAAATGAAAAACAAGAAACAAATAAAAAACCATACAGACTCCTGAATACAGAGAACAAGCTGATAGTTGCCAGTGGGGAGGGTGTTGGAGGGATGGGAAAAATAGGAAAGGGGATTAGGAGTCACAAACTTCTGGTTAAAAATAATTTATAATGATGAAAAGTACAGCATAGGGGAAATATTCAATAATATTTCAATAACATGTTAGGGTAACAGATGGTAACTACACTTACTGTGGTGAGCATAGCATAATGTATAATTCTTATCAAATCACTATGTTGTACACCTGAAACCAGTATAACATTGTATGTCAACTATACTCCAATTTTTTTTTTTTTTATTTGACAGCACAAGCAGGGGGGGAGCAGGAGAGGGAGAAGCAGGCTCCCCACTGAGCAAGCAGGGAGCTGATGTGGGGCTCGATCCCAGGACCCTGGGATCATGACCTGAGCCGAAGGCAGACACTTAACAACTGAGCCACCCAGGCGCCCCTATACTCCAATTTTTTAAAAAAATAAGAAAAAAAAAAACATGCCTTTTAAGATGTTTGTGTGGGAGAGGATATAGATACATGAAAAAATTCATGGGCAATTTTAGTAAGGCCAAAGGGCATAAGAGTGTGCATAGAAATGTACATACATGTATAGACACTATATCTTTGTTTTGAATTCATTTAATATGGGAAACATTTTGGTTTGTCATTTTGCCTTTTGCATTGTGTAGTCTGTAGTCTATCCAGAGTACAAATACAATTTTAAAAATACTTATCCCCATCATGTTCAATGTATCCAATAATAAATAAACGTTATAAGAAGCATCTCTCACAGGGGCTCCTGGGTGGCTCAATCCATTATGCATCTGCATCCCAGCGTCCTGGGATTGAGTCCTGCATCTGGCTCCCTGCTCAGCGGGGAGTTGGCTTCTCCCTCTGACTCTCACTCCTCCTTGTGCTCTCTCTGTCTCTCGGGCTCTCACTCTCTCAAATAAATAAATAAACAAACTCTTCAAAAAAAAGAAAAAGAAGCATCTTTCACGGGGACTACTAGGCACCTGGTAAATGGATATTTGATAATATGCCCGCTCCCATAAAAACATTATTTTACCTATTGATTCATGGTGCTGTTTTTATAAATTGATGATAGCAAGCTGATTGTCACCCATGGCTCAGCTAATTAAAACAGACTCTGGACTCTGAGAAACAAACTGAGGGTTCTAGAGGGGAGGGGGTGGGGGGATGGGTTAGCCTGGTGATGGGTATTAAAGAGGGCATGTACTGAATGGAGCACTGGGTGTTATATGCAAACAATGAATCATGGAACACTACATCAGAAACTAATGATATAATGTATGGTGATTAACATAACAACAAAAAAAAAGAATGGTACTAACAAGAAACCTGTAAGAAAGTGTGAGTACTGAGTAAAATCCATGCAACCATGTTTTGTTTTCTGTTTTTTGTTTTTAAATTATGTTAAGTTAGCCACTGTGTAGGAACCATGGTTTTAAGCACAAGTTTGGTGTTCATTATTTTTTTTAAGACTTTATTTATTTATTTGACAGAGAGAGACAGTGAGAGAGGGAACACAAGCAGGGGGAGTGGGAAAGGGAGAAGCAGGTTTCCTGCAGAGCAGGGAGCCCGAGGCGGGGCTGGATCCCAGGGCCCTGGGATCATGACCTGAGCCGAGAGCAGATGCTTAATGACTGAGCCACCCAGGCACCCCGAGTTTGGTTTTCATATTCAGTTCTCTAGCTTGGTGCTTAGTATATATCACAAGTGTAAATGAAAACAGTAAAGGGAATTTTTTACTCAGTTACATAATGGAACCTTAGAAACTCAATTCACAGTTTCTTAAAAAGAAAAATCTCTGTGATAGTACATTCATAGACAATCTCCTATAGCTCAGTCAGCAAGACAAACTCTAAATCTGGGGTATGTTTCTTGAGATTTTGAGTTGCAGTACAAGGTTTCCAAATAGTGTTATTAATGATGAATTAGTTCAAAATGTGGGACAGACCACATAGAAGCCCCTCAAATTTAACTACAGGAAAGAACTGAAACCAGAGAGCAGATTGGAGGCAAAGTGTTTTTGATACAGTTCCAGATAGGCCAGCTATAAAACAGCTTCTTCTAATCTGCCATATTAATTCCCTCAGCCCATTCCTCAATTTTGTTTACTGAAATTAAATCTAACCAGATTTTATATTTGTTGCTAATATTACCATTTTTTAATCAAAGTTTGTACAAATACACTTCGTCTTTCCTCTTAAAATCTCCTTTAAAAAAAATCCAAGTTCTTCCCAAAAAACATTAATAGTCTTTTTAAACTGCAGTTCTTAACTTTGAGTTGACTTTTCAATAATCTCCCAAACATTATTTCTTTCCCAGATTTAATGATTGAAACACTCAACATTCCAAATTATTCCTTTACCAATACATGAGCTATTTTTTTCCCTTTGTCTTTCCTCCTCCCTAAGGGGTACCTGACTTTCTTTTCCTTTCCAAATATTCCTTGGGAATTTGTCCTACTCTAGTCAAAAAAAAAATTTTTTTTAAGGATTTTAAAATTTCTACATATGTGCAAGCGTTTGTGAAATAGTCCAAAAATCTAAAGTCCTAAACAACATAATAACCAAGAGAAAAACCCCAGACATAATTTGCTGTGCAAAAATGATGCTAGCAGCTTCACCACCCAAAATGGGTGCTTTCTCTTGTTTTTATCTTATTTAATTTATGCAGAAGATTAGCACTATGTTCTTTTTTCACTACTTAGTAAAATACAGTTATTTTCTGGTTTTGCTTACTGGGAAAATTGAACTGTACAGGGTTTCTTTTCCTTTCAACTAGGAACATTTGGAAAAGTAACAGCCTTACTTTCCTATAAGATCCAGAGACTTAGGGGCGCCTGGGTGGCTCAGTCGTTAAGCGTCTGCCTTTGGCTCAGGTCATGATCCCAGGGTCCTGGGATCGAGCCCCGCATCGGGCTCCCTTCTCTGCGGGAAGCCTGCTTCTCCCTCTGCCATTTCCCCTGCTTGTGTTCTCTCTCTCACTGTGTCTCTCTCTGTCAAATAAATAAATAAAATCTTAAAAAAAAAAAAAAGATACAGAGACTTAGGGGAAAGATGGCGGAGGAGTAGGGGACCCTATTTCAACTGGTCCCCAGAATTGAGCTGGATAACTACCAGACCACTCTGAGCACCCACGAAACCAGCCTGAGATGTAAGAAGATCTGGATCTCTACAAACAGAATATCGCAGACGGTTGGTTGTGAGGTACGAAGTGGAGAGCATTCTGCAGGCAGGTATCGGAGGATAAACGGCGGCAGGAGGGTGCCTGGCCGTGGGGATCCTGCATCGCCGGTGAGTGACAGCCTCACGCACTGCGGACCCGTAGCGTCAGGAAAGGACTTTAGGGCAGCCCCCAGGGTGGAAAACCAGAGCGGTGGGGTCGCGCACACGCAAACCGCAGCCACCCGGACAGAAACCGGAGCGTTGATCGCGCGCACGAGAACTGCAGCCTCCGAGACGGAAACCCGGTGCGCCGGGGTCACACCGGTGAACTGCAACCTCCGGGGTGGAAATCCCGAGCGGCGGAGTCACCCACACGCACACGAACTGGGAGCGGCTGGCGGTTTTAGAAGCACAAAGGGCAGGGACATGCCCCAACCTGGAGGCAGGACTGGGAG
Organism: Mirounga angustirostris; assembly: GCF_029215605.1. Lineage (NCBI taxonomy): Eukaryota > Metazoa > Chordata > Mammalia > Carnivora > Phocidae > Mirounga > Mirounga angustirostris. The sequence goes on from NW_026991709.1 coordinate 109,996,725, forward strand.
CGCTGCGGAGGGGCGCACAACCCAGGACGCTGCAGTTTATAGCAGCACAGACAGAAACGGAGACAGTGTGGCCTGGAGAACTCACTGAAGAACAGACTGAGGTCTCTCTGCTCTGAGGCAGAGGGTTGGAAACGGTCTCTTCTGCTCTGACTGGCGGAAGAGACGCGGAAAGCCGCCAGGGAAAGGCGCCAGAGAACAAAAGCCCCAAAGAATGATTCCCACTGAGCCCATCCCCCACCACAGGGGCGCAGGGCAACTCTGCCCAAACAGGGTTGCCTGAGTAACAGTGCGGCAGGCCCCTCCCGCAGAAGACGGGCTGGGAAAACAAGAGGCCAGCAACCCTAAGGTCCCAAGAAAACAGGTGCATCTTGCTTGGGTTCTGGTCAACAATTTGGACTCTATACATTCCCTCAAACACCCATCAACAGAATGACTAGGAGGAGGAGCCCCCAAAACAGAAAAGACTCAGAGATTATGACTTATGCTGCAGATTTACAAATGGATGCAGACATAACCAAGGTGTCGGAGATGGAATTCAGGCTAGCAATTGTGAAGACAATGGCTAGAATGGAGAAATCAATTAATGGCAACATAGAGTCTCTAAGGGCAGAAATAAAAGGTGAATTAGCAGAACTTAAAAATGCTATCAATGAGATCCAATCCAATCTAGATAATCTAACAGCTAGGGTAACTGAGACAGAAGAGAGAAAAAGCGATCTGGAAGACAGTATAATAGATAAAAAGGGAAAAGAGGAGGCCAGGGAAAAACAATCCAGAATCCATGAAAATAGAATCAGAGAAATAAGTGACACCATGAGGCATTCCAATGTCAGAATAATTGGAATCCCGGAGGGAGTGGAGAGAGAGAGAGGGCTAGAAGATGTATTTGAGCAAATCGTAGCTGAGAACTTCCCTAATCTGGGGAATGAAACAAACATTCTAGTCCTAGAGGCAGAGAGGACCCCTCCTAAGATCAAGGAAAACAGGCCAACACCTCGGCATGTAATAGTAAAACTTGCAAATCTTAGAACCAAGGAAACCATCTTAAGGGCAGTTAGGGGGAAGAGATTCCTTACCTACAGAGGGAGGAACATCAGAATAACATCAGACTTATCCACAGAGACCTGGCAAGCCAGAAAGGCCTCTCAGGACATATTCAGGGTACTAAATGAGAAGAACATGCAGCCAAGAATACTTTATCCGGCAAGGCTATTATTTAGAATGCATGGAGAGATGCAGAGCTTCCACGACCGGCAGAAGTTGAAAGAATATGTGACCACTAAGCCGGCCCTGCAAGAAATATTAAGGGGGGTTCTATAAAAGGAGAAAGACCCCAAGAGTGATCTACAACAGAAATTTACAGGGACAATCTATAAAAACAACGTCTTCACAGGCAACATGATGACAATTAATTCATATCTTTCAATAATCACTCTCAACGTGAATGGCCTAAACGCTCCCATAAAACAGCACAGGGTTGCAGATTGGATAAAAAGACAGGACCCATCTATATGCTGTCTACAAGAGACTCATTTTGAACCTAAAGAAACATCCAGACTGAAAGTGAAGGGATGGAGATCTATCTTCCATGCCAGCGGACCTCAAAAGAAAGCTGGGGTAGCAATTCTTATATCAGACAAATTAGATTTTAAGCTAAAGTCTGTAATAAGAGACACAGAAGGACACTATATCATTCTTAAAGGGTCTATCCAACAAGAAGATCTAACAATTATAAATATCTATGCCCCCAACATGGGAGCAGCCATCTACATAAGCCAACTGTTAACCAAAATAAAGAGTCCTATTGATAACAATACGTTAATTGTAGGAGACCTCAATACTCCACTCTCAGCAATGGACAGATCATCTAAGCAGAAAACCAACAAGGAAACAAGAGCTTTGAATGATACATTGGACCAAATGGACCTCATAGATATTTACAGAACATTCCACCCTAAAACAACAGAATACTCATTCTTCTCGAGTGCACATGGAACTTTCTCCAGAATAGACCGTATACTGGGTCACAAATCAGGTCTCAAATGATACAAAAAAAAGATTGAGATTATTCCCTGCATATTCTCAGACCATAATGCTCTAAAACTGGAACTCAATCACAAGAAAAAAATTGGCAGAAATTCAAACACTTGGAAGCTAAAGACCACTCTGCTCAAGAATGTTTGGGTCAACCAAGAAATCAAAGAAGAACTTAAACAATTCATGGAAATCAATGAGAACAAAAACACATCGGTCCAAAACCTATGGGATACTGCAAAGGCGGTCCTAAGGGGGAAATACATAGTCACCCAAGCCTCACTCAAAAAAACAGAAAAATCCTGAATTCACCAACTAACTCTACACCTTAAAGAGAAAAAGCAACAAACAACACCTAAGCCACGCATTAGAAGAGAAATAATTAAAATTAGAGCAGAAATCAATGAATTAGAAACCAGAAACACAGTAGATCAGATCAATGAAACTAGAAGTTGGTTCTTTGAAAGAATTATTAAGATTGATAAACCACTGGCCAGACTTATCCAAAAGAAGAGAGAAAGGACCCAAATTAATAAAATTATGAATGAAAGGGGAGAGATCATGACTAACACCAAGGAAATAGAAACAATTATTAGAAATTATTATCAACAACTATATGCCAATAAACTGAGCAATCTGGATGAAATGGAGGCCTTCCTGGAAACCTATAGGCTGCCAAGACTGAAACAGGAAGAAATTGACAACCTGAATAGGCCAATAACCAGTAACGAGATTGAAGCAGTGATCAAAAACCTCCCAAAAAACAAGAGTCCAGGGCCTGATGGATTCCCTGGGGAATTCTACCAAACATTCAAAGAAGAAATAATACCTATTCTACTGAAGCTGTTTCAAAACATAGAAACAGAAGGAAAACTTCCAAATTCATTCTATGAGGCCAGCATTACCTTAATCCCCAAACCAGGCAAAGACCCCATCACAAAGGAGAATTTCAGACTGATATCCCTGATGAATACGGATTCGAAAATCCTTAACAAAATCCTAGCTAATAGGATCCAACAATACATTAAAAGGATCATCCACCACGACCAAGTGGGATTTATCCCCGGGATGCAAGGGTGGTTCAACATTCGCAAATCAATCAATGTGATAGAACACATTAATAAGAGGAGGGAGAAGAACCATAGGGTCCTCTCAATTGATGCAGAAAAAGCATTTGACAAAATACAACATCCTTTCCTGATTAAAACTCTCCAGAGTATAGAGATAGAGGGAACATTCCTCAAGCTCATAAAATCCATCTATGAAAGACCCACAGCAAATATCATCCTCAATGGGGAAAAGCTGAGAGCCTTTCCCTTAAGATCAGGAACACGTCAAGGGTGCCCACTCTCACCACTGTTGTTCAACATAGTACTAGAAGTCCTAGCAACAGCAATCAGACAACAAAAAGAAATAAAAGGTATTCAAATTGGCAAAGAAGAAGTCAAACTCTCTCTCTTCGCAGATTACATGATACTTTATGTGGAAAACCCAAAAGACTCCACCCCAAATTACTAGAACTCATCCAGCAATTCAGTAATGTGGCAGGATACAAAATCAATGCACAGAAATCAGTTGCTTTCTTATACACTAACAACGCAACTGTAGAAAGAGAAATTAGAGAAACAATTCCACTTACAATAGCATCAAAAACCATAAGATACCTTGGAATAAACCTAACCAAAGAGGTAAAGGATCTATACTCTAGGAACTATAAAACACTCATGAAAGAAATTGAAGAAGACACAAAAAGATGGAAAAATATTCCATGCTCATGGATCGGAAGAATAAACATTGTTAAAATGTCTATGCTACCCAGAGCAATCTATACCTTCAATGCCATCCCGATCAAAATTCCAATGACATTTTTCAAAGTGCTGGAACAAACAATCTAAAATTTGTATGGAATCAGAAAAGACCCCGAATCACCAAGGAGATGTTGAAAAAGAAATACAAAGCTGGGGGCATCACGTTGCCCAATTTCAAGCTATATTACAAAGCAGTGATCACCAAGACAGCATGGTACTGGCACAAAAACAGACATACAGACCAATGGAACAGAATAGAGAACCCAGATATGGCCCCTCAACTCTATGGTCAAATAATCTTTGACAAAGCAGGAAAAAACATGCAATGGAAAAAAGAGTCTCTTCAATAAATGGTGCTGGGAAAATTGGACAGCCACATGCAGAAGAATGAAACTCGACCATTCTCTAACACCATTCACAAAGATAAACTCAAAGTGGATGAAAGACCTCAATGTGAGACAGGAATCCATCAAAATCCTAGAGGAGAACATAGGCAGTCACCTCTTTGACATCGGCCACAGCAACTTCTTTCAAGATACATTTCCAAAAGCTACTGAAACAAGCAAAAATGAACTTTTGGGACTTTATCAAGATAAAAAGCTTCTGCACAGCAAAGGAAGCATCAACAAAACAAAGAGGCAACCCACAGACTGGGAGAAGATATTTGCAAATGACACTACAGATAAAGGGCTGGTATCCAAAATCTATAAAGAACTTCTCAAACTCAACACCCAAAAAACAAATAATCAAGTCAAAAAGTGGGCAGAAGACATGAACAGACACTTCTCTGAAGAAGACATACAAATGGCTAACAGACACATGAAAAAATGTTCGACATCATTAGCCATCAGGGAAATCCAAATCAAAACCACACTGAGATACCACCTTACACCAGTTAGAATGGCCAAAATGGACAGGGAAAGAAACAACAAATGTTGCAGAGGTTGTGGAGAAAGGGGAACCCTCTTATACACTGTTGGTGGGAATGCAAGTTGGTATAGCCACCTTGGAAAACAGTGTGGAGGTTCCTCAAAAATTTTAAAATAGAGCTACCCTATGACCCAGCAATTGCACTCCTGGGTATTTACCCCAAAGACACACATGTAGTGAAAAGAAGAGCCATATGCACCCCAATGTTCATAGCGGCAATGTCCACAATAGCCAAACTGTGGAAAGAGGTGAGATGCCCTTCAACAGATGAATGGATAAAGAAGATGTGGTCCATATATACAATGGAATATTACTCAGCCATCAGAAAAGATGAATACCCAACTTTTACATCAACATGGGTGGGACTGGAGGAGATGATGCTAAGTGAAATAAGTCAAGCAGAGAAAGTTAATTATCATATGGTTTCACTTATTTGTGGAACATAAGGAATAACATGGAGGACAGTAGGAGAAGGAAGGGAAAAATGGGGGGCAGGGAATTGGAGGGAGAGATGAACCATGAGAGACTATGGACCTGAGAAACAAACAGGGTTCTAGAGGGGAGAGGGGAGGGGGGGATTGGTTAGCCCAGTGATGGGTATTAAGGAGGGCACGTACTGCATGGAGCACTGGGTGTTATACGAAAACAATGGATCGTGGATCATTACATCAAAAACTAATGATGTATTGTATGGTGACTAACATGATAAAATTAAAAACTACAAAAAAAAAAAAGATATAGAGACTTAAATGAATATCCATATGGATATGGGTTTTCAACTTGTTATCGTTTCTGTTAAAACTGTATCCTTAGAATATAATTTGAATAACTTGGTCTTGTCCGATTCTGAAGACTGAAAATCATTGTCTTTATAGAAAAATAACCTACAAAAAATGTGTGGCTTGATTGTTTTACTTGATAATTTGCCCTGGAAGCAACTTAGTAAGTGATGTGTCTTTTTCCTAAATAATTTGCATAAATATTTGTGAGATTACTCTGTCAAATTGGAAATATACCATGGGCCTATTTGTTTTTCCTTATACACATAATGGTAAAATAAAATCATGTTACTCTGAAAAAAACCCATGATAACATTAATTAGGATCATTTTTACATTCTAATTGTCATACTTTGAGTTATTTAATAAATGTTGACAGCATGCTTAAATTTCAGTCAAACTGACTAATGGACCCAAAGCAGTTAAGTGCTACCAGGACTAGCCCAAGCCATTTCTCAGGCTTTTATTTTGCTGAAAGTAACACTGAAGAATGAGGTAATGTCTCCCATTGAGACCACGAGCAGACCCACTTACTACCTACTATAAAAGAGGTGGATTTCCTGTGCTTAGGGTTACTAGTCTGCAACACACTCCCATTCTGTGCATAAAATCTAACTGGATCATCCCCCTGGGATGGAGACAAGGGATCTGATGCAACCCAATGCTTATGCAGCTTTCTGCCCCATCAGTTGCAAAGTCCTTTGTCTCTGACCCAAGAGTCTCATGTGTTTTTGCCATCATCCATGGAACAACAGTGTAACTTATTAGCTTTTAAGTAGAGTAATACAAAATCCCAACCCTGTGTGTGTGTGTGTGTGTGTATAATTTAACCTCAAAACAATTCACAATGTAAATGCTACTTTAGCTCCCTGTTACCACTTTAGGAGATATATTTCATTTATCCTTTATATTTTAGAAGATCTTTAATTCCTTCTCTTGGCAATACAAATAATATTAAAAGATTACTAAAAGTTTTATCTTAAAGGAGTATTCCTAATATAAGGAAACAGAATAACATATTTGTATAAGCCAAAAAAGTTTTTTTCTGCCAAAATATTTCCAGAATTTTTACATTTTTCATCAGTTAATAAAAAAGAATGTATAGCAAAATTCTTCCTTTCTCCTGATCTTTAGGGCAAATCTCGCACACATTCTTCCAGGCCGGGCTCAAATGCCATTTCTCCAACAAACATTCCCTTAATAGCTAAATATAATCTCTCCCACCTGTTTAGCATTTTATCTCTAGCTGGAATTTCCTTAGCCCTTGCATTCTCCTAATGCAGGAGTAGGTCACCCCACCTTCTAGACAGTCAACTCTCTAAAGGCAATTTCTACTTAGGATTCCCCTTTTCTACTTAACAACTTTGAACATTGTGCCTTGCATCTAGTAAGAAGTACTAGTTAAGGATCTATCTTTATATCTGAAAAAAAAAAATGATTTTCAATAGTAAAATATAACATGAAATTTTAAGGGTTTTTTAAGTTAAATTTTTTTAAAAATATTTATTTATTTGTTTGTTTGTTTGTTTGTTTGTTTGACAGAGACAGCGAGAGAGGGAACACAAGCAGGGGGAGTGGGAGAGGGAGAAGCAGGCTTCCCATGGAGCAGGGAGCCTGATATGGGGCTCGATATGGCTCTGGATCCCAGGACCCTGGGATCATGACCTGAGTCGAAGGCAGACACTTAATGACTGAGCCACCCAGGCGCCCCGATTAAGGGGTTTTTTTACGAAGAATATTTGTGGCACACTAAGACATTCAGGTTTTTTAAATCTCTGTTGTAATTGCCTGACAGCGGAATTAATGTTTTCCCACTGCATAAATTATAGAAAAATTGCTGAACTAATTTATATTTCCTGATGCATTATTCCAATATATATTTTTGCTTTAGTTGAATGTTCTGACATTTTGAGGGTAAGAAATGTATATTTTCATATTTTCTCACTCAACAGTACAAGATGACATCAGAAGGGAGATTCTTATATCACATCTATTCTGCCAATATGGCCTACACCTAACTTCCTTCTCTCCAGTCCCCTCTCTCTCCAATGCGTTACACTACTAGATGAATCTTCCTAATGTCCTACTTTATACCACGACTCTACTCACAAGCTTTCGGTGAGTCTCCACTGACCAAAATATAAATCAGAACTCCTTGAGAGCCTGGCACTCAAATCCAAATTTAACTCCAATATACAACTTACCTACTTCTTTTTCTACATGGAAATATTACTTCAGTCAAATTGATCTAATTCCTGTCTCACACATATACTTTGCATTTCCCTGCTTCTGTTTCCATCCATGGGATGGAATACACTTCTTTTTCTATACATCCAAACCTTACTCATTCTTCGAGAGCGAAATCTAAGCCATCCCTGCCATGATGCTGATTCCTAACATTTTACTGCCTCCATTCTCACATTTTTCCCTGTGGTGCCATGATAAATTTACGTTATTCTATATGATCTGCCTTTATTGGAGGTATGATTGTGATATACAAGGAAATGTTTGGGCTCCACTGAATGTCATCCTTCAAAGATTTCCCTCAGGGAGTATTCCAATAACGTTCACATTGCTGAAATATTTCTGGGGCTCTTCTCTGGTAACCACAACTCCAGCCACACTAGAAAGTCATCCACTTTATTTTACAACCTCTTCTGGTTTTTATAAAAGAGAAAAAAATTGCCTAACCCAATTATCTTCCTCTTTCCCAAATCAGTTTCCAATAATTTTTGGTTGTTTCTTAAAAAAAAAAAAAAAATATATATATATATATATATATATATATATATATATCTTTTGTCAAAGGGAAGAAGTTAGTCATCATTGAGGACATTCAAAACAATGCATCATAAGTATTAAAAGCATATACTCTTTTCCATGATTAAAAAAGAAAGTCATTTTTCTTTAGATTAATTGATAAAGAAATAACTAGATTCCAGTCCGTAGCCATTTATTTTAGTAACTGGAAGTTCAAATCACCCTACAGAGTCCTTCAAGGTTTATTTGCATCATTTTTGGCAGTGGCTTAGTTAGTAGTTGTCCCATCAAAAAAACTTTTTTCCAACTGGCATGACATGAAAAGTTGACATATTTTGTAATATTTCAGAGACTGTGCAATAACAAGAAAGCACACTGCATTGCCTGAAGTTGCAGGCAAATGTAGTTCCAAATCCTTCCGTGGCCAAAATAGCAGTGGAGATTTTTACTATGGAAGGATTTACTATGAATTTCCTCAATGTCTGTGCCTTCTAAAGGCAACACAAGGGTTCTCCGGTCAGCTGGGTTAAATATACAACATGTTACACATCTGTGTATGTATTCTGTAAGGTCACTGTCAAGTCCATCCTCAGACAGAAAATTAGCAATAGTACATCTGCAATAAATAAAGCTTAACTTCATTGCCTTTCTCAGAAGGGCTGTGGGAAGATAATATGCTTCTACTCTCATTTCCATTTCATTCCATTTGTGGAAACCAGGTCTCTTCCAACTTCTAAATGATTTCTAACTCTCCAGAAGCCAAAAAATACAGTCAGCTAACAACACTTTTACCAAGAGCCCTTTATTTTCCATAAAATTTTGCTGAATAAAATCTAGCAAAATTATTTTTGATTACTTCTGATTTCTCTAAAGAAAATGCCAATTTTACACATCGTTTTTAAAATTTATTTAAGTCACTATAGAAAGAACTTTAATGAAAGGTTTTGTTACAAATCTTATATCTTATGTTTCCAATATTATTAATATGAATAAATTGTAATACAATTTAGAAATAATAATTTAAAATTATTAAGGAAACTCAATTTTGCATTTATTTTATTTTGACATGCTTTTGTTCATAGCATGCCTGTCACTGTCTATCTCCTTACCCTACTTGGTTACTTCTTCATTGCCCTTATCTGATATTATATCAGATATTCCTATATTTTATCTGTTTATAGTTGGTCTGTCTCTTCTTCACCAGGATGTTAGCTCTATGATGGCAGGGAATTTATCTTCCTCACCACAATATTGCTAGCACTGACAGCAATGCCTGTAGGTCCTCAGTAAATATTTACTAAGTGCATGGATTATTTATTTAATTTACAGTAGATTCTACTTGCCATAAATTTGTACAGCATATCAGAACCTGGACTATAATCTTGTAATAGAGATGAATGAGTGTTCCTAAAATTATACAGGAAATATACATTTCATGGTTTTTGTGAGATTCTCTGAGTAGCATGTAAACCCCCAAGAGGATAGAGGGTTATTGCTATGGAGGGAAAAAAATGAAGAGAAAGTATCAGCTATGGAGGAAACATCTGGAATTGAGGCATGGGGGAGAACCAGGCAAAGGGGCTTCAGGACATCGGAGAGAGTACTGTTGCACCTTGTTCTCAAGCTTCCCCAGTGACATTTTCCTGGATATTCAGGACCAGAACAGGAAACACTATCAAAAACCTTAGTGAATTAAAAAACCTTAGGACATAGTTTTATACGCTCAGATGACTTCCCTTCGTTTATCTGTCTCTGACACATGCATCTAATTAAAACACTTAAAATAGCTGATAGATTATGAAGCCCCAAATCCTCAACTTTTAGAATCTCAAAAAATTAGTTTACATTAACTGTTTCTCTAGGTCATACCACACTATAATTTAAATGAATTATAGTGTTTCCTGGGACTTTTGACCTTATGTCTTTAAAGGTTGAAATTTGTTTTGCCCAATATGTTCCCCCGGGGGTTTTGGCAAATGTTAGCAAGAAAAATAATGCATAAAATGTCAGAGTGAAAATAAATCTGTAATCCTATACACGAATAAATCTGAAAAATAAATTTGATTGGACACCCAGAAAACAAATTATCCATTCAAGCACTACAAGTATTAAAAAGTCCCCTACTCTTTTTAAGTAAATAAAATCCAATCCAGGCCAGAATTTACACATTTTCAACAAAAATTTAAGTTTACATATCAGTTCATAGAACAAGTTAATATTAATCCAATGCAACCACAAAAACAGTATGACTTTCAGAAGTGAATTCCTTATTGTGGTTTAGAAGATTCTGACTAAAATCTTATCCTAAATGTGGGCCTGGGGCTCCTTGAAAGCAGGAATGTTTAATTCACTTTTTTACAACCTCAATGTCTGGGGCACAGAGAGGCTCCATGGATGTTGAATTAATGAATGAATGTCCATAAGTCATGAGTTTTTTCCATTCCAACACACTGTTAAAACAAATTCCCTCAACTATTGTGCTTACTAAAACAAATGCTGAACAAGACATAGAGTAGGACTTAGGGGTATGTTCACACTTTCTTCCTTCCCAATGAATTAATTTCATTTAATTCAGTTAACCATCCTTACCTTTAAATTACCTCAGTGCACACTGAACCCATGTTCAGGGAAAAATAGGGCCTGATTTATTGAAGTGTTAGCTCATTCCCTTTGCCAATAGTTTCACTGGGCTTACTTCTTCTTGTATATGTTTTGGGGGGTTTTTTTCCCCCTTCCCTTATGTAATTTCACTGGATATTGGGCTAGGAAGAGAAGCCCTTCAAGTTGGCTTTAAAGGACAAAGACATTTTTTATTTCATCTTTTTTTTTTTTTTTTAAGATTTTTTATTTATTTGACAGAGAGAGAGATACAGCGAGAGAGGGAACACAAGCAGCGGGAGTAGGAGAGGGAGAAGCAGGCTTCCCGCGTAGCAAGGAACCTGATGCGGGGCTCGATCCCAGGACCCTGGGATCATGACCTGAGCCGAAGGCAGACGCTTAACGACTGAGCCACCCAGGCGCCCCTTTTATTTCATCTTTGATTTGCTTAGTTGATAGGGCAGTCTTCATGCTGGTTGATTAAGTACTTCAACACTGTTATCAAGAACCCAGATATTTTGCATCTTTCCACAAGGAAAGCATCAGTGTCACCTTAGCAAGACATCAAGGGTCATTACAAATGCAATATGAAAGCATAACAATTTCAAGAGGAAATAAAGAACACTCTGAAAAAAAGTTTTCCCCAGATTACTGACAGCAGGCTTATCCTAATGTTTCATTGGCCCTGATTAAGTCATATTTCTGATCTAATTACATGTTCCTTGTTCTACTGGTTATAATACTAGACTTTTTTTTCTTGTTGTCAGTTTTTGTTTCCTCAAACAAGCTTTAATATCTCTTGTTGCTAATTAGTAAAATGATAGCACTTAGTCTTGAAACTGTAGACCTTTCTAATATTTATGAAGAAATGCCAGCAAGATTTTTTTAAAAAAGGAAATTATCTTTTTTTTACTCCAGCCATAGAAAAGCAGCTATTATTTTGCATCATAATTTCCATGTTAAAGTTAATGCTAACAAAGGAACTTGGTAAAATAGCTGAATTTCAGCAATGGTTCTACATTATAAAGAATAACCTTTAGTCCCTAAAGTTTTTGTAATTTTGATTGATTGGCCTATTTTATAACTTATTGTCCTGGCAATGGTATTTACATTAAGATCACTGTTTTCAAAAATATATAAAGATTTGTGAGTTTGTCAGGCCACAAGGGGTTAATTGACATTTCCTTCTTTACCCACATGCATGAAGGTAAAAACAAATAATATATGAGTCTTTGGATATCTTGTTTTTTAAAAAGAAACTATTGCCAGACAAACAAAAACTGGGAGAATTTGTCAACAACAACTCAGAATAAAATAAATACTAAAGGGAGTTTTTCAGGCAGAAAAAAAATAATCCCAAAAGGAATAGGCAATTAAGAAGGAATGGAGAACAACGGAAAAGTAAATAAAAATGTGGACAAATGTATATGATTATTGACTATGTAAAAAATAGCAATGATATGTATGGTGTATAAAATATGTATGAAAGTCAAAGTGCATGCAAGAATAACAAAATGTGAGAAGGAGTAAGATGAATTATAAGGCTGTGATATTATTTGGGAACTAGTACAAGTCAGAGTTGTCCCGTTGGAATGTAATGCAAGCCACATACACAATTTTAAATTTTAGTAGTCGCACTAGAAAAAAGTAAAATGCAGTAAGTATAGTCAATTTTAATGTATTTTATCCAACCAAAAATATAATTTCATTATGTAACCAATTTAAAACTTATTAATGAGATATTTTATGTATTTCTGTACTAAATCTTCAATTTTATGCATGTATTTCAGCAAATCTCAACTGCAACCAGCCACAATTCAAGTGCTCAATAACCACATATAACTAGCAGCTGCCATATTAGACAAAACAACAGTGTTGGGCTCTCATTCACGGAAAGAACGTGCCATCTTTAGAGAAATCACTAAAAGTACTAAACGTAGAAGAATATATAATGATCAAGTGTGAAAATGGGAAACAATGGGATATTAAATAAAGTTAGTAGAGTAATATACACTGATGCTGCCCTGCTGACCAGTGCACATGTACTGCAGCTGTTCTGAGTGTTTTTGCTAATAGCTCACAGTTTCCCTTATCTGGAGAATTACCCTTAGTCAAGAGAAACCAGCTCTCCCAGGTTATGCTCCCAGCCCCAACAAAAAGCCAAAGGCAATGACTGACTAATGCAGGGCAAAAAAGGCTAGCACCTTTGGCAAAAGGTTGAACCAATTCTAGGGTACAATTTGAACTTCAAAATTCCCGCAACCGGGCGCCTGGGTGGCTCAGTTGGTTAAGCGACTGCCTTCGGCTCAGGTCATGATCCTGGAGTCCCGGGATCGAGTCCCGCATCGGGCCCCCTGCTCGGCGGGGAGTCTGCTTCTCCCTCTCCCACTCCCCGTTTGTGTTCCCTCTCTCGCTGTGTCTTTCTCTGTCAAATAAATAAATAAAATCTTTAAAAAAAAAAAAAATTCCCGCAACCACATCTTAGCTCACCTCTTCTCCCTGCCTTATCCTGCTCCCCTCCAAAAACATTCTTTCAATAAATTACGTGTATCCAAATCCATCTCAGGCTCTGTTTCTAGAGAACCTAACCTAAGACCTTTGGTTGATCAAAAAGAAAGCAAGGAAAGAAAAAGGAACATAAAACAAATGAGGCAAATAAATATTAAAGATATAATAGATGTAAACCCAAATATCAGCCAACCATGTTAAAATATAAATGGTCTAAATATTCTAGTTAAAATATAAAGATTGTCAGGTGATAAAAATATTTTTAAGAAGGTCTAACTATATGCTAATGAGAAAATAACACATATATAAAAGGAAGGAGAAAGATAAAGTATACAAACACCAAAAGAAAACTGGTTTTATTATACTAATGTCAGATAAGATCTATTTTAAGGCAAAAGACATTCCTAGAGAGAAAAAGCGATCTTTAATAATAATAAAATGCCCCATCTACCAGGAAGACATAAAAATTCTATTGTATAGACCTACTAATATAGCTTCACAATATGAAAGCTAAAAATTGACAGATTTAAAAAAATACATAAATCTCCAATCAGTGAGGGAGAATTTAACACATCTAATTTGAGAACTGACAAAAAAAGCATCCAGAAAATTAGTAAAGCTATATATATTCTGAGCAACACAGTTAATAAAATAAAAATATTGTTTTGTTAAAATGCACCAAACGACAGAATACACAATTTTGGCAACTGTATATGGAACATCTACAAAATATATCACATTTTGGGCCAAAAAGCCAAACCCAACAAATCTAAAAGGATTCCAATACTCCAAATATATGATTTGATAATAGTGGAATGAAGGTAGAAGTCAGTAACTAAAAGATAAATATAAAATCTTCAAATGTCTGGAAATTAACATTTTCTATATAACCAATGAGTTAAAGATGAAGTTATAGTATCTATTAAAATATCTGAGCTGAATAATAATTGAAATATAATATTTTTTAAAAGATTTGTTTATTTTAGAGAGAAAGAACTGGGGGAGGGCCAGAAAGAGAAAGAAACAATCTTCAAGCAGACTCCCTGTGGAGCACGGAGTCCCACACAGGGCTTGATCCCAGGACTCTGAGATCATGACCTGAGCCGAAACCAAGAATCAGATGCTCAACCAACTGAGCCACCCAACTGCCCCTGAAAGACAATATTTTGAGACATAATTTAGTTATTACTGTGCTGAGATGGAAATTTATGACTTAAATTCATACATTAAGAAACTGAAAAACCTGAAAAGCAATTGTTTAGGTATTCATCTCAAGAACTAGGAAAAAGAAACCAAATCAAACTCAAGAAGGAGTAAAGAAGAAAAAAAAATAAAAATAAAGAATAAGTAATAATAAAGATAATAAATACTAAAAGGACAAAAATAAATGAAACAGAAAACATATGCAATAGAAAAATCAGTAAGTCAAAAAGTTAATTATTTAGAAAGAGCAATGAATTGATATTCTCCCAACAAGATTAAGCAATGAAAAACAGAGAAACCACAAGTAACTTATGTCAGGAACAAAACAGGGAGTATTACCATAGGTCTCACAGAGGCCGAAAAATATTTGGCAAAATGTAAGACTGCAGGGGAGAAAAAATAATCTCTAAGCAAACTAGGAATAAAAGAAATTTTTCTGTAACAAAGAACATGTACCCAAAAATACAAATTAATAAAAAGAAGGAATTACTTTAAACTGACAGAGAATATGTATAAAAAACTGTCTCAGAAATGATACTTAACTGTGAAATATTGAAAACTTTCCCCAGATTTTCTTTCCCACCATCACCATTTGTATTCAACATTTCACTGCCTATTGTACCTAGTATTATAGGGATAGATGAGAGAGAGAGAGATGATAGATAGATGGAGAGATAGATAGATGATAGATAGATGATAGATAATAGACAGATGATAGACAGATAGAGATAGATGATAGATAATAGATACAATCAATAGTTGAATGGATGAATAAATGGTAATATATTTGTACAATGAACTACTATGCTGCCACAAAAAGTAACAAACTTGCTACACAAAACAGTATGAATTAATCTCACAAACATGGTGATGAACTAAAGCGAGGCACAGAAAGGTTTACACCATATGATTCCATTTTTATAAATGTCCAAAATTTGTAAAACTAAATTGGTGATGATAATAGTTAACTTGGTAGCAGTAATCACTAGGAAGGAGACAAGTGGGAGTTCTGGAATGCTAGATTAGTGCTCTATTTCTTTATTTGAGGACTGGTTACATGGCTTTACTCTTATAATTTGTGCTCCTCTCTTTCCTCTTTCTCTTTTTAATAAAATATTTAGAAACAAAAATGTATAATATCTATTAGGGATGCTTGGGTCTTTCAGAAAAATAATAAAAATGTCTGTTATTATAGAAGACAGATTAAATTTTATGAGACAATTTATTGAATTATTGTCCCATTTACATTTTAGTAATATATTAAGAGTATTCATTTTGATCAACATTTTATGGTGATCAAAATAAATAATGATTATATTGTACAAATACAGTCACCATTTAATAATAAATGAAATACAGAAAATTGAGAAAAGCTATAAACCTGGTCACAAATAACTTTAGATAATCTTTTAAGTCTTCATTATTATTTCTTACCCTAGGAGTCTGGTCTTCAAAATGTGATGGGAAGGATTTTTGTCTAGTAGTGAGGAGAAAAAAATGTACAGAAGTCTTCCTTATCCAGTTTCACTTTCATGGTTTTATGTTCCATGGTTTCAGTTACCCACAGTCAACCACTGTCTAGAAGGAGATGATCCTCCTGACATATCATCAGAAAGTCAATAGTAGTTCTGCGCTATGTCACAATGCCAACATCATTCAACTCATCTCCTCGTGTAGGCATTTTATCATCTCACATCATCACAAGAAGGATGAATACAGTACAATAAGATAATTTGAGAGAGAAAACACATTTTTATAACTTTTATTCTACTATTTTATTATGTTATACTTGTTAATCTCTTACTGTGCTTAATTTATAAATTAAACTTTCATAGGTTTGTATGTACAGTGTTTTTCCTGTACACATGAGAGGGGATAGGGTCAGAGGACGAAGCAGACTCCCTGCCAAGCAGGGAGCCCGATGCGGGACTCGATCCAGGGACTCCAGGATCATGACCTGAGCCGAATGCAGTCACTTAACCAACTGAGCCACCCAGGCGCCCCAGTACTCTCTGTAGTTTTAACAACTGGAGGCTTTGGAACATATTCCCCACAGATAAGGGAGGACTACTGTAACATTTAGATCTGTTACCTAGTGGAGGCAACAGAAATCTTTGAAGTGTGGATAAGGTAAGCTAAGTCATCTTCCTAAAGAGAACCCCAGCACTTCTTCAGTAATCTCATTTTGTCTTAGATTAAAAAAACAAAAACAAAAACCCACACAAGAAAACAACAACCCTAAATATACTTTTTAGCAGTGACAGCACAAAAAGAAATACAGAATTTTAAGTTTTTTCTATTTTGATGGAGATCATTGTAGGTTATGAGAGTCTAGAGAGGCTTTTGAGATAAATAGAAAGCATGAGAACTGCGAATTTCTTTTGAAGCATTTGGGATCTAAGTTGAATGGGGTTTCTGATCTACCACATTACATCACTTCTGGTAGTATCAAATTTATATTTACTAAGCACCACAAAAATTTTGTGGCAGACTTCTTATGCCCAGTCTAACACAGAAACATGAAAATTGATTAAATGCTTCTTACAAGCACTCTTTCTCTCTCTCTCTCAAAAAAAAAAAAAAATCTGATTTTACAAAAAGCAGAACTGGAATATAGATAGCATGGGAAGAAAAGTAAACAAATAATACCATACATTTAGAGAATGCTATTGGAAAAATGTCTGAGATAAACAAATGGAGAATGCTGCTATGAATCAAATTGGACAATTTAGCTATTTTTTTCTATAAAGCATAAAAGATATCAGAGTGGGAAAAGCAATAAGTCATCCTTGGAAATTGAACCACAATAAAAATCATTCACAAGTGTTCACACAGTTAGTTGCCTTTTAGACAAAAATTTTAGAGAAAATATAGATAGAATTTTATACAGAATTTTTTAAAAAATATTAAAACCTCTGAATGTTTTTTGTTGAATGTCTGGTGGGTGGTTGAATAAGTGTTATGGTAAATAACGATCTTGAGTCACCATAAACATTGACAGGCTTTTTCAATAACCAAATATTAAAATAGTTTCAATAAACATTTATACATTGTATACATATAACACATTGCTACTAATTTTTCTTTAGTCAATTATCTTTTACAGTAATTAAAATAAGAAAAATAAATTTTATATTCACCTTTATTTTTACCATTTCCAACATTTTGGGGTGTGTGTATAGATCCAAGTTTCTGTCTGGTATATTCTTTCTGTCCAAAGAACCACCTTTATCATTTCTTGTAGCGAAAGTTTGCTGATAATGAATTCTCTACTTTCTTGTCCATGAAGTGTTTATTTCTCCTTTTCCAGTGATATAGTAACTGGGTGCTAATTTCTGGGGTGGTAGGGTTTTCCCCCCTCTCAGCACTTTCAAAGAAGATACTCCATCATCTTCAGGCTTAGATCTTTTTATTAAATCTGCCTAAATTCTGACCTTTGTTCCTCTGTGTATAACCTGTCTTTTCCACTCTCTGCCTTCTAGATTTTATATTTATCTTTTGGTTTTTAATAGTTTAAGTATGATGTGTCTAGGTGTTTTCTTCTTCCCTCCCCCCTTCCTCCCTTCTTCCTTCCTTCCTTTCTTCCTTCCCTCCTTCCTTGTATTTTATTCTGCTGAGTGTTCTATGAGATTTTCAAATCTATGATTTAAAGTCTTTTATTATTTGGGAGAAATTCTGGCTATTTTCAAATATTTCTTCTCCTCATTATTTTCTTTTTCATTCTGGGATTCCAATAGCTCATATATTAGACCATTTGACATTGTCCCATGGTTCTTGGATGCAGTGGGTTTTCTCTCTTTCTGTCTCTTTGTATTTTAGTTTAAATTCTTTCTTTTGACTTATCTTTATCTTTGCTACTATACCTTTATTTCTGGTATTTTTATTTCATACTTTCCTATCATTTCTATTTCTCTGCTAAAATTTTCCATATGCCCTTGTAAATTGGCCATCTTTTTACACTTTTACACTAGAACCTTTAACATATAAATCATAATTTTTTTTCTTTTTAATGCCCTGCCTAATAGCACCAGCATCTGGGTTCTACAGATTATATTGTCTCTTGACAGAGGTTGTTTTCTCTTGCATTTTTGTGTATCTTGTAATTTGTGGTTAAAATCTGGGTATCACATGTGGGAGAGTAAAGTCTAAAGTATATAGTATATTATGCCTGGAATTGGACACACCTCCACTACGCATTTAATGTGGGGAGTTGAGTCAATGTAATCAGACTTGACTAGGATTTGGGATTTGCTAGTCCTATTTACTTTAAGCACACTATTGGCTTCTGATTCCTCTAGCATTATCTTGTATTTAAGGTAGAGGTTGAGTTTCTAAAGGACATTTTTCAATGTTTCATTTCCACTCTCAAGTTTCGTCTTCTTCTGTGAACGTGAGCTTCAAAGAAGGTCTCTTTCTTCTTGCCCTTCCCCCAGTGATAGACTGCTGTTACTTATTCATTGTTAGCTAACCTGGTGGTAGAAGATGGGAATATTCTTTCTTTCTTTCTTTATCCTCAGCCTTAGGCAAGACCTGTCCCTTTCTGTCTTATAGAAAGAGTTTTCTTGGTAATTCTGCCCCTCAACCAGCAGAAGTAAATCTGTAGGGGTATATAGGGAAGGATATATATATGTATAGCATATATATGTATATACATATGTATATATGTATAGGGAAGTAAAATAAAGTAAATGTGAATGTAAACTATAGTCTTTGGGTAATTATGCTATGTCAGTGTAGGTCTATTAATTGTAACAAATGTACCACTTTGGTGGATTGTTAATGGGGGGGAGGAGCCATGCATGTATGGGGGAAGGGTTATGTGGAAAATCTCTGTGCCTCTCTCTTAATTTTGCTGTGAATCTAAAACTGCTGTAAAAAAATAAAGTCCTAAAAAAATTCCTAAATACCACAATAAATGCCAAAATAGAACGATTCTACCTAGTGAAAATGTGTATGTGTGTACATACATATTCTTCTACATATAGAAAAATATGCACAGAATAAATATAACATAAAACTTGACTGAACTGGACCAAAGGTATAGGTTGTTTGATTAAATGTAAATAGAATATCACACTTACTATAAAATTCAGGTTGGCTACCAAAGCAAAATATAACTAATCTGTGTTTATGGAAACATCCAAAATAAGAAGACTCAGAAGGATGACGATAAAGACAAGATGGTGACAAACAAAAATGTAAATGAATAAACAAATAGCAGGAATCACAATCCTGTTTTCAAATAAGGCATAATTTAGCCCCCAAATATGAAATGAGACCAAGAAAAGTACACTTCATGATGCTAAACACTAAAATGCATAATAAAAATGTTATTAATATCTACCCATAAAATACTGGAAGTCTTAGCCACAGCAATCAGATAAGAAAAAGAAACAAGAAGAATTCATATTGATACAGAAGAAGTTTAACTGTCACTATTTGCAAATAATGTGATACTATACATAGAAAATTCTAAAGACTCCAACAAAAAAACTACTAGAAGTAATAAATGAATTCATCAAAACTGCAAGATACAAACTTAATCTCCAGAAATCAATAGTGTTTCTATACATTAATAATAACGTAGCAGAAAGAGAAATTAAGGAAACAATTCTATTTACAATTGCATCAAAAAGAATAAAATACCTAGGAATAAACTTAACCTAGGAGGTGAAAGACTTATACTCTGAAAACTATAAAACATTAATGAAAGAAATTGAAGATGACACAACAAATGCAAAGATATTCCATGCTCATGCTTTGGAAGAATTAATATTGTTATAACATCCATACTACCCAAAGCAATCTGTAGATTCAGGGCAATCCCTATCAAAATACCAACAGCATTTTTCACAGAACTAGAACAAATAATGCTACAGTTTGTATGGAACCACAAATTTGTATGGACCCTGAATAGACAGAGCAATCTTGAGAGAGAACAAAGCTGAAGGTATCACAATTCCAGATTTCAAGATATGCTACAAAGCTATAGTAATCGAAACAATATGGTACTGGCACAAAAATTGAAACAGAGACCAAAAGAACAGAATAGAGAGCCCAGAAATAAACTCACATTTAAGTAGTTGATTAATCTGTAACAAAAGAGACATAAATATACAATGGGGAAAAGACAGTAGATGGTGCTGGTACAGTTACATGTAAAAAAATGAAATTGGATCACTTTCTAACATCATACACAAGAATAAACTCAAAATGGATTAAAAGGCTTAAATGTGAGACCTGGAACCATAAAAATCCTAGAAGAGAACACAAGCAGGAATTTCTCTGACATCAGCTGGCTATAGCAACATTTTTGTAGGTATGTCTTCTAAGGCAAAGGAAACAAAATAAAAAAAAACTATTGGGACTACATCAAAATAAAAAGCTTTTGCACAGCGAAGGAAATCATCAACAAAACAAAAAGGAAACCTACTGAATAGGAGAAGATATTTGCAAATGATATATCTGATAAGGGGCTAATATCTCTTTACCAAGCAGAAACCATAGGAGATGAAGAAAGAAAAAGACACAACTAATAGACTAACACACCCCTCGCAAATCTAGTAAAATAAAATGGAAAAATTTAGAAAAGATATCAAAGTTCTAAATAACACAATCAGTAAGGTAGACTATATGGAACCATATTAAACTCTGTACCATAATAAAAAAGAACATGCCTTCTTTTCAAATAAACAGAACATTCATGAAAATTGCCTATACATGAGTTTACAACAAAAGCTTCAATAGATTTTAAAAAGTAGATACACTACTGTGATCATTTGAAAACATATTCATAAATTCTTTCATTTCCTAACATCCAGAAATGAAGTCTGTATGCCCTACCCTTGAATGAAGGCAAGCCTTTGTGAGTGTATTTTAAGTCACTAGCCCTTTAGAAGGAGGATTTGTTTCTGAGTGATAAGGCATTGTAATGTCCTGATAAAAATGGAGTCACAAATTGTCTTTTAGCACTCCACATTGCTTCTGCACCCTTTTATACTCTTCTCTGGTATCACAAGGCTAGAAGCCTGGGAACTACATTCCCATAGTACCTTCCTACCAGCGTTTGAGCACAGATAACAAATGAGAGGCACAGGAGTGACATTCAAAGGGTGAAAAAGAGGAAGCTACAAGGATCGCTGTGACAAGTGAAAAGGACCCAGGGGTCAATGAGATGAGGCTTCCATTGACCAAATATACAATATTTAACTGCATTGGTTTGAATGAAAATGAAATACATTAAAATTATATTAAGAAAAAAAGTAGACAAGAGACAGAATGTATTCATGTTACAGAGATGCTGAGGCTGATAGGAGCAGCAGCTGCTGAAACCATCTCGCACTGCGTATCCTCTCTCATCCTTCAGTCTGGGGCTGTGGGGTCCTGTGGCTTCAGTAGTAGCTTCCAGCACTTCCCTGCAATCTCCTAAATCGCTATATTAAATTCCTTTCTTCTTGAAATATTTAAGTATGTGGTTTTGTTTTCACAACTAGACCTTGACTAACACACTGGGAACAACGCATGGTGGTTCCTTACCTAAGACAGAAATACTTCAGTGTGTGAGAGCCCAAGACAGCTGGGATACCCTTTTAATATTCTTATACCAACATTAAGAGGAGAACTAAAGAAAGTATTGTTGTACTAAATCATCCCATTTTGAGGTTCTGGGACTAAAGGGAGGTGGATATTTTTAACAAACACTATATGGGCTTGAATTCCAGCTTATTATACGCAGGAGTAAAGCCATGGGTTTATAGACAGAGGAGAATTGTGCCTGAGCCTTCCCTAGAGAAATATATCAAAATCATGATGCAGGCATTTCCACGTTCCCTAGCTAAATACTATCTAGGAGTATCCCGGACCCCACTTAAAGCCCTAACAAGAGAATTTTAATATCAGTAATTTAATTCTGACAGAACTGAGGTCATTGTTTTGTTGTCATAATAAAAGGATGGTGGTTTGTGGAGTCCGGAAAAAAAGAGCAAGAATGTATCCCTGTGTTTTCAAGCTCTGCCCAAAAGAGAGCATGCCTATGACAATTAGTACTGGGTTTTTATGTAAAAATATGCTTAGAGAAAAGGGTGATTCGTTTCATATATAAAAATTTAAGAGGGAAAAATTTATTCTTTTACTTTTTTTTTTCTATGTCATTAGACAGCTTCTAATTTGGATATCTGAGAGGACTGGCTTCCAGAACACTTAGACAAGTAAATCAATAAGTGACCTAAGATCGAGACCTAGAAGAAAACAAAGGTTTTGTTTCAAAATGTACTTTGGATTTGTTTTTATCAGACATGGTAAGACAGGCAGACATGGAAATGATTGTCATGAAGGAAGAAGTTTTATACTTATAGATCTTTAGAAACAGTATGACACACCAAGCAGGGACCCCAGGAGAAGCACCAGGGTGGATCAGGAGGCAGAGGGAGATTAGAGAAAGCAGGGGCAAGAGGCTTTGTTGTGGTTTTTAT
Organism: Mirounga angustirostris; assembly: GCF_029215605.1. Lineage (NCBI taxonomy): Eukaryota > Metazoa > Chordata > Mammalia > Carnivora > Phocidae > Mirounga > Mirounga angustirostris. The sequence continues at coordinate 110,019,815 of NW_026991709.1, forward strand.
GGGAAGGAATGGGTAAGGCAGGGCAAGGCTGTCTAAACAGGCTTAAGATTGTGAGGTTTGAATAATTGCAGCAGGCTCTGGGGTGTAGGGGCTGTCTTGAAGAGTCTGGCCTGGAGTGGTTAGGGGAATATTGGCCTGGAATGTAGGAGCCCGACAAAGGAGGTGAAGAGTGGCTGGCCTCTGTGTTGGTTAATTTGCATATGAAAGGCCCACTTCCAGGCAAGATGTTTGCTCTCTCTAGGAATAAATGAACCATGGGTGGGGCAGCCTCTCCCAGTTCAGCACATCCCCAGATGGCAATGTATCACGAATACTAATAAATAATAACATAAAGTG